>NC_135494.1:29990240-30600415 GCF_052094955.1 Ictidomys tridecemlineatus
TAGGTTCACAGCTCACAGTCCATGGTTGGTTCAACTCTATTGCTCTGGGCCTAAGAGTGGGGCAGAACATTATGCAGAAGGGTATAGCATAGAACATCTGTTCAGTTCAAGGCAACTGGGAAGCAGAGAGAGAGGGAAGTGATTGGCAGACAAAATATAATCCCCAAGGGCATGTCCCAGGGACCTGACTCCTCCAGCCATGCCCCACCTGCCTATGTACACCCACTCAGTACAGTAGTCTTCAGATCCATTGAATGGATCAATCCACTGATTAGGGTCATTGTTATTATATTGTAATCATTTCAGCTCTGAACACTGCTACCTTGCCTAACATGAGCCTTTAGGAGGGAACCTCACATCCAAACCATAAGAGGGCTGGTCATGTTTTAAGAAAATAGTTTCTTTTTCAAGAATAGGAGTGTTTTCTCTCCATAAGATGTTCAGAGGGCAGCAGGAGGTGGACATCAACAGACTGGGAAAAGAGCACATGCCTTTTGGTCCATGAACACCTGGCCTTCTAACTAGTAGATGGCCATGGTGGCCAGTGCTGGTCCTTCCCTTTGGCAGAATGCAGAGATAAAATGGCTTCAGGGTTTTAGGCAGCTGAGGATGTCATGGTACTCAAGATGCCTGGAGGGTTTCAAAACCCAGCAATTGACAAAACCACAGCCCATTAAGCACTGGTTCACTTCAAATTTAAATATTCTGATCACAACAGGAGGATATTCAAGGGTAGTCCTTTGAGTCCTGAGCCACTAACATGTGTGTTTCTTCCTTTGTGAAAAAGGAGAAAATTGACCTTGCCAAGACCCATCAGAGCCCATGTCTGTGCAGAATATACCATCAATGTTTGTCTTAAATAGCTTGGATTCTCTTTTTCTTGGCCAGCATCTGAGTGCTGTGGGTGGCTGTGATCCATTGGGCATGGGTTTCTGCTGCTACACTAAGGTGAAATCTAATGGAGTCGCATTAGCCCTTGAAAACCCATAATGAGCCTGGAAAGCAAGGGCCTGCATACCTAACACTGGGCAACTAACCCAGTGATGCTCAGTGTATGACAAAGATCTTCTGTGAAAACTCAGGTGACAGTTTATTTTTAGATACTTGGTTTCTTTCAATTAGCCCACACATCATTAAATCCACCCTTGTAAAGTAATTCTCTCTCACTCCTCAGGGTATGCATCCTGTACAAAATTCCAGAAGTCTTAGCCATCTCCACCATCTTGTTTGACTACAAAGTCACTGATTTTCAAATTGTGTCCTGTTACTTCTTGTTAGGAGAAATCACATTGTCTGAGAAGTGTTTTGGTTAGACAAAATAATTCGTTTGATGGCCTGGAGGAGGCTCTGAGCTTTATACGACTACCTGCGATTGCTCTTTGCTGTCTTAACAGTTCTTTTTGATTTGCTTTTATGCATTGGTGTTATTACTAAATTTTATGTTTGAAAATCCATGGTTTGAAATTTTTAGAAAAAAAGATTAAGAAGTTCTGGCTTAGGCAGTTTGATTGTTTTTAACGTTGTTTCTACTTTTAACATTAATGCTAATTAATTAATGACTACCTGTACTCATTTTTTTACCTGCATGATAACATACATCCTGCTTGAAAACCACTCATACCTTCTGTGAGATCTGTTGTAATTCACAATCTGAGGCTCACGTCTGGGAAAATCACAGGGTTTCATGAATGTCTATCAAATTGGTGAGTGAGTTCTTGGCAAACTGCTGCCTGTTTTCAAGAAAGGTAGGGAATAAAGATTTTATGTATATTGTAATAGGTCATCAGTGACATTTCACTAAACATGTTTTATCTTACACTGAGCCTTGCCTCTTAGAGAACTTTCTTTTTCTTAAAAACAAACAAGCAAAGAAATAATCAAGGGTGCCCTCAGGGCGAGTGGTCATGATGATGAGAGACAAAAGGGCCTGTTATGCCTCAGGGTTGTAAGCAAGGTCACCTGGCTTCATTAACTCTTCCTCTGTATTCTAAAGTGCCATCCTTTTCATGTCTGTTCAGACTTTTCCAACTGGCCTGGGCCCATTTCCTTACTGAAATCTGATTTGCAATCTCACTTTTTTTAGGTCTATGACTCAGCAACTCACCCTCCACTGTTTGAATTTTGTTAGATACTGAGCCAGAAGGTCATTGTTCTATGCTGGTACTCAGTTATGATCACCTCTTGAAGTTAAAACACCATATCACCACTGTTCTGAAAAAAGGACCTTCATTTGAGGAGTCTTCTGGTTAGACAGATGTCTTCAAGGATGTAGTGCATCCTGCAAATGCTGTCATAAAGAGTTAGTAGGCTGTTGAAGAAAAGCTACTAACAGGTAGTAGAGGACAGTTGATGAGAAGCAGAAAGCCCCCAAATATTCAGTTTCTTGTTTTCTACTGGTATGTTTATTATTTCCTAGAGAGCTAAACATAGAGATATGGTTGATTGTTCTAACCAACTGGATTGAGCAGGTCCCCAATGACTGTATTTCATGGTGCTGAACAGGCTTGCCTCCTCTCCACAGTGTTGAAATCAAGATAGAGGCACCACACTGGGGGCCAAGAGACAGGTGTGGGATACATGTGTTACCTGGTATCTGCCATTATTTGTAGCACTTATGTTCATTCTACAAAGATAGAAGAATCCAGCCTTTGAATCTCATTGAATCTATTTGGTTCCTCCATGTTGTGTCTGTCTCTCTGAATTAAAATGGAGTTTTTATTTTTTTATTTATTTTTTATTTTTTTTTTATTATAGGTTCTCTTATCTCTGAGGCCCTACTTGTGATTCACAGTTCAGGACATGTATAATCTTCTCCTCCTCCTATGCAAATTATATGACCACCCTGGTTTTTAGAAAGCAGTTTCTGTATCCATCACAATAAATCAGTTCTGCTGCAGCCAAGAAAATGCATGCAATAATGTTGCTTTTTGTACTTTTATATATAATATATAGGGACTTAATCCTTCTTGATATATCTGCCATTAATTCATCCTGTTGAGAGGTTTACTTAGGGATATATAATATATAAATTTTTTTTCATAATTAAAAATTGCTAGAAACATATATATTATTATTAAATCAGTATTTTTTGGATTTGATTTGATGAGACATAACTGAACCAAATGTCTTCTATTAATTTTTACTGTTGATTTTAAGATACATCATATTCAGAACTTTAAATGTGAAAAAATTTGTCTTGCAAAGATGGACATATTTTTTTTAGTAGCTTGCACTTTTTTATATAGTTCTCTTAGGATGTTAAAAAGGCATTGCCTTAAAACACACATAATTGAGCTTTGCAATATGAGATTAGAAGAAACTAAATTTATACTGGTAATATGAGAACTTCTGGGAGAAATTTTTAGTTTCATTAGCTAAATAATACCACATTGCATTTGATAACTTAAGATTTATTTAGAGTGCCCCTAAGCTGTGTTTGGGGCTGGTCTTGGGAGGAGTACACAAGGTTTGGTATCTTTGTCTGTGGATATAAAACCAGGCCCTCAACTTTATGGATATCCTTGGGAGTTGGTGATATATGTAGCTATTGAATTTTTGCTGTTCTCTTGTTTTTGTGAAGATGTTGTCAATGTTTTAGAATCAAGTGTTATGTGAGAAGGGAAAAAAAAGCTTGCTTTGAAACTTGCTGGACTAATTGAAAAAAAAATGTCAAGTACTTGAAAAAGTTAGCCTTTTTCAAAAAGTTTATGAGTGCTTAGAATCATCTTTAAAGGATGCCATTTTGGTGAAGAAGTCCATAGAAGCAGAAAATTGGGAGGTGATATATGAAAAACTGGATAGTTCTAAATCTAAACTTGGGGATGAAATACTCTTTCTAGGAAAAAAGCTAAAAGAAGAGAAAAGTAAACCTTCTCAACAGGATGAATTAATGGCAGATATATCAAGAAGGATTAAGTCCCTAGAAAATGAATTGAAACCCCTCAAGTTACTAATAGCCAAAGCTGAAATAACCTTGAGAATATTTTAAATGAATGAAGAAGGATTTAAGTTAGCAGCAATAAAAGATTTTTGATAGAAAATTCCCAACTTTATGATAATCAGACACAAATTTTACAAGAAGCTGAATTATGGAAAGAAAAATGAATGACCTTAATAAAAAGAAAATAACAGTGGAAGACTCTACAGTATATGCAGACTAAGTTATAAAAGAAAAAGAAAGTCACATGAAGTCTCTGACTGATCACTTGCTGAAAATCAAACAACTGGCTCCAGTTTTGTTTTTTTTCAACTTTCCCTCCAGTCAGAGGTGCATTGTTTTCAGTAGACCCAATGAGTCAGTTTGTGAGAAGAGGACATTTATTTTCTCCTCTTCTTCCAGAAAACATGTAGGAGCATCTGGAGATTATTTTCCTCCGGGCCTACCACCCCCTCCATCCCCAATGGAAAATTTCTATTCACTGAGGTGTTTTTCTCATCTTCAGCCAAGAACGGCATTCCTCACCTATCTCCACATTCTAAAAGTAGAAGTAAGTTCCCTTGCAGATTAAAGATTGGGCTTTTGTACTTGGAGAAGACCTGAAAGATGATGCAACTTGGAATTGAAAATTAAAAAAAAATCAGAAACTGGTGCTCAATTAGATGATCAGCCAAAAAGATTTTTGAAGAAACAGGTTTATTGTGCTATGTTGAATGCCCCATTTAAAACCTTAGAAAGAGAAATAAATAAAATGTTTTCTTCATTATCTGAAGTAGATTAAGTAAAGAAAGGCCTTATAGAATATATTAAAAATTTTAAGAATGAGCAACCATCTTTGCAGTCAAAAATATGCAATTTAAAAAGAGAATCAAAATCTTCAGCAGAAATTTAATGTCATAATTGAACTATGAAAATTAAGGTAATGAAACTCAAAAGAAAACTAACAGAAAAAAAAATTACTGGATAGAGTGAGAGAAGAAGCTTCCCAACGTGTATTATAACATCAGTCATAAAACTGAAAAACTGGAAAACTGTAGAAAGCAAGTCAAATATCATGAAGAAGATTTGAAGAGAATCATTCATTCTTAATAGGCGCAGATTATGTAATATGAGAAAAAAGCACATGATAATGAGTTGGCAGCTCAGAGTTCTAAAAGATACCTCAAAATTAAAGGAAATAAAATTTTTACAACAGACAAAAATTAACTGAAAAGAAGGTTAAATTTAAACTTTTAGAAAAAAAATCTTAATGCACTTGATGATTCAAAAACAGCCTTTGCCAGAGAGCATTCCACAAATGTTCCCTCACATTGGGTCAACCTTCATCTGAAATGAGAGGTCCTCTTTTGGGCACTCATATTCTCATCTTCAGTTTCAGTGCGAGAAAAAAAGCCTGAGAGAATCCTCTGGGACCTCAGATTACAAACGAAAGAAGAACATCAGGCTATATTGGGTTAATTGATTCTCAGAGAGTGTCTTATAATAATGGAGACTGTCACCTCCCTGTAGGATGATGATCCCTCCCTCCACCAGACCAATCATATTCTGATCCACATCTTCCTCTACAGAGGCAGGATGTATATTATTCTAATTATGGTAGATGATCTGGACCAGTTGAACACAGAAATTTTAATCTGCCTTTATTAAATAAAGGGTTGGGCCTCTGTCTTCCGAAATGAAATCTAGTAATATGATATTAAAATCAATATTGGTAATTCCATATTCCTGAATCATCTCTTCTTGATGAAAACCAAGCAATTGGCTCCAGTTTTGTTTTTTCATCTTTTCCTCTAGTCAGAGGTGCATTGTTTTCTGTGGACCCAAGGAATTAGTTTGTGAGGAAAAAAAAACTTTATTTCCTCCACCTCCTCCAGAAAACATATATGTAGCATCTGGAGATTGTTTTACACGAGGCCCACCACCCACTCCATTCCCAATGAAAAATTTCTATTCACTAAGGTGTGTTTCTCATTATCTTTCCCCAAGAGCTGCATTCTTCTCCTATCTCCACATTCTGAAAGTAGAAGTATGTTCCCTTCAGGGTTGATTTCCCCTTCAAGTGAGACTGCTTCTGAAAATCCAGAACCATAACAAGAAACCTGATGTTTCTGATTTTTCTTTAAAAGTAATTTGACTTATTTTTCATTTTTAGTTAAAGTATCTGCTTTTACTTAAGTAAGTGATTATACTTTTGCTCCAGTTAAAGCTTGAAGGACTTATAATTCTTAGAATTTTACTTTGTAAATAAAGATGATTTAAAAAGGAATCCTTTGAGTAAATTATTTATATTTTATTTTATTCTAGGTAGTGCAACTTAATTTGGTTAATTTATTATTATATAGGCAACATTGGGAGTTTTATATACAAAATCTTGCAGTCCAAAATATTTTAAAATCCAAGGAAAACATATGCCTTTATACAAAGTAATGTACTTATTATGATTGTAGCATACATGAAAGTAACTTTATACTTAATGAAAGATTTTAATTAATTAAAAGCCTTGTTTGGCATTGATAATAATAAAAATCAGCATGTTTTTCTATAAATTAGAATAACAATGGCATATTTCGTGTAAACAAGAAAACATGACTTTCCTGTAAACAGGAGATTCCAAATGTTAGAAGTTTCTAGTTCTCAGGAAAAATTTAGAAATTACAAACTACAACGTAAGTATGCTTGATTCCCATTTTCCCTTATATTTTTTATTTTATGCTCATTTTCATTAAATTAAGAATTATATTCCACTGTGGGTTATGTCCCCCTTTTTATTTTATTTTTTTTATATATGTGGCATGTCATTAGAGTATGATGTGCTCATTCAAAAAAGATTGTTTGATAGGAGTAAGAGTAATTCCATGACTTAAACTCATATTCCAATGAGTAGCAAATTATGCAAAAGCAAGGATATATATATATATATATATATATATATATATATATATATATATATATAATCTGTTTTTAAATAATTAGGCTTGCCCATAGTGGAAAAGCACAGTAATATGTGAGAATTTTAAGCAGGTAAATTTTTAGGTCAACCTGCAGTAGCCCAAATAAACCCAGAATAATATCAGTGAAAATATGAAAAAAACAAATAAGGATGAAAAGGAGGGAAATGAGTTTACATTCATTTGCTTAAGTGCATTAGAATGTAATCCTTTTGGGTTAACAGTTTCCCACATAGGGGCTCAGAAAGGTGTACAGTGAGAACAGTTATCGACACTAGCTAAGCTTTTGGGGAAGAAATGGAAAACATCTTCATTCATGAGCAGAAAATGCATGAGTTTATTTATCTATTTATTTATTTATTTATTCATTTATTTATTTATTTTTAGTTGTAGATGAACACGATATTTTTATTTTATTTATTCATTTTTTTGTTTGTGCATACTGAGGATCAACCCCAGGGCCTCACATGTGCTAAGATAGTTCTCTAGTGCTGAGCCAAAACCTCAGCACCAATCAATGAGTCTTTTGATGAGAAAATCCAAGAGTTCTACAGCATCTGACAATAAAAGATTAGGTATCTCACAACTCTCTCTGTGTGGAAGATATTCTCTGTAAGAGGTTAAAGAATCTTGTTTTGGCTGTACATACGAACAAGGAAGATTGGGAACTTGTGATGCTGTGAAAAAGTCTGAAGCGTTAAAAAAGAGATAGTAAATTGGAATCCAAATGAGGGGATAACACAGCTGTGGAAATATGAGTAATAAGTTTAGCTATATAGTCAGAACTCGTGGTAATGTTTAAAGTAGTAGAAAATAATCTCAGCACCAGAATAATGGAGGTAAATTCAGCTTTCTGTGGAGAGATTTGAGACAGTATCTTATTGTGTCTGAACAATTGAACAAAAAGGGAGAAAGTAGTTGGATGTCAGTTATAATTTCTAATTTACTCATTTAATGAACTATGGAGATTAATGACAATTATTTTATATTTGATTTGCTTCTTATGATTTTAAAATAGCAATAGCAGAAAATGTGATTAACAGTATTAATCATCTCTGTTGAAGAAAATTTTTGGAAGCAGTGGACATCATATTACATTTTAAACAGATTTTTTAGAAATAAAGACTTTATTTTCTGGACATTTAGAATTTAAAAGAAAAATTATTTATATTTAGAAGGTTTTTGTCACAGGTGACATGCAAAATAAAACACAATATATCACTGTTGGCCACCCAGATGAATCACTAAGATAAAAGAATACATATTGTAATAAATATAACTGAGGATATGGAGTAATTAGAGTTTCTCCATGTTACTGGGTGGATTTAATTCACACAGTTTTGTGGAAAATATTTGGTAATATATATCAACTTCAAATATGTGTAACTTATAAAATTTATGCTTACTATATAATTAACAAATATAAATAACAAAAGTACTTACATGAAATTTACTGAAACGCATTACAACAGCAATCATAAGAGAATACTTCATCATAACTCCAAAGAGGAAGCAACCCAAATGCCCAGTGGTGGTAACACTCTTTAAGGCAAAACACATTCATAGAAAAAATAAAACACAATAGGAAACTATCAGAAAAAGAAAAAAAGACTTGGGCTTTAGGCAGTGGGAAATGTAAATCTTATAAAATATGATGAAGTTAAGAAGTTACTTCTTTCACTATATAATTCCACATACATAAAATATAAAGTGGACACGAACAAATGCATTTCTATATTGCTAATAGGGTAATTTCAAGGGGGTTATAACAGGAAGGGAAATTGGGATTAGAGGTTTTAGGCTCTGCTCTATTTTTTTTTTGTTTCAGTTATATATGAAAGTATAATGAATGCATGCAGTTTGAAACATCATACATTGATGGGATATAATTTTACATATTTCTGAGTGTATATGTTGCAGAATCATATTGGTCATGCAGTCACATATATACATACAGCAAAATTTTCTGTTTCAATCTACTATCTTTTCTAACATTATATCCCCTCCTCTCCCCTCCCATCACTTCTTTCTACCTAATCAAAGGTAACGCTATTCTTTCCTACTACCACTCTTCTTATTGTGAATTAGTATCTGCATATTAGCAAAAAAAATAGGAGGTTAATTTTTATAGTTAAAGCTTCATTTTTTTTCACCTTTTCTTCAGTGTATTCATCCAATATGCTCACATTACATCCTAGTTTCAACAAAGTCTTTCAAAACAAAAGCTAACATGAGCTACCTGTGACTTCCTTGTGTCCATACAACCAAACATAATGGCTGTGAGGGGGACAGTGGTCCAACCTCAAAGCAGAGAATAAGTAAGTTGTTTTAAAGATAAACAAAACTTTTTTTTTAAATTTTCAATTATTTTACTTTTGAATAAATTAAATATTAAATGGCACAAAAAGGAATAATTAGAAAGTTAAATCTGACCCTAGGTCCTTCTCCAGAGGCACAAACTGCTGCTTGCCTTTGTACATTGTTGAACCACAATGCAAAGAAAAGAAGACCAACTCCATTTTAAAATCAAAATAAAGCAATCTTATATTTGTGTACACAAAGAAAGCTCATCATCAGCTATCTCTCCCAACATGGGCCAGAGATCAGCACCCCAGTCTTCAGGAAAAAGGTTTTATAGCACAAAAAGTTGCAAAGGGTAGGGTCTTAAGAACTTAGAGACAACAGGATTTTGACAAGTATTATACAAAAACAGATAGTAGGTTAGTGATCCACATGGCTCAACATTTCAAGTTAGGAAATAAATTCAGATACCAATATCAGAATTTATGAGGCATCACTAAGGTTTCAGAGAGGGTTGTTATGTGGTCAGGAAAAGCTAGGCATGGGTGAGTTCAAGGCATGTGCAGGCATTCCAACAAGTTTAAAACATTAAAATATTGCTAGGCAAAATACAAAACCCCTGGTATCTACAGAAAACAGAAATGTACTTTTTATAACTTTTGAGGAGATATACTCCTGATCTTAGGAGGGAATTAGGCTAAGTTTATCAACATCAGCCTGGAGTCTGCACATAATAAAGAAAAAAATGTGTGTGTGTGTGTGTGTGTGTGTGTGTGTGTGTGTGTGTGTCCAATTGATGGTGTTTTTGCCTTTCCCACAAATGTAAATATTCAAGAGGTATTTCTCTATAACTTCCTCTTTTGATTTGATAATGGAACCTTAAGATAAATATCTTTTCACATAAAGCTGGGTTTTTTTTAATCTCCCTGAAATATTCCATAAGGTGGAAATGTCAAAATGATTTTTCTTCTCTACAAATGCTTTTTATTAAACAGCAAAGTAGAACTGTAACACAGTTTTAAATATTTGTAAATTAGGTCACAAAAAAGATGCAAAATGATTAATTATATATTTATACAGCTAAAGTCACATATCAAATTTTACACTAATACAAAAGATTATCCCATGATTGAAAGTACCTCAAATCTAATAACCATAAGCTATAAAGTAGATATTTTATCCTCTTATCTTAATATCATTTCCAATACAGATTCCATTACCAAATCGAATCTGAAATATAAATTTAAAAAATCAATGTTAAAAAAGACTACACCTCTGCAAACTAAATAGTTATATTTACAGAAAATTCTGGGAACAAAAACAGCTTACATACTAAGATTAAAATTACCATTATTGTACATATATATTCTACCATGCGTTCATGATACTATTACTAAAAAAAAAAAAAAAAAAAAAAAACTCTCCAAAGGAATCTTCCAAGGGTTGATCTATTGGATAAATGTCCTCAAGATCAAATGGCAATTGATCTCCCTAATAGGTGGCTTACATAAATTTATGCTAATTTGATGTACTTTTATATTAATCTTATGTCTGCCAAAAGTCTATTCTTTCATAAAGAAGACAAATTTGGAGTGAAAGCATTTGGATTTTTTTAATAGTACTTACCAAGTTTTTTCCTGTTCCCTTTCTATTTTTTTTTCAAGTTTCTCTATCTTGAACACACACATGATAAAATCTCCTATCTTTTAAGGTAGCAAGTGGATATTTTGTGCAAAAGGAAAGCATGAGGAAAAGACTAACAGTTAACTAAGATGAATGGGGGGAGAGAAAGGAAGAGAGAAGGGAAAACATATGGAAATGGTAGGAGACCTTCAGTGATACACAAAATTATAAGAGGTTATGAGGGGCAAGGGGGAGGGGGAAAAAAGGGGAGAGAATTGAACAACAGCAGAGGAGGTAGAGAGGGAAGATGGGAGGGGAGGGGAGGGGAGGGGGGATAGTAGGGGATATGAAAGGTAGCAGAATACAACAGTCACTAATATGCCATTATGTAAAAATGTGAGTATGTAACAGAAGTGAGTCTGCATTATGTATTTGGGGAATTCAAAACCCAATTGAGTCAAATGTATGAAAGATGATATATCATGAGCTCTGTAATGTTTTGAACAATCAATAAAAAAATGGAAAAAAAAGACCAAAAAAATGACAAAATCATGGAATTTGCATGGAAATGGATGGCACTAGAGCAGATTATGCTTAGTGAAGCTAGCCTATCCCTAAAAAACAAATACCAAATGTCTTCTTTGATATAATGAGAGCAACTAAGAACAGAGCAGGGAGGAAGACCAGGAAGAAAAAATTAACATTAAACAGAGACATGAGGTGGGAGGGAAAGGGAGAGAAAAGGGAAATTGCATTCAAATGGAGGGAGACCCTCATTGTTATACAAAATTACATATAAGAGGTTGTGAGGGGAATGTGATAATAAACGAGGAGGGAAATGAATTACAGTAGATGGGGTAGAGAGAGAAGATGGGAGGGGAGGGGAGGGGGGATAGTAGAGGATAGGAAGCAGAATACAACAGTCACTAATATGGCATTATGTAAAAATGTGGATGTGTAACTGATGTGATTCTGCAATCTGTATTTGGGGTAAAAATGGGAGTTCATAACCCACTTGAATCTAATGTATGAAATATGATATGTCAAGAGCTTTGTAATGTTTTGAACAACCAATAAAAAAATAATAATAATAAAAAATAAAATAAAATAACATAAACAAATTATGATGGAAAAAAAGAAAATTTTTAAAAAATCTTACCAGTATGAGACAATTTTTATGATTTTATTTGCTTAAAGAGAAACAACCAATCCTCTCTCATTATTAAATATCACACAGGACAAGACATAGCTAAGAGAGTACCTTGTTTTGGTTGAGTTTAAACAATTAGAGTCAGGCAACTCTCATAAATAGTTAACTGTTAAAATTTCTTTTACAATTTTGAAACTTTTTGTTTCTTTAGGGTAAGAAAAATGGTAGGCATAGGATGGTGGACAGAGTACATAAAGCTGTACATTCAGTATATGATTTTGGTCAGTTTTTCATAACATGGTTGTTATTTTCTTATATATTTTACTAAGCCTATATAATAAAAGACAGCACTAAACTTATATATGAAAGCAAATTTGTTCAAACATCCCTCTTCAAGTCTTATTAATATATGCAGTTATAATTATAAAGTCTCTACAATACATTTGCTCATTTTTATAGACTAACATAACAAAAAACATATATATATATATATATATATATATATATATATATATATATATATATATATATATATATATATCTTATTTACTTATTATTTTGTTGTGCTAATGATTTAACTCCCTTAGTTTTACATGCAAGATTGGTGCTTTACTAATGAGGTACAGCCCCAGCCCCCAAATGTATTTTCTAGTTAAAAAAATGTATCATTTAAAAGGGGATTGAAAATAAAAAAGTATGAGTTTAAAAGTGAGTAGAAGCCATAAGTGAGGGAAGAGAGAACCAATTCGTAGACATCAGATTTGTTCTGTGGCATCAGATGTCAGAACAGAGTAAAACTCAAAAAAGCTGAGATGGAAAAGTATTTTAAAAAATCAATGTTTGGAAAATATTTGCAATACTTGAACAAGAAGTCATCTTGAGAAATATGTGGAGAACACCATGCTGGAACTCACATCAGAACTACGCTTTTGAGCCCTTGCTGTGAAACCAGGTGCTAATAATGCATCAATGCAAGTTCATCAGTGTAATAAAGGCACCTCTTTGGATGATGGGGCTTTGCATGGCATGGGGTAACCTCTACCCACATCCCCACTTCTTCTGGAAAACTAAAATTAAACTCATATGAATAATCATGGTACTGACCCCATGTAGTTTTGAGTATCACAGAAAAAAACAAATATTAAATAACTTTGACAAGAAAGATTATGTATTGAAATTAGAACTAAAAAAATTCTGTAAGGTGCTATAAGAGAGAACAAGAAGTGGTGGGAAAATCCCTACCAAAAAAAGTAACAATAAGTAGAAACAGTGTAAATAGGAAAGAGGCTGTATAAAAATTAGGCAAAGAACTTTCTAGTGAAGAGAAAGAGAACAAAAAAGGCAGCTAATATTAAACTTATGGGAAGAGGTTATGGGGGCTAAAAGACAGGGAACAAGGAAGGGTAAGGCATAGAGATAGAACACCCTGCAGCTCCTGTGACAATATAGGGTTCAAGAGCAATGAGAAGCCACTGAAGGGTTTTAAGCAACCTGTGGGTGTGGACACATATGTGCATGTGTAAATGTTCGATTCCTAGTGTAGAATGTACAGAGAGGGGGGAAGAACAAGTTAGAAGACTGTGGGTAGTGTGGATAACAGTTTGTGACAGTCTACATGGGGATAATTGGGAGAGGGGGAGAGATTGGAGCTATACATAGAGGGACTAATGATGGGCTGGACACAATGTTAAGACAAAAGTAGGTTTCTAGAATGACTCAGGGTTCCTTTCTGGGCAGCAAGATTAAGTGGCCCAGGAGCTCAGCTAATTAAAAGCTTCAGGTGACACTGCTTTGTCATACTGAGGAACACTCTGATGCACACCTCCTCCCCTCAAAGCAGGTGTCTGGGTTAAGAATCAACACTGGAGCACTTTGAGAAACTCTGTGGTAATTAAATCATGGCATGATGAGAACAGCTGCAGAGAGTTAGCTCAAGAAGAACAAAAGCCCCAGTTTAAACATAAATGTTCACAATATTCAGGACTGGGGAGATTGCTGCCAGGAAGAGATACAACCCCCCAAAAAAGTTACAGAACAGGGAGCAGAGGGAGGACCACCTGCTTCTATAGATACCAGTAGATACCCTTACCTAATGTCTCTCCCCCTTTGTATCACTCTTCTCCACTGTCCCATATCCTTCAATTCTCCCTTTTTTACCCCCACATATGTAACAGTCTTACAAATGGCGCTAAATGAAAAATACTCAGCATGAAAAAAATCACTAACTATGTGTTAACTTCCAAAGAATGTATTCTACAAATGTATGCTGTGTGTTGTTTAAACACCATTATAATACTAATTTCTGAATCATGAATTATTTATTCAGAAACTAGGACCCGGACTTTGAACAACATTGCATCAACTGAACAGGAAACCAGATTTTGAGCCAGGTGGTCCACTCGGGAAACCTGGCTGCATACTCTAGTTGTCTGAGCTATTCCCAAGGGGATGTCAGAACTTCATGTTGTTCTACAATATGCAAATGAGAGTTTGGATCTAAAGTAAGTCATATGCTTACAATTTACATGGGAGGAAGCCAAAGAAAGAGTACCATGTTATATTTAGATTAACCTACCCCTTCATGTAAGGGTTTGTCAATTCTCAGGATTAAATGAAAAAAGTTGTTTATCCCTCAGATTTATGTTGTAAGACCAGCAAGAGGAAACCCTGGAAGGTGTTTGCTCTACTGTACATAGATGGTGCCAAAGACTTCAACATAATGCTGTCACTGAGCCACCACATCATGACAATAAATAGATACACTAATATCACTACTAAACAAGAAGACCAAAGTGTAAAGTCAGTGAAGCTGAGCTACTTCAGTAAGATCACCTTGGTGGAGCTAGTCTTTGACTCAAGGCTGCCCAGTGCCAGAGACTGTTCTCTCATCTACTCTACTGGGTCTTTTGCCAATTCAGTAAAAGAATAACAAGAAAACAAAAATCACCCTACTTTCTTTGAATAGTGAAAGTGAGCACGGTGTAAATCTGGAAGAAGGATGGGCTTTACCCCTCTAATTTGATTTTTAAAAAATCTATAAATATCAATTCATCACAAAACCATATAAATAGACACTATGTATCTATAAGAAATATTTGAAAATAAATACTAAGAATTATCAGATGAAAAGGGGGTGGTAGTATTCAGTATAGCGGAGGACACCACAGTTTATGTAGATACTGCTTAATCAAACCATTCACGGGTAGCTGTCATAAATGAGAGTGGATTATTTGCAGTGGAAAGAGCTGAACATAGTACATGCAAATATGGTGTGTATATTCTAGGGTTTACTCTTCAGAACCTAGTTTCTGACCTCTAAAATGACAGGAATGTAGCTCAGATTTAACCAAATTATGCTGTAAAAGATGGAGAAATTATGAGCTTCTATGAATTACTACGCATAATGGACAAATTTCTGAGACACAAGAAAAGGTATGACATAGTAAATGCAAACGCCCATTGTTGAGACACAATGCAATTCTCATACAGGCATACCTGTCATGTGTCATCTTTAGTAGAACCATAAGTTACTTTATTGGTATGTATTTCTCCTTCTTATAAGTTACTAGTAGAAACTGGGGACATCTCTAACTCTGGAAACCCAGAGAACGAAGCAAGAAGATTACAAGTTCGAGACCAACTTTAAAGAGAATTTTTCCCAAAAAGTAAAAGGGTTGAGGAATAGCTCAATGCAAGAGTGTCTCTCAGTAAAACCCCCAGAACCCCCCAAAAAATAAAACAAATACAAACAAACTACTAGAAAGAGACACAGTCTGGGCCTAATTTGTTTATTTCTCAAATTTTAATATCTGAAACACTGTTTAGTTTTATGTTCTGGATCCTTGGTAAAATGGCTTCAGTGAAAATAACTCTTCATCATTAGCAAAACAGAAACCAAAAGAGCAAACCAAAATGTACACAGTAAGTAAGTAACCTATTTGAACAAAACCAGTTCTACACGACATCGAAAATGAAAGAGACAAAAAGAAAAAGTCACAGACTTTTTAAAATCATTTACTGAACTTTTTATATAAATTTGAATATGTGTTCATTTATTCTACCAAGCCCCTGTTTTACCTTTGCAATGGGAGATTGCAAATTCAAGAGATCAATAGGTAGAAAGCCAGTGAAGAGCAAAGTCACCCTTTTCGATATGATTAAAAATAAAACAAAACAAAAAAAAATCATATCAGAGCTTTCCTCAAAACAAAAGACTACTGTTTCAACAGGCAGCCTCAGTGAAGTATCTAAAAAAGTGTGCTGTGACTCAGTATGCCTAGATACAGGAAAGGCTAACTCTACCCTTTCTAGCTACTGACAGTATACAGATGTGAAAAGTGTGAAGTAGAAATGACACTTATTTAACACTTTTAATTCAGCATCCTTTGAACAGGTAAAATCTGTACTTCTCAAATCACCCATTGACAAGGTACTAGTTTTAAGTGGTCTTTATCTCTAATAAAATACAAAAAATTTTAGAAGGATTAACATTTCAAAATGAAGACATAAATGATACATACCGACCATTTCAAGTTATTACCTGAAAAAGATTAAATTTCTCCCTTAAACAGTTATAAAATGTTTAATATTTTAGTCTTAATATCTCTACTCATTTTATCACAGACCACAAATCAGTTTTGACTGTCCTGGTTTATGATCTCTGACCTACACTCAGAGTTGCACTGCATTGGATCACAAAATTCCCGTGTTTCGTAACATTATCAATACCTGGAGGACAACTTTTGGAAAGGCTGACATGGACCAAAAAGACAGGACATAACAAGATTAGAGTAAAATTCTGAACAAATATCCATCCAATCAATTTACACATTAATGAAAATTTCTAGTTGGAATTCAACCAACTTCATAGATAAGTTAAAGTGAAACATTTCTTTCTGGATTTTTTTAAGTGAGACAGATTGAAGTTATAATTGTGTGCTTATTCAGGAATCTTGGAAAACTAATTCCAGCAGACAAGGGTGCTGTCTCTTACTGTTATCTCTAACCTGGGATCTGACAGGAAATAAAATAATCTCTGGCATCAGGCAAGCAATGGTGCTTCAATGGGTGATAAGTGGAGACCCAGAGAAAGAAACAGCACTCAGGACTCTGCGAAGAAAAACTGCCTCGGGATCCCTGGCCCACATCAAATCAAGTGTTAATAGTAAGCTATCATCCTCTGTGCTTCCTGCTCTTTTTTCCCATTCTTTCCTCAAGCTTGTGTGGGCCTCTGCCATGCAAACTTTTCTCCTGATACCAACACTGCTACTCACTCTAATCCTTCCAGCATTTGAGCCTTTTTTCATAAGGTTCACTGCTCACAGGACAGTATGCCCACCCACTTTACTTCTTTATATTTTTCAACAAAATACTCAAAAACTTTAACAGACTAGATCCCAATCTATTTATTGGTTTATTTTCTGTCTACCTGCACTTGGAAGAGAAGAAAAATGGAAAAAGCATTTGGATTTTTGTTCTTTTACCAAAAATATTTGGTAAAAGACAAAATATCTCCATTTTATTTTTAAGTAGTGCTGAGAATGAAATCTATTGCCTCACACATGCAAAGCAAGCAGTGCGCTCTACAAATAGACACAACCCCAACCCAGTTTTTGTTCTTTTATTTTCTCCAAAAACTGAGAATATGCCTGATGCATTGCAGACACAAGTTTTTCAAACTGAAACAAACACTAAGAGGTTGTGGTAATTGTTTAGTTTTAATAACAGCATTTTTTCCTTTTTAGCTCTAATTTGATTAGAGATATCAATAAACAACATGATTGACTTATTCTGTACTTATGTTTATTTCATCCCTTGAAAATCATCTGTACTCTCACAAATCACTCTACTGCCATAACAAACCCAGTTAGATTAACAAAGCCATTTTACATAGTAATCTTTGAAGACGTACACCACTATCCCTCAGAATACACAAGGAGTTGATTTCAGAACTTTTCATGGATACCTAAGCCCATGGATGCTTCAGCTCCTTTTTTAAATTGGCAGTGCTTGCATATAATATGAGAGGACCCTGCTGGATACATTAAATTACCTCTAAATTGTTGTTTTAATCTGTTGTAAAGTAGTTAATAGGTAAATAGTCATTACACTATATTGTTTAGAAATCATAACAAAAACAGGAGTCCACATATGTTAAGTAAAGACAAATTTATTTTTCTTTAATATTCTGCATCTGCACTTGGTTGAGTGCAAAGATGTCAAAACAAAAAATAACAGAGAACCAATTTATCAGCCACAACATTAAACCAAATTTAAGATTTTAAGAGAGAGGAATATATCCCCTATTCTTGTATTGGTAACTATATTTTCTGTCTTTTTAGAGACCAAAATTATAACATTAGTTTCATAGTGGCTCTAGATGACAGTCATATGCTCTTAGGAAACACATTTTTTCATGGGAATAATTACCAGTTTCTCTAAATGCTGTAGGAAAATTTTGCAAACACAAATGAGAACTTTTTTAAAGTTCTTCTTCAGGTAACACCAAGTTAGAGATAATGTCTTCAGTCTTTTCCTTCTTGCAATCATTTCAGATGAATAGAACTTATACATAAAATTGAATTTTAAAACTTAACTTTTGAAATCTCTAATTATAAATCTAAATATTAAATAAAAATTGAATGTGTGTCAGTCCCAAGTGTTGAGAGCCATTACCAGTTCTGAATTACACCTAGCATTTGCCAGAGGGAATGTTTTAAAGTTGACACCAGGGAACCATTGAGATAATGATTTGAGTAAAGCTATATATAATTGCTGTGGTGCTGGATTGATTGTATGGTATATTTGACCTTTACTGTCTGGCTATGGGGTCGCTCTTGCTTCCTCAGGCGCCTGCTGCTTTAGACTGCTCCTGCTACTATAGAGTTTGGAAATTAAAATTTTTCCTGCTTGAGTGGCTTATGATTTGTGCCTAGCCAGACTGCAGCATTTGGTGGCCCCTGTTGGGAGTGCCTGAGGGTAAGTGATGAGGTAAACTGCTTCCTCCTGAGGAAAGTTTGAGAGGATGGGTGACCATTTAAAGATCCTTATTTTATTTTTTTTTTACTTTTGTTTTAAGTTGCCAGTCCCTGAAGATGGGTGTGATGGAGCAAAAACTGCTCACATCTGAGGAAAAACTATTTGCGTCTGAGGAACAGATAGGGAGAAAGGACGGATGGACATTTCAGGAGGGTAGAAAGGCTTATATAATGAATTTTTGTTCCATTTTTATTCCATTTTGTCTCAGTTTGTTTTGAATGGTCTTAGTGAGTGTTATCTTTGTTACAGAAATATGGAATTAAAGATTAATAAGAACCAAACTGAAAGGGCATTAAGTAAAGTACTAGAGGAAGGAGGCATCTCAGTATAATCAAGAATAGTTTGTGCATATATTAAGATGATACAAAGGTATAGCCCATGGTTCATTTAAGAGGGGTTGTAGATATATCACAATGGGACAATCATGGTGAAGATTTAAAAGAGATATAAAAGGAAAGCCCAAGAACTCTGCCAGTTGGCACATTACCATTATGGATATTGGTACAATCTTGTTTGTTTAGTCTAGGAGAAGACATTTTAAATGAAGTCAAAGAGGAAGTCTCTCGAGTTAGTCAGACAGGAAAAAAAAAGTTTAGAGAAGGAGGGGCTATCCAGAGAGATGTTACAATGGAAGGTTTCTTCTAACCCTTTCAATCACCAGAAGGCATAAGTGTCAAACCAACACTTCCCCCTATGGAGACAACATATGCTGAGTGGCCCTCAACACCCATGGTGGATAAATGGGATCCTGAGACAGGACCTCAAAGATTAGCATGCCTGTATTTGAGAAAGCAGGAGGGCAGCAAAATCATCAAGTTTTCGATTTCAAAACAGTGAAGCAGCTAAAAGAGGCTGTAACAACCTATGGTCCTCAAGCATCCTTCACTCTACACTTGGTCGAATCCATTACCAACATGAACATGACACCAGCAGATTGGACTAGTATGTGTAAAGCTGTGCTGAATGAACAATACCTGTTATGGAAAGTTGCCATTGGGAATTTTGCACGGAGACAGCTAGATAAAATGCAACAGCTGGTTATCCTCAGAGAAATCTAGAAATGTTGTTAGGAAAAGCACTTTATGAGAGTCAGTTGCAACAAATTGCATATGATCCTGCTACATACTCACAAATTGCTGCAGATGTAGTTAGGGCATGGAAGACTTTACAAGGACAAGAAGATTTACAAGGTCAATTATCTAGGTAATACAAGGAGCTAATGAACCTTACACTGAATTTATAGATTGGCTTATTCAAACAGCTACCAGAGTTTTTGGGGATACAGAGCAAGCAATGCCATTAATTAAACAGCTAGCCTTTGAACCTGCAAATTCTTGGTGCAAGGAGGCCATTATACCATGGAAACATGATAATTTAAACACATATATTAAATAATGTAGACACATTAATGAACAAGGGCAAGTCTGGGCAGCTGCAGTACAACAGGCTTTCGATGCCAGGAAAAAAAAAACATGCTACAATTGTGAAAAAAAATAGGACATTTTCAAGGAAGTTGCCCGATAGGTGTAGTTTTTAACAAAACTAGGTATCAAAAAAGTAGAATACCAGTTATTTGCCCACAATGCCATAAAGGGAGATTTGGGGCTGATGAATGCCATTCTCAAACCACCATAGAGGATACTTCATTAACAAAAAATGGACAAGGACCACTTGTTTACCCATGATATGATGGAGAAAAGCATTGGGCTACATTGCCAAAAAAATGGACAGGTGGGACAAATGCTCCAGGGCCCACAACCACAAATATACAGGGCAAAGAAGAAACCCAGCAACATCATCAGGGTAGTGCCCAAGACACATTATCCATTAGATCCCTCATCAGACAAACCAGATTGAGCACAGGGTTGACATCTGCGACTCCACCATACCAGTACTAACTCCAAATATAGGAGTTCAAATTATTCCTACTGGGGTAAAAGGACATCTTCCCCAAGGAACAGTAGGCTTATTATTGGGACGGAGTTCTTTCACTCTAAAAGGACTTATGATAAGTCCTGGGTTAATTGATCTCGATTATGAAGGTGAAATAAAAATTATAGCCAGTTCTCCAAAGTGTATATCAGTAATTGCACCAGGAGATAGAATAGCACAGTTATTAATAATACCAAACCTACATGATAAATTTTCCAGGCATACTATAGAAAGAGGTCCCAGGAGATAAGGCTCCACAGGTGTAGATTTGGCTATACTTTCTTTAAATTTAGATTCCTGAGCCATAATATAACTAAATATTCAAGAACATGAATTTACTGGGCTATTTCACACAGGTGCAGACCTTAGCGTCATGTTTCATCAAGAATGGCCTAAACATTTGCCATTACAACAGGCTAATAAAATGCTTCAAGGCCTAAGAGTGGCAACTAATCCTCATAGAAGTGCAATGGTATTAGATTAGAAGAATCCTAAAGAATGTGAAAAAAAACTATACAGCCATATGTATTGGATCATCTTGCTATAAATTTATGGAGACAAGATTAGGTTTGAAATTAACAAATAACATCAATCCAAATGTACCCACTATTAGGGCTAGTCAAGTTTTAGGAAAGGAAAAAGATCAGGAGAACAAAAACAATGTATAGCAGCCCCAATTCAAATAGACCAAAGAATAAATAGACATGGATTGGGTTTTCATAAGGGGACACTGAGACAATAAGAATTACTTGGAAATCAGAAAGACCAGTATGGGTTCCTCAGTGGCCCCTGACTAAAAAAAAGATACAAGTACCCCATGATCTGGTCAAACAACAAATAGCAGAGGGACATATACAACCTTCTGTATCTCCCTATAATACTCCATTTTTTAAATCAAAAGGAAATCTGGTAAATTAAGATTATTGCAAGATTTAAGAGCCATTAATAATGAGATAGTTATTATGGAATCTGCTAATTTAGGGATTTCTCAATTGTCTGCTTTGCCAAAAACCTTGTATGTTTTAGCTATAGATATTGATGATTTTTTTTCAATTCCAATTCATCCTGAGGCTAGTCCATATTTTGCAATTACTATCACTGCATTAAATCATTAAGGTCTTTTTCAGAGATATACATGGAAAGTACTCTCTCAAAAGATGGCTACCAGCCCAACTATGTGTCAAATTTATGTTAACGAAGCAATGCAGACACATAGAAATCAAAATCCTGAACTACAAATATTTAACTATACGGATGATGTATTGTTAGCACACAAAGATAAAAACACACTGCTAGAATGTTATGCACACTTCCAACTTATTAAAAAATATAATTTAGATATAGCAATAGATAAAGTACAATTAAATTTTCCTATTAATTATTATCCTCAACCATGGTGCATCCACCAAAAATTCAAATATGAGTAGATCAACTCAAATCACTTATCAACTTTCAAAAGTTATTAGGAGACAAAAAATGGATAAGGCCTTATCTAGGCATACCAACGGAAGAGTTGTGACCTTTATTTAATATCTTAAAAGGTTCATCATATCCAAATTCACCCAAATGTTAATGGCTGAAGCAAGAAGGGCATTAAAAATTATTGAAACATATATGAAAAATATGCATTTAGATAGAATTGATACAAAGTTTCCTTTATTATTTATTATACTTACAACAAAATTAGCTAAAGAGTTAAATACTTGGGCAATAATCATGTGTAAACCTAATATTTCATTTGATAACCACTTACCATATAACCTTTTTTTTTGTTTTTGGTCTTCTCATGCTATAGATTTTTTTTCTAAAATGACAAGAAAAGCACCTATCATGAATGCTCCAAATATATTCATTGGTGGGTCAATTAATGTTACAGCAATAGAAGTTATGCCTGATAGAACTTTTACATTTTTAGTACACAAACAGCTCAAAATGTAGAGCTTAATGCAGTATTACAAGCTTTTGTGATGTTTAAAGATTCTGTATTTAATTTATTTTCTGATAGTCAGTATATTGTTAATGCTATAGTATCTCTTGAAGATGCTGGTAGGATTTCTCTTTCCTCTACTGTTTTCTATTTGTTTTCCACCATACAAAGTCTAATCTGGGACAGAAATTATCCATTCCTTATAGGATATATCAGGGAACATACAGGATCTATCCAAATAATGTACATAAGCCTAAGGAACTTTGGGAGGATATTTTAACAGGACAATAGAAAGGTCCTGAACCAGTGATTTTCTGGAGTCTTTGTGTGTGTGTGTGTGTGTGTGTGTGTGTGTGTGTGTGTGTGTGTGTGTCTATTTCCACAGGGAGAACAGATGCTTATTTGGATTCCAGAGAGACTAACTATAGTAATTTCTATAGATCAAACAGATGATGACTTGGCTCAAATCTAAAAGAGCTGATATCCTTACATCTGCAACATTAGTTCTCCCACTCCTCGAGGCTAATGAATAATTAACACCATTAAAGCCTATTTCAAATTTAAAAAAAATACAAACCTTGAGGCTTGCTTTTGGGAATACCTTCAAACCCATCATGCAAATTACAGAAAAAAGGATGGGATATCCTGCCGAAAAAGAATGGGATATCCTGCCATAGTCTGGATGGGCAAAATTCAGGATCCACTTGTCAAAGAAAATGAACTTTATTTTTAGAACACACACACCACACCACACAGCTCTTCAGGAAAAGAGCCTAACTGCCACTACTGGCTTCCCACAAGCCTCTAAACCTTCCTCACTTCTCCTTCTCTTGAGGCCCATTGGCTGGGTTGCATTGGCAGAGCCAAAAAGAGTCCCCCAACGAGCAGCTCTTTGAACTGTAAGGGTGGAATAAAAGCACAATGAGCATCAACACAGAGGAGCCAATCAGTTGACAGCTAGAAGTTTGCTGGGGCTGCTGTGAGCCAATCATCAGCTGGCAGCTGGAATGTTGCTGGGGCCCCTTCCACTGTGGCTCTCAACATCTTCCACTCTCTATTAAACAACAAGCATGTGGCTTAGGGACCTTGCCTGCCTTAAGTTGCCCAATACTACATCTGGTCCTTACATGTCATTGGATAAGCTAACCTCAAGGTGTCAGACTCCTGTCTTACGTTGGTACCATTGCAATTGGATTTTACCTGTAACTGACTACCAGCCCAGCATACAACCACACTCATGGATAGGTCTTTGTACCAGTGGAGTGTGAGGTTCTTTGTCTCACCTTTGATGGCCCACAAATTTTAGCTGAATGACCATCACAAGCAGAAGGGAGGAAGAAACAAAAAGTCAATTGATGGTTCCTTTTAGAAAAATTGTGCAACTGAAGACACCATCAGAAAAAATAACACAACACTACCACAAGCTGCTGCACCAACAGATTGTTCACAATGCATACAAGTGAGTTTACAATGCATAAAAGTGATTCATAGTCCAGGCAAGTTCTGTAAGCACTTCAGAGATACCTATTGCAGAAGCTGTAGATTGGTTTTATCTTTGTCTTCACCAGCACTGGCTAAAGAAAAAATTATGTAACATTCCATAAGGCACTAAAAGAAAACAATTTTCTGAACAACTTACATTATCTTGAACAGAATTATTAAATATAATAAAAAGGGAAGGTGAAAGTAAACAAAAAAGATCTGTTAACCTTCTTTTTTGTTCACATATTAAAACAATTTACAATAGCTGTTTACCAAATTTAAATTAAACTATTTAAATCACATGAATACAAAAAATATTAGGATCCATTTTTTTCATGAATGCTCATCATATATGATATATGGACATACGTACATACAAACATACAACACAAAACACCAGTGTGTACACATAATATAATACATAAAACACATAACATAATAGTAAAGGCCTTATAACTTTTTACAGGTGAAATCTTCATTGCAATGTTTAAACACTCTATAGTCAAAAATAGAACTTATCAGTGAAACATTAATCTACGTATGAATGAGCTCAAAAAACAAAATAGAACTTCATGATGTGGCAAAAAAAAAACAATAATAAAATCGATATTGAAAAAAGCATTCTTTTTCTGTCGCAGATGTAAGGGTAGCCAAACTGGAGTTGTGGATATCAGCTGTTACGGATTTAAGACAAATCATCTTCTTTATGGTCTGTAGAAATCACTTTAATTTATCTCTCTGGAATCCAAATCAGATGCTGTTCTCTCTGGGGAAACACATAAACAGAACCCCGACTTCAGACAATCACTGGGTGAGGACCTTTCCAATCTCCTCTTACAATATTCTTCCAAAGTACCTTGGGCTTATGTACACTTTTTGGACACAAATGCTTTTCCACAGCACTGAGTCCCAATGAATACAAATTTTAAAAGTTTAGAGTAAAAAGGATTATTTTAAGTTTATCTTTGTGGAATATAAACCCCTTTTCAATTCCCACTTTTTGCTTTAATAAGTACATTTTAATAGTTTGATGAGCTCTTTCAACTATGCCTTGTCCCTGTGGATTGTATAGGCTTCCTGTTATATGAGTAATGCCAAATGATGAGCAAAATTGTTGAAAAGAGGTAGAAGTGTAACTAGGAGCATTATTTATTTTTAACTGTTTTGGAACACCCACAGTGCCAAAATTTTGTAAGCAATTAGCTATAATATCTTTAGTTTTTTCTCTGGCATGAAGGGAGCCAATAAAAAATCTGGAGGAAGTATCAACTGTAACATGCTAATATTTTAATATTCCAAATTTTATCAAGTGTGTGACATCCATCTGCCAAATATGGTTAGGTATCAGTCCTCTAGGATTGATTCCAAGATTAATTCGTGGTAAAAAGTTTACACAATTTTACATTGTTTTATTATTTTTCTTGCTTGTTCCTTAGTTATTTTAAAATGCTTTTGTAAAGTATGAGCATTGACATGGAACTTTTTATGAAAATTTGTAGCTTCCTCTAGTCTAGATAAAATATGTATGTCATGTATAGTTTTATCTGCTAAATTATTGCCCAAACTAAGGGCTCCAGGAAATCCTGTATGTGCCCTAATAAGACCTATAAATAATGGATTTTTTTCTGTCCCAGATTAGACTGTGTATAGTGGAAAGCAAAGAGAAAACATTAGAGAAAGGGGAAATCCTACAAGCATCTTCAAGTGATACTATAGCATTAAGGATATACTGATTATCAGAAAATAAATTAAATACAGAATTTATAAATATCACAAAAGCTTGTAATACTGCATTAAGCTCTATGTTTTGAGCTGATGGTTTGGGTACTAAAAATGTAAAAGTTTGATCAATGTCACTGTTGCTGCTGTACCATTATTTGACCCATCAGTGAATATATTTGGAGCATTCATGATAGGTGTTTTTCTTGTCATTTTTAGAAATATTACAGGATACAATGACCAAAAAGACAATAAAGGATTAGATGATAAGTAGTTATCAAATGAAACACTAGATTTGCACATGATTATTGCCCAATATTTAACTATTTAGCTAGCTAATTGATTTAATCCATAGTATTATTTTTTCCAATAAAATTATTATGGAGTAATAATTTTATTGGGAAAAATTCCAAACACTCTTTTTGCTGCTTTTATTCCTTTGAGGATTAATTGTCCTATAGCCTCAGTATACCTAGTAAGAATAGTGTTATGAGAATAAGATAAATGTATCCATAGTAATTGACCTTCTTGCCAAAATACTCCTGTAGGAATTTTTTTTTGTTTTTAGTACAATAATTAATAAATGCAAACTTATATCAATCTCTCCAAATGCATATTTCCATATATGTTTTAATGTTTTTTAATGCCTTTTTTGCTTTAGGCATTAACATTTGGGGTTAATTCAGATTTGATGGGCCTTTTAGGATATCAAATAAAGGTCCCAATCCTTCTTTTAGTTTGCTTAGATAAGGCCTTATCCAATTTATGTCTCCTAATAACTTTTGAAAGTCGTTAAGTGATTTGAGTTGATCTACACGTATTTGAATTTTTGGTGGATGGACCAAGTTTGAGGATATTAGAATCCCTAAATCATTAATTGTAAAATTTAATTGTACTTTATCTATTGCTATCTCTAGATTATAATATTTTGATAAGTCTGTAAGTGTTGCATAACATTCTAGCAATGTGTTTTTGTATTTGTGTGCTAATAATACATCATCTATATACTGAAATATTTGTAGTTCAAGATTTTGATTTCTATGTGGCTGAATTGCTTAGTTACCATAAATTTGATACATATTTGGGCTGTTAGCCATCCCTTGACAGAGTACTTTCTATGTATATCTCTGATAAGGACCTTCATGATTCACTGCAGTGATAGTAATTGCAAAACGTGGACTATCCTCAGGATAAATTGGGATTGAAAAAAAAAACAATCTTTAATATCTATTACTAAAACATCAGGTTTTTGGCAAAGCAGACAATTGAGAAATCCCTGATTGAGCAGGTCCCATAATAACCATCTCATTATTAATGGCTCTTAAATCTTGCAATAATCTTCATTTACCAGATTTCTTTTTAATGACAAAAATGGGGTATTTTGTGGAGATACAGAAGGTTGTATATGTCTTTTCACTCATTTTTGTTTGACCAGGTCATGGGCTGTCTGTTTGTTTTCTTTAGTCAAGGGCCACTGAGGAACCCATACTGGTCTTTCTGATTTCCAAGTAATTTTTATTGTCTCAGTGACCACTACTGAAAATCCAACCCATATTTTTCCGTTTCTTGATGTATTTGTATTGGTGCTTCTATATCTTGTTCTTGTTCTTCTAATCTTTTTTCTTTCCTAAAACCTTGTGTAGTCTAAATAGTGGGTATATTTTGATTGATGTCATTTGTTAATGTAAAACCTAATTGATCTAGGACATCTTGTCGCAATAAACCTCCATATTCTTGTAAAGTCTTCCATGCCCTAACCACATTTTCAGCATTTTGTGAGTATATTCCAGAATCATATGCAATTTGTTGCTGCTGATCCTTCTAAGGTTCTTTTCCTAACAAAATATCTAGATTTCTCTTAGGATAACCAGCTGCTGCATTTTGCTTAGTCTTCTTTTTGCAACATTCCTTATTGGCAACCTTCCAGAACAGGTATTGTCCTCCATTTAGCAGAGCTTTACACATATTAGCCCAATCTGCTGGTGTCATGTTCAAGTTGGTAATGGATTTTGACCAAGTGTACAGTACAGGGTGCTTGAGGACTATAGGTTATTACAGTCTCTTTCAACTGCTTCACTTTTTTGAAATTTAAAATAGTGAATTTGCTGCCCTCCTGCCTGCTCAAATACAGGGCATGTTAATATTTGAGATCCTGTCTCAGAATTTCATCTATCAACTGTGGGGGTTGGGAGCCTCTCAGCATATGGAGGTGGTGTTGTTGGTTGAACACTTACGTCCTCTGGTGATAGAATGGTGTTAGTAGCAGTCTCCTGTAGAGTGGCACCCTTGATTGGACACTTATGCCCTCTGGTCATAGAGAGGTGTGAGTAGCAGTTTCCTGTTGTAACTTTTCCCCTGAGGGCTTTTTCTGCTCTAAACTTTCTGCCTCTGTCTGACTAGCTCAAGACACCTTTTTTTTCTTTTTACTTGATTGTTTCTTCTGTCTGACTAGTTCGTGAGACCTTTTTTTTTTAACTTGAATGTTTTTTTTTCTGTCTGACTAGCTCAAGAGACCTTCTCTTTTACTTAAATTTTTCTACTCTAACTATAGTACAACCCAAAAAGATAATGCCAAACAAAACTGAAACATAGTGAAACAAAATTGGAACAAAAAATCAGTCTTACTTTGCTCCTGAAATGTCTATCCATCCTTTTTTTTCTATCTGTTCCTCACATGTGAGTGTTTTTTTTTCCATCTTATGTTTTTCTCTTATCCACTCTTTTTGAGGAGGCAAAAAGACCTAAAATTTACACACACATATATATATATATATCTGTGGTGAGCCGTTCCTGCAGACTGTGGTCACCATTACATGATGGCGCTGGCTCCGTTGTGGTCTGTGAAGGACAACTCCATATCAAAGAGAGTTGGCGTGTTCCCAGCTCCTTATCAGAGAAAGTTGGCCTGTCATTTTCTAGCACCCTGTGAGAAGGGTACACGTGGCAGCTTTGAATTGGGGTTCGCGGTGCTTTATTAAGGCTGGGAGGGGCATCCGAGGGAGTAGTAGAAGAATTATTAGAAGAATATCAAGGGCCTGAATAAACTGCTGAAATAAGATTCCTGAGTCGCGTCTTCCTTGCGGGCAAGGGGGGTCGCGACAAGTGGTGCCGAGACCCGGGAAAAAAGAAACAAAGAAACACCCAGGAACCAGAACTTTCAGCAGTCAGGGAGGTGCACCGGTAAGTCCCAGGTAACGTGGGACCCGCTGTTAAAAAGCGGGAAACTCCTCTGTAAAGAGAGGGTGCTACATCTTATAGCAATTGCACTCTGAATTTTTGTTCTCTTTCTGTGTATGTTCGTTTTGTTTTGTGTACTTTCACTTTCGATTTCTGTGTTTTCTTGTGTTGCGTCATGGGTGCCGTGACTTCAAGTCCACTTCTTCTGGCCTTAGATGGCCTTTTACGTTCCAAGGGACTGGAGGTGAAACGCAGTACCTTAGAGAAATTTTTACAGAGGGTAGATACAGCTGCACCGTGGTTTGCATTTTCAGGCAGCCTCACTACACCCAGCTGGGATAAATTAGGCAAAGACCTTGACTTTGCTCGTGAGCAGGGCATGCTAGAGGGTGGGGTAATACCCCTCTGGAAGATGATCCGTAGTTGTCTTACAGATGGCAGATGCCAAGAAGCGCTTGTTAAAGGGCAAGAGGTTTTAGAACAATTGCATGAAGAAAAATCAGAAACAACAGAGAGCGAAGTGTCTCAGGAAGAGGGGAGTGTGCGGGGCGTGGAGAACGGGAGGAGACTGTATCCAGATCTCAGTGTGCTGCGCACGCCCCCATGCGAAAGTGGGTCAGAGGTAGAAGATAATGAAGAGGAGGAGCTGGAGACGCTGTCTCAGCAGTTAGGGAGTTTAGGTACAGGGAACAGAGATAAGCAAGGGCTCAGGAACGGGCGGCCTCCCGATCCGCCTCCATATGGCAGGGGTGTTTCAGGACGAAGTTTCCACGCCCAAACAAAGAGGGCTGCCGCTGCTTTCCTCTGTTCCTCAGGGCTGGCATATCATTGCTATTGACATTAAAGACTGTTTCTTTTCTATTCATTTGCATCCTAAGGACTCACAGCGTTTTGCCTTCACCCTTCCCTCGTGTAATCACGAGGAACCAGATCAAAGGTTTTAGTGGGTTGTTTTACCACAGGGAATGTCTAACAGTCCTACGATTTGTCAGATGTATGTAGGGAAGGCACTCGCACCTCTCAGACAACAATATCCTTCCATCAAGATTATTCATTATATGGATGATGTATTATTGGCAGCCAAATTAGAGCAGTCAGTTTATGAGGCCTATAAAGACTTGGTGAAGTTGTTAGCTCAGTATGGATTACATATTGCACCTGAAAAGGTTCAAACAGGGGATTCTATTAAGTATTTGGGAGCGACGATTAGATATGACATGTTAAAACCACAAAAAGTTACTATAAGAACTCAAGATCTCCAAACTTTAAATGATTTTCAAAAACTGTTGGGAGATATTAATTGGTTAAGAGGTTATTTACATATTCCTAATATCGTGCTCCAGCCTTTGTATGCTATTCTTAAGGGTGATCCAGATCTTACTTCCCCTTGTACCCTCACTAAAGAGGCCAGAGCGGCCCTTATAAAAGTAGAAGAAGCTATACAACATGCTACTCTATGCAGGCTCCAGAGTGATAAACCTTTCCAGTTATGTGTGCTTGCCACTATGCGGCAGCCTACTGGAGTACTGTGGCAAGATGAGCCTTTACTATGGATCCACCCACATGTATCCCCAGGAAAATCTTTAGAATACTATCCTGATGCTGTTGCAGCGTTAGCACTTAGAGGGATTCAACAGAGCATTCAATTTTTTGGACAAGCACCTTCTTCTCTTATCATACCCTATTCTAAAGCTCAAATTAATGTTTTGTGTGCTACTCTAGACAACTGGGCCATTCTATGTTGCTCGTTTCAAGGGGATATTGATAATCATTACCCTTCTCATCCATTACTCCATTTTGTTAAAGAGCATCCTATCATTTTCCCTAAAGTAACTTCACCCACTCCAATTCTGGGGGCTGTTAATATTTTTACTGATGGCTCTAAGTCTGGAATGGGAGCTTATGTGATTAATGACTCTCCCCCTGTCCAGCATCAATTTGCTCCTGGAAATCCACAATGGGTAGAACTACAAATTGTCATTGAAGTTTTTAAACAGTGTTCTTTTCCTTTCAATCTCATTTCGGACTCCATCTATGTGGTGTAGGCGCTCAAAATTCTGGAGGCTGTAGGAGCTATTAGTGACACCCATACTGTGTCTGCTTACGTTAATCAGCTTCAACAGCTTATCCGTAGCTGTACTGCCCCTTTTCTATCCAATGCACATTCGGGCTCACACCTCTCTTCCTGGCCCGTTATCACAGGGTAATGCCTGTGCTGACTCGGCAACTAGAAGCCAGTTGGTATGCTTGGCCTCCTCCTTAGAAGAAGCTAAATTGTTTCATCACAACTTTCATGTCAATGCTATGACACTGCGTAGACGTTTTTCCATCTCCAGAGCAGATGCTCGTCAGATAGTATTACAATGTCCCCATTGTGTCACATTTCTTCATCCTCCTACTTATGGTGTAAACCCACGAGGATTGAAGCCATTGGTTGTCTAGCAAATGGACGTAACTCACGTGCCTGACTTTGGTAACCTCAAATATGTACATGTTTCTATTGACAAATACTCTGGAATTATTCATGCTTCTGCTTTATCGGGAGAAAAGGCACGTAATGTTATTACTCATTGCTTAGAGGCATGGGCAGCATGGGGTGCACCTGCATCCCTTAAGACTGATAATGGACCTGCTTATACGGGCAGACAGTTTACATCTTTTTGTTCTACTATGGGAGTACAACTTGCTCATGGGTTGCCTTACAATCCTCAAAGGCAAGGCATTGTTGAACGTGCCCACTGCACCTTAACAGAAACCTTAGAAAAACAAAAAGAGGGAATAGGAGTTGACCACACTCTTAAAGAACGCCTGTCCTTAGCTCTTTTTACCATTAATTTTTTGAATTTGGATATTCATGGCTGCTCTGCGGCCGATAGACATGTGTCCCCTCAGCCCTCTGTGACTGGCTATGTTAAGTGGTAGGATGTTCTTACGGGCCAATGGAACGGCCCTGACCCCGTGCTGACATGGGCACGAGGATTTGTATGTGTTTTTCCCCAGGATCACACGGAGCCGCTGTGGATCCCTGAACGCCTGACAAGAAGAGTCTCGAGATCTACTAACCAGCAGCAGGAGGTGCCACAACAGTCCCATGATGAGGAGCTTCATTCTGATGAGTGCTCTGGCTCTGATGCTGGTGCCAACGGTACAGATGGCACCAATGCAGTGGTGGGCAGTGGCACGGGCATGGCCAATGCCAATGCCAGTTCATAGTAATTCTGGTGTCCTCCCCACTCTTTTTTCTACCTCATGTGAGATGTCTGCTCCTTGTACCTCTCCTAGAGGGGACATGGAAAATATTTTTAATCAGTCTCAAGTTAATCTCACAGGAGTTTTTTGTTTCAGTCTTGGGAACACTAATTGTATTAGCCTTAAGACCAAAAATTTGACTAACTGGGAGGACCCACTGCGGTCCAGTCGAGTCTCAGGGAGTATTCTCAGTGCTGTATTGAGCCAAGTAGTTTCAGGGAAGCAATCAGGCTCAGGGACCCCCGCAACTAGCTCTGTTTTAAACATAACTACTTTAGCTATTATCTCCGAGGTATTAATCCCAATGCCTCCTTCTTCTAATAGTACTTGCTATGCCACTCATTTCAAGGCCTCTCCTTACTGTACCCCTAATTTTGGTTTCCCCCGACATTTACGCCTTGTCAGGATCATTCTTGGGAGAAACATCAAGTTGCTAAAGGTTTCTCCTTTTCCCCCCCCTCTAAAGAGATATGTTTATAACTTTAACAACAATGCCAACTCCTCTACAGGAACAGGTTGGTCCTGGTTTCAATGGCTAATTTCCAATGAGAAGGGGGCTTCAGCCGATATTTCCGCATTGGCTCAATTACTAGGTGCCAAAAGTTGGCTGGCTAATGTTTCTGGCACTACTAAGAAGAGTGAACGAGGTAATAGGCTTACATCTGTTTCGTTCAACTCTCTGTTACATTATGCCACATTGCCTCCTGCAATGGTCTGTATACAATCCCCGTTCCTGTTCCTTTTAGCTAATCACACCTCTTCGGGGATGCTGGATTGTTCTATTATTACCTGTTTCTTATCTGAGTGTTGGAATGGTTCTTGGACTGTAGCAGTAATTATGAAAATTCCAACTTTTGTCCCAATCCCAGTCACTGCGGATCCAGATAAATTTCCTATTGTAGAGCTACTTAGAGTCCGCAGAGATTTTGGAATCACAGCAGCTATAGTGACAGCTGTGGCGGCATCTGCTGCTGCAGCAGTTACGGCCGGAGTAGCCATGGCCAGTCAAGTACAAACTGCTGCCACTATTAATCAAGTTGTTCAACAAATGTCCACTATACTTGAATCGCAAAATGCGATTAATCAACATATTTTGTCAGGGATTTTAGCTACCAACCAGAGAATAGATTTTCTTCAAGCTCAGGTAGAAGAATTGGCTGACCTAGTACTTTTAGGCTACGTTGACCAACGTGCACATTTATGTATAACCTCTGTCAGATTTAATGATTCCAGAAATGCTTCCCACATCATTGGTGGATATCTGGCCGGAAATTGGTCCATGGAAGCGGAAGACATGATCCAGTCTCAACTAACCCAGATAGCTGTCTTGAATAGTACCCGTGTCGATCCCGTGACTCTGGGTCAATTCAATAATTGGATATCTTCTGTTTTTTCCTTTTTTAAAGAGTGGGTGGGAGTAGGCATTTTTGGTGCACTGTGTTGTTTTGGTATGTTCCTCTGTTTGTGGTTTCTCTGTCGCCTTAAAGCTCGTAGTGCTCAAGATAAGGCTATGATCATACAAGCTCTTGCTGCTTTAAAAACTGGCAACTCGCCACAGGTCTGGCTTGCGCATCTTAAGCACTAAACTTTTGACATGGTCATTGCACCCCAAGTTATTATAACATTGCACTGGGATTGACATGTCTTTCTTCGTTATTCTCTTAGTGTCAGAAAGCCCTTGCACTCTGCCGGTCTTGCTACCATTGCACGCAGATGGGTTTCTACACTAGTGCCTTTGACATGGTCGTTGCACCCCAAGTTATTATAACATTGCACTAGGTACAACATGTCCTTCTTTTGTCTTTCTTTTAGTGCTGGAAAGCCCTTGCACTCTGCGGGTCTTGTTTCCATTGCACGCAGAAGGGTTTCCACACTGGTCTTTATCTATCACTTTAAAGTCCGTGCCTTTTTTTCAGGGTGCTGCCAACTTGTTTGTAGTTGTACTTCTGCATAGCCACAGTTCAACCTCAGCTATTCCCTCTTACTCACCATCGTCACGAAACAGGATGCGAGGCAAGGCACTGCACTTGAGTGATCCATTGAGAAGAGGGACCTCAAGGGGAGCATGTCCTATTGCATGCGGGTTTGACGTGTCTCCGCCCCACCCCACGAAAAAAGGCGTCGGCTGATATGGTGTCAGATCTGGGGAAGGCGCCCCCTGGGGCTGGCCCATACTATGCAGCCACTTTTGCACAGTGGGATAGGACCTCTACTCTTGCCTGTATTGTTTTAGTGAAACAAAAAGGGGGAGCTGTGGTGAGCCGTTCCTGCGGACTGTGGTCGCCATTACATGATGGCCCTGGCTCCGTTGTGGTCTGTGAAGGACAACTCCATATCAAAGAGAGTTGGCGTGTTCCCAGCTCCTTATCAGAGAAAGTTGACGTGTCATTTTCTAGCACCCTGTGAGAAGGGTACACGTGGCAGCTTTGCATTGGGGTTCGCGGTGCTTTATTAAGGCTGGGAGGGGCATCCGAGGAAGTAGTAGAAGAATTATTAGAAGAATATCAAGGGTCTGAATAAACTGCTGAAAAAAGATTCCTGAGTCGCGTCTTCCTTGCGGGCAAGGGGGGTCGCGACAGGTAAGATTTGGTTTAGGTTAAGGTTTAGGGTTAAGGCTTGAACTAGTGTTAGTGTTAACTTAGGGTTAGGATAATGAATAGGGTTATGTTTAGGGTTCAGGTTAGGCTTAGAGTAATTGAAAAGGTTAGTGTTAGGGATAGGGTTAGCATTAAACCTAGGGTTAGCATTTACATTATTCTTCTCTTTGCCATAATGGGTAGGGTTAGGGCTAAGTTATGGGCCAGGATTAAGGTTAAGATTAGGGCTAGGGTTAGGGTTAGGCCTAGGGTTAGTGTTAGGGTTAGGTTTTGAATAAGTGTTAGAATTTTAGCTAGGGTTAGGGCTAGGGAAATGCTTAGAGTTTTTTTTTAGGTCTAGGATTATTGTCAGGGTTACTATTTGAACTAGGTTCAGGGCTAGGATAATGGCTAGGTTTTGTGTGAGGTTAATGGCTAGTATTAGGGCTATGGGTAATATAAGACCCAGGGTTATATTTATGGCTAGTGTTAGGGTTAGGGTTATGGATAAGTCTAGTTTAGGGTTAGGTTTTGGATTACGGTAAGGTTTAAAGCTGAGGTTTGTGTTAGGGTAAGAATCATTGTTCGGGTTAGGGTTATGTTTAGGTTTAGGGCCAGAATTAGGACTAGTATTGGGTCTAGGATAGGCCTGGTCTTTGCGTTAGGTTAAGGGTTATTGTTGGGGCTAGTGCTAGGATTTGTTAAGGGCTAGGGCTAGATTTATGACTCTATTTAAAATTAAGTTTTGTCTAGTGCTACTGTTAGGGTTAGGTTTAGGTATAGTTTTACCAGTAGGGGTACTGTTAGGTTTCGGTTTCGGTTTAGGGTCAGGTTTTGGCTTATGCTTAGTGTTAGGGTCAGAATAAGTGTCAGGGTTAGAGTTAGGGTTTCGGTTAGGTTTATAACTAGAATGAGGGCTCCAGTTAGGACTAGTAATAGAATTAGGGTTTGGGGTAGGCTATAGATTAGAGTTAAGACTACAGTAGCTTTAGGGTGAGGTTTTGGCTTGAGGAAAGGTATAGGGTTAGAGGTAGAGTTAAGTTTTGGGCTAGGGTTATGGTTAAGATTAGGGTTAAATTTAGGCTTAGGGCTCGAATTAGAGCTGAGATTTGTGTTAGCATTAAGGTTACTGTTAGTTTTAGGCCCAGGTTTGGGCTAGTGTTAGGGCTAGTGTTAGGGTTAGGGTAATGTATGATGTTACATCTAGGTTTAGGTTTAGGGCTAAAGCAAGGGATAAAATTAGGGTTAGAGCTAGGATTAATGTTAGGGTTAGATTTTAGGCTAGGCTTATGGCTATGATTAAGGCTAAAATTTGTGTTAGGGTTAGGGCTAGGATTAAGGCTATGGCTAATGACAGTATAGGGTTCTGGTTAGGAATAGTCTTAGAGTTAGGTTTATAGCTAGGCCTATTGTTAGGGTTAGGTTGAGAATTTAGTCAGGTTTACATCAAGGGGTATTATTAGTGTCAGAGTCAGAATTAGAATATGGGTTATTTTTAGATTTAGGTTTAGGCTTAAATTACTATTACGGTTAGGGTTAGTGTTAGGGTAATGAATAGGTTAGGTTTAGGGTTCAGGTTAGGTTTAGGTAATAGATAGGGTTAGGGTTAGACAGGGTTAGGGTTAGAATTTAGTTAGGTTTATGGTTGGGGGAATTGATAGGATTAGGGCTACGGTTAGGGCTAGGGTTATGTTAAGGTTAGGGCTATGTTTAGGTTTAGGCATAGTGTTAGGATCCAGTTAGGGTTATGGTTGGGGTTATGGTTAGGTTAATGGATAAATTAGAGCTAGGGTTAGGGCTAATAATATGGTTAGGTTTAGGGCTATATTTTGAGTTAGGTTTCAGGTTAGTACAAGGTTTAGTGGTAGGGTTAGGTTTATGTTATGTTTTAGAGCTAGGATTAGGGTTATGGTTAGGTTTAAAACTATGTTAATGGCTCAGATTAGAGATAAATTTTGGGATAGTAGAGCTAGCATAAGACTGTGGTTAATGGAAGAACTAGTGCTACAATTAGGGCTAGTTTAGGGTTAGCCTTAAGTCTAGGTCTAGTTTTAGGGTGAGGTTTTGGTTTAGGATGATGATTAGAGATAGGGTTAGTGTGAGGGTCAGATTTAGAGTCAGTGTTACTTGAGGGTTACAGATAGAACTCAAATTAGGGCTAAGGTTAAAGCAAGGTGTAGGGTTAGGGTCTGTGTTAGGCTTAGGGTAAGAATTAGGTATAGGGCTAAAGTCAGGTCTAGAGTTTAGGGTTAGGGATATTGCTCAGTTTTGTTTTAGATACAGGGCTAATTTTAGGATTAGTGATGTTAGGACTAGTGGTAGAGTGAGGTTTTGGCTTAGATTTATTGTTTTGTTTAGATGTAGGTTTATGGCTAGGGCTAGTTCTAGATCTAGGGTTAGGTCTAGTGTTAGGATTATAGTACCAGAAAGGGTTAAAATTAGAAATACAGCTAGGGCTGAAGTTAAATTTAGTCTTAGGGCTAGAGTTAGGGGTAGGTTTAGCATTAGAGCTAAATTAGGGCTAGGATTAGTGCTAGGGTTAGTGTTAGGCTTAGGCCTATGGCAAGGGATAGGGTTAGGGTTAGGGTTAGGGTTAGGGAAAGGGATGGTGTTATAGCTAGTTTTAGGGCTAGGGAAAGAGTTATAATTAGGGTTAGGGGTATGACTAGGGTACAGTTTGGGATTAAAGTTAGGTTTAGGGCTATGTTGAGGGTTTATGTTAGGGCTTGGGCTATGATTATGGATAGGGCTAATGTCAGGTCCAGTATTATGGTTACAGACAATTTTAGGGTTAGATTATGGCTAAGTCTAATTTAAGGGTTAGGCTTAGTAAAAAGGTCAGGTTAAGACCTAGGTGTATTATTAGGGTCAGGGTCATGGTTAGGGATTGATTTCAGTTAAGGTTTAGGGTGAAGCTTGAATTAGCATTAGGTTTTGGGTAATGGATCAGGTTAGATTTAAAGCTCAGTTTAGGATTAGGGTTTTGAATAGAGGTAGGTATAGCTATACCATTAGGTTTAGTCCTATTTTTAGCATTTGCGTTAGGCTTATGTTTAGGGTAATAGATAGGATTACACCTAGTGTTGGTAATAATTTTGTGGTTAGGATTATGGCTAGAGTTAGAGTTAGGGTGTGGCCTAGGTTTAGGGTTAGGTTTAGGGTAAGTGTTAGTGTTTTAGTGAGTTTTAGGGCTAGGGTGAGTGCTAGGGTTAGAGAAGGTCTAGGGATATAAGGTAAGGTTAGGGATATAGTTACCATCAGGGTTAAGGTTAGGGTTATGGTAATTGATAAAGTTAGAGCTAGGATTTGGGCAATGTTTACACTTAAAATTAGGGTTAAAGTTATAGTTAGAGATAGGACTACGTTAAGATTTAGGGTTAGGATTAGGGCTAGCTTTAGAGGTAGTGTTTGGGTTAGAGTTACTTTATTCAAATTTTTTTGATATAATCCTGAATTCATCTTTAACTAACCTTATTCTGTTTCCCAGGTGTAGGCCTTTTGGTTAAAATTTTTGGTTTTAGAAACAGTTAATATTTTATTTTACCTCATTTTGACCTATATGAGTAAATGGAAATGTACTCGAAAATCAAACTGGAATTAAGCTGGCTGCTTGAAACTGCACATACCCTCTTAATTATTTGTTGGGACACTCTGCTTCATTTCTTGTGAGTGTAGCCAGAAGCTGAAGCATGCAGAAACAACTTTATCTGAGATCCCTTTAGGAGAAAGCAGGAAAATATATTATGCACTATAATTCCTTCTGTAATTATTTGGTAATATTTGTTTGATACTGTGTAGGAGTCATCATTTAGCCTGCTCCTCAAGGCTCTCCAGGTGTGAGTCTTCTAGGATCAATGGTTCTCTAATCAGGTTAGGGTTAGTATTAGGTTTAGGGTTACGGCTAGGTTTAGATACAGTGTTATAGTGAGAGTTAATTTTGTTCAAATTTCATTTATAATTGAAAGAGATCATCTTTTAACCAGCCTCAATATGCTTCCCAAGTTTGGGCCTTCTTGTTTCAATAGTTTGCTATCAGGAACACCTTTATTTTACATATTGACCAATATAGGTAAATAAAAATGGAGGTTGAAATCAAACCGGGTTGTTGCTAGCTCCTTAAAACTTCAAACACTGAAGCAGTTCTCTGAGGTCACTCTCTGATTTGTTTCTTGTGAAAGCAGCCCTAAGATGAAGATGTCAAAAGCAAGCTTATCTGATAGCCCTTTAGCAGAAAACAGTGAAATATGCATGAACTGAAATACCACCCCAATTGTTTGGTCATATTTCTTTGATACTGCATAGGATTCATTTGAGTGCTTAGCCCACTAGGCTCCCCAACTTTGGGAATTCTAAGATAAACAGTTTTTCAAATAGGTTAAGGTTTGTGTTAAGGTTAGTTTTAGGGCCATTGTTTGAGCTAGTATTAGGGATAGAGTTAGTTTTATTTAAATTTCTTTGATATTGGGCAGGAGTCATCTTTTATCTAGCTTTAGCATGCTTCCAAGGTATGCTCTTCTGAATTAAATGGTTTGCTATCATGAACATTTGTATTTTAAGTTTTCACTTCAGTTTGACCTATAAAGAAAATGGAGATGTAAATCAAACAGTCATCCCTTCCCCTAAACCTAACCCTAAATATAGCCCTAATCCTAGCACTAAGCCTAAAACTAACCCCAGACCTATTTCTAGCCCTAATTTAGCTTTAACCCTAAACCTAGCACTATGACTAACTCTAACTATTCCCATAGAACTATTCCTAGTTCTAATCCCATCTCTTATCATAACTGAAACACTAGCCCTAACCTTAGCCCTAACCCTAGCAATAGCCCTAACCCTAGAATTAACCATAACTCTAAATCTACCCCTGAGCCTCAACTCATCATAACACTAGCAAAAACACTAATGCTAATTGTAAAACTACACTTAAAATTAGCCTTAGCCCTAGAAGAAAACCAAGCCATAGAACTAACCCTTACCCTTAATATAAACAAAATTCTAATCCTATGTCTAGCCCTAATCCTACCCGTAATTTCAGTAATCACTAACCCTAAAACTAATCCTAACCTGGACTCTGACTACCATTAACCCTAGTTCGAAACATCACCCTAAACCTAAACCTAATCCTAAAACAAGGCTTATCCCTAAATGTAATCTGCTGAAAGAAGATTCCTGAGTCGCGTCTTCCTTGCTGGCAAGGGGGGTCGCGACATATATCGGTAACTCAAAAACAAGTAGTAAAATGCAGGGTCATAACACTGCCTTAAAAGCAATTAAGATACAACAATAGAACTTATACTAAAACACTTATATCATAGCCCTCTTTAGGAAAATCTGGGATTTTTTTTTTCTTGGTGAGTACTTAGGTTTCTGGAAGCATAAATGCACAAAGTAATTGGAGTTTTGATGGGAACAACTGCACGATTTTAATGACAATCACCATGTGACAATCAACAAGGGGTGCATTATTTAAAGAGAAATTACTCCAATGTTCTTAAACCAACCTGGCTGGTGTTCACCAGCTAGGGGGATGGCAAGCCAGTGCTTCAGTTATACTCCCTGGTCTCTTTGAGCCTATGGATATCTGATTGCAATAATTTGTGTTTTTCCTTACCTGTACTCTGGTCTTTTCAAGGAAAAAAAAAAGCATTTATCTATTCTCACTACAAGAAGGAGGAGGAGAAGGAGCAAAAGCAAGACCAGAAGTCTTGCTGTGAGCACTATAAAAACCTAAGTTTGCTTGTCTCAGGACTTACATAGCACTTTATTCACTGCCATTAGTCCATATATATGCTGACTCAGATTTGGAGGAAGTACCAATGTTACAGATTTGAATTTCAAGCTGTTGAGGGCTTGGACACACTACAGGATGCTATTGATCAACTCTGGAGCCCCCACTTCTATTCAGTTTTATCCCATTTTTATTTTCTCCTGCTTATCCAGGAAATTGGAGGCTGATTTCCTGCAATGGGGCTTCAGAGATTCGTAAAGTGGGCTTTGCCTATAGGAGTCAGTACCATGCCCTACCCTAGCCGCAAAAGTGTGACAGGTTGCCGCAGTCTGGCTAGACACAAGATCAGGAGCCACTCACAGCTTTGTAGATTCAAACAGCAATTCTTTATTCCCAGCTGTCTACAAACACGTTCTTGGAAAATTCAAGTTCTGCCGCACAATTCACGTCCCAAATACTTTCTGAATTCCACGAGAACTCAATGGGAACACAGGCAGCAGGATATGCCCTATTCACAGCAGAAATAATCTTAAACCTGGAAATGCCCTAAACCCAGATTGTCTTAAACCGGGAACGCCCTAAATTTGTCTTAAACCAGGAGATAATTCCTAAAACTTTCAGGATTTACCCTAAACCTAGATCCACCCTCATCCTTGAGCAGGATCACCTTTCTAAAACACACATGCAATGTCACAGCGAATTTCCAAGGCAAGTCCATTTAACATGGGGTACACTGGCAAGAAAATTTCAATGTGTCATTTCTACTTGGCAATGGCCCTCAGCATCTCCTCACTTCTGATTAATTAAACAACAAGCAATATGGCTTAAGGACCGTGCCTTGTAGGTTGTCCAATTCAACATATGGTTCTTACCCGTCATTGTAAAAACTGACCTCTATGTGTCAGCCTCCTGTCTTAGGTTGATACCACTGCAATTGGAATTATTTCCAGATATATGATGTTTTATTATATGACTTAAGTAGATTCACTTAAAATTTTTATTTTAAAATTATCTTTTGCTAACATATAAAAGGGTAACAATAAATTATGTTGAGCAATGTTTTTGTTTCACTCACTTTTTTAAAAATACTTTTGTAGTTGTAGATGGACATAATACTTTTAAATTATTTATTTATATATGGTGCTGAGAATTGATTCCAGTGCCTCACATGTCAGGCAGGTTCTTTACCACTTAGTTACAAGACCAGCTCCATCATTTTTAATTCTAAAAGTCCACTTTCAAAATCTATTTTTAGTTGTACATGGATACAATACCTTTATTTTGTTTATTCAGTTTTTATGTGGTGTGGGGATCAAACTCTGTGTCTCAAACATGCTAGACAAGTGTTATACCACTGAAACACAACCCCAGCCAAATAAGGGTCCACTTTTAATACTTATATTTAACATTGTACTTAGAGAAATGTTTTTCCATTTTGCTGATATTTCTTCCAGTTTAATGAAGTGTTCTTAATGTACTGACATACTAGTATTACAACAAATGAGTGTTAAATTTTTGAAAACATTTTTATATTACTATTTTTTTATTACTCTCTGAACATGGTGACACATAATTGCTTTTGTAAATACATAATTGATTTTTGAATCCCAACCTCATTGTAATATGTGATATATTGATGGATTTGAATTGCTCTTATTTTCCAAAGTGTTTGTGCATTTACATCCATGAAGGACCTTATAACTATTTATTTTCTTGTAAAATCTTTTCATATTTAAGAATCAGGTTTCTAAGTGGACCTCATAAAATCAGCTGAAACTCAGTCCTCAGTGTTTAAGATTGTATTATTGTTTTCTTAACTGTTTAGTAGAACTCTCCAAGAGGGTTACCTAGGCTTTGAATTATTTGTGTCAGTAATGCTTTTAATTATCATTTAATATTATTTAATAAATAGAGAGTTCATATTTTCCACTTTTTATGTTAGAGTTAGTAAACTATTTTCCCAGGAAATTTCAATATCATTGGAATGACTTTGATACCTTATGTCTTTTTGCAGTTCTTTAAATTATTTTCTTTATTATTTCTTCTTCTACACTTTTCAGTGTTGACAATTTACTTTCTGTTATCTTCTATAAATAATCAATTATTCAGTCATTCTTTTCTATTTTGGGCCAAAAACACTATAAACAATATATAATGCATCTGTAATTTTAGATATGTCTCATTTTCTCATTATTATTCATTTTAAAATATTCTCTCAATTTTTATTGTAATTTCCTCATTCTTTTCATAGATTTATGGGTTTTGTTGACCTTTTTGTAATTGGTTTCTAGTTAAATTGCATAATGGTCAGGATATACTACTAAATTATTTCAAATTTTTAAAAGTTATGCATGGACCCTGACCAATTTTTGCAAATGATCCACCTGTACTTGAAACAGTTGTGTACTTTGTCAATAGCTAGTGAAGTATTCTGTACATTTATCAATCATACAGTTCAGATTCTACATCCTCATTGACTGATATGACTGCTTATTGTAATAGTTGACACATGTATGGTTACATTGTAAATTGGTTTATTTTTCCTTACACTTATTTTCCATTTGGGTGTTTACAAATATAAAAAATATGTCATTAGATTCATATATATTCATAATTATTTTATTTTTTCTTATAAACTCTGTAATTTCATAATTAAATGTCTATTTTATTCCTATCAATAATTCTCACCATTATTATTTTTTAAGGAAGAAATAGAAATGTATCCAGTGTCCTTTCCATGCAACATGGTAATATGTACAATTTTGCCATATTATTACTTTTGCCCTCTCTGGGAAAATCTCACGGTATGCTTCTGAAAAAAACACACAATTTTTAATGGTGTTTTTTCAAGTCTACAAATGCATGAGTTTTCTCTATCTGTGCTGGGAATGGCTCAAACTTAGTCTTTTCACACATTAGAACAGCACTCTACTCTAACCTACAACCAGTCTGGTGTGTGTATGTGTTTGTGTGTGTGTGTGTGTATGTGTGTGTGTGTGTGTGTGTGTGTGTGTGTGTAAACACAATAGTATATATGTTTATTTTCTTTGTGATTGAATTCACTGTACTGTTTTTACAAAAATAAAAGAATATCTTAATAACTCTAGTAAATATAATCTTTCTACTTTGTAGCATAAACAAAGCTAAAAACTTATATGGCCAAATTTTCCCCAAATACTCTTTTAAATTTGTTTATTTAATGTGGCTATTATTCTTGTTTTTCAATTTGATGCAAATACCTAAATACAAAAAAAAAAAATACTTAGTACTGCATGAGAAGAAAAAACGTAGGACTTTAGATACCTTCAGGAAAATTAAAAAACTAGTAGCATTTTATTACAAACAAGACATTGTTAACCAACACCATCATATCTACTCCACAATTATAATCAAAATTTCACAGACATTTTTTGCACACTGTATATAAATACACATCACAATGATATGGTTACAATATATATATATATATATATATATATATATATATATATATATATATATATATACAATATATATATATATATATATATATATATACAAAATAAAAAAAGTTTAGATTTATACCAAAAACTTAATTGCAATATTTTGAAAAATAATTTGACTTGATATTATCTTATCTCATAATAATTTACATTTATGCAAATTTTACTTAAACATACTAGTTTCAGATGCTAAGAATATCTGCAGTATATACATTTAAAGTATGTATACTATAATTTTATAAATCCAAATTTCAAAAAAAAAGATACTTTAATGAATAATGGAATCCCCTTCTGGATTACATAATTCCTATTACCTATATTTTGCATTTTCATATATATATATATAATACATATGACTATGGAGTCCTTTTAGGAAAGTAATGATCATTACCTAATGCAAATGCAATATATGTGTGATAGAAATTTATTCTTACTTTTTAAAAATAAAACTAATAAATATTGTGGATTAAAGTACCTGAATACAAACATCATTTTTTCTTTTCATAAAATCTGGAGTCCTATTTTTAAAAAATGCTCTTAAATTCAGTTTTTAAATTACTAAAAATGATTTAGGTCATTTTAGCAATTATATAAAAACACAGATACGTTCACCTTACAAAATCACTGTCTAAAAATAATGGCATATAAACTATCCCTTATAAAAACAAATCACACTACAATTTTTAGTTATGTTTTAGGCAGTTCATTTGAGTAAAAAAGTAAGAATCATGTATTGGTTCAAAACTTTTTAGTCCAACCCTACAAAAAGAACTGCATTGATGAAAATTGTTTCCCTAAATACATGTGTTACAGTTTCTATATTCTTTATTTCTCCATCCAAGCCAAATTTTATACTTGATACTTATGTAAAGATCTATGTTTCCACTACTTAATATTTAATTCTATTCACACACCTCATTTTAACAATACCAGTAATCACTTCAACATGTATTGTTCCAAAGACATACCACTATGAAAAAAAATAGAGAGATCCCTCAGCATGTTAGACATTCCTCATTAGAATAAAACTTCTTCTCCTTTAAAATCACTTACTGTACATTAATACTTATTGTGTTTATGAATATATTACTTCTTAGTTTTAAAAATTTGCCTGGGGATTTCTTCTCCTTCTTACTTTCCAAAGTAAAAATAGCATTTTCCAGAACTCACTCTAAATAAAGTAATTTTTCCTAAAATTCATTGCTTTTCTAAACATATGATGTCATTCAAATGTGTTTCATAATTTGTTTATAGAGACATTCTATCTGTGTTGATTCTAAATCTAGAACCAAAGAATGACTGGGCAATACCAATGCTTCTTTGGTTATTTCAATTGAACAAAGTCACAAAACACCATACTTTATAAATTATATTATAGTGATATATAAATGTTCTTTGCCAATAGAATTAGAAGAATAGGACATCTGATTTTTAACCACTTGAGGAAATTAAGAATCTATATAATACAGTAAATAATAAAATTAGAAAGAAAAATTCAATTTAGAAGAGGCATAGAATGAACTAAGATATAAAATGTTCTTATTTCTTCTCTTTTAATATTATAATTCCATGTTTCTTTAAAAAAACTAAATTATAATAGAGTAATTATTTAACTATCTTTCAGAAAGTAAAGCATCCTTAAATCCATGTCTTTCTTTCTGGGATTTCTTCAAAACTCTTACAGCCAACACATATACATATTGAGGAACATATTATTTTGCCTCATAGGACTCACTATTTTTATGAAATCCTGACATTGACAATTACATTCCTTGTTATGATATCGATAGGCTTCTCCCCCTTTTTATTCTTATTTTAGGCTTAAAATCTGTATTTCTGTCAAGACATGCCTTTATACATTTTGTCTTTCATTTTCATGTTCCAAATTGTTATAACAATTAGAACAACTGCAATTATTATAAAATTTGCCATTTACAATGCAATCACAATATAATTTCTAATAGTGATTTTTATATAATTCCAGGGCTTTCTGGGCTGACTGGAAATTATTGAAGAGATTATGCCATTGAATGGAAGACTTTCCTGGGTCTGGATACCAGATGTCCTAGTAAAATTAGAGCGTACTGCTATACACACTCATATGAAGACCCCTGTAGCTAAGTAACGTACAGCTTTGCATAATCCACAATTCCTTTTTCTGGAGCTGGTGCCAGGAAAGTACCTGGTAGTACTTTAGTGATGTTGGGCTGGATCTGTGACAGTGAAGTGTAAGGCATGAAAAGCCATTGCTATTGTTGGCTGTTAGTTACTATTTATAAAGCCTGATTGATGGATTTGGGGACAACTTGTAGGATAGCCTGAGCTTTAAATAATGGAACTGACATCTGCACTGGGGTTATATTAAAAACTACTGGCTTTGCTTCCTAAAGAGGCTTAATGCTTTTACTGTAATTCTGTCTAACTTATTGGGTTAAGATACTGGCTGTTGTGACAGTAACAAATCAGACATAATAAAACTTGAATCTGCTGAACAGTTGCCAGCATTTCCAGAGAAATTGGGAGCAGTTTCGAGAAGAATAGCTGTCTTAAATTGTGATATGCTCACTTTTTTAACAGTGATGGTCTACACAGATGATTTAATTGTCATTAGCCTTATTTGGTGATTTTGAAGGTGAGATGGCTATTTTCTTTGGCATCTGCATTGTAAAATTAAAAGTTGGTGCAATAAAACCACTTTCAGATATTGTTATGATCATTGATAGAGTTCTTGGTGTAGACTGTGAAAGAACTCTACCTGCAATAACTGATGTTGTCTGATCCTTAACTGCTTTGCTATTAATTGGTTTTGCCAAGATCAGCTTCATGATTACTGAACCACAGGTTGGTATTCCAGGTTTCTTAGCAATCTCATCTGGAACCAACTCTAGGATCACCCTCGACTGCAGTGTTTATCATGGCCACTAGATTTTATACCTGAGATTTCTAAATATACAGGACTGTCCTGTCTATGTATTAAGTTCTTGGTATCAAAATGACATTTAAAAAATCAGCACTCATAAACTAAAATTTAAATAAGTAAATGAAGCCAAATAATTAAATTCAAATCAATTAATTAAATAAAATTATAGATGTCTTTAAAATTCTAACTCACAATTTTTTAGATGGCCAGACAATAAAATATTTTTTAAAGAGAGAGAGAGAGAGAGAGAGAGAGAGAGAGAGAGAGAGAGAATTTTTTACTGCTTATTTTTCAGTTTCACAACATCTTTATTATTATTTTTTTTATGTGGTGCTGAGGATGGAACCCAGTGCCCTGTTCATGCCAGGTGAGCGCATTACTGCTTGAGCCATATCCCCAGCCCCAATAAAATCTTTCTTTCTAAAAAGTGTCTAAAATGTAATATAACATTAATTGCTTCTAAATTTTTTCAACAGAGAAGAGATAATTAATACTGCTAATCACATTGTTCTGATATTCTTATTTTATGATTAAAATAAATTAATTAAATAGAAAATAATTGGGATTAATCTTCAATAATATGGTTTCTCAAATAAAGAAATTAAATTTTTTTTTTTATTTGAGAACTGAAGCCCAACTACTTTCTCCTTTTCATTTTCAATTGTTAAAGAAATAACAGAATCTTCTCTGAAATTTCTCCACAGCAAGCTGAATTAATTGTCATTATCCTTGCAATGAGATTATTTTCTACTAATTATAACAGATTCTTTATATACAGGTAAACTTGTTCCTCATATTTCTGTAGCTGTGTTATCCCCTCATTTGGATTATAATTTACTGTATCTTTTTTTAACCCTTTAAACTATTTCACAGCATAATATGTCTTCCATCTTTTTTACTCATATGAACAGCCACATTAAGCTTCGTGGACTTTTGATAGAGAATATCAGCCACACAGACACAGCTATGAGATCACGTTATCTTTTGTTTTCAGATACTGTAAAATCTCATTTTTTTGTCATCAAAATATTCAATCACTAATTATGATGTTTTCCATTTCTTCTCAACAAGCTCATGCCATTGTCAATAACGGTTCTCACTGTATACGCTTCCAGGCCCCTATGTGGAAATTTGAAAATCAATTAAATGCACTTTGGCAAATGCATTTTACACATTTTCCTTTTTTATCCTTATTTATTTGTTTATATTTCCACTGATATTCATTCTGAGTCTATCTGGCTATTGCCTATTGATCTAGAAATGTATCTTCTTAGATTTTTCACTTATTACTCCTCTTTGCCACTATGGACAAGCCCACTTATTTAAAGACACATAATATTCAGTAAATACAGTCTGTGATTTTGCATAATTTTACACTCATTGGAATATAATTTTAACCAATGTAATTCCCCATTCTACCACACAAATCTTCATTGAATGAGAACATTGTACCCTGAAGACATGTCTATCGATTTAAAAATCAAAAAGGAGACCTAGCTCAGAGCAGAATACAATTTTTATTTTTATGAAAATGGGCATAAAATAAAAGATATAAGGGACAATGGGGACTGAATCACTTAATTTGTGGTTTCCAATTTTGAAAAGTTTTCTGAGAACTAAAATATTTATATTTGTAATTTCCTATTTACGTGACATACTCATATTTTATTCTTTACTCTTAATATGCTCTAGTTATTCTTATTTAATGGAAGAACTACATGATTTTAATTATTATCATCAATGGCATATAAGTTTTAAATCAATTAAAATTTTACATTAATCATAAAGTCATGTTCACATTTGCTACAGTCATAACAAGTACATTTAATTGTATCAAGGCACAAGATTTCTTTAGATTTTAAAATATCACAACTGCAAGATTGTGTACATAATATTCCCATTGTTTCTTATGTAATAGTAAATTAATCAAATTAAGTTACACTATCGAGAATTAAATAAAATAGAAATAATTGACTCATAAGATTAATATTTAAACAATCTTTATTTACAAAATGTTATTCTAAGAATTATAATTCCATTAAGCTTCAATTGAGGCAAAAGTATAATCACTTAAGTGAAAGCAGTTAGTTAAACTAAAAATGAGAGATAGAATACTTTTAAAGGCAGATACAAAATATTGTCACAATTTTTGTTGTGCTTTTGGATGCTCAGTAGCAGACTCTTTTGAAGATGGAGTCAACCTTGAAGGAAACTCATTTCTACTTTCAAAATGTGCGTGGGGGAGAAGAAAAATTCACCTCTTGGGAGGAGATAATGAGGAAAACACCACAGTCCTATTGGGAATGGAGCAGGTGATGGGCTCATGGAAAATATTATTGGGATGCTCCACACATATTTCTTGGATGAGGTTGAGGAAATAAAGCCCTCTTCTCATCAACTGATTCCTAGGATTGGCTGGAAACAATGGACCTCTGTTTGGAGGGAATGGTGAGAAAGAAAACCCAGAGCCAGTTGCTTCATTTCCAGCAGGGACAGATGAATTAGGCACATTGGAATCACCAAGATAAAATTGGATATTATTTTTACTGGATTCCATTTCTGAAGTCATAGGGCCATCCATTCTATGAAAAGGTGACATTGTTGAGAGCCACAGCCAAAGGAGCCCCAGAAAACTTCTAGCTGCCAGCAAACTTCCAGCTGTCAGCTGATGATTGGCTCACAGCGGCCCCAGCAACATCTAGCTGAATGGCTCCTCCACGGAGTTGCTCATTGGGATGTTTCCCTGCCCTTTCAGAGCACGGAGCTGCTAATTGGGGGACTTCTTTGGCTCCACCCACGTGGCCCAGCCAATCAGCCTCAAGAGCAGGAGGATTGTGGAAGGTGGGGAGGTTTGTGTGGGTGAGAGGCTTGTGGAAGCTGGTGGTGGCAATTGGGCTCTGAGGGTTTTTTTTTTTTTTCCTGAGGAGCTGTTTTGCTTGGCGTTTGTAGTTCTAGAAATAAAGTTAGTTTTTTTTTTTCACAAGTGGCTCCTGAATTGTGCCCAGCTAGACTGTGGCATTTGATGGCTCGCACGCACGGGGAGCGACTGAGGGTAAGTAAACTGCTCGCTCCTGAGGGCAGGGCAAGAGGATGGGTAGCCATTCTAAGTTTCCTTTTTTGTTTTGCTTCATTTTTGTTTTAACTTGCCTATCCCTGGAGATGAGTAAGAGGGAAGAAAAATCACTCACATCTGAGGAAAAACTATTTGCGTCTGAGGAACAGATAGAGAGAAAGGACAGATACACATGTCAGGAGGATAGAAAGGCAATAATGAATTTTTGTTGTTTCAATTTTATTGCATTCTGTCTCGGATTTGTTTGGCGTCATCTTGTTGGTTTGTATTATAGTTGAAATACGGGATCAGCAATTAGTAAAAAACAAACCGAAAGAGTGTTAAGTAAATTGTTAGAGCAAGGAGGCTTCCCAGTAAAATCAAGAGCAGTCAGGGCATACGTTGATATAATACAAAAATGTAGCCCATGGCTTTTTAAGGAGGAGTTGTTAGATATATCACAATGGAATCATCATGGTGAAGATTTAAAAAGAATAGAAAAGAACAACCAAGGGACTCTGCCAGTTGGCACATTGCCATTGTGGACAAATGTATCTGGTTTGCTTAGTCCAAAGCCTTCAGTTCAAACAAAGATAGAGGAAGGAGAAGACATATTGATTCAAGTAAAAAAGAAGGTCTCTCATGGTAATCAAAAAGAGGAAAAGATTTAAGTACAAGAGAAGGTCTTTTGAGCTAGTGAGACAGAGGAAGGAAGTTTAGAGCAGAAAAAGCCATCAGAGGAAAAGTTACAACAGGAGACTGCTAAAAACACCTTTCTACCAGAGAGCAAAAGTGTCCAACCAACAGCACCACCTCTACCAGAGGGCATAATTGTCCAATCAACAGCACCACCTCCATGTACTAGGAGACCCCCAAGCCCCACAGTTGATAGTTGGGATCCTGAGACAGGATCTCAAGTATGCCCTGTATTTGAGGTAGGAGGGCAGCGAATTCACCAGGGTTTAAATTTCAAATCAGTGAAGGAGCTAAAAGAGGCTGTAACAACCTATGGTCCTTAAGCACCCTTCACTGTAAGCTTGGTCGAACCCATTATCAACTTAAACATGACGCCAGCAGATTGGGTTAATGTTAGTAAAGCTGTGCTAACTGGAGGACAATACCTGTTATGGAAGGTTGCCAATGAGGAATTTTGCAAGGAGATGGCTAGGCGAAATGCAGCAGCTGGTTATCTTCAGAGAAATCTAGATATGTTGTTAGGAAAGGGACCTTATGTGGATCTGTAGCAACAAATTGCATATGATCCTGGTGTATATTTACAAATTGCTGTAGATGCAGTTAAGGCATGGAAAACTTTACAAGGTCATGGAGGTTTACAAGGTCAATTATCTAAGATAATACAAAGAGCAAATGAACCTTACACTGAATTTGTAGATAGGCTTATTCAAACAGGTACCAGAGTTTTTGGAAATACAGAACAATAAATGCCAATAATAAAACAACTGGCTTATGACCAAGCAAATCGTTGGTGCAGAGATATCACTAGACCATGGAAATAGAAAGATTTAAACACATATATTAAATTATGTAGAGACATTAATGAACAAGAGCAAGTCATGACAGCTGCAGTAAAACAGGCTTTAGATGCCAGAGACATTAATGAACAAGGGCAAAGTGTGGCAGCTGCAGTAAAACAGGCTTTATATGCCAGGCCAAGAACATGCTACAATTGTCAGCAAACAGGACATTTTAAAAGGAATTGCTTTATAGGAGGAGGGTTTAACAAAACTAGGTATCAAACGAGTAGAATACTGGGTATTTGCCTACGATGCCGTAGAGGGTGACATTGGGCTAATGAATGCCTTTCTCAAACCACCATAGAGGGTACTCCATTATATTGGGCTAATGAATGCCGTTCTCAAACCACCATAGAGGGTACTTTATTACATTGGGCTAATGAATGCCATTCTCAAACCACCATAGAGGGTAACTTGATTATCAAAAAACGAAAAAAAAACAAGGTATTTATTCAAAATATCAAGGACAAAGGCATTGGGCTCCATTGCCAAAAAATGGACAGGAGGCCCCAATGCTCTGGGGCCCCAAACCACAAATATACGGAGCACTGGAGGACCCCAGAAACCCCAGCAACCGCATCAAGTTAATGCCCAGGACATCAGGTCCCTCATCAGACAAACCAGACAGAGCGCAGGTTTGGACATCTGCGCCTCCGCCAGATCAGTACTAACTCCAGAGATAGGAGTTAAAATCATTCCCACAGGAGTAAAAGGACATCTTCCCAAAGGAACAGTAGGCTTATTATTGGGATGCAGCTCTTCTACTCTAAAAGGACTTTTGATAAGTCCTGGGGTAATTCATCCTGATTATGAAGGTGAAATAAATATTATAGCCAGTTCTCCAAAGGGTATATCAATAATTTCACCAGGAGGTAGAATAGCATAGTTAAAAATAATACCAAGGCTACATGATAAATTTTCCAGTCATGCTGTAGAAAGAGGTTCCAAGGGATTAAGCTCCACAGGTATAGATTTGGCTATGCTTTCTTTAAATTTAGATTCTCGCCCCATGCTAAAACTAAATATTCAAGGACATTAATTTAATGGGCTACTAGATACAGGTGCAGACCTTAGCATCATCTCTCGTCAAGAATGGCCAAAACATTGGCCATTACAACAAGCCACTCAAATGCTTCGAGGCCTAGGAGTGGCGACTAATCCTGATAGAAGTGCAATGGTATTAGATTGGAAGGATCCTGAAGGATGTGAAGGAACTATACAGCGATATGTATTGGATATTCTTCCTGTAAATTTATGGGGAAGAGATGTCCTAGCTAAATTAGGTTTGACAATAACAAAAAATATCAATCAAAATGAAACCACTATTATGGCTAGACAATGTTTTAGGAAAGAAAAAAGATTAGAAAAACAAAAACAAGGTATAGCAGCACTAATACAAGTAAATCAAGGAACAGACTGACATGGGTTTGATTTTCACAAAGGGCCACTGAGACAATAAAAATTACATGCAAATCAGAAAGACCAGTATGAGTTCCTCAGTGGCCTTTAACTATAGAAAAAATACAAGTAGCCCATGATCTGGTCAAACAACAATTAGTGGAAGGACATATACAACATTTTGTATCTCCCCATAATACTCTCATTTTTGTCATCAAAAAGAAATCTGGCAAATGGAGATTATTGCAAGATTTAAGAGCCATTAATAATAAAATGGTCATTATGGGACCTGCTCAATCAGGGATTCCTCAATTGTCTGCTTTTCCAAAAACTTGGTATGTTTTGGTTATAGATATTAAAGATTGTTTTTTTTTCAATTTCAATTCATCCTGAGGATAGTCCATGTTTTGCATTTACTATCCCTGCACTAAATCATGAAGGTCCTGATCAGAGATATGAATGGAAAGTACTCCCTCAAGGGATGGCTAACAGCCCAACTATGTGTCAAATTTTTGTTATCAAAGTAATCCAGCCACTTAGAAATGAAAATCTTGAGCTACAAATATTTCACTATATGGATGATTTATTATTAGCACACAAAGCTAAAAACACATTGCTAGAATGTTATGCCACACAAACTTATTAAAAAATTATAATATAGAGATAGCAATAAATAAAGTACAATTAAATTTTCCAATTAATTATTTAGGAGTTCTATTATCCTCAATCATGGTCCGTCAACCAAAAATTCAAATACGAGTAGATCAACTCAAATCACTTAATGATTTTCAAAAGATGTTAGGAGACATAAATTGGATAAGGCCTTATCTAGGTATTCCAACAGGAGAATTGAGACCTTTATTTGATATCCTAAAAAGTCCGTCAGATTCCAAATTGTCTCTGAATGTTAACGCCTGAAACAAAAAGGCATAAAAATCATTGAAACATATATGGAAAATATGCATTTGGATAGAATTGATATAAGTTTGCCTTTATTATTTATTGTACTACCAACAAAAAATATTCCTACAGGAGTATTTTGGCAAGAAAATCCATTATTATGGATACATTTATCTTATTCTCCTAACACTATTCTTATGAGGTATTCTGAGGCTGTAGGAAAATTAATACTCAAAGGAATAAAAACAGCAAAGGCAGTGTTTGGAATTTCTCCAAATAAAATTATTACTCCATATACTATGAATCAAATTGATGAATTAGCTAATGAATTAAATTCTTGGGAAATAATCATGTGCAAATCTAATGTTTCATTTGATAACCACTTACCATCTAATCCTTTATAAAATTTTTGGTCATTGCATCCTTTAATTTTTCCAAAAATGACAAGAAAAACACCTATCATGAATGCTCCAAATATATTCACTGATGGGTCAAATAATGGTACAGCAAGAATAGTTACACCTGATCAAACTTTTACATTTTTAGTACCCAAACAATCAGCTCAAATGGTAGAGCTTAATGCAGTATTACAAACTTTTGTGATGTTTAAAGATTCTGTATTTAATTTATTTTTCGATAGTCAGTATATAGTTAATGCTATAATATCTCTTAAAGATGCTGGTAGGATTTCTCCTTCTCCTTCTTCTACTGTTTTCACTTTGTTTTCCACTTTACAAAGTTTAATCTGGGACAGAAAAGATCAATTCTTTGTAGAACATATCAGGGCAATTACAGGATTTCCTGGAGCCCTTAGTTTGGGCAAAGATTTACCAGATAAAACTACACATGACATACATATTTTCTCTACACTAGAAGAAGCTATAAATTTTCATAAAATGTTCCATGTCAATGCTAATAATTTACAAAAGCATTTTAAAATAACTAAGGAACAAGCTAGACAATTAATAAAACAATTTCAAAATTGTGTGACCTTTTTACCACAAGTTTATCTTGGAGTCAATCCTAGAGGATTGATACCTAACCATATTTGGCAAATGGACGTCACACACTTGCCAGAATTTAGAATATTAAAATATTTGCATGTTACAGTTGAAACTTCTTCTGGATTTTTGATAGTCTCCCTTCATACCGGAGAAAAAACTAAAGATGTTATAGCTCATTGCTTACAAAATTTTGCCACTGTGGGCATTCCAAAACAGTTAAAAACAAATAATTCCCCTGGTTATACGTCTTCTTCTTTTAAACAATTTTGCTCAGCATTTGACATTACTCATATAACAGGAAGCCCATACAATCCACAGGGACAAGGCATAGTTGAAAGAGCTCATCAAACTATTAAAATGTACTTATTAAAGCAAAAATACGGAGTTGGAAAGGGGTATATATTCCCCAAAAATAAAATTAAAATAACCCTTTTTACTCTAAACTTTTTAAATTTAGATTCATCAGGACTTAGTGCTGCAGAAAGGCATATGTGTCCAAAAAAATGTACATAAGCCCAAGGTACTTTGGAAAGATATTCTAACAGGAAAATGGAAAGGTCCTGACCCAGTAATTGTCTGGAGTCGGGGGTCTGTTTGTGTGTTTCCACAGGTAGAACAGCAGCCAATTTGGATTCCAGAGATATTAACCAAAGTTCTGACCCAGTGATTGTCTGGAGTCGGGGGCCTGTTTGTGTGTTTCCACAGAAAGAACAGCAGCCGATTTGGATTCCAGAGAGATTAACTAAAATCCTGACCCAGTGATTGTCTGGAGTTGGGGGTCTGTTTGTGTGTTTCCACAGGGAGAACAGCAGCCAATTTGAATTCCGGAGAGATTAACTAAAGCGATTTCTACAGACCAAAAAAAAAAAAAAGAAAAGATTATTTGGCTCAAATCCATAGTAGCTGATATCAAAAACTCCAATTTGGCTATCCTTACATCTGCGACAGAACTAGGATGCTTTTTTTCAGTATCTGTTTTATTATTGCCCTTTCTCATATCATGAAGTTCTATTTTGTTTTTTGAGCTCATTCAGACCTAGGTTAATATTTTGCTGATCAGTTCTATTTTTTTTTGACTATAGAGTTTTTAACCATTGCAATGGAGATTTCACCTGTAAAAAGTTATAAGGCCTTTACTATTATGTTATGTGTTGTATGTAGTATATTATGTGTGCACACTTGTGTTTTGTGTTATATGTTTGAATGTATGTATGTCCATATATCATATATGATGAGCGCTCATGAAAAAATGGATCCAAATATCTTTTTTGTTTTATTCACGTGATTTAAATGGTTTAATTCAAATTGGGTAAATAACTGCTAAGAATTGTTTTAATATGTAAACAACAACGGATCTGTTTGTTTTCTTTCACCTATCCTTTTAATTATATTTAATAATTCTCTTCAATATAATGTAAATTGTTAAGAAAATTGTTTTCCTTTAGTGTCTTCTGGAATGTTACATAATCTTTTCTTTAATCATTATTGCCAGAATTCCTATCTTCATCCCTGTGCCAGTGAAGATAATGTAAATTGTTAAGAAAATTGTTTTCTTTTAGTGGCTTCTGGAATGTTACATAATTTTTTCTTTAGCCGTTATTGCCAGAATTCCTATCTTCATCCTTGTCCCAGTGAAGACAAACATAAAACTAATCTACATTTTCTGCAGTAGCCATCACTGAACTGCTTACAGTACTTGCCTAAACTATGTGTCACTTGTATGCATTGTGAACTCACTTGTATGCATTGTGAACTATCTGTTGGTGCAGTGACTTGTGGAAGTGTTGGGGTATTTTTGCTGATGATATCATCGGTGGTACAATTTTTCCAACAAGAGCCATCAATTGGCTTGGTGTATCTTCCTCCCTTCTGCTTATCATGATCATTCAGCTAAAATTTGGGGGCCAAGAGAGGTGAGGCAAAGAACCTCACCCCCCACCCGCTGGTACAAAGAGCTCTCCACAGGTGTGGCTGTATACTGGACCAGTAGTCAATGATGGGTAATATCCAATTACAATGGTACCAACCTAAGACAGGAGGCTGACGCCCTGAGGTCAGCTTATCCGAAGTCAGGTAAAGACTATATGTAGTATTGGACAACCTAAGTCAGACATGGTCCCTAAGCCACATGCTTGTTGTTTAAACAGAGAGGGGGAGATGTTGAGAGCCACAGCCAAAGGAGCCCCAGAAAACTTTCAGCTTTCAGCAAACTTCCCTCTGCCAGCTGATGATTGGCTCACAATGGCCCCAGCAACATATAGCTGATTGGCTCCTCTGTGGTGATGTTCATTGGGCTGTTTCCCTGCTCTTCAGACTGCCAGCCGATGATTGGCTCACAGCGGCCCCGGCAACATCTAGCTGAATGGCTCCTCCATGGAGCTGCTCATTGGGATGTTTCCCTGCCCTTTCAGACCACGAAGCTGCTCATTGGGGGACTTCTTTGGCTCTGCTCATGCGACCTAGCTAATCAGCCTCAAGAGCAGGAGGATTGAGGGAGGTGGGGAGGTTTGTGTGGGTGAGAGGCTTGTGGATGCTGGTGGTGGCAGTTGGGCTTTGAGGGTTTTTTTTTTTTTCCTGAGGAGCTGTTTTGCTTGGAGTTTGTAGTTCTAAAAATAAAGTTAGTTTCTTTTGACAAGTGGCTTCTGAATTGCTGCTTATCTAAGATGGTCAAACAAAATTAGAATAACATCTATCTTGCCTTAGTAGAGAAAGACACGAATCAGAATGTTGCTGGCCTGGTGGAGCCCTCATTATCTTAGGGTTCTGTTCCTGTGGAGTTGACAGGGGCCCAAATGTTATAAGAAACTTTCTGAGGTTCTCTTATTCCATAATAGCCTGATTTTTTTCTTTCATTTTTAATCTTAGGGCCCAGAGGATTCTTGTGCCTTTTCCTCTTACACTTGAAAAAAAAAGTAAGAGTCTGAGTTGACCCTTCTTTTCCAAAAGAGGGATCTCTCACTTCAGATGAAGGTCAACCCAATGGTCAGGAATCATTTGGGGAATTCTCTCTGCCAAAGGCTGTATTTGAATAATCAAGTGCTAAAAGATCTTTTTCTACTTGTTTAAATCTAAATTCATTTTCAGTTTTGTCTGTTGTGGGCATTTTGTTTCTTTAAATCATTGAGGTATCTTTTAGCCCTCTGAGCTGCCAACTCATTTTCATATGCTTTTTTCTCATAGTACATAATTGGCCCCTTATAAGAATGATCAGGGTTTTCTCCAATTCTTCTTCACGATCTTTGACTTGCTTTATTTAGTTCTCTAGCTGTTCATTTGCATGGCTGATATTCTCCTCCATTTTTGAGAGTTAATCCTCTTGCTCTACCTGGTAATTTTCTTCTATTATTAAATTCCTTTGGAGTTAAATTACATTTTCTTGATATAGTTCAAAAATGGTTTTAAATTGTGACTGCATATTCTGTTTCTCACTTTTAAATTGTGTGTTATTTGAGTGCAAAGATGCTTTTATGTCTAAAGATTTTAAATATTCTCTATAAGGTCTTCTTTTATTTTAATTAATTTCAAAAAATAAAGTAATAATTTATTTCTTTCTCCTTCTAAGTTTTTAAAAGGGGTCTTTAACATAGCAGCATATAACCATCTTTTCAAATCTGCTTTGCCTGATCCTCTAAGTGAGCAACAACACTCTTCATTTCCAATTCCAAGTTACCATCATCTGTTAGGTCTTCTCCAAGCACAGAACCCCAAACTTTCATCTGAAGCAAGTGTTCAGTCTTAGACTGAATATGATTTTCTTTTTCTATTAGAACATCTTCTACAAGAACTTTAGAGTGACCTTCCCAGGTTTTCATAAATTGCCTCCAAACCTTCTACTTCTATTGACTCCTTCACCAACATGTCATCCTTTAAAGATGACTGTAATCCTTCACACTGTACTTGAACAATGCTATCTTTTTCCAGAATTTCACATTGTTCTCTAAGTAGTTAAGAAAGTGTTAGAGCAAGCTTCTTTTCTTTTGTAACAACTGCTTCTGACAGACTGAAAACTTTTCCACAAAACAAGAAAACTACAAAAAATTCAAAAGCTGTACACATCAACAATTCCCATGGACAGCCATAAGACTAAGGTGTGTTTCCACATCTTCACACTAGGTAGAGCACAACCCTGATTACTTCCTCCAGGACTACCACCAAATTTGGCTTAATGGCAGCCATTGCACCTCCATCATGCTAAGACTAATTTGACTATTCCCCCAACAATAATACCATGCCCAGCCATTCCAAATCTGAACACTCAAGCCTTTGGTCAGGAACAAACCTGCACCACGCAACTGAGCAGACCATTGTGAACCAGCAGGTGCATGGGGGTGGCCGTAGGCATGGGTGGGAAACCCTGGTCATTGGCAGCCAAGGGCCTAATACACTCACACTGCCTGTCATGGAAGTCTTTTTGGCCCCTTTACTATATTGTGCATCACAGGTTCAAGCCTGACCCAATCAAGCCAAAGAGGAGACCTCTCCAGGTCACCCACCCATTGGTTTGATTTAGGCCAGGCCAAGGCAGAACTTTTCGTGTGCCATTGTGTACAGTCATACTATAACCTAGTTTGATGTCACAAATATTCTAAAGCTCTGTAAAATTTTTAAATATTAGTACATCATACATTTATATTTGTACTACTTGCCCTTTTGTTTTAATTTCTAATTTTTCTCTTTCCTCTCCTGCCCCCTCTCTTTTTTTCTTTCTCCCATCATTGTTTCTCTCTTTCCTTTTCTTGCAGTTTTCAGGGTTAGACTCCAAGGCCATGTTCATGCTAGGCAAGCTCTCTGCCACTGAACTTCATTTTCAAACCTCTTGACACTTTTTATAAAAGTAATATGAATTATTTTTATAGGAAAACACTGAAAGGTTAATAAAATACATACTTGTCACTCCGTTTTTCTGTATGTTTAACACAACACTGTTGAAATTTTGAGAACTGTTTGCTAATCTTGTTCCCAGAATGTGCTGTCCCCAACTGCCACACTGCAGAATGCACTCCTTCAGTCGGTTGCAGGCAAAGTGCCCACTCGCCCTGACCCGTCAATGAACTTCCCTCCATGCCCTCTATAAAGAAAGTATATAAGCTCTGCTTAAGCTTTTCTCAGGGCTCTATCTCTCTTTGCTCTATTCAAGTGAGCTCTGAGGCCCAGCATGCTGGTCCCCAAATAAACCCTTTGCTGCTGCCTGAGACAGTCTATTGGTGGTCTCTTTCTCCGATGTTTCACCAGTCCCTTACATTTGGTGCATTGGCCGGGAAGTGAGCATCGCCAGACAGGGAGACCCAAACAGACTCTTTTAGGGTGTAAGTAAGGTGCCTCTTCTTCCTCTTCTTCCTCTTCTTATCCTCCTTCTTCTTGTTCTTCCTTTTCAATCGCTCAGAGCATGGGTTTTGGTTCAGTGGAGAGTGTGAGCTCTCAGAGCTTTTCTGGTATTTCGGTTTTGCTTGGCAGAGTGTGGTTGCCAAAGTAGAGTGTGAGATCCCCCTGGCAGTAGTGAACAGATGTTTCCTGAAGCCACAGGCCATATTCTTCAAAGGGACGCCTTGGAGGACTCTGGGAGGGACAGAAGTGACCTCATCTGATAGAGGGATGGAAGTGCCCTCATCTGGGGTGACGGAAGCGCCCTTGTCGGGTGTTGTCAACCTGTCTGGTTTTGCTGGCTACTCTTTTTCTCAGGTTGAGTTTACTGTCTGGGTTGAGTTTACTTTACTGTCTGTCTTTAATCTTTGCCTCTAAACTTGTGTTACACATTTACACTGTGTGTCTCTTTTTGTGTGATTGTGTCATGTTTGTATTGTCTCTGTTTGAGTAGCTCCCAGTATGGGACAAAGCCATTCTATGCATCTGTACCTGACCCTTGATCACTGGACTGAAGACCACTAAAGGGCTCAGAATCTTTCATTTTTAGTAAAACGCCAGACCTGGCAGACTCTCTGTGCCTCAGAATGGCCCACCTTTGCAGTCAGATATCCCCCAGAAGGATCTTTCTACTTCCCACTAATTTAAAAAGTCAGAGATATTGTCTTTGTCTTTCAGCCGGGACAATATAGCCATCCAGATCAACAGCCATAAATCTTAACTTGACAGGATCTCTGCAAATCTCCTCCTCCATGGGTGAAGTCTTTCCTTGTCCCTGCCCAGCTCCTACTCTTTCCCCCATGAATCTGTCTCTCAAACCCTCTGCTCCTCTTCCTCCTCCTCCACTCTCTGGTCTCCCTGAATCTCAAGATTTTACTTTACTGGACTCTCCTCCCCCTTATTCCCTGCCCTCGTCCCTCAATTCCCAACACCCTCTAAGTGATTCCCCTGCTGCTGACCCATCCTCTCCACTGTTGGAGAAAGCTAAGCCGGCCCAGTGCCCTTCAGATGACTCCCCCACAGCACACACAGCCTCTCCTCCCCTGGAGTAAACTGTCCCAACTAAAATAACTCAAAAAAAAAAAAAAACTCATCAGCGTTTTCACACCAGCCTACTTGGGATGACAATCAACAACTCCTAGGGACTCTTCATGACAGAGGAAGAAAAGAGAATTTTCTGAAAGCTAGGAAAAAAATATTCTCAGACCAGATGGGTGACCGACAAAACTTTCCAACATAATCAAAGCTGACTTCCCCTTGAACCGACCCAACTGGGACCTCAACACCTTTGAAGGTAGGGAACATCTGTCCACTTATCGCTGGGCTCTAACAGTGGGTCTCCAAGAAGTCGCTAGAGGGCCAACTAATTTGGCCAAGGTAAGAGAGATTATTCAAGGGCCTAATAAATCTCCCTCTATTTTTTCTGGAGAAAATTATGGAGGCATATAAGAGATATACTTCTTTTGATGCTCAGGCAGAGGATCAAAAGGCATCTGGCCTTTATTGGGCAAGCTGCCCTGGATATTATAAAAAGTTAAAATGCTTAGATGGATTACAAGATATGACTTTGAGAGATTTAGTCAGAGAAGCCAAGAAGGTATACTATAAGAGAAAAACTGAGGAAGAAAGGAGGCAAAAGGAAGAATAAAAAAAACAAAGACAGACTGAGGCATTGACTAAGATCCTTCACAACAACAAATAGGTTAGAAATTAAGAGACAGGGAGACAGAAAGGGATGCCTGAGCCCACGCCAGAAGCCACCTCTGGCCTCAGATCAATGTGCCTATTGCAGAAAAAAGGACACTGGGCCAAAGAGTTCCCTAGAAAAAAACAGCCACGCCACCCAGCCATTCTAACTCTGGAGGATTACAAGAAAAGTTGGGGCTCGGATCTTCTCCCCAGCTCAGGGTAACTTTTGAATTGGAGGGGACCTCAGTAAACTTTGAAATGGATACAGAGGCAGTATACTCAGCCCTTAAGGCCCCATTGGGCCCCTCTATCAACTGAAAGGTCTCTAGTTCGAAGGGCTAATGGCAGTAAATATCGGGCTTGGAAACTAAGAGGACCATGGACCTGGGGAAAAGAAAAGTCCATCACCCCTTCCTAGTGATCCCAGAATGCCCAACCCCATTGATGGGCAGAGATCTGCTCACCAAACTCTTGGCCAGAATAACTTTTAACCCTGAAGGCCCCCAAATAAGAATTCTAAATCCTTCAATAAAAACTCCTATAGTCATGGCTTTAACTATGTCAGTAGAAGATGAACATCAACTCTTCAAACGCCCCAAGACTGATCAAAGAGGCAAGCTATCCCAAAAATGAATAACAGATTACACAGATACTTGAAAACAAACTGTTTAGTTAAGCCTAGCCGTAAAACAACCTCCAATAACAGTGGAGTTACAAACCTCAGCCTCCCCAATTAATATTAAATGGGTAAACCCAGAAACCAGAACCACTGATCAACTAATTTGGACCAGACTCCCACAGGGGTTGAAAAACTCCCCCACTCTTTTTGATGAAGCCCTCCACAGAGATTTCAACAACTTCAGAACTATGCACCCCGAAGTCACCCTGCTTCAATATGTGGATGACCTGCTACTGGCAGGCAGCTGATACCAAGAAAAACTAATAGAACCATTAAAGAGACCTTGACGAAATTAAGCTTGTAGAACAGCATTAAATATTGGAATATGCCCCTGCCTTATGCTTACATACAAGAAATACTCCCTCTGTTACTTTGTGTAACCTCACCCCCTGTGAAATTCTCTATGGTGCCCATCCTCCAGTAAGGGACCTAACCCCAACTCTAAGATCTAAAAATCTCTTCCACACCCCCTTGCTTGACAGACTTAAAGCTTTATAAAAAACTCAGTGATACCTGTGGAAACAGCTGGCCACTGACTACCACCCTGGGGCCAAAGGAATTCCACACCGATATCAAGTGGGAAACTTCATCTACGTAAGACAACATATGTGTCATCCCTGGAATCCCGCTGGAAAAGACCATACCAGGTGCTACTTATAACACCTACAGCAGTAAAGATAAATGGAATCACTTCCTGGATCCATGCCTCTCATCTCAAGCCTACGCCCTCTCCAGAATCTGGCTGGAAATTGAAAAAGATTGGTAACCCTCTCAAATTGCATATTTGCCATGTGGATGGGGCTATGGACTTTCCCCTTTACCACCAATAGTCCTAACCCTCATCAGCCTGTACAGCAGCGATGGCTAATCACAAATCTTACTGGACAGGAAGTATAATCTCTCTCACATACAGCCCCCTTAGAGACCTAGTGGCCATCTCTCAACCCAGACATTTGTCAGCTAGCTATAGGTCTTTCCTATTGGGATATCTCTGATGAAGAGGATCCCACAAATTAAAATTTCATTAAAATCCTTCTGTACCATAGATAATAGAAACAAACATTATGGATGTAGGGACACGTGAGCCAAATGCAAGTTGGCTAACCTAGATTACTATGTTTGCCCCGTGGACTATCTAAGTCACAAACAGTCACAGCTGTGTGTGGGACAAACCGACTTCTTCTGTAGGTCATAAGGATGTAAACATACAGGGGCTACCTGATGAAACCCAAACCTCCACTGGTTCTCAGACCATTTCTCCTTTACTAAAGTAACAGTTACTGAGGTATCTCTTAACCATTTCATTCCTCTCTTCTGTCAGTGCCCACACCGGGTAACACCAGGTCCTCTTACAAGCTAACCCAAAGCTCAAACCAGCTGAGGAGAGCCCTCAGACCCCTATCCAAGATTTAATAAAAATGGCCTTTAAAGTTGCTTTGTCATCACTGAAAACAGGTTACTTAAAATTTAAAGTCCCTCACAGGCTTTTTGGGATACTCACTCCAGTCTTCCCCTCTGCTCTACCTGTTCTACTACTCAAGTTTTTGTTGCTAGGAAAATTCCAAACCCCTTTCCCATTATTTTTTTTACATCTCTCCTTCCTCATTCTCAGATCCGTGGAGCTGCTCTCAGCACCGCCTTCGCCGTTCTCCCACTCTATACCAGTCCCACAGAAAAGTCTAAACTGACCTTCTCTAGAAGTCTTCACTATGGCTGACTTTAGGACTTTCAGCAAAAGAGTCTCTATACAAGAGTTCAGTATTGATAAACTTCCTCTTTTCATGTTGCCCTGTTCTACTTGGCCACTGGCTGGAAAAATCAGCACTCCTAAGCTAGACACCCCCTTACTAGTTTTTCACAAAATATCTGAACAATGCCTCTGGCCTTGAGCTGGGGCTTCACAGAGATGGCTACATATCTAAGATAAAAAGTTATCAACTTGGCTCCATGGTAACAGCAGGCAGGAATAAAAGGAAAAAATTCTCCCCCTTCCAGGTGTTCTTAAAAAGTTAATTTGCCCAGAACAGAGGAAAAAAACAGAAACAAAAACTGCTTTTTGTGAACTTCTGCAGACTGTGAACTTCTGAGGCCCTTCCCTTACATGTTGAGTACAAAATTCTAAAACTACCCAAACTTGGGGTTCAGGAGATTAATTGATTACAACAGAAGCAATGCCCTCTAAATCTGGTTGCAACTAAATAGGACTGTTTCCCTTTCTTCAGTGCTACCTTAGGTGTCTTGCCTTGTCTGTCCCTACAACAGTATAATTCTATATACTTAAACATTATTCATGTTTTCATAAAATGGAGAACAGATGTAATTAATTGTATAATGGTGCAGATGTATCCTAGAGTGCTTTATCATGATGCAGGTTCATTTAAAGATAAAATAGGGGGACATACAACCCGGTTTTGCTGGGAACCTGTATCCCTCACTTTAGCCATCTTATTAGGAAGAGGAATTGCTGCAGGGGTGGGCACAGGGACCACTGCCCTGGTCCATAGGACACAACAAATGACCCAATTAGAAACAGCAATGGACCAAAACTTAAAGATATTAGAAACCTCCATCACAGCCTTGCAGGAATTTTTAACCTCTCTCTCTGAAGTTGTTTTACAGAACAGGCGAGGGTTGGACCTCCTCTTTTTTGAGAGATGAGGGCCTTTGTGCTACATTGAGAGAAAAGTGTTGTTTTTATGCCAACCATATAGAGTTGTAAAAAAAATCTATAAGTAAACTAAAAAGAATCCTTAAAGAGTGTCAGCGCTTGAGAGAAGCCCAAAAAGGGTGGTATGAGTCTTGGTTCACACAGTCTCCCTGGTAAACTCTGCTTTTATCAGCCCTGGCTTGTCCTTTAATAATTCTTATATTGTTGCTAACTCTAGGACTCTGTTTTTTCAACTTTGTAGTTTCCTTTCTCCAAGACCAAAATTGGACAAGTCAAATTTATGGTAATCAGACAACAATAAACCCCACTAGCAGACATAAAATGTGACACCCCCCAATTATCACTTTTATGATTAAAAGTAGCCAGAAGAAGACGTGGGGAATGAGAGGTTAATAAAATAGGTACTTGTCACTCCATTTTTTCTGTATGCTTAACAAAACACTGTTGAAATCCTCAGAACTGTTTGCTAATCTAGTTCCCAGAATGTTCTCTCCCCAACTGGCAAACTGCAGAATGCACTCCCTCACTCGGTTGCAGGGAATCTTCCCACTAGTCCTGACCCATCAATGAACTTCTCTCCCTGCTTTCTCCAAGGAAAGTATATAAGCTCTGCTTAAGCTGTTCTCAGGGCTCTATCTCTCTTTGCTCTATTCAAGTGAGCTCTGAGCCCCAGCATTCTGGTCCCCAAATAAACCCTTTGATGTTGCATGAGACAGTCTCTTTGTGGTCTCTTCCTCCAATGTTCCACTGGTCCCTTACACACTTGTGTTAGACAATTTTAACAGTAATTTTAGAAGAGTTGATAACATGGGCACAAATAAGTTGTTACAAGTTACTTTTAGAAAATAAAGCATATGCAATGTTTCTAAAAAGAAGAGGCTTAAAACTTGAGATGGTTTTCATGTCAGTTTTTCTAGACTACTAATTAAGAGTCTTCAAAATCTTTTTTTCAGGTGTTATTTTCTTTTGACTTCTCACTGGATGTAAAAATTTTCAAGTATTTTAGTTATTATAAATGTAGAGAAAATAGAAGGATAAGATATGACTCTTTGAAATGGACTTAGCTTCTGAAGGTGAATTATGTTTTTGTTTAGATAAAGTGTTCATTGTTTGATGTAAATAAAATACATCCAAATATATATTTTTCTTCATAGTTATGCTTAATTGTTAATAAACAAGAGCTAATATTTGAATAAAATAATTCACTAGAAGTCATTGCTTTACTAAATATCTGTAAATACATGGAAAATTCTTACATAATTTGAATGATTATAATTCTATGCTCAGAGCTATATCAATGCAAAATAAAACACTTCTCCTGTTTTATAGGGTATAAAAGTTTAGAAACTTTTTGAAAAATGTAATTATGTGAGGTTATGAAGGATAATTAGTTTGTAGTGAATATTTTATCATGTATATTCCTGTGTCAGAATCAAATTATCACTGGGTGTGGCATCGCATACATGTAATCCTAGTCATTTAGGAGGCCAAGACAGGAGTATCACAAGTTCAAGGTCAGCCAAAGCAATTTAGCAAGGCCCCAAGCAATTTATTGAGACCCTGCCTCAAAAAAAAGCCATTAAGGGGACATTTTAGATTGAAACCATAACACGAGGTACTATCTTCTACCATCTTGAGACCCAGTAGGACTCAGCAGTTATCAGTGCCATATTCTTGAACTTCCAAAACCAAGAGTTAATAAATGTCTTTTCTCTATCACTTACCAAAGATGATATTCAATTATAGCAACACAAATCATACTTAGTTTCAGAGAGATTACTGGCCAAGTCATACCACTAAAAAGCAACAGTTCAGGGACCCAAACCACTTGTCTTCAGTTTCATACCCCAATGGCAGCAGTTAGCCATCAAGTAAAATACACAAAAATCAGGCTGCAGATTCCTCTTTACTTTCCAGAGCTGTTTGTTTGGATATCAAAGTCACTAAATGAGAGTAGTTTTTGTATCTACTGCACTTGTATAAATCTACTTACTTTCAAATCAACTTCATGGGCCTTGTCTTTATCAGAACATGCTGCTCAATCACACTTTAGTAACACTAATAATAATATTCATTAATAGAGTTATTCTCATCATTAAATGGACAGACAGATAAGACTTCAAATGCTATTCTATTCATTCCCATTCTCCTAAAAACTATTTTTTAACTAGGAAGAAAAAGTGAGAATTCCTAAAAATCATTTATTTCAATGATTATAGGATTTTGAAATGGCAAATAAACATTGATAGCATATCAAATAATAATAAGATATTGAACTACACCCAGCTAAATAGTAAAGTCTGGAGCAATTACCTTTGAGAATTTCAACTCGGCAACATGGACACATGGTCTTAAAACTTATTGAAATTTGAAAAAAAATTACATCATTCATCATTCTCCAGATCATCATGCTCCAGATCACCATAGATTATGATGGCACATGCAGTATCCCATGCACTTTTTGAACATTTCCAGAGTTTAGAAACAGCCATTCATGCACTTTCATAAAACTTGTAATTTTATTTCTTACCAAAACTCTAATACTGAAATTTTTTTCTTTACAAAAGACAAGCATTGGGTTGTAGGAAAGTAATATTATTCTATATTTAAAAAATGGTAAGCTGAGTATGGTGGTGTATGACTCTCATCCCAGTAACTCAGGAGGCTAAGACATAAGTATTTTGAGTTCAAAGCCAGTTTCAGCAAAATGTGAGGTGCTAAGCAACTCAGAGAGACTCTGTCTCAAAACAAAATACAAACTAAAGCTGGTTGAGTGCATTTGAGTTCAAAACCTGGCACCACCTCCAAATAAAAAGATTAGCATTTTCTTTCTGACACATTTTACCATAAGAAATGGGGAATTTTTATTCCAGAAAATGTACTGTGCATAATTAATTAACTGAGAGATGTCAATTGGCTTGACAAAAGAATTCACCATCACTGTACCATGAGGAACTGCTCTAGCAAAAAGATACAGAAAGACAGGTTCTGGGGGACATTCTGCAAGGAAAGTGGAAGAGTCATAAGTATGTCATCAGTGTCAAGCATCTAGGCCCCATCTACCTTAGTGCCTTTTAGCGATGTCACAGAAAGAGTGATGGTGCTTTCTCTTTCTGCACTGTCAGATGCCCATCACCACAAGACACTGTCATTACTGCTGTAATTTGAATGCATGCCATATCTGGAGTGGATATCCTGACATACACTGCACTGGAACTTTGTAGTTTCCATTGTTGTCTACAACAAGGACTCTTACTACCAGCAGATAATAAGAAAACAGAGGATTCAGGTAACTTTCTAAAGTCAATAAGATACAAAATAATCGAGCCAGGCTTGAAAATTGGATTATTCTAACACTCACATATTGTTTTCCATCCTATTTCAGACATTATGTTGATTTAAAAAAATAGCATTTATGCCTGAGCAAGTTAGAGGCAGTAGCATACTGTGTGTGTGTGCATGTGGGGATGTGCAGCATAGAAGAGTCTTGGGGGCACTGTGGCATCAGAGACAAAGGTAACCGTGGGCAAGACTAGGATAAACTAGGGCCCACAAACAAGTAGGAGCAGTCAAGGCACATGAGCAAAAATCTCAAATAGATGTTACACAAAACATTTTAAGAGCTGCAAACAACTATAGACATTTCTGAAGACTCTTTCTCAGCACACTAGATTAAGATGGGTGAATCTGATTTATTTGACCATTTGGAGTGTTCTGTGTGTCAAGGACACATGAATGCCTCAGCGAAAGTCTTGTCTTGCCAGCACAATTTTTGCAAATGATGTTTGCTGGGGATTCTAGGTTCCCTCAATTGTTCTTAGTGAAGGGCCCTTGTTGTCTTGGGTATTGAGGAGCTTGCCAGTGCTATCCGGATGAACGAGCTTCTGGAGAACATCAAGCAGGGTCCTTGGAAAACTAGCCCTGGTGGCCTGACACTGATTCTAACACTTCTAGCTCTAATAATCACCCTAACACTAAACGTAATCTTAAAATTAAACCTAGCACTAAAACGCTAAAACTAGCCCTAATTGTAAACCTAGTACTTACATTAGCTGTAACCCTAACTATAGCCCTAACATAACTATAAATGTAGCCCTATTGCGAGCCCAAACCCTAGCTTTAAACCTAACCTAACCTTAACACTAGCCCTAATTGTAACTCTAACTTCAGCCTCCAACTGATCTCTAACTATATCCATTACTATAACTATAACCCTAACCATAATGATAACCCTAGGAATAAACCTAACCGTATTCCGAATCCTAAATCTTTCATTACCCTAAACCTAACCTAAATTAAAAATCTAAGCCTATTATTACCCTGACCCTAATCCTAAAACTAATTCTAACCCAAACTTGAAAACTTAACCTATCCCAAACACTAACCCAGATTGACCTTGACCTTTAATTTATCAACCCTTGACCATAATAATACCCCTAGCTCTAAAATTGACCATAACACAACACCTAACCCTTAGCCTAGACAAGGCCATAAACCCAATCCTAAAACTATCTTTAACCATAATTCTGGACCTGAAAATAGCCCTAGCCTTAATCCTAGCCCTAACCTTATAAACATTCCTAACTCTAATCCTATCCCTAAACATAGACTTAATCATAACCCTAAATCTATTCCTACACCTAACCCTAATTCTATCACTTACCCTACCTCTAAACCTAGCTGTAATGTCATCCCTTACCCTAAATTTAAACCTAACACTAACCCTAACACTAGGCTTAAGATAAACACAAAACCTAGCCCTAATCCTAGCCCTAATTTAGCTCTATCTCTAACCCTATGCTAACCCTAGCCCTAAGACTAATTAACTCTTGCTCTAGCCCTAGTTCTATCCCTATCTGCTACAATAAACCTAACACTAGCCGTAACACTTGCCCTAAATTTAGTTCCAGCCATAACCTTAACTCTAAATCTAACCTTAAATCTAAGCCTAAGCCTAACACTAACACTAGCTCTAACCTTAATGATAATTGTAAAAGTAGCCCTAATCCTAATCCTAGCAGTAAACAAAACCTAACCCTAGATCTAAACCTAATTCTATATCTAACCCTAACCATAAGCCTAAGCCTAATACTAACCCTAGGACTAAAACAAAACCGAGCATTAGCCCTAACCCTAAAACGTAATTTAAACTAAAACCTAACAGTACAACTAGTCCTAACCCCAGCCCTAATTCAAGTCCTAAACCTAATCTTAAAACCAACCCTGACCCTGACTCATATCCTAATACTCATCCTAGCTCTAAAAACCACCCTCACTTTAAACTGAAACCTAACAGTAACCCTAGCCCTAATTCAAGTCCTAACTCTAACCCTAGAACTAAGACTGACCCTGACTTCTATCCTAACACAAATCCTAGCTATAAATATCATCCTAACCATAAACCTAATCCTAACACTAAACCTAACCCATACCCTAACACTAAAACTAACCCTAAAAATAATCCTAGTTCTTAAATTAGCCATTGCCCTAACCCTAGCCCTAAACCTAACATAAAACCTTGGCATAATCTGAGCCATAAACCTAGCTTTAAACCTAAATCAAACCATAACCGTAGCCCTAACCATAGCTCTAAACCAATCCCTTACCCTAAGCAAAACACAAACCCTAAATTAGGGCTAGGATTAGGGCTAGTTTCAGTTTTTAGTTTAAGCCTAGGGTAACTCTAGACCTATCCCTAATCCTTAGGCTAACCAAAACACTAACCTTATTAATAGCCCTTATCCTTGACCTCATTCTAGATATAACCCTATCCAAAACCCTAAAACTAACCCTTACCCTTTTACTGACTGTTGAGAGCCACAGTCAAAGGGGCCCCAGCAAACTTCTAGCTGCCAGCAAACTTCCAGCTGCCAGCTGATGATTGGCTAAAAGCAGCCCCAGCAACATCTAGCTGATTGACTTCTCTGCGGTGATGTTCATTGGGCTGTTTCCCTGCCCTTCAGACTGACAGCTGATGATTGGCTCACAGCGGCCCCAGCAACATTTAGCTGATTGGCTCCTCGACAGAGCTGCTCATTGGGGGACTTCTTTGGCTCCACCCATGCAACCCAGCCAATCAGCCTCAAGAGCAGGAGCATTGTGGGAGGTGTAAAGGCTTGTGTGGGTGAGAGGCTTTTAGGAAGCTGGTGGTGGCAGTTGGGCTCTGAGGGTTTTTTTTTTTCTGAGGAGCTGTTTTGTTTGGCATTTGTAGTTCTAAAAATAAAGTTAGTTTTTTTTTGACAGTGGCTCCTGAATTGTGCCCAGCCAGACTGTTGCAACTGACCCTACCACGAATCCTAGGTCTAATCCTAACTCTAACATTAACCCAAAACCTACCGTAATTCTCTCCCTAGACCTAATTCTTAACCTAACTCTCAGCCTAGACTTTAACATAACTCGGAATTCAACCCTTACAGTAAACATAACTTTAATCTAACCCTAGTTTTAACCCTCACCCTAACCCTAAATCAAGACCTAATCCTATTCATAACCCTAGGCCTAACCTTAAGTCTAACTGTATCATTACCCTACATAACTCTTACCCTAATGCTAACCCTAGGCCTAACCCTAAACATATCACTATCCTCAAATTATCAATTATCCTAAAACTACCCTGAGACCTAGATCTAATCCAATCATTATCTTAACCCTAACCCTAATGCTAATTTGAGCCCTAACCCTAAATTCAAACCTAAACCAAACCCTGACACTGACACTAACCCTAATAATTTCCCTAGCTCTAAACCTTACTCTTATTTTATATCTAACCTTTACAGTAAACCTAGCCATTAAACTTACCCTAAAACTATCTCTAACAATAACCCTAGACCTGATATTAGCCCTAGCCATGATACTAGCCCTAACAATAATACAAGCCATAGCCCTTATCCTAGCCCTAAACATAGCCTTAATTATAACCCTAACCATAACCCTAGGCCTAACTTTAACACTAACCCTACCCTAATCTTAGATCGAATTTAACTCTATCCCTAACCTTAAACCTAATCCTAGCCCAAAGACTAACTCTAACTCACACCTTAGTCCTAACCCTAGTTCTCACCCTATATTTTACTGGAACACTAATCCTAGCCCAATCATAGGTCTAACACTAGCCGTATTCATTGACCTAGCAGCAACCCTAGATCTAACCCTAACTCTAAATCTAACCCTAACCCCTAGCCTAAACCCAAACCTAACATTAGCCCTAACTCTAATTCTAAAACTAGTACTAACCCTAGCCCTAAAACAAAACCAAGCCATAGACCTAACCCCAACTCTTAATATAAACTAAGACCTAATCCTACATTTAGTCATAACTCTAGCCCTAATTTGAGTTTCGAGCCAAACCTAAAAGTAACCCTGACCCTAAATCTGACCTTAACACTAACCCTAGCTCTAAACATCACCTTAACCCTATACCTAAACCTAACAATATACCTAGCCCTAAACCTAACCCTAAAATAAGCCCTTATTGCAACCCTGGTACTTACGAATGTGAATATGAAAAAAAATTGAATCCATACAACAAGTATGCGGCTAAGGAACCCTGCCTGTCTTAGGTTGTCCAATACTACATATGGTTCTTACCCATCATCAGATGAGCTGACCTCAAGGCATTAGCCTCCTGTCTTAGGTTGGTACCACTGCGATTGGAGCTTACCCGTCATTGACAACCTGTCCAGCATACATCCACACCTGTGGATAGGCCTTTGTACCAATGTGGTGGCGGGAAGTTTTTTGCCTCACCTCTGTTTGCCTGCAAATTTTAGCTGAACGACCATGACAAGCAGAAGAAAGGAGGATACACCAAGCCAATTGACAGCTCCTTTTAAAAAAAATATACCACTGATGACACCATCAGCAAAAATACCCCAGTATTACCACAAGTCACTGCACCTACAGATAGTTCACAATGAATACAAGTGATACATAGTCCAGGCAAGTTCTGCAAGCACTTCAGTGATTGCTATTGCAGAAGCTGTAGTTTGGTTTTATCTTTGTCTTCACCAGCAGTGGGATGAAGATAAAAATTCTGGCAATAATGGCTACAGAAAAACATTATGAAACATTCTAGTAGGCAGTTAAAGAAAACAATTATCTGCACAATTTACATTATCCTGAACAGAATTATTAAATATAATTTTTCAAAAATGAAAGTAAATAAACAGATCTGTTTACCTACTTTTTTTCACATATTAAAACAATCCTCAATACCTGTTTACCCAATTTAAATTAAACCATTTTCATCATGTGAATATGAAAAAAAAATTGAATCCATTTTTTCATGAGCGCTCATCATAAATGATATATGGACATTCGTACCTTCAAACATATAACACAAAACACAAGTGTGCACACATAATATAATACATACAAAACATAATATAATAGTAAAGGCCTTATAACTTTTTACAGGTGAAATTTCTATTGCAATGTTTAAAAACTCCACAGTAAAAAAATAGAACTTATCAGCAAAACATTAACCTAGGTCTGTATGAGCCAAAATACAAAATAGAACTTCATGATGTGGAAAAGGGCTATAATAAAATAGATATTGAATAAATCATCCTGGTTTTATTAGCCTCCAGGTGTGGGAGAACCACTGAAAAAGATGTAAAAATAACCAAAATGAAGTTCTGGATATCAGCTGTTATGGATTTGAGTAAAATTATTTTCTTTATTGTCTTTAAAAATTCCTTTAGTTAATCTCTCTGGAATCAAAACTGGCTGCTGTTCTCCCTGTGGAAACACACAAACAGACACCCAACTCCAGACAATCACTGGGTCAGGTCCTTTCCATTGTCCTGTTAGAATAACCTTCCAAAGTACCTTGGGCTTATGTACATTTATTGGCCACATATGACTTTCCACAGCACTAAGCCCTGAGGAATCCAAATTCAAAAAGTTTGGAGTAAAAAGTGTTATTTTAACTTTAATTTGGGGGGATATATATATTCCTTCTAATTTCCCTCTTTTTGTTTAATAAGTACATTTTAATAGTTTCATGAGCTCTTTTAACTATACATTGTGCCTGTAGATAGTATGGGATTCATGTCATATGAGTAATGCCAAATAATGAGCAAAATTGCTTAAAAGAGGTAGAAGTATAACCAGGGCCATTATTTGTTTTTAACTTTTTTGGAAGTTTGCTGAGGCTGTGGTGAGCCAGTCAGTTGTAAGTTTGCTAGGGCCACTGTGAGCCAATCAGCTGCAAGTTTGCTGAGGCTGCTTTGGCTGTGGCTCTCAACATAACTTTAATGTTAACACTAGCCTTAATCCTAGCTCTAAGTTAGCCCTAACACTAACCCTAACTCTAGCCCGAATCCTAGCCCTAATTGAGCCCTAACCATAACACTAACCCTAGTCTTAATCCTAGCCTTAATTTAGCCCTAATCCTAGACCTAACTCTAGCCCTAATCATAGCCCTAATTTAGCCCTAACCCTAACCCTAACCCTAAGACTACTACTATGACTAATTCTAATTCTTACTCTAGCTGTATTCCTAATTCTAACCATGTTGGTTACCATAACCCTAAGCCTCACCCTAACCCTAGATCTAGCCCTAGGCCAAACCCTAGATCTAACTCTAACTCTAAATCTAACCCTAAGTCTAAGCCTAAAACTCAACCTAACACTAGTCCTTACCCTGATGCTAATCAATAATCTAACTGTAATCATAGCCCTATCCCTAAAACAAAACCAACTTATATCCTTAACACTTAACCTAAACCAAACACTAACCGTACAACTATTAATAACTTTAGCCCTAATCTGAGTTCTAACACTAAGGCTAAAACTAACCTTGACTCTGACACTGACCCTATCAATAAACTTTGCTCTAAACATCACCCTAACCCTAAACCTAAATGTAATACTAGAACTAGCCCTAACCCTAATCCTAAAACTAGCACTAATTGTAGCACTAGTTTATACATTAGCCATAGCCTTAACCTTAGCACTAAGCAAACCAAAAACCAAGCCCTGATCTTAGCCTTAACCCTAGATTTAACCCTAACCCTAAAGCTAATATTAACCAAGAACCTAGTCCTAAACCTTATCTTAACACTAGGCAGAATTCTATCAATAACCCTAGCCCTATCACTAGCTCTAACCTTATCCATTACCCTAAACATAACCATAACTCTAATGGTAAGCCTAGGTCTAATCCTAACTTTATTTCTAACCCTAACCTAATCCATTAACCTAAAACTAACCTGAACCCTAAACCTAAACCTATAATTACCCTAACTCTAACTCTAATGCCAATTCCAGCCCTAAACCTTAACATAAGGCAAACTCTAATTTTGACTCTTCCTGTGATAATATACCTAGCTCTAACCCTGACCCTACCCTGAAACCTAACCCTTATACTAGACCTAGCCATGAACCTAATCCTAAAACTATTCCTAGCCATAAGCATAGACCTGACATTTTCCCTAGCAGTAATTCTAGCTCTAACATTTACACAAATAAAACCCTTAACCCAACCCTAACCCTAGTCCTAATCCTATTCATAACTGTAACCCTAAATTTAGCTCTAATGCTACCAATTACCATAAACATAACCCTAATTATAATGCTAACCCTAGGCCTAAATATAACCCTATCCCAAACCGTAACTCTATCCATTATGCTAAATCTAACCTGAACACTAAACCAAACCCTATCATTACCCTAACTAAAACCCTAATGCTAATTCGAGCCCTAACACTAAACCCTAACCTAAAAAAAACCCTAAACCTTACTCTGACCCTAATAGTACCTCTAGCTCTAAATTTTTCCTTTACCCTAAGCCTAACACTTACACTAAACATAGCCATAAACCTAACCCTAAAATTGTCCCTGATGGTAACCCTAGACCTTACATTTACCCTAACACTAATCCTAGCCCTAAACCTAACATAGACCCTAGACCTTATCCTAGCACTAAACCTAGCCTTAATCATAACTATAATGAAACCCAAGCCCTAATCCTAATTCTAACCTTTCTACTAGCCCTATCCCTATCTTTAACCCCATTGCTTACAATAAACCTAACCCTAAGCCTAAAACTAATCCGAGGCCTAAACATAATCATAAACCTAGCCCTATTACTATTCATAAATAAGTCCTATACCTAACCAAGCAGTAATCATAACTGTAAAACTAATTCTCACTCTCACTTTAATCCTATTTCAAGTTCTAACCCTATCCCTTACCATAACTCTAATGTTAGTCATAAAACAAGATCCAACACTAGCCCTATTCTTAGTCCTAGATGGAACCCTAGATTTAATCCTAAATCTAAATCTAACTTTAAACCTAAGCCTAAACCTAAACCCAACACTAGCCCTAAAAAAAAGTCAAGCCTAAAACTAGCCCTAACCATAGCCCTAGCCCTGAAACAAAACTGAGCCACAGCCCTAACTTTAAAACTTAACCTAAACAAAAACCTAACCCTACACCTAGACATAAACTTAGCCCTAATTCGAGTCCAAACTCTACCCTAAAATTACTCTAACCTTCAATGTTACCTGAACACTCACCCCAGCTCTAACCATCACCCTAATGTTATACATAACTCTACCTCTATACCTAGTTCTAACCCTAATCCTATAACTAGATCAAATCATAGCCCTAATTCATACATTGGCCATAACTCTAAATCGATCCCTAACTCTAACCAAAACCTAGACTTAATGCAAGACCTAACACTAGCTTTAACCCTGAATTTAAACCTAACACTGGCCTTAATACTAACCCTAATCATAGCCCTAACCCTAGCTCTAATCCTATTCCTCACCCTAAGATAACCCTAACCCTAATGCTAACACTAGGCCTAACCCTAATTCTTAATCTAACCTAAACTCTAACACTATTACTACTTCTAACCCTAGCACTGATTCTAGCTCTAACCATTACCTCAACCCTAACCCTAACCCTGACATTTATTCTGACCCTAAAGGTAACCATATGTCTAAACCTGACCCTAACTATAAACCAAACCCTAAAATTAGCACTAGCAATAAACATATGCCTAAACCTAACCCTAATACTAGCCCTAAATCTAAACCTAATCCTAAATCTAGCCATATCTCTATCTCTAGACCTAAACAAAAACCTAGCCCTAACCCTAATGATAAACCTTAACCTAACACAAACACTAACCCTACCCCTAGACCAAACTCCAGTGATAATTCTTGGTTTAACCCTAACCTTAACTATAAATAAAAAACTGTCCATTACCCTAACACTAACCCTAGCTGTAAACATCATGTCAATACTAACTGTAACCATAACACTTGACCTAGCCATATCATATTACCCAAAAAGTAGTCCTAATCATAATCCTGGTTCATACATTAGTTGTAGACCTAACCTTAGTCCCAATATGACCGAAAACCTGGGCCTAATCTGAGCGCTAACCCTAGTTTTAACCCCAAACTTAAAACTAGCCCTAACCCATACCCTAACCCTACCTCTAACCCTAGGTCTCCCTCTATCCATTACTTTAAGCTGAACTTTATACCTAATGCTAACCCTAGTCCTAACCCTCATCTATAGCCAAACCCAAAACCTAACCCTATTACTAGTCCTAACCCTAAACTTTGTTCCAGCTCTAACTCTATCGGAAACCCAAACCCTAACTCTGACACTTATTCAGACCAAACACTAACTGAAGGTCTAAACTTGACCCTAATTCAAAAGCATTCCCTAACATTAGCTCTACCATTGATTCTATACTTAAACCTAAACCTAACACTAGTCCTGAACTTAAACCTAATCCTAAATCTAGGCATGTCTCTAGTCTTAGACCTGAACAACAACCTATCGCTAGCCCTAACAATAACTTTTAATATAATTCAAACAATAACCTACAACTAGACCTAACCCTAGTCCTAATTCTGGCATTAACCCCAATACTAACACTAACCTGAACACTGGACCTGACCCTAACATAATCCTAGCTCCAAAGCTCACTCTAACCCAAAACCTAATCCTAACACTAGACCTAGGCATAACCCTAACCCTAAAACTAGCCCTGATCATAACCCTAGCTCTTACATTACTCATGGCCTTAACCCTAGACGTAAATTAATGCAAAACCTAGCCCTAATCCTAGGCCTGAACAATATCACTAAGTGTAACCTTAATCCTAACCCTAGCCCTAACCCTTACCCTAAGCTAAAGTTTAGACCAAACACTAGCTCAAAGCCTAACTTCTTCCTTAAAATAACCCTAGCCCTATCCAAAATCCTAACTTAAATCTAGCCCTAATTTTAACCTTAACCATATCCCTAACCATAGCTCTAATTACATCCATTCCTATATAATTATATTCTAACCCTAGCTCTAATTATCCCTAACCATAGCTCTAATAATATACACTACTGTATAGTTATATCCTAATTCTATCCCTAATCCAAACCTTAACCCTAGCCCTAAACCTAGCTCTAATTCTGTACATTACCCTAACCATAATCCTAACCCTAATGCTAAACCTATCCTTAACCCTAACCCCATCACAATCCCTAAATCTATTTATTACCCTAAAACTAACCTGAACCCTAATCCTAAGCCTATTTATTTCACTAACCCTAACTCTAAACCTAATGCTGATCCAAGCCCTAAACGTAAACCTTAACCTAAACCAAACCTTAAGCTGTACACTGACCCTAAGAGTACACATAGGTGTAAACTTGACTCTTACCCTAAATTGAACCCTTACACTAGACCTAACCATAAACATTACCCAAAACCTATCCCTAACCATAACCCTAGACCTGACATTAGCCCTAGCCCTTATCTTAGCCCAAACTCTAATACGAACACTAGCTCTCATCCTAGCCCAATACCTAGCCTTAATCATAATCCTAACCCTTTCTCTAGCCCTAAACCTAGTTATAACTCCATCGCTTACCCTAAACCTAACCAAAAACGTAAACCAAAAACTAACCCTAGTCCTAACCTTTACCCTAGGACTAACCCTAACACTAAACACTGCCCTAATCCTAAACCTAACCCTAACCCTAGCTTTAAGGCTAACTATAACTCTCGCCCAAGCCCTAGCTCTAATTCTAACCCTATCACACACCATAAACTTATTCCTAGCCAATAAGAAAACAAATAACCCAATGAACAAATGGGCCATGGACTTGAACACTTATCAGAGGAAGACATACAATCAATTAACAAGTGCATGAAAAATGCTCATCATCTTTAGCAGTCAGAAAAATGCACATCTAAACCACACTAAGGTACCATCTCACTCCAGTAAGATTGGCAGCCATTATGAAGTCAAACGTCAACAATTGCTGGTGAGGATGTGGGGAAAAGGGTACACTTGAACATTGCTGATGGGACCGCAAATTGGTGTAGCCAATTTAAAAAGCAGTATGGAGATTCATTGGGAAGCTGGGAATGGAATCACCATTTGACGCAGCTATTTTCCTTCTTGGACTATTTTCTGAAGACCTGAAAAGAGCGTACTATAGGGATACTGCTACATCGATGCTCATAGCAGCACAATTAAAAATAGCTAGACCAACTTAGATGCACTTCAATAGATGAATTTTGAATAAAATTCATAATTTTGGATAAAAAAATTGTGGCATTTATGCACAATGGAGTACTACTCAGAACTAAAAAAAGACAAAATCATGGCATTTGGAAGGAAATGGTTGACATTAGAGCAGATTATGCTAAGTAGAGCTAGCCAATCCCTAAAAAAAATGCAAAATGTCTTCTTTGATATAAGGAGAGCAATTAAGAACAGAGCAGGGAGAAAGAGCATGAGAAAAAGATTAACATTAAACAGGGATGAGAGGTGGGAGAGAAAGGGAGAGAAAAGGGAAATTGCATGGAAATTAAAGGAGACCCTAATTGTTATACTAAATTATATATAAGAGAAAGTGAGGGAAGAAGAAAAAAAAGAGAGAAATGAATTATAGTAGATGGGGTAGAGAGAAGATGGGAGGGAAGGGGAGGGGAGGGGGAATAGTAGAGTATAGGAAAGGCAGCAGAATACAACAGACACTAGCATGGCACTATGTAAAAAAGTGGATGTGTAACCGATATGATTCTGCAATCTGTATATGGGGTAAAAATTGGAGTTCATAACCCATTTAAATCAAATATATGAAATATGATATGTCAAGAGCTTTGTAATGTTTTGAACAAAAAAATAATAAAAAACCTAACCCTAACACTTGCCCTAACCCTAAGGCTGATCTTAAAACTAGCCCTGAACATAGGCTTAGCCCTAAAACAAAACTCATTTATAATACTAACCATAAACTTTTAGCTAAACCAAACCCTAACCTTAAATCTAGCCCTAATCCTAGCCCAAATTTGAGTCCTAATCTTAACCTTAAAACTATCTTTCAACCTGTGTCTGACATTAACACTAACCCTACTTATAAACAGCACCCTAAACCTAAATCTTACCCTAACACTAGACCTATTCCTAATCCTAATTCTAAAATTAGTTCTAATCATAACCCTAGATCATAATTAGCCGTAACCTTAAACCTAATACTAACTAAAACCTAGCCCAAATCTGGGACCTAACCATAGCTTTCACCCTAACCCTAACACTAACACTAGCACTAACCCTAACCCAAAACCTAGCTCTAATCCTAGCTCTAACATTTTCACTTTACCCTAGCCAAACCCCAACCATAATGCTAACCCTCGTCCTAAAAGTAATCCTTAGTCTAACCATAACCCTAACCTTATTAGTAGTCCTAACCCTATCCCTTATTCTTGTTATAACCATAACCCAAATCTTAACCCTAACCCTGACTCTTAATCTGACCCTGAACCTAAACCAAACTCTAACACTAACACTACCCATAACCCTGTATCTAAACCTAACCTTAACCTAGACCTAAATTAAACCTAATCCTAAATCTAGCATTATCTTTAAACAAGACCTAAACAAAAACCTAGCCCTAGCTCAAATGATAAGCATTAACCTAAGCCAATCACTGACCTTACCTCTAGAGCTAATCAATCCTAATTCTAGCTCTAGCCCTAAACCTAACCTTAATCCAAACACAGATCCTGACACTAAAACTAACCCTAGCTATAAAACTGACCCTAACTGAAACCTAAACCTAACACTTAACCTAGCCATATCCATAAACACAACCCTTATATTACCATAGCACTAAAACTATCTCTAGATCTAACACAACTCCTAGCCCTAATCCTAGGCCTAAATCTAGCCCAAAGCTTAACCTTAACCCTAACCTAATCTTATCGCTTACTCTAACCCTATCCCTCACCCTAACACTAACCCTTGCCTTAGACTTAACCCTAGATATAACCAAAAACAGAATTCTAAACATAACTTTAGCCATATACCTAAACCTAATGCTAATCCTAGCCCTAATCATAATGATAACACTACTCCTAATACTAACTCTAAAGTGATCCATTACCCTAAACTGAACCTTAACCCTAATAATAACCCTAGCTCAAATCCTAATTATAAACCTAATCCTTGACCTAACCTTAAACCTAACCCTCTTCGTAGCCTTAACCCTAAATAAAACCATAACACTTACTCTAACACCAACCCTACCACAAACAATAAAACTAACTCTAAACCTAAAACTATTCCTAACCCTAACCTGACACATCTAGCCCTATCCATTATTCTAATTCTAATGATAATCTTAGCCCTAAACCTAGCACTAATTTTAATCCTAATACTACCCCTCACCCTAACCTGATATCTAACCATATCCAGTAACCTAATTCTAAAGATAACCTTAGCCCTAACTCTAACACTAACCGTAACCATAAATCTAACCTTAGACATAATTCTAAACCTAACCCTCAACCTAGCTCTAAACCTAGCTCAAAATGTAATCTGTACCTTAAAACTAACTCAAACCCTAACCCTAGTCCTAGCCCTAAACCTAACCTTAACCTAATCCTATCTAATACCCTAGCCCTACACTAGCTCTAATGCTATTCACTACCCTAAAAATAACCCTAAACCAAATGCTAATCCTAGGCCTAACCCTAACTCTATCACTAACCCTAACCCTACAAATTACCCTAATCTTAACCTGAATCTTAAACCTAAATCTATCCATTAACTTAACCCTAGTTCTAATCCTAATGCTAATTTTAAACCTAACCCTAATAATTAACCTAACACAAACCCCAAACCTGACCCTCAGCCTAAAAATACACCTTACTCTTTACCTGGCCCTTACTCTTAAACTAATATTAGACCTATCCATGAACTTAACCTTATAACTATCCCTTTTTGTAACCGTCAACCTGACATTACCCCATCCCTAAAACTTGCCCCAACCCTAAAACAAATTCTAACCCTTATCCTAACCCAAAATCTAACCTTAAATCTAACACAAGCCTAACCCTAGACCTAAATCTAATTCTAATCATCGCCCTAGCCCTAAATCTAGCTATAATCCCATCACTTACCCTAAACCTAACCCTCAACCTAGTCTTAAACATAACCCTGACCCTATGCCTAATCCTTACACCCATCCTGGACCTATTCCTAGTCCTAATTTAATCCTAAACTAAACCATAACCCTAGCCTTAAGACTAACTCTATCACCCTAGCTCTATTCCTAGTTCTAAACCTATCCCTTACCGTAACCCAAACACTATACCTAAACTTAGTTCTAACCCTAGCCATAGCTGTAACTCTAGAATTAACCATGACTCTAAATGTACACCTAAACCTACACTCTCCCATCACTAGCAATAAAACTAACATTAATCCTTAACTTTAGCCTTAGCCCTAAAATATACCAAGCTATAGCACTAACCCTAACCCTTAATCTAAACCAAATCCTAACCCAAAATCTAGCCCTAAGCTGAAACTTAATTCGAGTCCTATCCCCAAACCTAAAACTAACCCTGACCCTGACTCTGAATCTAATATTAACCCTGGCTCAAAATATTACCCTGAACTTAAACTTAACAAAAAAACTAGACTTAGTCCTAGCCGTAACCCTAAAATTAGCCTGAATAATTACCCTAGTTTTTATATTAGCTGTATCCCTAATATTAGCTCTAATGTAACACAAAAACCTAGCCCTAATGCTAGCCCCAACCCTAGTTTTAAACCTAACTCTAAACCTAAACTAAGGTCTAACTCTTACCCTAAACCTAATCCTAAATTTAATCTTTGCACTAACCTTAAACCTAACACTAACCATAAACCTAGTCCTAACCCTAGCTCTAACCTTAACCATTACACTAACCCTAAACCTAATGCTAACCTTAGCCTTATCCCTCACACTGATTCTAAACCTAATCCTTCTCCTAGTCCAAACACTAACTCAATCCCTATCCCTTAAATTTAACCTAACACTAGCACTAACCCATGGCCTAAACCAAAACCTAACCTTAACCCTAACACAAATCCTAACCTTAAATTTATCTCTAACCCTAGCTATTAACCTACATATTACCCTAACTCTAACCCTAACCTTAATGATAAACCTAGCCTTAACTCTAGATCTAACCCTACCCATTATCCTAACCCTAACCCTAAACTTGATGATAACCCAGCCCTTACCCTAAATCTACCCTAACCTTAACCCTAGACATAACCATAAACCTAACCCTTGCCATAGAGATAACCTTGCTCAAACCCTAAGCATTACTCTAAACCTAACATAAACCTATCCCTAACCCCATCCTTAAGCCAAAACCTAAACCAAACCCTAACAAGATATCAAATCTTATCCAAAACCCTAAACCAAATGATATCCCTAGCCCTAATCTTAACACTAACGTTGACCCTAATTGTAACTATAACCTAAACCTAACTCTACCCGTAACTCTTGCCCTAGCACTAACCCTAGCTAAAACTGTAAACCATACCCTAAACCTAAACGAAACCCTAATCCTAGGCCTAACCCTAATTCAAGCCCTAATACTAACCTAAACCTACGCCTAACCCTATTCATTACCCTAAGCACAACTTTAACCCTAAAGCTAACCCTTGGCCTAATCCTAATCTTTTGCTAACTCTAACCTTATCAATTACCCTACTCCTAACATGAACAGTAAACCTAAACCTATCATTATCCTAACCAAACCCTAATGCTAATTCAAGCTCTAAACCTAAACCCTAATCTAAACCAAACTCAAAACCTAATTCTAATTCTAATAATACCCCTAGCTCTAAACCTTACCTTTACCCTGAACCTAACCCTTATACTTGACCTAGCCATAAATCTAACCCTCACTTTATCCCTAATGTAAGCCTAGACCTGACATTAGCCCTAGACGTAATTCTTGCCACAACCCTAAAACAAACCCTAGCCCTTATTTTATCTCTAAACCTAGCCTTATAACTACACCAAAAAATAAGACCTAGTTATAACCAAAATTCTAACCTTCAACCTAGCCCTAAAAGTAGCTGTAACCCCATCCCTTCCCTAAATCTTACCGTATCCCTAAACCTAAATCTAAGCCTAAAACTAGGCCTAACCCTAATACAAATGCTAGATCTAATCCTAGCCCTAAGAATAACTCTAACTCTCACCCTAGTCCTATTCCTATATCTTACCATCATCTACACCTGCCTTACATTAGCCCTAACCCTAGCTCTAGCCCTAGTCCTATATCTAACCCTAATTCTAAATCTAACCCTAACCCTAAGCTAAACTTCTAACTAAACAAGCCACAACACTAATGTTAATCATAAAACTAGCCCTAACGTAGCCCTAGCCCTACAAAACAACTGAGCAATAGCCCTAAATCTATTTTTTAACATAAATCAAACCCTAGGCCTACACTGAACCCTAAACCTATCTCTAATTTGAGTCCTATTTCTAATCCTATAACAAATCCTGACCCTGACTCTGACCCTAACACTAACCCTAGCTCTAAACATCACTCAAAACCTAAACCTAAACCTAAACCTAGACCTAGCCCTAACCCTAACCCTAAAACAAGTTGTAATTATAACTCTAGTTAATACATTAGCTGTATCCCCAAACCTAGCCATAACCTAACTCAAAACCTATCCCTAATCAGAGCGCTAACCATAACCATAAACTATAACCCTAACCATAACCTAATTCTAGCCCTAACACTTACCCTAAAACTAACCCTAACTCTAACCCTTGCCATAACCCAAAACCTAACCTTAATCCTAGCCTTAATCTTAACCTTAAACCTAGACCTAACCACAGCTGTAACCATATCCATTACCCTAATTTTATTTCTAATCCTAATGGTGACTCTAGGATAACCCTAAGCCTATTCCTAACCCTAACACTATACATTACCCTAAACCTATCCTGAACCCTAAACCTAACCATATCCTTAAACCTAATCCTAAGCCTAATATTCTTAACCATAAAACTCTCTTTAACCATAACCCTAGACCTGACATTAGCCTTAGCCCTAAAGAAGTCATAACCTAAATTCAAACTGTAGCCCTAATTCTAGAAATAATCTTAGCCTTAATCCTATAAGTAACTCTAACCATGGACTTAACCCTAATTTTAAACCTCGCCCTAGATTTAAAGATAGCTATAACATTATACCAAAATACAACAATCACCATAAGCATAGCTATAGAAATAGGCTCAGCCTTAATTCAAAAGCTAGTTCGAATTCTATTACTAATTAAGCCCTAATTCTAACCCTAAATCTAACCGCAACACTAAGACTAACTCTTACTCTCGCCCTAGCCCTATCCCAAGTTCTAACAATATCCTATCAAAACTCAAACCACAGCTCTAACTCTGGCCCTTACCTTTTCTGTAGCCCTAAACCCTGATCTAACCCTAACTCTAAATCTAACCCTAACTCTAAGCCTAAACCACAACCTATCATTAGCTCTAACCCTATTATTAATTTGAAAACTAGCCCTAACCCTAGTCCTAGCACTCAAGCAAAACTGAGCCACAGCACTGACTGTAACACTAAACCTAAACCAAAACTTAACCCTAAACCTAGTCCAAACCCTAGCCAAAATTTGAGTCCTAACCCTAACCATAGAACTAATACTAAACATGACTCCAATCTTAACACTGACCCTAGCTCTACACATCACAGTATCTTTAAACCTAATCCTAACACTAGACCTTGCCCTAAACCCAACCCTAAAACTAGCCCTATTCATAATGCCAGTTCTTAAATTAGCCAGAGCCCTAAACCTAACACAAAACCTAACCCTAATCCAAGGCCTAACCCTAGCTTTAACCCTAACACTAACTATGGTCCTAACCCTAACAGTATTTGTAGTCTTAATCCTAGCTCTAACCCTATTTCTTACACTTAGTCAAACCCTCACCCTATTGCTACTGTAGTCCTAATCCTAATTCTATGCCTACTCCAAACTCTAACTCTACTACTAGTACTAACCATCACCCCTCATTCTAGCTCTAAACTTAAACCAATTCCTAACCCTAACCCTAACACTAAACCTAGATTTAAACCTGAAGCTAACCCTTATCTGAAACTTAACACTAGCCCTACCAGTAACCCTAACTCTAAACATAATACTAACACTAGCCCTAGACCTAAACCTAATCCTAAATATAGCCATAACCATAGCCTTATCACTATCAATAATGCTTAACCTAAACCAAACACTAACTCTACACCTAAACCTAATCCTAGTTCTCATTCTAGACCTAACCCTAAACCTAAGCCTAACCTGAAACCCAGGACTAACCCTAACAAAAAACTTAGCTTTAAACCTTATTCTAACTTAAAAACTAACCCTAACACTAGACGAACTCTAAATCAAACCATAACTCTAGTTCTTACATTACCCATATACCTAACACTAGCCCTAAACCTCACACAAAACCTACCTCTAATGACAGCCCTAAACCTAACCCTAAGCATAACTCTAACCCTAAACGTAGCCATAACCCTAACCTAACACTCATTCTAGCCCTAACCATAGCTCAAACATAACTCTAGACGAAACTCGAAACTCAAAACCTCACACTACCTCTAGCCCTAATCCTAACTGTAACCATAGCCCAAATCTTAGCTCTAACTCTATCGATTAAACTAACAATAACCCTAAAAATAATGCAAAGCCTAGACCTAAACCTAAACCTAACACAAACGTAACCCTGACTATAACCCTAACTCTTGTCCTAGCCCTAAACCTACCTCAATCCCTTACTCTTACACTTAACCTAAATTTAACACCAACCCCAGCCCTAAACCTAAACCTAATCCCAGCGCTAATCCTAACATTAACCCTATCCCTAACCCTAGCTTGAACCTACCCATTATTCTAACCCTAAACTTAACCCTAATGATAACACTAAACCTAAAGCTAAATCTACTCTAACCCTAAAAATAAACCTAACCTTAGAACTAACAGTGAACCTAACCCTAACACTAAACCTAAACTAGCTCAAATGCTAACCCTAATCCTGAACCTAAAACTAATGCTAACTTAAACCTAACCCTATCTTTAACCTGATATCTAAATCGATTACCCTAACTCTAATGATAACCCTAGCCCTAACCATAATATTAACCATGGCCACAACCCTAGACCAAACCCTAAATTAATCTTAGCTCTATCAAAAATTCTAGCTCAAACCCTAAACCGTACCCTAAACCTAATCCTAACTGTAACCTTTTCCCAAACCCTGACCCTAACCCTAACTCTAGCCCTAATCTTTACCATTACCCTAGCCCTAACCCAAGGTCTAACCCTATAAATTACCCTAATGATAACCATAACCCTAATGCTAACCCTAGGCCTAACCCTAAATCTATCACAAACACTAACCATATCTATTGCCTTAACACTTACCTAAAACCTAAACATAACACTATCCATTACCCTAACCCCAATTATAACCTTAATGCTAATTTGAGCCTTAACATAAATATTAACCTAACCCAAACCCGATTCCTGACTCTGATCTTAATAATACTCCTGCTCTAAATATGACCCTTTCCCTAAATGTAACACTTTAATTTGACCTAGCCATTAACTTAACCCTAAAAATATGACTAACTGTAAACCTAGAGCTGACATAAGCCCTAGCCCTAATTCTTGCCCTAAATATAACACAAAACCTATCCCTAATCTTAGCTTGCAATCTATTCTTAAACCTAAACCTAACCATAACTCTAGCCTTGATAAAACATGCCCTAACCCTAACCATAGCACTAAAACTAAACCAAAAAAAGGCCTAAAACTAACCTTAACTTAAACCAAACTTTAGCACTACAACTAGAACTAACCCTAGCTGTATTTTGAATCTTATCATAATCTTAAAAATAACTCTGAACCTGACATATCCTAATACTCATCCTAGCTCTAAACACCACGCTAAATTTTAAATAAACCCTAACAGTAACCCTAGCCCTAATTCAAGTTCTAACCCTAACCCTAAAACAAACCCTGATATGACAGATATCATAACACTAACCCTAGCTATCAATATTACCCTAATCTTAAACCTAACCCTAACACTTGACCAACCCCTAATCCTAACCCTAATTGTAACCTTAGTTTTCATATTAGTCATTGCCCTAACCTTAGCCTTATACCTCACACAAAAACTAGCCCTAATCTGAGCCATTAACCTAGCTTTAACCCTAACCATAATCCTAACCCTAGTCCTAACTCTACTCTTTACCCTGAGCAAAAATTTAACCATAATGGTAACCTAGACCTATCTGTAATCCTTAGGCTAACCAAATCCTTAACCTTATTAATAGTCCTAACCCTAGATCTCATTCTAGCTCTAACGCTATCCCAAACCCTAACCCTAACCCTGACTCTTATTCTGACAATAACATAAATACTAGATCTAAACCTAACCTAACCCTAAACAAAAACCTAACACTAGCCCTAATTGCAAACTTATACCTAAACCTAACCCTACCACTACCTTTAGACCTAAACCTAATCCTAAATCAAGCCTCAACTCTAGCTCTAGACCTATACAAAGTCAGCCCTAGCCCTAATAAAAGACTTTAACTAACCCAAACACTAATTCTACTCCTAGACCTAAACCTAGTGCTAATTCTGGCTTTAACCCTAACTTTAATTCTAACCCAAACACTGACCCTTCCTTTAACACTAAATTTACCTCTATACCTAAAAATGAACCTAACTCTAACACTAAACCTAAGCTAGCTCAAATGCTAACCCTAATCAAACCAAAATCTAAAACTAATTCTAGACCCAGCCATAACCCTAACCCTAAAACTATCCCTAATCATAACCCTAGATCTTACATTACACATAGGCCTAAACCTAGGTCTAAACATAACACTAAACATAAAGCTAATTTTAGGCCTGGACCTAGCCCTAATAACCCTAACACTAACACTAGCCCTATACCTAACCCTAGCCCTCGCCTTAGTTCTAAGATAGCTCAAAGCCTAACCTTTACTTTAAACATAAAACTAGACCTATTGTTAATACTCACCCTAACCCTAGCCCAAATCCTAAACTTAACCTAGCCCTAAACCTAGCTCTAAACCTACCCATTACCCTAACCCTAAACCCAAATTTATTGATAATCCTAGCCCGAAACCCAATGTTAACCCTAATCCTAACTGGAAAACTAACCATAGACATAACCCTAAAATTAACAGTCAGCATAGCCCTAACTTTAGATCAAACAATAAACCTAACCATAAACCTAAACATAACCATAGCTCTAATCCTAACCCTATCACTAATTCTAACTCTAAACCAAATTCTAAACCTAAAATAACCTTATAAGTTAGCTTAACCCTAACCCTAATGTTAATGATAACCCTAGCCATAACTCTAACCCTATCCCTAAACCTACCATAATTCTATCCCTAGACATAACCCTAAACCTAGCTCTAACCCTAGCTCAAAATCTAAGCTTTATGCTAAACAACACCTAAACCTAAACCTAACCGTAGTTCTAACACTAACTCTAACCCTAACTCAAGGTAGATTCCTAACCATAACTCTTGTTCTAACCTAAGCTCTAACCCTATCAATTACCTTGGCCATAATCATTACTCTAATGCTAACTTTAAGCCTAACCCTAGTCCTATCACTAATGCTAATTGTTTCAATTACCCTAAACCAAACCTGAACCTTAAACCCTAACTCTAATTCTAATTTGAGCCTTAATCCTAAATGCATAACTAAGACAAATTCTAATCCTAATAATTCCACAAGCTCTAAACCTGACCCTTACCTAAACCTAACCCCTACACTAGACCTAGCCATGAGCCTAACACTAAAATGATCTTTAAACATAACCCAAGATCTGATTAGCCCTAGCACTAATTCTAGCACTGAATCTAAAACAAACACTAGCCCTCATTCTAGCCCCAAACCTAAACTTAATCATAAACATAACCCCAACCCTAGTCCTAGACCTAACTCTAACCCTCATCCTACTATTAAACCTAGCTAAAACACAATTCTTTATCCTAAATTTAAACATAATCCTATTCTTATAGCTAAGCCTAAGCTGAACACTAACCCAAGCCCTAATAATAGCCCTAATTTAAACCTATTTCAAATCCTAACTCTTATTTTAGTCCAATCACTAACTGTAACTTTCAAACCAGCCCTATCTCTAATTCTAACCCTATCTCTTACCATAACTCTAAACCTGGTCCTAAGCCTTGCCTTATCCTTAATCTTAGCATTATCCTAGATCTAAACCTAACTATAAATGTAACCCTAAGCCTAAGTCTAAGACTAACACTAACACTAGCCCTAACTCTAATACTAATTTTAAAACTAGTTCTAACCCTAACCCTAGAACTAAGATAAAACCAAGCAATTAACCTAACCCTAAACCTTAACTTAAACAATCCTGAACTACTACAAGAACTAATCATAGCTCTAATCGAGTCCTAAACCTAATCTTAACTAACCCTGACTCTGACTCATATCCTAAAACTTATCCTAGCTCTATATATGACAATAACCTTAAACTGAAACCTAACAGTAAACCTAGCCCTAATTCGAGTCCTAACTCAAATCCTAAAACTAACCCTGATTCTGACTCCTTTCCTAAAAATAACTCTAGTTCTAAATATCTCCCTAACCTTAAACCTAACACTAATACTAGAACTACCCCTAACCCTAATCCTAAAGCTAACCCTAATTGTAACCCTGGTACTTACATTACAAGTTGCCCTAACATTAGCTTTAACACTAACACAAAAACTAGCCCTAATCAGAGCGCTACACCCAGCTTTAACCTTAACCCTAATGCTAACCCTATCCCTAACACTAGCTCTAAACCTATTCCTAACCCTAAGCGAAACCTTAAACCTAATGGTAACCCTAGACCTAACCCTAATCTTCAGGCTAATAAAAAACTTACCATATTAATAGTCTTAACCATAGCCCTTATTCTAGCTCTAACCCTATCCCAAACCTTAACCCTAACCCTGACCCTTATTGTGACCGTAACACTAACCTAGGTCTAAACCTGAACCTAACACTAGAACAAACCATAACACTAGCCTTGGCAGTAATTTTATACCTAAATCAGTCTTTATCATAGCACTAGATCTAAACCTAATCCTAAATCTAGCCTTAACTCTAGCTCTAACCCAAACAAAACCTAGCCTTAGCACTAACAATAACCCATAACTTAACCAATAACCCTAAACTTAATCATAACTATAACCCTACTCCTAGACATAAACTTAGTCCCAATTCTGGCTTTAACCTTAACTCTAACCTGAACATTGACCCTGCCTTTAACATTAAATCTATCTCTAACCCGGACCATAACTGAAAACCTAAACCTAATATTAGACATAGCCATAAAACTAACTCTACCACTAGCCTTAATCAAAATCCTAGCTCTTACATTATCCATAGCACTAATTCTACACCTTAACCTAACCCAAAACCTAGAGTAAATTCTAGGCCTAAATCTAGCCCTGAGCATAACCCCAACCCTAACCCTAGCCCTAACCCTAAACCTAAACCTAACCCTAGTCTTAGTCTTAATATAGTCTTACTCAAAGCCTAACCCTTTCCATAAATAAAAACTTAGACCTATACCTTACACTAAACCCTAATCCTAGCCCTAATCCTAAACTTAACCCTATCTCTAAACATAGCTCTAAACCTACACCTTACCCCACCCTTCACCTAACTGTATTGAAAACTCTTGCCTTAACTCTAAGTCTAACCTTAACCCTAACCTGAAAACTAACAATACACCTCACCCTAAAACGAATACTCACCACAGCCCTAACTCTAGCTTCAAACCTAACCCGTACCATAAACCTAAACATAACCATAGCCTTAACATTAACCCTAAAAATATCTAACCCTAAACCTAAACCTAAACCTACATCTAACCATATCCCTACCCTAACCCTTATCTTAATTTTAATGATAACTCTAGCCCTAACCTTAGCCCTAACCCTATATCTGCCATGATTCTGTCCCTATACCTAAGGCTAAACCTAATCTTCGACCTAGCCCTAGCACTAACACTAGTTCAAACCCTAGCCCTTACACTAAACATAACTGTAGCCCAATCCCTAACCCCAAATCTAGCTCTAATTCTAAACGTAACCATAGCCCATATCCTAGCTCTAACTCTAACCATAACCTTAAACCTAATGCTAATTTCAGGCCTATCCCTAATTTTATCCATCGCCCTACTTGTAAACCTTGCTATAACCGCATTTTTCTCCAAAATCTAACCCTAAACTTAACCCTTACACTAATCCTAGACCTGATCCTAGACCTAATTTAACCCTAACCCTACCACTAGCATTAAGACTAACTTTAACCCTCGCCCTAGCCCTATTCCTATATCTAACCCTATCTCTTATCATAAACCCTAACACTTGCCCTAACTTTAGCCCGAACACTTGTCCAAGCCCTAATTCTAAAAATAACCATAACTCTAAGTTCAACCCTAACCCGAAGCCTAAACCTCACACTAACACTAACCCTAAAACTTACACTATTACTAAAAATAGCTCTAATCTAGTTCAAGCCCTAAACCAAACACAAGCCATAGTCCTAACCCTAATCCTCAACCTAAAACAAAATCTAACCCTACACCTAGCCCTAACCTTATCCCTAATTCCAGTCCTACTCTAACCCTAAAACTAACCTTGAGCCTGACTCCGACCTTATACTAATCCTAGCTTTAACATCAACCTAAAAGTATACCTAACCCTGAAGCTAGTCCTAGTCCTAACTGTAACCCTAAAAGAAGCCATAATCATAACTAGATCTTACATTAGTCATAGCCCTAATTTTAGCCCTAACCTAACCTGAAACCTAGCCCGAAACTCAGCGCTACACCTCATTGTAACCCTAACACTAACCCTAGCCCTAACCATTACCCTAAACCTAACCCTAACCCTAAATCTAGCACTAAACATAAACCTAACCCTGGACTTAATTCTAACCATAATCCTAGCCCTAACACAAGCTCTAATCCTATCCATCACGCTAAACATAACCATAACCCTAATGCTAATCCTAGCCCTAAACTTAACCCTAATCCTAAGTCTAGACCTGACCACTAACCCTACCCATCACCTTACCCCTAACCATAGCTCAAACTCTAATACTTAGCCTAAACTTAACCCTAACACCAACCCTAGGCCTTACCCTCACGCTAACCTTAGCCCTAATCCTAACCATAACCCCAAACCATAAACCATCCATTACCCTAAACATAAGCCTAACACAAGAGAGATCTAAACATAGCTCTAACCCCACTGATTACCCTAACCATAACTATAAACATCATGATAACCATAGCCCTAACTCTAAACCTACTCTAACCCTAACTGTAAATCTAACACTAGACCTTACTGTAAACCTAATCCTCGTCGTAATTCTAATCCTAGTTCAAACCCTAAGAGTTATGTTAAACCTAACAGTAACCTTAGTTCTATATCTAAATCTAACCCTATCCATTTAGTCCTAACCCCAAAACCTATTGTTAACACGAATCTTATCCATTACCTAAAACTAACCTGAACACTAAACCTAACTCTATCAATTATTCTAACCCTAACCCTAAAGCTAATTCAAGCCCTAAAACTAAACCAAAACCTAAACAAAACCTAACCAAAACTTTAAACAAGACACTTACTCTAATAACATACCTAGCATCTAAACCTGATTCTTATCCTAAACATACTCCTTAAACTAGACCTAGCAATAAAACGAACCCTAACAGTATTCCTAACCGTAACCCTAGACCTGAAATTAGTGCTCTATGTAATTATTGCTGTAAACCTAACACAAACCTGAGCCCTCATCCTTGCCCTAAACCTAGCCCCAATTCTAACACAAACCCTAATCCTAACCCAAACCCTAATTTTAACCCTCACCCTGGTTCTGAACTTAGTTATAACCACATTCTCTTCTCTAACCCTAACCCTAATGCTAACACAATCATTAACACTAATGCTAGCCTTAACCATAGGCCTAATCCAAACTTTAAGCATAGCTCTAATCCTAGCTCTAATTTATTGCTAACTGTAACCCTAACTCTAACCCTAGCCCTAAGGCTAACTCTAACTATAGCCCAAAAATATTTCTAGTACCAAATTTAAAAAATTGCCCAACCCTAACACTAGCCCTAACATTAGTCCTAACCCTAGCCTTAATCCTAAACCTAAAACTAACCCTAACCCTAAATGTAACCCTACATCTAAACCTAAACCTCATCCTAACACTGACCCTAACCCTAATTCTAATTTGAAAACTAGCCTTAACCCTAGCCATAGCCCACAAACAAAAACTGAGCTGTAGCCCTAATCCTAACCTTTAACCTAAACCAAATCCTAATAATACACCTAGTACTAACCCTCTTCCTACAATAAATACTGACCCCGACTCTGACCCTAAAACTACCTCTAAACATCACCATAAGGCTAAAGTTAACTCAAACACTAGACCTAGCCTTAATTTTAATCCTAAAACTATCCCTAACCTTAAATCTAGTTCTTACATTAGCCATAGACCCAACCCTAACACAAAACCTATACCTAATATGAGCCTCAACCCTAGCTTTAACCCTTATCCTAACCCTAACACTAACCCAAACTCTATTTTTAAACCTATTCCTTACTGTAAGCAAAACACTCACCCAAACGCTACCCTAGTTCTAATCCTAATCTTTAGCTTACCCCAAATTCTAACTCTATAACTAGTCTTAACCCTAGCCGTCATTCTATTTCTAAACCTAACCCAAAGCCTAAGCCTAATCTTTAACCTAATTCTGATTCTAACACTAACCCTAGGTCAAAGCCTGACCTTAATACTAAACAGAACCGTAACACTAGCCCTACCAGTAAATCTATATCTAAACTTAACCATAACACTAGTACTATAGCTAAACTTAATCCTAAATATAGCCATAACTCTAGCCCTCATTCTAAAAAAAAATCTAGCTGTAGCCCTAAAATAATCATTAACTTACACAAATACTAACGCTACACCTAGATCTAACCATAGTTCTAATTCTGGCCCTATCCCTATACCCCATGCTAACCTGAACACTGATACTTATCCTACACAAACCCTAGTCCTAAACCTTATCCTAACCCAAAACTTAAATCTAATACTAGACATATCTATAACACTAACCCCCAAAACTAGCAATAAATATAACCCTAGCTCTTAAATTACCCATAGCCCTAACTGGCTATATACCTCACACAATAACTAGCCCCAATACAAGCCCTAAACCTAGACCTAAGAATAATCCTAACCTTAATTCTAGCCCAAACCCTAATCCTAATGCTTGTCCTAGCCCTAATCCTAGTTCAAACTGTAATCTTTACCCTAAACATAATTCTAGCTCTAACCCTAACCAAAACCCTATCCCTAATCCTAACTGTAAGCATAGGCCAAATCCTAAATCTAACTTAATCCATTACCTTAAATATAACCCTAACTCTAATGCCAACCTTAGCCCTAACCCTAACCCTAACCCTAAACCTAATGGTAGTCCTAATTCTAATCCTAACCCTTCCCTTAGCCCTAAACCTAGCTCAAACCCTAATATTTACCATAAACTTAATCCTAACACTAACCCTAGGAGTAACCCAAACCCTAGCCCTAATCCTAACCTTAGCACTAGCCCTAAACCTATCCATTACTCTAAATATAAGCCTAAACCAAATACTAACCCTAGGCCTAAACCTAACCCTATTCCTAACACTAATCCTGTACGTTACTCTAAACCTAACCTGAACTGAAACCTAACTCTAACCAATACACTAACACTAACTCTAACCCTAATGCTATTTGAGCTGTAACCTTAAACCTTAACCCAATCCAAATCCTAACCAGGAGTCTGACCCTAATAATTACTTAGCTCTATACATTAACCCTACCCTAAACGTAACCCTTACACTAGACCTAGCCATTAACCCATCCCAAACAATATCCCTAACCAAAACCCTAGACCTGAAATTAGTCCTAGCCATAATCCTAGCACTGACCCTAACACAAACCCTCACCCTCATCCAAGCCCTATACCTAGACTTAATCCAAACCCTCACCGTAAGCCTGGCCCTATACCTAATTATAACCCTCACCATAACACTGAACCTTGCTATATAACCCCATCCCTTTCTCTAAAACTAACACAACCCCTAGTGCTAACCATAGGGCTAACCCTAACACTAATCAGAGCACTACTCCTAGACCTATTTGAACCCTAACCTTAACCGTACCCCTAACCTTAGCCCTAAGACTAACTCTAATTCACACCCTAGCCCTATTTCTATATATAGCCCTCTTTGCTACTGTGAAGCCTCACAATATCCCTAACCTGATCCCTAACTTTAGCCATAGCCTTAACCCTAGATCTAACCATAACTCTAAATTTAACCCTAAACTTAAGATTAAACATCATTCTACCACTAGCTCTAACACTATTTCTAATCCAAAAACTAGCCCTAATCCAAGCTGTAGCCTAAAAACAAAATTGAGCCATTGCTCTAACTCTAAATCTTAACCTAAACAAAACCCTAACCCATAACTAGCCATAACCTGAGCTCTAATTCGAGTCCTAGGCCTAAAACTAACCCTCACCTTGACTCATATGAAAACACAAACCCTATCTCTAAATGTCACCCTAACCCTAAAACTAATGGTAACTCTCGACCTAGCCAAAACCCTAAACCTAAAAATAACCCTAATCATAACCCTAGTTCTCACATTGGTCTTAGCCAAAACCTAGCTTTAACTCTAACACAAAAGTAGCTCTAATCTGAGCCCTAACACTAGATTTAACCCTAAACATAACTGTAAAACTAGCCCTAAACCTAATTCTAATCCTAGCCCTAGCCCTAGCTCTAATAATATCTATTACCCTAAACCAAACCTTATTCATAATACTAACACTAGTCCTAGTCCTAATCCTTATCCATACTCAGATAATAACCATATTACTAGTCCTGACACCAGCCCTCATTTTAGATCTAACCCTAACCCAAAATCCCACCATAACCTTCACCCTTATTCTGACCCTAATACTAATTATAGGTCTAAACCTGACACTAAAGTTAAACCGAAACCTGAAAGTAGCCCTACAAGTAACCTTATACCTAAATCTAGCCCTAACACTAGCTCTAGACCTAAACCTAATCCTAAATCTAGTTATAACTTTATCCCTTGACCTAAACAAATACTTAGTCCTAGCCCTAACAATAATCCTTAACCTAAACCAAACACTGACCCTACCACTAGACCTAACCCTAGTCCTATTTTGGCTTTCACCCTAACCTTAAATTTAACCTGAACACTGGCCCTGATACCAACATTAAACCTAGCTCTAAACCTGACCCTAACTCAAAACCGAAACCTAACATTAGAGCTAGCTGTAACCCGAACCCTAAAACTAGCTCTAATCAGAACCCTAGATCTTACATTACACGTAGCACTAACACTAGGCCTAACCTAAAACAAAACTTAATCCTAATCGATGCCTAAACCTACCCTAAGCATAACCCTCACCCTAATTCTAACCCTAGTCCTAATCCTAATCTTAACCCTCACTTTAGTGTTAACTCTAATTCAAAGCCTAATCTTTAGCCTAAACATAACCCTAGCACTATCATTAACCATAACCCTAATCATACCCCTAATCCTAACCTTAACCCTAGACCTAACACTAGCTCTAACCCTAGCCATTACCCTAACTCTAACCCTAAACCTAATAATAATCCTATCGTAACCCTAACTGAAACCCTAGACCTAACCCTATACCTAAACTTTGCCATAGCCTTAACCCTTAATCAAACCCTAAAGCTTACCCTAAAAAAAAAACAGTAAACCTAGACCTAAAACTAAACTTAAAACTAAATGTAACCTTTAACCATAAAGTTAACCTTAAATCTAACCCAATCTATTATCCTAAACGTAATCCTAACCCTAATGTAAACCCTAGCCCAAACCCTAAACCTAACCCTGTACATAACATTAAACCTAACCCTCATCCTAGACCTAACCCTAGATCAGTACCTAACCTTTATGCTAAATCTAACCCTAATCCTACACTAAGCTAGGGTTACTAGCCCTCACCCAAATCCTAACCTAACTCTATCCCTAATCCTACCCTAACACTAGCCCTAAACATATCTCTAACCCTACATATTATCCTTAAGATAACCCTAATATTAATGCTAACCCTAGGCATAACCCTAACCCTTTTTCAACCCTAAGGCTCTCTAGTGCCCTAATTATTCCCTAAAACCTAAACCTAACCCAATTAATTACCCTCACCCTAACTCTAATCCTAATGCTCATTTAAGCCCTATCCCTAAACCTTAACCTAAAACATATCCTGATCCTGATCCTGACCCTAAAACACACTTAGCTCTAAACCTGACTCTTACCCTAATCCTAACACTTGCACTAGACCTAGACACAAACCTAACCCTAAATCTACCCCAAACTGTAACTCTAGACTTACATTAGCCCTAGCCTTAAATCTAGGCCTAACCCTATAATAACCCTAGCCCTCATCCTAGTCCTAAACCTAGACTAAATCATAACTTTAACCCTAACCCTAGCCCCACCCCTAATTCTAATACTCACCCTACCTCTAAACCAGCTATAACAACATACCTTACCCTAAAATTAACTGTAACCTTAGCCCTAATACTAGGCCTAAACTGAACACTAACCCTACTCTAATCTTAGGCCTAACTTGTCTTATGCCTAAAACTAACCAAAACCCTAGGCCTAAGACTAACTGTAACTTTCATCCTAACGCTAGTCCTAGTTCTAAACCTATCTGTTACCATAACCATAATTCTAGCCCTAACCCTTGCCTTATATTTAGACCTAGCCCTAATCCTAGATTAAACACTAAATCCAAATCTAAACCCTAACCCAAAGCCTAAGACTAACACTAGCCGTAACCCTAATGATAATCTTATAACTTGCCCAAAACCTAAACCTAGGATTAAAACAAAACTGAACAACTGCCCTTACCCTAAACCTTAATTTTAACCAAACACTAACACTACACCTAGACATAACCCGAGCCTTAATTTGAGTTCTAACACTAACCTCTAACCTTAAAACTTACCCTGACCCTGATTGAATCCTAATTCTAACCCAAGCCCTATAGACCACCCTAAACTTAAACCCCAAGCCCTAGCAGTAACTCTAGCCCTAATTAAAGTCATAACCCTAACCTTAAAGCTAATCCTGACACTGGCTGATGTCCTAACAGACTTCCTAGCTCTAAACAAAGCCCTCACATTAAATTGAACACTAATATTAATTCTAAACCTTATTTCAGTCTTAACTCTAACCATAAAACTAACCCTGAAACTTACTCATTTTCTAACAATAACCCTAGCTCTAAATATTACCCTAACCTTAAATACAAACCTAACACTCGACCAACCCCTACACTTAACCCTATAACTAACCCTAATTGTAACCCTAGCTCTTACATTAGCCAATGCCTAAATCTAGCCCTGACCCTAACACAAAAACTAGTTCTAATCCAAGCTCTAAACCTATATTTAATCCTAACCCTAACCCTAATTATAGCATTATCACTAGCTCTAAGGCTATCCCTTAACCTACTAAAAACCCTAACAATAATGGTAACCCTATACCTATTTTTATTCCTTAGTCTAACCAAACCCCTAACCCTATTAATAGTCTTAACCTTAGCCCTCATTCTAGCTCTAACCCTATCCTAAACCCTAACGCTAACCCAGACCCTTGTTCTTACCCTAACACTAAAACTAAATCTAACCCTAGACCAAACCCTAACACTAGCCTTAGACCTAATCTAAATCATAAGTCTAGCCTCAATGCTAGCCCTAGACCTAAACATAAACCTAGCCCTAGACCTAACAATAATTCTTAACCTACCTCAAACACTAACCCTAGCCCTAGACCTAAACCTAGTCTTAATTCTGGCTGTAACCTTTACTTTAAATCTAACCCAAACACTGACCCTGCCTTTAGAGTAAACCAATCTCTAAATCTGGCCCTAACCAGAAATCTAAACCTAACATTAGACCTAGTCATAACCCTAACCCTACAACTAGCCCTCAACATAATTTTAGTTCTTACATTACACATAGCCCTATCCCTAGGCATAAACCGAACACAAAAACTAGAGGTAATCTGTGGCCTAAATCAAGCCTTAAGCATAACTCTAATCCTAACCCTAGCCCTAACCTTAACCTAACCCTTTCCTTAGTCCTAATTCTAGCTTAAAGCCTAAACATTACATAAAACATAAAACTACATGTATCACTCAATTGAACCCTAAACCTAGCCCTAATCCTAATATTAACCTTATCCCTAATCCTAGCTCTAAACCTACCCATTACTCTAAACTAAAAATTAACCTTAATGATACTAATAGGCTTAATGCTAAACCTAAACCTAAATGGAAAACTAACCCTAGACCTCACTTTAAACCTCACACTTGCCATAAACCTAACCCTAGCTCAAACCTTAACCCTTACAATAAACCTAAACATAACCATAGCCCGAACTCTAAGCCTAAACAACAATCTAACATTAAACATAGCCCAAAATCTACATCTAATCATATACATTACTCCAGCCCTAATCCTATCTTTAATGATGTCCCTAGCCCTATCCTAACCCTAACCCTATGAGTACTATAATTTTATTCCTAGAAGTAACCCTAAACCTAACCCTCACTCTAGCTCAAACACTAGCTCAAAAAATAACCCTTTAACTAAATATACACCTATGCCTAACCCTAGTTTTAACCCTAACCCTAACCCTAATTCAAGACCTATTCCTAACCATAAACCTACCCTAAACTTAGCTCTATATCCTATTCATTATACTAACTATAACCCTTACCCTAATGCAAATCTTAGGCATAAACTTAACCCTATTGCCAACCATATCAATTGCACTAAACCTAATGTAAACTCTAAACAAAACCTTATCATTATGCTAACCCACACCCTAATGCTAATCCAAGCCCTAACTCTAAACCCTAATTTCAACCAAACTCTAACACTGACCCTGACCCTAAAAATTCTTCTAGCTCTAAAGCTGAATTTTAAACTAAACCTAACCCTTACACTACACCAAGCCATAACACTAATCCTAAAACTATCCCCAACCCTAAGCTTAGACCTGAAATTAGTTATAGCCCTAATTCTAGCCCTAAACCTAACAAAATCCCCAGCCCTTATCCTAGCCATAAACCTAGCCTTAATTCTAACTCTAAATCTAACTTTAGGCCTACCCCAAAAATTAATCCTAGGCTATTTCTTATGCCTATTTTAGGCCTATTCTTAACCCTAGCCCTAACTCTAGCCCTATGACTAACTCTAGTTCTCATCCTAGCCCCATTCTTAGTTCTAACCCTATCCCTTATTGGAACCATAATTCTAGCCCTAATTCTAACCTTAACCTTAGCCATATCATTAGCTCTAGCCCTAACCTAGATCTAATTTAAACTTAAAATCAAATTTTAACCCTAAGCCTAACCCTAAACCTAAGCCTAACTCTAAATCTAACTTAAACCCTAGCCCAAAAACAAAACCGAGCCACAGTCCTAACACTAACCGTTAACCTAAACGGTAACTCTAATCCTTGCCTTAGCTTTAATTCTAGTTTTAAGCTGAAAACTAGAACTAACACTGACCCTGACTCTGACCATAATACTAGCCCTAGTCTGAACATCCCCATTACCCTAAACCTAAACCAAAAACTTGACTTAAAACTAACCCTAACCCTAAATTTAACCCTAATTGTAACCTTGGTAATTACACTAGCCTTATCCCTAATCCTAAAACTAACTTAACCCCAAACCTAGTCCTAATCCAAGCCCTCACCTGAGTTTTAACCCTAACCCTAATCTTAAACTGAGCCCTAATTAAAACCAAAACCCTAGCCCTAACCATTGCTCTAACCCTATCCATTGCTGTAACTATAACCGTAAGCCTAAACCTTACCCTATACCTAATCCTAAACCTATACATTATTTTAAAACAAACCTAAACCCTAAACCTCACCCTATCATTACAATGACATTAACCATGATGCTAATTCGAACCCTAACTTTAAAACTTAATCTATCCCAAACTTCTAACCCAGATCTTGACCCTAATAATACCCCTTGCTTTAATCCTGACCCTAACAGTAACTCTTACATTACATGTAGCCATAAACCTAACCCTAAAATTATCTTTAACCCTATATTAGCCCTAGCCATAATCTTAACGCTAATACTAAAATAAAACATAGCCCTCAACCTGGCCCCAAACGTAACCTTAATCATAATCCTAACCATAACCATAGCCCTAACCCTAATTCTAACCCTCACCCTGTATCTAAACCTAGCTATAATGCCATCAACTTAACCCTAACCCTAATCCTAACTCTAGGTCTAAGGTGAACACTCAGCCTAGACCTAATCCTAGCTATAATTTAACCCTATCCCTTACCCTAACCCTCACCCTTACCCTAGCCCTAAGACTAACTCTAACTTTCAAACTAGCCCTATCCCTACTTCTAACCCTATCCATTACCATAAACCTAACCCTAGCCCTAAACCTAGTCTTAACCATTGCCTAATTTTTATTCTTAGTCCTAACACTTGATCTAAACCTAACTCTAAATCTAAGACAAACCTTAAGCCTAAGCCTAACATTAACACTATTCCTAGCCCTAACTCTAAATATAAAACTAGCCCTAACAGTAACCCTTGCAGTAAAACGAAACTGAGCAATAGCCCTAATCCTTAACCTTAACTTAAAAAAACTTAAACAATACACCTTATTCATAACCATAGAACTACACCTAGACCTAATCCTAGTCCTAATTTGAGTCCTAACATTAACCTTAATACTAACCCTAACTCTGACTTATATCCTAAAACTTACCCTAGCTCTAAACACCACCCTAACATTAAACCAAATCCTTACAGTAACCCTAGCCTTATTTTGAGTTCTAACCCTAACCCTAAAAGTAAACATTACGCTGAAAATTAACCTAACATTAACACTAGCTCTAAATTTCACATTATCCTTAAACCTAATCCTAACACTAGAGCTTTAACCCCAACCACATTCCTAAAACTAACCTTAAAAACCCTAGTTTTTACATTATTCCTTGCTGTAACCCAAGCCATAACCCTAAGACAAAAACTAGTCCTGATCCGAGCTCTAAACTTAGCTTTAACCCTAACCTTCACCCTAAACCTAGCTCTAACCCTCTCCCTTACTCTATGCCAAACCCTAAACCTAATGCTAATCCTAATCCTAATATTAATCCTATACCTTAACTAACCCAAACACTAACCCTATTAGTAGTCCTAATGGTAATCTTCATTCTATCTCTAACCATAACAAAAACCCTAACTATAACCCTGATTCTTATTGTGACCCTAACAAAAATCATGGGTCTAAACCTGAACCTAACCCTAAACCAAAATCTCACACTGATCTACTGGTAACCTTATACCTAAACCTAAACCTAACACTTGCCCTAAACCTAAGCCTAGTCCTAATCTATTCATAACTCTAGCCCTAGACCTTAAAAAATGCCTAGACCTTGCCCTAACAATATCCCTTAGCCTAAAGCCAAACACTAACCCTTTCCCTAGACTTAACCCTAGTCCTAATTCTGGCTTTCACATTAATCATAACCCTAAACTGAACACTGACCCTGACACTAAAACTAACCCTAGCTCTAAACATCACACTAACCCTAAATCTAACCCTAAAACTATATTTAGCTCTAACATTAATCCTAAAACTAGACCTAATCGTAACTTACATTTGCCAGAGCCCTAACCTATTGCAATACCTAGCCCTAACCCAATACCAACCCGAACTTTAACCCTAAAGTCATAATCCTAATCTTAGCCCTAATTCTAAACCTAATTCTAGCCCTAGACCTAATCCTAAGCATAACACTAGCCCTACAACTAGCTCTAACCCTATCCATTACCCTAAAGATAACCCTAACACTTTTGCTAACCTTAGGCCAAAACCTAATCTTATACCTAACCATAATCCTATTCATTACCTAACCTGAACTTTAAAGCTTAACTATTATTAACCTATCCCTAACTGTGATGATAACTCAAGCCTTAAACCTAAACTTTAATAAAAACCCTCACCCTTACCCTGACCCTAATAATACCAATATCTCTAAATCTGACCCTAACAAAAAACCTAAACCTTACAATAGACCTAGCTATAAACCTAACCCTAAAATTCTCTAATTGTAACCCTAGACCTGACATTAACCCTAGCTCAAATCGTAGTCCTAATCCAAACACAAACCTTAGTCCATATCCTAGCTATAAACCTCACCTTAATCATAAATCTACCCCTAATCATAACTCTTATTCTAATCCTCACCCTAGTCCTAAAAGTAGCTATAATCCCATCCCTTAACCTAAACTTAATCCTAACTGAAACACTAAAACTAAACCTAGCCCTAAAACTAGGCCTAACCCTAACACTAACACTAGTCCTTATCCCAGCCCTAATTTAGACCTATTTCTAACCCAAACCTAACCCTAGTGCTAAGACTAACTCAAACTCTAATCATAGCCTTATTCCTATTTCTAACCCTATCTCACAAAATTACCCTAAACCGAGCCCCAAACTTAGCCGTAATCCTATTCCGATTCATACCTCTAGCTCAAAGCCTAGATCTAAACCTAACTCTAAATCTAACTCTAAACCTAACCCAAACCCCAGTCCTAACCCTTGCCCTATCCTTAACCCTAGCCCTAACCATAGATGAAAACCTAACTCTAAATCTAAACCTAACCTGAAGCCTAAGCCTAACCATTATAAGTATATTTATATTTAGACTCTGTGTCTACAGATGTTGGCTTCAATTATTATTTAAAAAAAATCATTAGTTTCATAAAAGGCATACTATTTCTGCTTGTGTACAGAGAACTGAGGGTCAGGGGTAGGGTGCTATGTTAAGGGGAAAATGAGTGAGGGTATGTGATTAATCTAACTTAGGAATATTGGAGAACTATAATGAATAGAAAGGGGGAATTTGTGAAAGAATGTATAAATTCAAACTCCTTATCTGTATTCATAAAATTACCGTATGTATAAATAGTAAGAGTTAGAAGGCTGAAAGTGGGATAATGAGAGGAAGAAAAAGGAAGAAAAAATAACAAGGAAAGAAAGAAAGATAGAGAAAGAAAGAAAATAAGAGCAAATAAAGGGATGGTTAGGTGGGGTCAATGCAATTCCTCTGTATTATACTATTCTAGTGATTCAGTTCTTAAAATCTAATTTCACAGAAAGTTCTTGGTTTCACATATGTTGTGGTTTTGAAGACTAGATGGAGAAGGGTAGAGAAGAATGGATGAGAAGATCAAAAAAAGAAAAGTAAGAAATATAAAAAGTCTCAGACTTATATTTCTTACTTTTCTTGCAGTAGGTAGAGTTGTCTATTTCTAGCTTGATTCTCTGTGCTCAGGGTGGTGGAGGTAGCTAGGGTGAGAGGGCTTGAGCTTCTACCTGAAGCCTCTCTACTCTGAGTCTCTTAATTGGAAATCAGGTGCCTGTACAGTTGCTGTTCCACATTGATAGCTATACCCTTCTGCCCCGCCAAAAAAAAAGTTTGTGAGAAAAATCTTGAGTTATTACAGCTGGAGGTAGGGGAGATGGAATCCAGGTACCTGATAAGCTGCAGAATTGAGCTGTTGGCCACACCTACCAATAGATGGCACATAAGGTTTTGCAAAATGGATTCCAACTATTACCCATGTATGGTGGTTGGTGAGATGGGTGGTTCTGTAGTTAACCTTGTGCTGTGTTCAGAGCTCAATCTGGTGATCCACAAGCAAAGCCTCTGTGTTCTGGTGCTGCCTTTCATCTGTGCAGAGAACACCAATGTGGCTGAGACTGCTGTCTGCGGCCATGGAAACTTATATCTGAGCCTTCCATCTGCACTGAGAGCACATGTGGTCCTATTTTTTGTTTTCAAATTTCTATGACACTAGGCAGGATTCATCTTTTACTTAGCCTTACTATGCTTCACAGGTTTTGACCTTCTCGGTTAAATGGTTTGCTGTTAGGAACAGTTTTTATTTTAAGTTTTCCCATCATCATGGCTCATTGATGTGAATGAAGGTTGAGCTGGAAGTCAAACAGGATTTGCAGGAGGTGCTTGAAACTTCACACAATCAGTTATTAGTAGGCACTCCCTGTTTTCATTCTTTTGAAGGTAGGCCAAAAATGAAGCATGCATCTGAGAGCCCTTAAGGAGAATACAGGGAAACATGTATATACTGAAATAAGTCTCTCAACAATTTTATCAGGTTTCTTTGATACTTCACAGTATTCATCTTTTAGCTTGCTCCACTAGGCTCCCCAAGATTGGCACTTTTAGGATCAATGGTTCCCTAACAGATAAGGGTTACTGTTACGATTAAGATTAGGTCTAGCTTTAGAGATAGTGTTAGGGTTAGTATTTGTTTTGTTCAAATTTCTTTGATACTGGGAAGATTTGTCTCTTACCTAGCTTTACTATGTGCCCCAGTTTTGGGCCTTCTCAGTTCAATGGATCACTGTTGAGAATAGTATGTTTTTAATGTCTCACTTCATTTTGACGTATATGGGTAAATGAGAATAGAGCTTGAAATCAGAGGGTTGGAGCTAGCTGGTTGAAACTTCACATTCTCAATCAATTGTCTGTGGCTACCCTCTGCTTTCTTCTTTGTCAAAGTAGCCATAAGCTGAAGCATGCAAAATAACTTTATCCAAGAGCACTTTAGGAGAAAATAGGACATTATGCATGTACTGAAATACCTCCACAATTATTTGGTCAGATTTCTTTGATACTGTGCAGGATTCATTTGTAAGCTTGTCCCACTAGTTTCCCCAAGTTTAAAACTCTTATAATCAAAGTTTCTTTTAACAGGTTAGGCTTAGGTTTAGGTTAGAGTTAGGGTAAGTGTTAGAACTAGTGTTAGAGTTATTTTTTTTAAACATTTTGTATACTGGGCAAGATTTATCTTTTCCCTCTTCTTAGTATGCTTCCCAAGTTTGGGCCTCCTAGGTATAAGGGTTTGCTCTCAGGAGCAGTTTTAGTTTTCATGTTTCACTTCAGTTTGCCCTATAGGAGTAAATGGAAATGGAGCTGGACTCAAACAAGTATTGTGCTAGCTGCTTGAAACTTCACAAACTCAATCAGTTCTCAGTGCATATTCTCTCATTTGTTTCTTGTGATAGTAGCCCAAAGCTGAAGTAGAAAGAAACAGCTTGGTCTGTGAGCACATTAGGAACAAGCTTCAATTTTTTTTTGCATGGACTACTTTGATATTGTACAGGACTCATTCTTTTCCTAGTCTTAGTAGTAACCCAAATTTGGGTTTTCAAGATTTACCAGTTCACTGTCAGAAACAGTTTGAAATTTTAGGTTTCACTTTATTATGGCCTATAGATGTGAAGGAAAATGGAGCTGGAAATCAAACAGAGTTAGCACTAGCTGCTTGAAATTTTACACTCAATCATCTCTCTGTAGACACTCTCTGGTTTTCCTTGAGAAAGTACCATAAACAGCAGAATTAAAACAATTTATCCAAGAGCACATTAGGAGAAAACATGGAAATGTGCACATACTGAAATATCTCCCCCAATTATTTGTTCATATATATTTTTTTGATACTGCATTGGATTTATCTATTAGCTTGGCCCCACTTGGTTCCTTTATTTAGAGACTACTATGATCAATGATTCTCTAAACAGATTAGGTTAGATTTAGTATTAAATTAGGGCTAGGATTATGGCTAGTGTTTTGTTAGATTTTGTTTGGTTTTAATTTTTTTGATACTGGGCAGGATTCAACTTTTACCTAACCTTACTATCTTCTCTAGATTTGGGCTTCTTGTCAAAGGTTTTCTCTCCTGAACAGTCGTAAGTTTTTTTTTTATTTTTAAGCTTTTATTTTATTTTGACCTATGCGTGTAAATAAAAATTGATCTGAAAATCCAACAGGGTTTGCGCTTACTACTTCAAACCTCACATACTCAATCAGTTTTCTCTGGCTTATTCCTAATGAAAGTAGCCTTAAGCAGAAGCATGTAAAGCCACTTTATGTGAAAGCAGTTTAGGAGAAAACAAAAAAAAAAATGCATGTACTGAACGACCTCCCCAATTATTTGGTAAGATTTCTTTGATATTGTGAAAGATTTATCTGGTAGCCTACCCAACTTGGCTCCTCAAGTGTAGGACTTTTAGGATCAAAGGCACCCTAAATAGGTTAAGGTTAGTGTTAGCATTAGTGTTAGGACTAGGATTAGACATAGTATTAAGGTAAGAGTTAGTTTTCAGATATCTATGATACTGTGAAGGATTCATCTCTTTACTATTTTGACTATTATTTAAATGTTTGGGCCTCCTGCATAAAGGATTTGCTTTAGAAACAGTTTCAATTTTAACGTTTCTCTTCTTCAGCCCTATAGGGGTGAATGAAAATAAATCTGGAAATTGAACAAAGTTTGGAGTAGGTGCTTGAAACTTTACATACTCCATCAATTTTTAGTATCCACAATCTGGTGTTTGCCATAGAAGTAGCCCTAAGCTTGAGTAGAATGAACAGCTTTATCTCTGAATGCTTTGGGAGCAAGTAGAATACACATGTACTGAAAGAGCTTTGAATTTTTAGGGTTGGATTAATTAATTACTGTACAGGATTCATCCTTGACCTAGCCTTAGTACACTCCCCAAGTTTGGGCCTTCAATATTCAATGGTTCAGTGTCAGAAACAGTTTGAATTTTTAGGTTTCATTTTACTATAGCCAATAGATGTGAATGGCAATGGAGCTGGAAATCAAACAGGGTTGGTTCTAGCTGCATGAAACTTCACACATTCAATCAGCTCTCTGTGGGCACTCTTTGATTTTTCTTTGTGAAAGTACCTGAAGCTGAATCATGAAAAACAATTTATCCATGAGCACTTTAAGAAAACAACAGAGAAATATGAATTTACTGAAATACCTCCCCAAATATTTCATCAAATTTCTTTGATACTGCACAAGATTCATCTGTTAAGTTGTGCCACTAGGCTCCCCAAGTTTGGGACATCTATGATCATAAGTACTCTAAACAGGTTAGAATTAGTTTAGGGTTGCTTTCGATCTAGTGTTAGAGTGAGTTGTTTTTTGTTTGTTTGTTTGTTGTTGTTGTTGTTGTTGTTTCAAATTCACGTGATACTTGGCATAATTCATCTTTTACCTAGCCTTACTATTTTTCCCAGGTTAGGACCTTATCCCTTAAATGGTTTGCTGTCAGGAAAAGTTTGATTTTTAAAGTCTCCTTCATTTTGACCTATATGGATAAATGGAAATGGAACTTGGAATAAAGCAGTGTTGGTGCTCACTGCTTAAAACTGCACACACTAAATCAGTTCAATGAGGGAACTTTCTGGTTTGTTCTTCGTGAAAGTTTCCCAAAGCTGAAGCATGCAAAAACAATTTTATCTGAAAGTACTGTAGAAGACAGCAGGGTAATATACATGTACTGAACTACCTCCCAAATTATTTGGTCAGATTTCTTTGATACTGCACAAGATTCATCTGTTAGCTTGCCACATAGGCTCCCTTTATTTGGGACTTCTATGATAAAAAGTTTTCTAAACAGATTATGGTTAGGTATACGGTTAGGGTAAGGGCAATGTTTAAACCTAACACTAGGTTTTTTTTCATGTATCTTTGGTACTGGGAAGATTCGTCTTTTACCTAGCCTCACAATGTTCCCTGGCTTGGGCCTTCTTGGTTCAATTGTTTGGTTCACTGTCAGCAACAGTTTGTATTTTAAGGTTTCACTTTATTTTGAAGTATTTTGGTGAAGAGAAATGGAGCACAAAATCAAGCAGGATTGGTGATAGCTGCTTGAAACTGCACACACTTAATCAGTTCTCTGTAGGCACCCTCTGGTTTTTTCCTTGTGAATGTTGCCCTCAGCTGAAACATTCAAAGCAACATTATCCCAGAGCACTATTGGAGAAATCAAGGAAATATGCATGTACTGAAACACTTCTCCCAATTGATTGCTTAGATTTCTTTGATACTGTGCTGGGTTCATCTTTTAGCTTTCCCCACTAGGCTATTTTAGTTTGGGAGTTCTATGATAAAAGGTTCTCTAAGCAGGCTAGGATTAGGGTTAGGATTAAGGATAGATCTAGTGTTATGTTTACACTAGTATTCTTCAAATTTCTTTGATAGAAGGCAAGATTTATCTCTTACCTAGGCTTAATGTGTTCCCCAGGTTTCGGCCTTCTAGGTTCACTGGTTTGCTGTCAGTATTTCAGTTTTTATTTTAAGGTTTCACTTCATTTTGACCTATATGGGTAAATGGAAATGGAGATGAAAATCAAACAAGGTTTTTGCTAGCTACTTGAAACTTCACACATTCAATCAGTTCTCTGTGAGGATGCTCTTGTTTTATCCTTGTGAAAGTATCCCAAAGGTGAAGCATGCCAAAACAACACTATGTGAAAGCATTTTAGGAGACAACAGAAAAATATGCATGTACTGAACCACCTTCCCCAATCATTTTGTCATATTTTTTGATACTGGGAAGGATTTATCTTCTAGCTTTCCCCACTAGCCTGCTCAACTTTGAGACTTCTATGATCAAAGATTCTCTAAACAGGTTAGGGTTAGGCTTATGGTTAGAGTAAGGTCTAGTGTTAGGGCTAGAGTTTATCTTGTTCACATTTCTTTGATACTGAGGCAGGATACATTTTTACCTAGCCTTAATATATTCCCTAGGTTTCAGCATTCTTTCTTGAATTCCTTGCTGACAGGAGCAATTTGTATTTTATTGATTCACTTCATTTTGACCCAGGTGGGTAAATGGACATGAAGCTGGCAATCAAACAAGATTTATGCTAACTGCTTGAAATTTCACACACTCAATCAGTTCTCTGTGCGCACTCCCTGGTTTGTTCCTTGTGAAGTTAGTAATAAGCTGAAGCACGTAATACAAATTTATCTGAGAACACTTAAAAAAATGGAAATAAGCATGTAGTATAATAGCTCTCCCAAATATTTTGTCAGATTTATTTGAAACTGCCCATTATTCTTATGTAAACTTGCCCCACTTGACTCCCCAATTTTGAAACTTCTATGATCAAAGGTTCTTTAAACAGATTAAATTTAGTGTTAGACTTAGTGTTAGAACTAGGTTTACACCTTGTGTTAGGGTTAAAGTTAGTTTTTTTAAAAACTAATATGATACTGAGTAGGATTCACCTTTTTCCTATTTTGACTACACTCCAAATGTTTGGACCTTTTAGAAAAAATGTTTTCTCTCAGAAACCATTTCAATTTTAATGTTTCTCTTCTTTTTGTCATATGATGTGAATGTAAATGAAGCTGGAAATCAAACAGTGTTTGTGATATCTGCTTGAAACTTCACACACTCAATCAGTTCTCAGTGAGTATTCTCTAATTTGTTTCCTGTGAAGTATCCCTAAGCTGAAGTAGAAAGAAAAAGCTTTATCTCTGAGTGCTTTAGGAGCAAGCAAAATACACATGTACTGAAAAAGTTTCAAACTGTTTTGGTCGGATTACTTTTATACTATAAAGGATTCATCTTTGACCAACCTTAGTAAGCTCCCTAAGTTTGAGCCTTCAAGGTTCAATGGTTCAGTGTCAGGAACAGTTTGAATTTTTAATTTTCACTACAATATGTCCTATAAGTGTGAATTGACATTGAGCTGGAAATCAAACAGGGTCGGTGCTAGCTGCCTGAAACTTTACACTCAATAACTTCACTGTGGGCATCCTCTGGTTTGTTTCTTGTGAAAGTACCTTAAGCTGAAGCACGAAAAATCAATTTATCCAAGAGCACTTTAGAAGAAAACAGGGGAAATAGGCATGTACTGAAACACCTTCCCCAATTATTGGTCTTAATTTTTGACACTGGGCAGGATTCATCTGTTACCTTACCCTTCTAGGCACCCCAAGTTTGTTACTTTTATGATGAAGCTCTATAAATGGGAAAGGCTGATTATTAGGATATTGGTTAGAGCTAGGGTTAGAACTAATGTTCAGGTTAGGGTTAGTTTTGTTCGAATTTCTTTGATAACACTCAGGATTCATCTTTTACCTAAAATTACCATGTTTTCCAGGTTGAACCTTCTCAGTTCAAGGTTTGCTTTCAGGAACAGATTGTGTTTTTAGTTTTCACTTTATCTTGACTTCTATGGTTAAGGGTTAGGGTTATGGCTATGGCTCAGTTTTGTTTTAAGGCTAGGCCTAGGGTTAGGGCTAGGATTAGGACTAGTATTGGGGTTAGGTTTAGGTTTAAGGTTAGAATTAGATTTAGAGTTAGGTTTAGATCCAAGGTTAGGGTTAGGTCTAGGATTAGGGTTACAGTAAGGTATAGGGTTAGAACTAGGGAAATGGCTAGGACAAGAGTTAAATTTAGATTTAGCACTAGGCTTAGGGTTAGGGTTAGGGTTAAAGCTAAACTAAGGCTAGAATTAGGGCTAGGGTTAGTGTTAGGTTTAGGCCTATGGATAGGGGTAGTTTTAGGATTACCATTGGGGTTAGGATGACGTTTAGAGAAATGGGTGATTTTATAGCTAGCTTTAGGACTACAGTGAGGGTTAGAATTAAGATTAGGGCTAGGGTTAGTGTTTAGGTTAGGATTAAGGCTAGGTTTAGGGCTAGAGTTTCTTATAGGTTCAGGGCTAGAACTGGGGTTTGGGCTATGTTTAGGGTAAGGTTCAGGTTTACAGTTAGGGGTATTAATAGGGTCATTGTCAGGTTTAGCATTTGCTTTAGGTAAAAATTTAGGGTTAGGGCTTGAATTAGTGTTAGGATTAGGCTTAGGGTTAGGGTAATGGATAGGGTTAGGTTTAGGTTTCAGTTAAGGTTTAGGATAATGAATGGGTTGTGTTTAGCAATAGGGTTAAGGTTACCATTCAGTTAGGATTATGTTTAGTTCAATAAATAGATTTAAAGCTAGGGTTAGGGCTAAGTTATGGTTTGGATTAAGTCTATGATTAGAGTTAGGCTTAAGGATAGGGCTAGGGTTTGGTTGATGGTAACTGTTAGATTTAGGGCTAAGGTTATGTTTAGCTTAGGGTAAGTATCAGTATTTGAGCTAGGGTTAGGGCTAGCCTGAGGTTTACATTTATGTTTAGGTCTAGGGATATGTTTATTGTTAGAGTTTGGTTTAAAGTTCAGATAATGGCTAGAGTTTTCATTACAGTTAGGGTTAGGTTTAAGGTAATGGATAATGTTAGATTTAGGGTTAGGGTTAGGGTTAAGGTATGGATTAGGGTTACTGTTAGGATTAGGTTAAAACATTAAGGCTTAATGTTATTGCTAGTGTTAGGCTATGGTGAGGTTTAGTTTTATGATTAGGTCTTGGGACACTTTTATGGAGAGGGTTAGGTTTAGTGTTAGGGATATGGCTATAATTAGGTTTAGGGATAGAGTTAGGGTAATTGAAAGGGTTAAAACTAAAGTTTGAGCTAGAATTAAGGTTAGGATAAGAGCTATAATTAGGGTTATGGTTTAAAATAGGGCTAGGGTAATGTTTAGGGTAAGGGTTTGGCTTTGAGCTAGAGTGAGGTTTAAGGCAAGTGTTCAGTTTAAGGTTAGTGTTGGGGCTAGTGTTACAGTTAGGGTTATGCTTAGGGCTAAGTTTAGGCCTAGCATTATAGCTAGGTTTAGTGTTAGGTTTAGGGCTAGGGTTAGGACTATGGAGAGGATTAGGGCTACTTATAGGGTTAAGATTAGTGTTAATATAGGGTTAGGGCTAAGGCTATGTTTAGGGCTAGTATTAAGGTTAGTGTTATGCCTAGGTCTAGTGTTAGAATTACGTTTTGGGCTAGGGTCCAGTTTAATTTTAGGGTTAGGGTCAGTGTTCTAGATAGGATTAGGGTTAGGGTTAGAATCAGAATTAGGACTAGTGTTAGGTCTATTGTTAGGGTAAGTGTTTAGTTTAGGTTAAGCGTTATTGTTAGAGCTAGAGCTAGGATTATTTTTATGTCTAGGGCTAGCATTATAGATATATTTATGATTAGTTTTGGGTCTAAATCTAGTGTTAGGTTTTGGTGTATGTATAGGTTACCTGTAGGGCTAGTGTTAGGGATTGGTTTAGGGTTAGGTTCAGGTTTAGACTTAGGGTTACTGTTAGGATCAGGAATAAGGGTCAGGGTTTGGGTTAGAACTAAAATGAGGACTAGGGCTAGGACTAGTAATACTGTTAGTGTTTAAGTTATGCTAAGGATTAGGGTTAGGACTAGGGTTAGCATTTGGTTTAGGGTTTGGCTTAGGGTAAGGGATAGGGTTAGAGCTAGGGTTAGAGCTAGGGTTAGGGTTAGGGTTAGAATTAACGTTAGGGTTAAGATTAGAGTTTTACTTGGGTTAGGGTTAGAAATAGGGGTAGGATTTGTGTTAGGGTTAATGCTAGGGTTAGAAAAATGACAAATGTGTGAACTAAGGTTATAATTAGAGCTAGTTTTAGGATTAGGGTTAAGACTAGGTCTAATTTAGGGTTAATTTAAGGTTTAGGTGATGTTTAGAACTAGGATTAGTGTTAGGATCAGCATCAACATCATTGTTATTTTTAGAGTTAGGGTTAGGGCTAGATGTAGGTTTACATTTAGGTTTAGGTTAAGGGTTAGTGGTGGTATATATGGCTTGGTTTTGTATTAAGGCTAGGGCTAGGAGTAAGGAAAGTTTTAGGATTAGCATTATTTTCAGAGCTAGTGTTAGAGTTTGGAATAGGATTATGGTTATGGTTAAGTTTAGAGTTAGGTTTAAATTTAGAGTTAGATTTAGATCCAGGGTTGGGCTAGTGCTAAGGATAGAACTAGGGATAGAGCTAGGGCAAGAGTTAGAGTTAGTCTTAAGGCTAGGTTTAAAGTTAAGATAGGACTTAATTAGGGTTAGTTCTAGGCTTAGTGTTAGTGTTAGGCCTAGGGTAAGGCAAAGGTTATGGTTAGGTTTAAGATTATGGTTAGGTTTAGGGTTATGGTTAGGTTTAGGGTAAGGAATGGGGTTAGAGCTTGGTTTAGGGCTAAGGCGAGGGTTAGAATTAGGGTTAAACCTCGGGTTATGATTCAGGTTATGATTTAGGTTAGGTTTAGGGCTAAGAAGGGGCTAGGCTAATTTTAGGTCCAGCTTCACAACTAATTTTAGGTCCAGCTTCATAATTTTGATGTTATGTTAGATGTAGTGTAAGGGTTAGGTTTATTTTTAGGGTCAGGTTTAGAGCTAAGGGTATTGTTTGGGACAGTGTCCTGATTAGTGTTTGAGATAGGTTAAGGTTTAAATTTAGCGCTCAAATTAGCATAGGGTTAGGAATGGGGTAATGATACAGTAAGGTTTATGTTTAAAATTAGGTTTAGGACAATGGATAGGGTTAGGATTAGAGATATGATAAGGTTTAGGCCTAGGATTAGCATTAGGGTTAGGATTATGGTTAGGGCAATGTATAGGGTTAGAGCTAGAGTTAGAGATAAGGTTAGAATTTAAGTTATGGTTATTATTAGTGCTAGGTTTAGGGTTAAGTTTAGGGTTAGGGCTAAAGCTTGGTTTAGGACTCAGATTTAGGCTAGGTTTTGGGTTAAGTTAGGGCTAGTGTTAGGGTTATGGCTAATGTAAGTACTAGGGTTACAATTAGGGCTAGTTTTAGGGTTAGGGTTTGGTTTTGGTCTAGTGTTATATTTAGGGTTATGTTTAGGGTGATGTTTAAAGCTAGGGTTAGTGTTAGAATCAGAATCTGGGTTAGGGTTAGTTTTAGAATTCTGCTTAAACTCAAATTAGGGCTAGGGTGAAGGCTAGGTATAGATTTAAGGTTTGGTTTAGATCAAGGGTTAGGGTTAGTGCTATGGCTCGGTTTGTATTAGGGCTAGGGCTACTTTTAGGAGTAGCGTTATGGTTAGGGTTAGGGTTAGTTTTAGGTTTAGGCTTTGTCTTTGCTTAGGGTTAGATTTAGAGTTAAGTTTAGATCTTGGGTTAGGGCTAGTGCTAAGGTAATCTCTAGGGTTAGGCCTAGTGTTAGGGCTAGGTTTAGTGTTCCATTAAGGGATAGGAATATAATTAGTATTAGGGCTAGAAAAAGGGTTAGACTTAGTTTTAGAGCTAAAGTTAGGATTAGGGTTAGGGTTAGAAATAGGGCTAAGGTAGGTCTAAGATTAAGGATAGGGTTGGTTTTAAGTTAGGCCTAGGTTTGAAGTTGGGCTTATAATTAAGGATATGTTTAGGACTATTATGAGTTAGGGTATGTGTTTGCTTTAGGACTAGGATTATATCTAGGACTAATGTCAGGTCTAGGTTTATGGATTTGGATAGTTTTAGGGTTAAGTTTTGGCTAGGTATAATGTAAAGATTAGGTTTACAGTAAGGGTTAAGTTAGAGCTAGACTTATGGTTAGTATTAGGTCTTGAGTTAGTGTTAGGGTATGGGTTAGAACTAGGGTAGTGTTAGTATAATATTTAGTGTAAGAGTTAGGTTTTGAGCTATAATTAGGGTAAGAGCAAGGGTTAGGTTCAGGGTTATGTTTAGGGACAGGATTATGGTAGGTTTACGGTTCGGTATAGGTAAGGAAAATGGTTATAATTGAGTTTAGGGTCAGGCAATAAATATGGTTAGATGCAGGTTCAGAGTTAGAGACAGGGTTAGATTTAAGTCTAGGGTTAGGACTATGGTTATTTTTAATTTTATGGTAAGAGTTAGGGTTTGATCTATGGTTTGGGCTATCACAAGTATTAGTTTAGGGTTAGCTCTAGGTTTAATTTTCTGTTTAGGGTTAGGATTATGTTTAAGGTTAAGGCTAGGGTTATAATTAGGTTTAGGGTTAGGGTTAGGTTAGGGTAATGAAAAGGTTTACAGCTAGGGTTAGGGCTAGGGTTAATGTTAGGATCAGGACTAGGTTTAGTGTTAGATTCAGAGATAATTCTAGGTTTTTGTTTATATTAATGGTTAGGTTTTGAGCTAGGTTTAGGACTAAAGAGAGGGTTAAGTTTGGGTTAGGTCTAGTTTTAGGGTTAGGGTTATTCTTAGGTCTAGGCTAACCTCTGGTTAGCTCTAGGTTTTATGTTAGGTTTAGATTTAGGGTTAAAGCTGTGGGCAATGCAAAAGCTAGGGTTATGATTAGGGCTAGTTTTTAGGGTTAGTGTTATGCCAAGATCTAGTATTAGGTTTAGATTTTCAGTTAGGGTCAGGTTTAGAAGTAGGTTTACTGTTAAAAGCAGAATCAGTGTTTGGGTTAGAGTTCAAGTTAGGGTTACAGTGAGAGTTAGGACTAGGTTTAGGTCTAGGGGTATGGTTAATTTTTATGTTAGAATGACGGTTATTGTTAGGCCTAGGACTAGGTTTTTATTTAGGTCTAGGGCTAGAGTTAAGGCTAGATTTAGCATTAGGTTTAGGTCCAGGGCTAGTGTTAGGTTTTAGTCTAGTGTAAGGGTCAGGTTTAGAACTAGGTTTTGTTTTAGGGTCAGGATAAGGGTCAGGGTTAGCATTGTAGTTCAAGATAGGATTAGAGATACAATGTGGGCTAGGATCAGGACTATTAATAAGGTTAGAATTTTTGTTAGCCTAAGGATTAGTCATAGGTCTAGAGTTACCATTAGGGTTAAGGTTATTCATAGGGAAAGTGATAGCCTTAGGGCTCAGATTAGGACTAGCTTTTTTAGGGTTTTGGCTAATTTTAGGGCAATGGCTAATTAAAGAATTAGGGTTACAATGAGGGTTAGTTTTAGGGTTAGGGTTAGGGTTAGGTGTAGTGTTAGGGTTAGGTTTCAGGCTAGGATGATATTTAGAGCTAGGGTTAGTGTCACAATATGAATCAGGGTCATGGTTAGGATTAGGACTTAAATTAGAAATAGTTTTACTTTTAGGTTTCAGTTTGAGGTTAGAAAAATGTTTAGAGCTAGGGTGATTTTTAGGATATTAGTCAGTGTCAGGGTTGATTTACAGTTGGGATTAGGACTCAAATTAAAGCTATGTTTAAGTCTGGGTGTAGTGTTAGTGTTTGGCTTAAGTTAGGGTTTATAGTTAGGGTTATTGCTCAGTTTGTTTTACTGCTAGGGTTAGGGTTAAGGCTAGTTTTATGATTAGCATTTGGGTTAGGGCTAGTTTTCATGTTAGGCTTAGGGTTAGGGTTACATTTCAAGTTAGGGTTAGATCTAGGGTTAGGGTTAGAACTAATGATAGTGTAGATATTAGGGCGAGGGCAGACATTAGGCCTAGGGTTAGGGTTATGGTAATGAGTATGCTTAGAACTAGGGATAGAATAGTGTGAGAATTAGAGTTAGTCATAGGGCTAGGGTTAGGGTTAGGTTTAGGTATAAGTCAGCGGTATGTTCATTGTTAGGGTTTGCTGTCGGTTGAGGGTCAGTTTTAGACCTAGGGTTTGTGTTAGGTTTAGAATAATGGTCAGGGTTAGTGTAAGGGTTTGGGATAAAATTACAGCTAGAATGAGGGCTAGGGTCAGGACTATTAATAGGGTTAAGATTTTGGTTAGCCTAAGGATTAGGGGTAGGTCTAGATTTACCATTAGGATTAGGTTTTCACTTAGGGTATGGGAGAGAGTTAGAGCTAGGGTTAGGTCTAGAGTTAGGGTAGGGTTAGGGTTAAAGTTAGGTTTAGGGTTCAGATTATTTCTAGATTTGTGTTAGAGTTAGGACTAGGGTTAGGGCAATTGCTAATATAAGTACTAGGGTTACAATTAAGGTTAGTTTTATGGTTAGGTTTAGGGTTAGGGGTAGTTTTAGTGTTATGGTTAAGTTTAAGGTTAGAGTGATATTTAGAAGTATGGTTAGTTTTAGGATATAATTCATGGTCAGGCTTACTGTTAAGACTCAAATAAGGGCTAGGGTTACTATTCAGTTTTGGTTTAAGTTTAGGATGATGTTTCAAGCTAGGGTGGGTTTAACATATAAGTTAATGTCAGGTATACTTTTAAAGTTAGGTTAGAACTCAAATTAAGGCTATGGTTAGGTCTAGGTGTAATGTTAGGATTTTCTTTAAGTTAGGTTTAGGGCTAGGGCTATTTTTTTTTTTTTACTGCTAATGGTAGGGTTAGGGTTAGTTTTATGATTAGCATTAGGATTAAATTTAGTGTTAGTATGAGGCTTGGAATTAAGGTTAGGGCTAGGACTAAGGATTGGGCAAGGGTTAGGGCTAGGAGTAAGAATTGGGCAAGGGTTAGGGCTAGGTTTAGGGTTATGGTAAGGGCTATGATTAGAACAAGTGATAGGGTTAGTGTGATAAATATGGTTAGTTTTAGGGCTAAGGTGAGGGTTAGTGTTAGGGCTAAATTAGGGCTAGGATTAAGTCTATCAATAGCGTTCAGTTTAAGCATAGAATTAGGGTTATATTTAGAATTTATTTTAAGTGAAGGGATGGTGTTATTTCTAGTTTTAGAGGTAGGGTGATGTATAGAATAAGGGTTAGAATTAGGGTTATGATTAAGGCTAGGTTTAGGGCTAGGATGAGGACTAGGTTTTGTTTTAGCTTTATGGCTAGGATTAGGAGTATGGCTAATTTCAAGTCTAGAATTATGTTTAAGATAGTTTTAGGGTTAGGATTATGAGTACATCTAGTGTAAGGTTTAGGTTTAGGATTAGGTCAGATTTAGGACTAAGTGTGTTGTTAAAGTGAAAGACTAGGCTTAGGTTTCGGTTAAGATTTGGAGTTAGGGTTAGATCTAAGTTTAGGTCTAGGTCTAAGGAAAGGGCAAGTGTTAGGGCTAGGATAAGGGTTATGATAAATGATAGGGATAGAACTAGGGATAAGGCTAGGGTTAGAGTTAGAGTTAGTCTTAGGGCTAGGGCTATGATTAGTTTTAGGGATAGGGCTAAATTAGAGCAAGGATTAAAAATAGTTGGTTAGTTTTTAGCTTAGGCCTAGCATTAGGGCTAGGTTTAGGGTTAAGTTTAGGGTAAGAAATATGTTATAGCTAGGTTTAAAAATAGAGTGAGGGTTAGAATTAGAATTAGGGATATTGTTACCATTAGGGTTATGATTAAGACTAGGTTTAGAGCTAAGATGAGGGCTAAGGTTTGTTGTAGGGTTAGGTATAAAATTAGGAGAAGAGATAATATCAGGTCTACTGTTACAGTTAGGAGTAGAATTAGAATTAGGTCTAGGTCTTAGTCTAGTGAAAGTTTTAAGTTTAGGGTAAGGGTCAGTTTTAGAGAGAGATGTATTTTTCGGTTCAGGATCAGGGTTTGGGTTTATATTAGGTTAAGATTTAGTAATAGGTCTCAAGTGAGCATTAGGTTTAGAGTTATATTTAGGGTAATGTGTATGGCTTCATTTAGGATTTAGAGTAGGTTTAGGATAATGAAGAGATTTAGGGTTTATGAGAGGGTTAGGTTTAGGTATAACAATAAGAATAGGGTTATAATAAAGGCAATGTATAGGATTAGGGTTAGAGTAGGGTTAGGTCTAGGATTAGGGTTATTGTTAGGCATAAGGTTAGGGTTATGTTAAAGCCAAAGTTTAGGCTTTGAGCTATGCTTATGTCTAAGGTGATGGTTAAGTTTAGGGTTAGGGCTAGATTTAGGATTAGGGTTATGCTTATGGTAGGTTTAGGCCTCGGATTAGGGGTGATTTTGTTTTAGGTTTAGGTCTAGGGTTAGTGCTATGGAAATGTAAGATCTAGGATTCCAATTAGGGCTAGTTTTAGGGTTACTGTTATGGCTAGTTTTAGTTTTAAGTTTAGATTTTGATTTGCAGTCAGTTTTAGAGCTAGGTTTAGTGTTAGTTTCAAGGTCAGTGTTCAGATTAGAGTTAGGGTGAATAAGGAGTATGGTTAGAGAACTAGGGTTAGAATAAAGAGTAGGGTAAAGTCTAGGGGTAGTGTTATTTTTTGGTTTAAGTTAAGTGTAATTGTTAGGGCTAGAACTAAGTTTTGTTTATGTCTAGGTCAAAAGTTATCACTAGATTTAGGATTAAATTTAGGTCTAGGGGTAGTGTAAGGGTTAGGTTTAGGTAAAAGTTTACTGGTAGGGCTTGCTTCAGGGTTCAGTTTAGAGGTAGGGTCAGGTTTAGACCTATAAATAATGTTTTGGTCAGAATAAGGATGAAGGTTAAGGTTAGATTTTGGGTAGGATTTTGAGCTAGAATTAGGGCTAAGTTTTGGACTAGTAATAAGGTTAGTGTTTGATTTAGGCTAAGGATTTAATTAGGACTAGAGCTAGCAATATGGATAGGTTTGGCTTAGGATAAGAGATAGACTTAGAGCTAGGCTTAGAGCTAGGGTTAGGGTTAGGTTCAGGGATAGGGTTAGGGTTAAATCTAGTTTAAGGGATAAGATTGGGGCTATTTTTGTTTTCGGTTTTAGGATTCAGGTTAGGTCTATGGCTAATGTAAGAACTAGGGTTATTATTAGGGTTAGTTTTTGGGTTAGTGTTTGAGCTAGGAATGGTGTTAGCTTTTGCTTTATGGTTAGGGTGATATATAGAGCTCGGGTTAGTGTTTGGATATGAGTCAGGTAAGGGTCTGTTTTAGTCCTAAGGCTCGAATTTGAGCTAGGTTTATGGCTAGTTGTAGGGGGAGGGCTTGGTTTAGGTTAGGTTTTGGATTAGGATAATGGCTGTTTTGTTTTAGGGCTAGAGCTAGGGTTGGGGTTAGTTTTATGAATAGCGATAGTGTTCAGCTAGAGGTAGGGTGAGGTTTAGGTTTAAGGTTAGGGTTAGATTTAGAGTTATGCTTAGATCCAGGGCTAGTGCTAACGTTAGGGCTAGTGTTAGGGTTATGGTAATGGACAGATATAGAAATAGAAATAGGGCTAACGTGAGACTTAGATTTATTTTTAGAGATAGAGGTAGAGGTTTGCTTAGGGTTAGGCTTAATTAGGGCTAGATTATCACTAGGTCAGTGTTAGGGTTAGGCCCATGATTAGGGCTAGAATTAGGGTTAGTGTTAGTGTTAGGGTTATGGTTAGTTTTAGGCAAAGGGATGAGGTTATGGCTAGGTTCAAGACTAGGGCGAGGATTAAAATTAGGGATAAGAATAGGGTGAGTGCTTGGGTTAGGATTAAGGCTAAGTTTAAGGCTAGGGTTTGTGTTGGGGTTACAGCTAGGATTAGGGCTAGGGCTAATGTCAGGTCTAGGGTTATGGTTAGGAGTAGTGTTAACTTTAGGTTTATGGCTAGGTCTAGTGGAAAGTTAGGTTTAGGATTAAAGTCAGGTTTAGAGCTAGGTATTTTATTATGGTCAGAATCCGGTATAGGGTTTGCTTTAGGATAAAGTTTAGATTTAGGGCTAAAATTAGCAGTAGGGTTAGGGTTAAAGTAATGGATAGTATTGGATTTAAGGTTCAGGTTGAGTTTAAAGTAATAGATCAAGGTTAGCTATAAAATTATGGTTAGGCCTAGGGTTAGAATTTGGGTTAGGTTTATATTTAGGGTAAAAAAAGGGTTAGTGTTAGTGTTAGGTGTTTTGTTAACGTTAAAATTTTGGCTAGGTTTAGAGATAGTCCTAGGGTTAGTGTTAGTGTTAGTTAGGTTTACCAGAAGTGTTAGGGTTTAAGCTAGGGTTAGAGCTAGGGTCAGGGTTAGCATTAGAGTCAGGGCTAAGATAGGGTTAGGGTTAGTGTTATGGCTTAGGTTAGCATTAGGATTAGGGTTACAGTTAAGGTAATGGATAGAGTTTGTGCTAGGATTTGTGCTATGGTTACAGTTAGGTGTAAGGTTAGTTTGAGGGTTAGGGTTGTTGTTATATTTAGGCAAAAATTAAAGTTTTAATAGGGTTAGGGTCAGGGCCATTGTTAGGGTTAAGATTAGTGCTAGAGATAGGTTTAGGGTTACACTTAGGTCTAGGTTTAGGGCTAGGATTAGGGCTAGGTTTTGTGTAAGGTTTAGAGCTAATGTTAGGTGTATGGGTAATGTAAGAGCTATGGTTATGGTTACGGCTAGATTTAGGGTTTGTCTAGAGTTAGAACTAGTTTTTCAGTTAAGACAAGGTTTAGAGCTAGGGTTTGTGTTAGGGAAGTTTCTAGGGTTAAGTATAGGTTTATGATTAGGGAGAGATTAAGGGTTATGTTTATGGTTACATCTAGTGTAAGGGTTAGATTTAGTGTAAGGGTCAAGTTTAGAGCTAGATATATTATTTAGGTCAGGATATGGCTTACAGTTTAGTTTAAATTATGTTTCAGGTTTAGGGGTTTAATTAACATTAGTGTTAGAGTTAGGGTTAGGATAATCAATAGGCTTAGGATTAGGGTACAGGTTACTTTTACGGTAATGAATAGGTTTAGGGATTGTGATAGGGTTAGAGTTAAACCTAGGGTTAGCATTAGTGTTAAAATTATGGTTTGAGTAACAGATAGGATAGAGCTAGTGTTAGAGCTAGGGTTATGCTTAGGATTAAGGCTCATTTAAGGTACTATATCGCATTAGAGCTATGGTTAGGGCTATGGTTAAGGTTGGGATTAGGGTTAGGGTTAGGTTAGGGTTTGCGATAGGGCTAGGGTTATGTTTAGGAAAATGATCAGGCTTTGAGCTAGATTCAGATTTAAGGGAAGGGTTAGGATTAGGCTTAGGGCAAGGGTTAGGTTAGGGTTATACTTAGAGCTAGGTTTAGGCCTAAGATTAAGGCTTTGTGTGAATTTAGGCCTAGGGTTAGAGTCATGGGTATTTAAGAGCTAGAGCTATAATTAGGACTAGTTTTAGTGTTAGGGTTATAGCTAGGTGTAGTTTTAGGATTAGAGTTTTATTTAGGGTGATCTTTGGAGCTAGGTTTATGTTAGGATTAAGGTAAGTGTTCATGTTAGAGTGAGTTGTTGGGGTTAGTGTCAGAACTCAGACTAGGGTTAGGTCTAGAAGTAGGATTAGTGTTTGGGTTATGTTAAGAGTGATTGTTAGGGCTAGTGAAAGTTGTTGTTAAGGTATAAGACTGGAGTTATGGCTAGATTTCATATTTGGTTTACATAGAGGACTAGTGTTAGGTTTAGGTTTAGGTATAGGATTACCAGTAGGGCTAATGTTAGGATTCGGCTTCGAGTTAGGGTCAGGTTTAAACCTACGGTTAATGTAAGTTTCATTATAAGTTTCAGGATTAGGATTGGGGTTAGGGTTTTATGTGTAGAGCTAGAATGAGGGCTAGGGTTAGGACAAGTAATGGGGTAGAGTTTTGGTTAGGCTCTGAATTAGGGTTAAGACTAGGGTTAGCATTAAGTTTTGGGTTTGGCTTACGGTAACAAGTATAATAAGAGGTAGGCTTAGGGAAAGGGTTAGGAATTGGCTTATGGCTAGGGCTAGTGTTAGGCTTAAAGCTAGGGTTAGCACTCAGATTAAGGCCATGTTTTGGTTAGGTTAGGGCTACTGTTAGGGCTATAGCTAATGTAAAATCTAGGGCTATGATTAGGGCCAATTTGGGGGTTAGTGTTATGTCTAGGTCAAGTATTAGGTTTAGGATTAGTGTTAGCATTATGTTTAGAGCTAGAGTTAGTTTTAGGGTCAGGGTCAGTGTTCAGGTTAGAGTTAACTTTAGGGTTAAAAGCAGAATTAACACTAGGGTTAGGTCTAGGGGTAGGGTTAGTGTTTGGGTTAGGTTAAGGTTTATTATCAGGACTAGGGATAGGTTTTTCTTTAGGTTTAGGACTAGAGATATGGCTATACTTAGGATTGAGTTCAGGTCTAGGGTTAGTGTTAGGGTTAGGTTTAGGAATATGTTTATTTCTAGTGGTAGTGTTAGGTATGGTCTGGTTCAGATATACGGTTACTATAAGGGTCAGAATAAGTGTCAGGTTTGAGTATGGTTAGAGCTAAAATGAGAGCCAAGTTTAAGACTAGTAATAAGAATAGGGCTAGGCCTAGTCTTAGCATTAGGGTTAGGGTTGGCTTAAGGTAAGGGATCAGATTAGACCTAGGGTTAGGGATACATTTAGGGTAGGGTTAGGGCTAGTTTAAGGATTAGGTTTAGGGTTAAAACTAGGATTAGGTTTTGGATTAGGGCTAGGTTTTGGCTAGAGTTAGGGCTAGGTTTATGGTTATGGCCAATGTTTGCAGTAGAGTTACGATTTGGGATAGTTATGATATTGGCATTAGGACTAGGTCTAGCGTTATAGTTAGGTTTAAAGTTAGGGTGATGTTTAGAGGTAGGGATAGTATTAGGGTCAAATTTAAAGTCAGGGATAGTTTTAGGGTTAGCGTTTGGACTTGAATTAGAGCTAGGGTTAGGGCTATGTGTAGCGTTAGGTTTTGGTTTAGGTTAAGCTTTAAAGTTAAGTTTTGTTTTAGGGCTAGTGCTATGGTTAGGGCTAGTTATAAGATTAGTGTTAGGTTTAGGACTAGTGTTATGGTTAGGTTTAGTCTTAGGTTTAGAATTAGATTTAGAGTTAGGATTAAATCTAGGATTATGTCTAGGTCTAAGGGTATGTCTAGCATTAGTTCTAGGTTTATAGCTAGGATTTAGATAATGATAAAAAATAGGGTTAGAACTATAGATAAGGATAGAGCAAGAGTAAGCTTAGGCTAGGCTTAGGGTTTGGTTAGTTATAGGGCTTAATTTGGGCTAGGAATATGGCAAAGTTTATGTTTATGTTTAGTCCTAGGGTTTGTTTTAGACTTAGGGTTAGGTTTAGTGTAAATGATTGGGTTAGAGCTAAGTTTAGGCTAGGATGAAGGTTAGAATTTGGGTTTCATTAGAGTTATGAGTAAGACTAGGTTAAGGGCTAAGATGAGGGCTAGGGTTGATGTTTTGGTTAGGGCTACAATTAGTGTTATGGCAAATGTCAGTTCTAGGGGTATGGTTAGGGATAATTTCAGGGTTAGGTTTATGGCTAGAACTTGGGCTAGGGATAATATCAGGTCTAGGGTAATGGTTAAGGACAGATTTAGAGTTAGGTTATGGATACTTCTAGTGTAAGGATTAGGTTTAGGTTAGAGGTCATTTTTAGAGCTATGGTTATTAGTGTCATGGACAGGGTCAGGGTTAGCTTTTGGTTTATCTTAAGATTAAGGAGTTAGAACTCGAATTAGAGTTAGGGTTAGGTTTAAAGTTAAGGTAATGGAAGGGTTTACTTTAGGTTTTAGTTAAGTGTTAGTGTAATGTATTGGTTAGGTTTAGAGATCTGGTTAAGGTTAGCATTAGGGTTAGGGTTATGTTTAGTGTAATGGATAGTTTTAGAGCAAGGGTTAGGGCTAGGTTATGGTTTGAATTAAGTCTAGGATTAGTATTAGGTTTAGGGTTAGGGCTAGGGTATGGTTAAGGTATATGTTAGGGATGGGGTAAGTGTTAGTTTAGGGTTAGGGTTATGGTTAGGTTTGGATAAGGGTTAGTGTTTGAGCTAGGTTTAAGACTAGTGTGAGCGTTAGGTTGAGGTTTAGTTCTAAGTTCAAGATTATAGTTAGAGTTTTGTTTAGTGTTAGAAATAGGGTTTTAAATAGGGTTAGGGTAAGGGTTAGGGTAATGAATATGGTTAGAGCTAAATTTTGGGCTAGGGTAATTTTAGGTTTAGGGATAAGGTAATGATTAGCATTTAGGATAGGCCTAGGTTTATGCTTATTGTAATGGCTAGGCTTTGAGCTAGGATTAGATCTAAGGAGAGGATACGGGTTAGGGTTAGGTTTATGGTTATGACTAGGTAATGTTTTTTCTTAGAGCTAAGTTTAGGCCTAGGATCAGCTCTAGGTTTTGGGTTGGATTTTGCACTAGTTTTAGGACTATGGGTAATGTCAAAACTAGGGTAAAGTTTAGGGCTAGTTTTAGTTTAGGGTTACGGCTACATCTAGTGTTAAGTATAGGTTTTGGGTTAGTGTCAAGTTTAAAGCTAGTTTGAGTGTTAGGATCAGTGTAAGTGTTCAGGATAGGGTAATGTTTATCTTAGGGTTAGAGCCAGAATTAGGACTAGGGTCAGGTCTAGGGATAGGGTAAGTGTTTGGCTTAGGTTAAGAGTTAATTTTAGGGCTAGTGCTAGAATCTTGTTTAGGTCTAGGGCCAGAGTTATAGCTATATTTATGATTAGCTTTGGGTCTAGGTCTACTGTTAGGCTTAGGTATCTGTACAGGTTTACCGGTAGGTGTAGTGTCAGGTTTTTGGTTTAGGTTTAGGGTCAGGTTTGGTACTAGGGTTAATTTTAAAATAAGATGAGGGTCATGTTTAGGTTTAGATGTAGAATGAGGGCTAAGGTTAAGCCTAGTATTATGGTTAGAATTGAAATTAGGCTAAAGATTAGGGTTAGGACTAGGGTTAGAATTTTGTTTAGGGTCTGGCTTAGGGTAAGGGATAGGGTTAGGGCTAGATTTAGGGTTAGGTTTAGGGCTAATGTTCGAGTTAAGATTAGGGATAAAGCTAGGTTTAGGGCTAGGGTTCAAGTTAAGATTAAGGTTAAAGCTAGGTTTAGAGCTCAGATCAAGTGTAGGATTTGTGTTAGGGTTAATGCTAGGTTTAGGACAATGACTAATGTACGAACTAGATTTATGATTAAGCCTAATTTTAGGGTTAACGTTAAGGCTAGGTCTAGTGTTAGGGTTAATTTATGTTAGTGTGATGATTACAGCTAGGACTAGTGTTAGAGTAAGCGTCAGGGTCAGAGTAATATTTAGAGTTAGGGTTAGGGCTAGATGTAAGGTTTGAGTTTGATTTAGATTAAGGTTTTGGGTTAGCAATATGGCTTGGTGTTATTATGCGTAGAACAGGGCTAGGGTAACTTTTAGCATTAGCCTATTGCTTGGTTGGGAGAGTGTTAGACTTTGGTTTGGCTAATGATTACAGTTAAATTTAGAATTAGGTTTAGATTCAGATTTAGGTTTAGATCTAGAGTTAGAACTAGAGCTAATGATAAAACTATGGCTAGGGCTAGGGCAAGAGTTATAGTTAGTCTTAAGGATAGGGTTAGGATTAGGATAGGATTAAATTAGGGCTAGAATTAGATCTAGGCTTAGTTTTAGTATTAGGCCGAAGGTTAGGGTGGGGGTTCAGCTTAAGTTTAGAGTTATAGTTAGGTTTATGGTAAGGGATGGGGTTATAGGTAGGTTTATTGCTGGGGTGAGAGTTAGAATTAGGGTTAGGGCTAATTAGGGTTATGTTTCATGTAAGGATTAAGGCTAGGTTTAGAAATAAGTTTAGGGCTAGGTCTATTTTCAGGTCCAGCTTTACAGTTAAAGATAGTTTAAGGTTAGGTTTAGGCCTATGCCCTGCGTAAGCATTAGGTTTAAGTTAGAGTAAGGTTTGGAGATAAGGATATTATTAGGGTCATGGTCATGATTAGTGTTTTGGATAGGTTAAGGTTTAAATTTTGGACCTGAATTAGCATTAAGGTTAGGATCAACATGATAATAGGGTTAGGTTTAGGTTTCAGGTTATTTATGGTAATGGATAGGGTTAAAATTAGAAATAGGGTTAGGTTTAGGCCTTGGGTTAGCATTAGGGTTAGAATTAGTGATAGGGTTAGAGTTAGGTTTAGGGTTAAAGCTAGGGTTAGGGCTCAGAATAGGGCTATAACTTGGGTTAAGTTAGGGCTAGTGTTGGGGTTATCATTAATGTAAATACTAGGTTTATGTTTAGGGATAATTTTAGTGTTATTGGTTAGGACCAGTTCTAGTGTCAGGTTTAGGTTTAGGGTTATGGTGATGTTTAGACTTAGCGTTAGTGTTAAGGTCAGAGTAAGGGTGAGGGTTACTTTTATAGTTTGACTTAAAATTCAAATTATTTCTAGGGTTATGGCTAGGTGTAGCATTAGGGCTTGGTTTATGTTAAGGATTAGGTTAAGTCTATGGGTTGGTTCGTTTTTAGAGCTAGGGCTAGGCTTAGGGCTAATTTTAGGATTAGCCTTAGGGTTAGGGCTAGGGCTAGGGTTAGGTTTAGGCTTAGGCTTATTTTTAGGGTTAGATTGAAAATTATGGTTAGATATTTGGTTACATTCAAGAACATGATTAGGGCTAGGGTTAGACCTACGGTTCAGGCTAGGATTGGGCTTCCAGTAAAGTATAGGGTTAGAACTAGAGTTAGGGCTAGGATGGGAGTTAGAGTTAGTCTTTGGGCTAGGGTTAGGGTTAGAGTTAGGGCTATGGCTAAATTAGGGCTAAGATTAGGGCTAGGCTTAGTATTAGGGTTAGGGTTATAATTAAGGCTATGTTTAGGGCTAGGATAAAGACTGGGGTTTGTGCTAGGGTTAAGGCTAAGTTTATGGCTGGGGCAGAAGACAGAATTAGGTTTATGGTTAGTCATAGTTTTAGAGTTACGTTTATGTGTAAGTCTAGTGAAAGAGTTAGATATAGAGTAATAGTCAGGTTTAGAGCTAGAGGAATTATTAATGTCAGGGTCAGTGTTCGGCTTTGGTTTGGGTTTCAGTTCAGGGTTAGGGCTCAAATTAGCATTAGAGTAATGATAAGACTATGTTTAGGGTTCAGGTTAGGTTTAGGGTAATTGAAAGTTTGGGGGATAGTGATAGGTTTAAGGTTAGGACTAGAGTTAGCATTAGCATAAGGGTAATCATTAGGGTTAGGATACAGTTAGAGTTAAGATTAGGGCAAGGGTTGTAATTAGGATTAGGTCTTGAGTTAGGATGAGGGTGACGGTTAAAACTAGGTTTAGGTTTAGGGTTACTTTTAGAGTAAGGGTTAGGTTCTGAGCTATGGTTAGGCCTAGGTTGGGATTTAGCTTCAGGGTTCGGTCTAGGGAAAGGATTATCATAGGCTTAGGGTTAGAGTTAGGGTTAGAGTTAGACCTAGGATTAGTGGTAGAGTCAATATGAGGGTCAGAGTAAGGGTTAGAATTTGGGATAGGGTTAGAACTAGAATTAGAGCTAGGGTTAGAAATATTAATAGACTTAGGGTTTTGGTTAGCCTAAGGATTAGGATAGGTCTAGGTTTATTCTTAAGTTTAGGATTATGCTTAGGGCAAGGGATTGGTTTAGAGCTAGGTTTAGGTCTATGGTTAGGGTTAGAGTTAGGGTTAAATTTAGGTTTAAGGCTCAGATTAGGGTTAGTTTTTGTGTTAGGGTTAGGAATAGGATTAGGCTATGTATAATGTTAGAAGTAGGGTCAAATTTAGGTTAGTTTTAATGTTATGGTTAGTTTGAGTGTAAGGGTTATGTTTAATTTTAGGGTGATATTTATAGCTAGGGTTTGTGTTAGGGTAAGAGTCAGGTCAGGGTTCATTTTAGGGTTAAAAATAGGTCTCAAATTATTGTCAGGGTTATTCTTAGCATTCAGTTTAAGGTGAGGGCAGTGTTTAGAGTTGAGTGTTAGGGTATGACTCAGTGTTAGTTTTAAAGTTACTGTTAGAACTCGAATTAGGGCTAGGAATAGGTCTAGGTTTAGTGTTAGGGTTTGGTTTAAGTTAATATTTAAGGTTAGGGCTATTGCTTGGTTTTAGTTTAGTACTAGGGTTAGGTTTAGGGATAGTGTAAGTGTTAAGCTTAGACTTAGGTTTAGGGTAGGATTTAGAGTTAGGCTTAGATCTGGGGTTAGGACTGAAACTAAGGATTTAGAAAGGGTTATGGATAGGCTAGGGTTATGGTGAGGGAAAGGGTTAGAACTAGGGATAGATACAGGGTGAGAGTTAGAGTGAGTTCTAGGGCTAGGGTTAGTGTTAGGGTTAGAGATAGGGCAAAATTAGTGCTAGGATTAGGAATAGGTTTATTGTTTGGCTTAAGTCTACAGCTAGGAATAGGGTTAGGGTTAAGTTTAGGGTAAAAGATGGCATTATAGCTATGTATAGAGATAGGGTGAGGGTTAGAATTAGAGTTAGAGGTAAGGTTAGGGTTAAGTTTTCAATTAGAGCTAGGTTTAGGGCTAGGATAGAGGCTAGGCTTTGTTTTAAGTTTAGGGCTAGAATTAGGGCTAGGGCTAATTTCAGGTACAGAATTGTGGTTAAAGATAATTTTTGGGTGAAGATTATTTTTATGACTAAGTTAAAGATTAGGTGTAGAGTTATGTTCAAGTTTAGAGCTAGGGGTTTTATTAGGGTCAAGGTCAGGTTTAGGGTTTGGGATAGGTTAAAGTTTCAAGATAGGGCTTGAATTAGTGTTAGTGTTAGGGTTATGGTAATGATAGTGTTAGGTTTATGTTCAGGTGAGGTTCAGAGTAATAGATTGGGTTAAGATTAGGGATAGGTTTATTTTCATGCCTAGGGTTAGAATAAGGGTTAATGTTTTTTTATGGTAATGGATAGAATTAGAGATAGGATAAGGGCTAAGTTTATGGTTATAAATAGGGTTAGGGCTAAAGGTAGGATTAGGACTACGTTATGGGTTATGTTAGGAATAGGGTTAGGGTTAGGGCTAATGTATCTACTAGGGTGATGTTTATGGCTACTTTTAGTGTTAGATTTATTGTTAGGGTGATGTTTAGAGCTAGTAGTGTTAGGGTCAGTGTCAGGTTCAAGATTAATTTAAGAGTTCAGCTTACAACTCATATTAAGGCTAGAGTTAGGGCTATGTTTAAGGTTAGGGTTTGGTTTAGGTTAAGGGTTAGGGTTATAGCTATAGCTAGGTTTTGTTTTAGGGCTGGGGCCAGTGTTAGGGCTAGTTTAATGGTTTGGGTTAGTGTTAGGATTTGGCTTAGTCTTCGGACAAGAGCACGATTTAGAGTTAAGTTTTTTTTAAGGTTATTGCTAGGGCAAAGGATAGGGCAAGGATTTAGGCTAGGGTTAGAGTTATGGTAAGGGATAAGGTTAGAACGAGTGAAAAGTCTAATGTGAGAGACAGAGTTAGTCTTAGGGCTAGGGTTAGGGATAGGAATAAATTAGGGATAAAATTAGTGTTAGGGTTAGTGTCAGGGTTCAGCATAGAGTTTGGGTTAGGGTTGTAATTAAAGCTATGTTTTTGGCTAGGATAAGGCTAGGGTTTGTGTGAGGATTAGGGCTAGAATTATGGCTAGGGCTAATTTCAGGTTTAGTGTTAGAGTTAGGGATAGTTTTAGAGAAAGTTTTATGGCTAGGTCTATTGTAAGGGTTAGGTATAGGGTAAGAGTTAGGTTTAAAGCTATGGGAATTATTAGGGCCAGGGTCAGTGTTTGGGCTTGGTTTAGGTTGAGTTTAAGGTTATGGCTCAAATTAGAGTTAGGGTTAGGGTTAGGGTAAAGATAGGGTTAGGTTTAATGTTCAGGTTAGGTTTAGGATAATTGATAGTTTTGAGGATAGAGATAGGGTTAGGGTTAGTCCTAGGGTTAGCATTAGGATAAGGATTATGTTTAAGGTATTAGATACAGTTAGAGTTTAGATTAGGGCTAGGATTATGCCTAGGATTAGGTCTTGAGTTAGGGTCAGGGTGAGAGTTAGGATTCAGGCTATGTTTTCAGCTTGGATGAGGGTTTGTGTTAGGGCTAGGGCTAGGGCTAGGGCTAGGATTAAGGCTAGGGCTAATGTCAGGTCTAGCATTATGGTTATGGGTAGTTGTAGGGTTTGGTTATGAATAGGTCTACTGTAAGGGTTAGGTTTATGGTAAAGGTCAGGTTTAGAGTTAGGTGTATTATTAGGATCAGGGTCAGAATTAGAAATTGATTTCAGGAAAGGTTTAAGATTAGGACTCAAGTTAGCCTTAGGTTTAAAATAATGAACATGGTTAGGTTTAGGGTTCAGGTTAAGTTTAGGGTTTTGAATAGCCTTAGAGAGAGCTATAGAGTTACGTTTAGTTCTTTTGTTAGCATTGGTGTTAGGCTTAAGTTTAGGGTAAAAGGATTACAGCTTCGTTAGGGCTACTTTTATGGTTAAGATTAGGGCTAGTGTTAGGGTTAGGGTTATGGTTAGGGATAGAAATAGGGGTAAGTTTAGGGTAAGTGGTATTGTTGGAGCTAGATTCAGGGCTAGGGCAAGAGTCAGGATTAGAGAAGGTCTAGGATAAATGTAAGGATTAGGGCTACGTTTAGAATTAGGGTTAGTTATGGTAATAGATAGAGTCAGAGCTAGGATTTGTGCAATGGGTACAGTTAAAATTAGGGTTAAATTATGGTTATGGATAGGGTTATGCTAATATTTAGGGTTAGGATTAATGCTCATTTTAGAGATAATGTTAGGCTTAAAGTTACTTTATGTAAATATCTATTATACAATCCAGGATTCATCTTTAACCAACCTTACTCTTTTTCCAAGGTATAGGCCTTTTGGTTCAACTGTTTGGTGTCCAGAATAGTTAATATTTTCATTTTACTCTATTGTAACCTATACAAGTAAATGTAAATGGACCTGGAAATCAAACAGGGTTTATACTATCTGCTTGAAACTATTCTCACACCCTGAATTCTTTGTGGGGACACTGTGGTATGTTTCTTGTGATTGTAGACCTAAGCTGAAACATGCAAAAACAACTTTATCCAAAAGCCCTTTAGGAGAAAGCAGGGAATATGCATGAACTGGAATTCGTCCAATAATTATTTGGTCAGATTTGTTCAATACTGAGTAGGATTCATTATTTAGCTTGCCCCACTAAGCTCTCCAAGTGTGATTATTCTAGAATCAGTGGTTAGTTTATCAGGTAGGGTTAGTGATAGGTTTAGGGTTAGGGCTTGGGTTAGATGTAGTTTTAGGTTAAGAGTAATTTTTGTACAAATTTTTTTGATACTTGGAAGGATTCAACTTTTATCAAGCCTTAATATGCTCCACAGGTTCGGGCCTTTTAATTTTATTGGCTTGCTAACAGGGACACTCTGTATTTTAAGTTTTCACTTCATATATATATATATATACATATATATATATATATACATATATATATATATATATATATATATATATATATATATATATATATATATATATGTAAATGAAAATGGAGTTTAAAATCCAACCAGGTTGATGCAAGCTGCTTGAAACTTCAAAGACAGAATCAGTTTTCTGTGGGAACTCGCTGATTTGTTTATTGTGAAAGAAGCCCTAAGATGAAGATGGAAAAAACAACTTTATCCAAGAGCCCTTTAGCAGAAAAAAAGAGAGAAATATGCATGAACTGAAACACCACCTCAATTATTTGATCATATTTCTTTGATACTGCCTAGGATTCATCTGATAACTTAGCTAAATAGTCTCTCTCAGTATAGGACTTCTAGGATCAACAATTTTTCAAACAGGTAATGGTTTGTGTTTAGGTTAGTGTTGGGCTAGTGTTAGAGCTAGTATTAGGGTAAAAGTTAGTTTTCTTCAAATTTCTTTGATACTGGACAGGTTTCATTTTTCTCATTTCCTCACTATACTCCACATATTTGAGCCTCCAAGGTTCAATGGTTCACTGTAAGGAACAGTTTGTATTTTAAAGTTTTAGTTAATTTTTCCTATTCAGGTAAATGGAAATGGAGTTGGAAATCAAACAGCATTGATGCTAGCTGCTTGAAACTTCACACTCCACAATTCTCTGTGAGCAGTCTCTGATTGTGTGCAATTCCTCGTGAAAGTAGGCCTAAGCTGAAGCATGTAAAAACAACTTTATCCATGAGTCCTTTAGGAGATAACAGGAAAATATGCACATGCTGATAGATTCCATCAACTTTTTGGTCAAATTTCTTTGATAATGTGCAGCATTTGTCTCTTAGCCTGTCCCACTAGGCTACCCAAGTTTGAAAATCTTACAGTCAAAGGTTCCATAACAATTTTAGGTTTAGGGAAAGAGCTAGGGTTAGAGCTAGTGTTAGGGTTAGAAATAGTTTTATTCAAAATTATTTGATACTTGGCAGGATTTACTTTTAAGCTAGATTTACTATGTACCCCAGGTTTAGGCCTTCTCCATTCACAGGTTCACTCTCAGGAACATTTTGTATTTTAACATTTCACTTTATTTTGACCTATACAGGAAAATTAATGGAGTTGAAAATCAAACAGTGTATGTGCTAGCTGATTTCAAACTTCTTACACTCCATCAGCTCTCTGTAGAGACTCTGGTATTTTCCTTGTAAAATGAGGCCTATACTTAAGCATGCAAAAACAACTTAATCTGTGAGTCTTTTAGGAGAAAACAGGAAAATATGGATATACTGAAATACCTCCCATTTTTATTTGGTCAAATTTGATGCATAGGATTCAACACTAAGCTTGTCCCACAAGGCTCCCCAAGTATGGGAACTCTAGGATCAATGATTCTTTAATCAGGTTAGGGTTAATGTTAGGTTTAGGGTTATTCCTAGGGCTAGGGGTAGAGGTTATGTTAGGGTGAGAGTAAATTTTGTTCAAATTTCTTTGATATTGGTCAGGGATCATATTTTACCTAGCCTTTTTATACACCCAAGGTATGATTTTCTCAATTCAATGGTTCACTATCATGAACACTTTGTATTTTAAGGTTTCACTTCATTTGACACCTATGGGTATGTGGAAATCAAACAGGAAACCCTTCCCCTGAACCTAACCCTAAGCCTAACCATAAATTTAGCACTAATTCTAGGCCTAAACCTAACATTAATCTTAGATATATTCCTAGCCTTAATTTAGCCCTAACCCTAACCCTAGACCTAAACATAAACTTAGCCCTAATCTTAGGCCTAAGCCTAACACTAACCTTAGACCTATTCCTATCACTAATTTAGCCCTAACCCTATCCCTAAGACTAAATCTAACTTTTTCCATAGCCCTATTCCTAGTTCTAACCCTATTCTTTACCATAACCCAAACTAGCCCTAATCTTAGCTCTTTCAGTTGCCATAGCCCTAACTCTAGAATTAACCATAACTGGAAATCTACTCCTAAGCCTAAACTCACCCCATCAGTAACAATAACACTAATGCTAATCATAAAACGACCCTTAACTTTAGCCTTAGCTCTAAAACAAACCAAAGCCATAGGAATAACTCTAACCTTTAACCCAAACCAAATCCTAACCCTATATCTAGCCCTAAGCCTACCCTTAATAGAGTCCTATCCCTAACCCTAAAATGAACCATGACTCTGACACTAAAACCAATCCTAGTTAAAAACATCACCCTAAATCTAAACATAATCCTAAAACTAGACTTAGTCCTATATGTAAACCTAAAACTAGCCCTTATTGTAATCTTAGTTCTTAAATTAACGGTATCGGTAACAAGAGCCCTAAAGTAACCCAAAACCCAGCCCTAATTCAAGACCCAACCCTAGCTTTAACACTAAAATGAACCCTAAACCTAGCCCTAACCCGTATCCTAAACCTAACCCTAACTTTAATTCTTATACTAAACCTAAACCTAACCCTAACCGTAGCCCTATCTCTAACCATAATTTTAGCACTAAACTTAGCTCTAACCCTATCCATTAGCCTAACCCTATCCATAACCCTAATGCTAATCCTTAGCCTGACCCTAGTACTATCTGTAATCCTTACCTATTCATTACCAAAACCTAACCTGAACCCTAAACCTAACAATATCATTACCCTAACATTAACATTAACCCTAATGCTAAATTGAGCCCTAATCCTAAACCTTAATCTAAACCAAACCCTAACTCTGACCCTCACTGTAATAATATCCCTACCTCTAAACCTGACCCTAACCCTTATAATATACCTAGCCAAAAATCTATTCCAAATCCTATCCATAACCATCACCGTACACCTGACATTAGCCCTAACACTAATTCTAACCTAACCCTAACACAATCCCTAATCCTAATCCTAGGCTTAACACTAGCTTTATTCCTAACCTTCACTTAATCCTAACCCTAACCCTAACTTTAACCCTCACCCTAGCTCTAAACCTAGCTGTAACATCATACCTTACTCTTACCCTAACCTTACCCCTAATACTAGCTGTAACCCTATCCCTAATCATTATCAAAACCCTAACCTTGATGGTAACCGTAGACCTATCCCTAATCTTTAGGCTAATCAAAACACTAACCCTGTAAATAGTCCTAACACTAGCCCTCATCCTACCTCTAACCCTAACCATGACCCATATTCTGATTGTAGAAGTAACCCTACATCTAAATCTGACCCTAACCAAAAACCAAACCCTTACACTATCCCTACCAGTAAACTTACATATAAACCAGACCCTGCAACTAGCCATAGACTTAAATCTAATCCTAAATATAGCCTTAACTCTAGCCCTAGATATAAACAAAACCTAGCTCTGGCCCTAACGAGAAACCTTAAGTTAACACAGAGGCTAATCCTACACTAGACATAAATCTAGTCCTAATTCTGGCTTTAATCTGAACTCTAAATCTGACCTGAACACTGACCCTGTATATAACACTAAGCTATCTCTGAACCTGACTGTAACTGAACACCTAAACCTAACACTAGACATAGCCATAAACCTAACCCTACAACTATCTCTAATCATAATCCTAGCTCTTACATTACTCATAGCCCCTAACCCTATGCCTTAACCTAACACAAAACCTAGAGCGAATCCTAGGTCTAAACCCAGCCCTAAGCATAACCTTATCCTTAACGTTAGCTCTGATCCTAACCCTACACCTAGACTTAGTCATAAACCTTACTAAAAGCCTAACTTTTAATCTAAATACAAACTTAGACCTTTCTCTAACTCTTACCCTAACCCTAGCCCAAAGCCTAAACTTAAGCCTACCCCTAAAACTAGCTCTAAACCTACACATTACCCTAACCATAATCCTATACCTATCAATAACCCAAGCAATAACCCTAACCCTAACCCTAAATATAACTGGAAAACTAACCCTACACCTAACATAAACCTACCACTTGCCATAGTCCTAAACCTACCTCAAATCATAACTGATAAAAAAAACTAAAAATAATAATAGCCTTTACACTAACCCTAAAATTGAATGTAACCCTAACCCTAAACTTCAACCTACATCTAAAGATATCTATTACCCTAACCCTTATCCTAACTCTAATGATAAGCATAGCCCTAACACTAACTCTCACCATAACCCTAATTCTACCATAATCCTTTCACTAAACCTAATGCTGATATTAACCCTTGACCTAGCATTAGCCCAAACTCTAGCTCAATCCCTAACCCTTAAACTAAACATAACGCTAGGCCAAACCCTAACTCTCCTCCTAGCCCTACTCCTAACCATGACCGTAGCCAAAACCCTACCTCAAACTCTATCCATTTCTCTAACCATAACCGTAAATCTAATATTAAACCTAGCCATAACCCTAACCCTACCTTTATCCCTATCCATGATAATCAGCCAAAGCCTCAAACAAGCTGTAACACTTTACTCATTCCCTTACTCTTACCCTTAATCTAATCCTAGCTTAAACCCAAACCCTAACACAAATCCTAAACCTCATCCTAATTGTAAACCTAACCCCAGCCTTAATCCTAGCTGTAATTTCACCCATTACCCTAACTCTAACCAGAAACCTTATGGTAACCCTAGAACTATTCCAAAACCTACTCTAACCCTAAATGAATAGCTAACTCTAGTCATAACCATAAACCTAACACTTACCATAGTCCTCACCCTAGCTCAAACCCTAACAATTATGCTAAACCTAACAGTAACCCTAGCCCTAAACATTAATTAAATCATTTGTTAACATTAATTAAAATATTAATTAAACCTAACCCTAACTCGAAATCTAACCCTTTCCACTACACTTATCCTAATGGTAACACTCGACCTAGCCCTAAAACTAACCCTAATTTGAGACCTAACCCTAAACCTAACCTTAGCCTTAGCACTAACCTTAGCTCAAACCCTAACCCATACCCTAAACCTAACCCTTGCCTAAACCCCAATACTAACCCTAACTCTAGCCCTACTCCTAAACATAATCCTAGCCCTAATCCTATCTATTACTCTAATGATAAGCATAAACCTATTGCTAACCCTAGGCCTAACTCTCAACCTATTCATTACCCTAAACCTAAACTGAAACGTAAAACTAACCTGAAGCCTAAACCTAGCCCTATTCCTTATCCTAACCCTAACTCTAAACCTAAAGCTAATTTGAGCCCTAACCCTAAACCTCAACCTAACCCAAACCCAAGACTTGACCCTTACCATTATAGTACCCTAGCTCTAAACTTTAATCTTACCCTAAACCTACCTCTGACACTAGACCTAGCCATAAACCTTACCGTAAATTTATTCCTAACAATAACCCTAGACCTGATATTAGTCCTAGCCCTAATTCTTGCCATAATTCTAACACAAATGCAAGCCTTCATCCTACCATAAACCTAGCTTTAAATCTAACCCAAACCCTAACTCTAGCCCTATCCCTAATTTTATCCCTGGCCCTAGTTCTGAACTTTGCTATTACTCCACCCCTTCCCCTAAATGTCACCTGAACTCTAACCCTAGACTTAATTCTAACCCTAATCCTAGATCTACCTGATCCTAGTTCTAATTTAGCCCTTACCCTATCCCTAAGAAAAGCACTAAGACAAATTATAACTCACACCCTAGCCCTATTCCTGAATCTACCCCTATCACTTACCATAACACCAACATTTACCTAATCTTATCCCTAACACTAGCCCTAGCCCTAACCCTAGATCTAAACATAACTCTAAATCTAACCCTAAACATAGGCCTAAAACTTATACTGACCCTAGGCTAACACTAATGCTAGTCCTAAAACTAGTCCCGCCACCCCCCCAAAATAAAAAAAAAAAAACAAGCCATTGTCTTAACCCTAATCCTTAACCTAAAACAAAACAAATCCTACACCTAACCTAATTTTAGCCATAATTCCAGTCCTACCATTATCCTAAAACTAACCTCAATCCTGACTCTTACCCTAATACTAACCCTAGCTTTAACATAACTCTAAAATTATACCTAACCCTAAAACTAGACCTAGCCCTAAACATAACCCTAAAAGTAACCCTAATCATAACTTTAATTCTTACATTAGAATTCTAGATGTAACCTAACCCAAAAACTAGCCCAAATAGAAGCCCTACACCTCTTTTTAAACCTAACCCTAACCATAGCCCTAACCATTACCCTAAACCTAACCCTAAACCTAAAACTTGCCCTGACCCTAAATTTAACCCTAGCCTTAATCTTAAACAAAATCCTAGCCCTAACCCTAGCTCTAAAACTATCTATTACCCTAACCCTAAACCTAAACCTGATGCTAATCCTAGGATAAACCTAACCCTATCTCCAACCCTAACTTTATCTATTAACCTAATCCTATCCTAAAATTTAAACCTAAACATAAACATTACCCTAATCTTAAACCTAACTCAAATGCAAATAAGAGCCCTAACCCAAAACCTTAACCTAACCAAACCCTTAACCATGACTGTGACCATAATAATAACCCTATCTTTAAACCTGACCCTAATACTCAATCTAACCCTTACACTAGAACTAGCCATAAATATAAACCTAAATTAACCCTAAATATAAACCTAGACCTGAAATACTCATAGCCTTAATCATAGCCCTAACCCTAATAAAAAACCTAGCCATAATCCTGACCTTAAACCTAGCCCTAATACTAGCCCTAAACCCAAGCTTAATCCTCATCCTAACCCAATCCTATCCCTAATCGTATTTGCACCCTCACCATAAGTCTAGCTATAATAGCATACCTTACACTAATCCTAATCCTAACCCTAGCCCTAAACCTAGGCCTAGCCCTAAAACTAAACCGAGCACTAATCCTATAACTAATTTAACCCTCACCTTAAACCTACTCCTCTCACCCTAGCACTAACTCTAGTTCTAAGCCTATTACTTACCATAACCCAAATCCTAAGTCAAAACTTAGCCCCAACACTAGCCCAAAATTTGCCCTAGCTCTACACCTAGACCGAACCATAATTCTAAAGCAAACCCTAAACCCAAGCCTAAACCTCAACCTAACACTAGCCCTAATCCTAATGATAATTGGAAAACTAGCCGTAACCCTAGGCCTAGCACTCTAACTAAACCGAGTAAAAGGCTTAACACTAATTCTTAACCTAAACCAAATCCTAAGCTTATACCTAGTCTTAAACTTGCCCTAATTAGAGTTATAACCCTAAATCTATAACTTACTCTGACCCTTACTCAGACCCTACAACTAACCCTACCTCTAAACATCACCCTAACCCTAAAACTAAACTGAACACTAGACCTAGCCCTAATTCTAACCCTAAACCTAGCCCTAGTAATAATGGCAATTTTTATATTAGCCATAGCCCATTAAAAACAGAAAACCTAGCTCTAATCCAAGACTTAAACCTAGCATTAAACCTAAAACTAACCTTAAGCCTTGCCCTATCCATAACCTTAACACAAGCCCTAATCCTAGCTCTAAACTTATCTCTTACCCTAAGCCAAACCTTCAACCTAATGCTACTCTAGTCCTTACTGTAATCCTTAGCCTACCCCAAACCATAACTCTAATACTAATCCTAACCCTAGCCTGAATTCTAGCTCTAAACATAATACAAACCCTAACCCTAACCCTGACCCTTATTCTGACCATAACTCTAACCCTAGGTTTAAACCTTAACCTAACCCTAAACTGAATCTTAACAGTAGCCCAATGGGTAAACCTTTACCTAAATCTAACCTAAACACTCAACCTAGACAGAAGCCTAATTCTAAAATTAGCTATATCTCTAGCACTAGCCCAAACATAAACCTAGCCCTAGCTCTAACAATAACCCTTAACCTAACTAAAACACTAACTCTACCTCTAGACCTAACACTAGCCCTAATTCTGACCCCAACAATAAACCTAACCCTAAGCCAAACAAAGACTCTTTTTCTAAAAAAAAATCCCTAGATCTAAACATTATGCTAAACAAAAATCTATCCATAACTCTAACCCTGGACCTAACCATAACCCAAACCCTAGCTCTTACATTACCCATAGCCTTAATGCTAGCCCTCAATCTCACACAAAACTTAGCCCTAAACCTAGCCCTAAACCTAGCCCAAAGTGTAACCCTAACCCTAACTTTTGCCTTAGTCCTAACCCTAGCTCAAACATTAACCCTTACAATAAACATAACCCTACACCTAATCCTAACCCTAATCATATTCCTAATCCTAACCATAACCAAGGCCAAACACTATCTCTAACTCTATCCATTACCCTAAACATAACCCTAAACCTAATTCTCACCCTAGCCCTTGACATTAACCCAAAAATAGACCTGACACTAACCCTAACACTTGCCCTAGCCCTAACCAAAGCTAAAACCCTAACATTTGCCTTAAACCTAACCCTAACACTAACCCTAGGCCTAACCCTATCACTAACCTAATCCTTCCCATAATCCTAATCATAGAATTAGCCCAACTTCTATCAGTTACCCTAAATATAAGCCTAACCCAAATGCTAAACCTAGGCATAACCCTAAACCTATTGCTAACACTAACCCTATGCATTACCTAAACCTAACTGGAACACTAAAATTAAACCTATCAATTACTCTAACCCTAACCCTAACCCTAATGCTAATTTGAGCCCTAAACCTCAACCATTACCTAACCCAAACTCTAAACAAGACACTGACTCTAATAATACAACTAGCTCTAAATCTGGCCCTAAACCTAAACCTAACCCTTACCTAGACCTAGCCATAAAACTAACCATAACACTATCCCTAACCATAACCCTAGACCTGACATTATCCCTCTACCTAATTATTACAATAAACCTAACAGGAAACCGATTCCTCATCCTAGCCCTAAACCTACCCTTAATCCTAACCTGAACCCTAACCCTAGCCAAAGGGTCTAAACCTCACCCTTACACTTAGTCTATATTTTACACTAGAGCTAGACACAAACCTAACCATAAATCTACCCAACTGTAACACTAGATCTGACATTAGCCCTAGCCCTAATTCTAGACCTAACCTAAAACAAAACCTAGTCCTCATCCTAGACCCAACCCAGCCTTAATCATAAACTTAACCCTAACCCTAGCCCTGACTCTAATTCTAACCCTCACCCTACATACAAACCTAGCTATAATAACATTTCTTACCCTAAACATAATCATAAACCTAGTCCTAACTCTAGGCCTATGCTGAACACTAACCCTAGACCTAATCCTAGCCCTAATTTACCCCTATTCTCAGAATCAACCATAACCCTAGCCCTAAGACTAACTCTAACTTTCACACTAGACCTGTCCCTAGTTCTAATCCTATCCCTTACTATAACCCTAATCCTAGACCTAAACCTAGACATAACCTTAGCAATAACCCTTGCCTTGTCTTCATTCCTAGTCCTAATTCTAGATCTAATGCTAACTCTAAATCTAACAATAAACCTAAGCCTAAGCCTAACATTATAACTAGCCCTAACTCTAACACTTATCATAAAACTAGATCAAACCCTAACACTAGCAGTAAAACAAAGCAGAGCAATAGCCCTAACACTAAATCTTAACTTACACCAAACCCTAGCACAAAACTCGACTTAACCCTAGCCCTAATTTGAGTCTTAACCTTAACTCAATACTAACCGTGAATCTGACAAATATCTTAACACTCAATTTGCTCTGAACATCACCCTAACATTAAATAAAACCCTTATAGTAAACCTAGCATTATTTTGAGTCTAAACCCTAACCCTAAAACTAACCGTGTCCCTGACTATTAACCTAACACTAACACTAGCTCTAAATATCAACCTAACCTTAAACCTAATCTTAACACTAGAGGTCTAACCCCTAACCATAACAAAAAAAATTAATGCTAATTGTAACCCTAGTTCTTACATTAGCCATTGCTGTAACCCTAGCCATAAACCTAACACAAAACTAGCCCTTAACTGAGCCCTAAAACTAGCTTTAAACCTAACCCTTATCCTAACCCTAGCCCTAACCCTAGCTCTAACTCTATGCCCTAACCTAAGCAAAACTCAAACCCTAATGCTAACCTTAGTCCTCAACCGAACCCAAACCCTATCTTTATTACTAGTCAGAGCCTGAGCCCTAATTCTAGCTCTAACCATATGCAAAACCTAACCCCAACCCTTACCCTTATTTTGACTCTAACACTAATCATAGGTCTAAACCTGAATCTAACCCTAAACCAAACCCTAATACTAGCCCTACCAGGAAACTTATGCCTATACCTAACCTTATCTCTGGCCCTAGAGCTTAACCTAATTCTAAATATAGTGATAACTCTAGCCCTATACCTAAACAAAAACTTAGTCCTATCCCTAAGAGTAACCCTTAAACTAATCCAAACATTAACACTACTCCTATACCTAACTTTGTCATAATTTTGGCTTTTACCCCAGCCCTAACTCTAACTTGAACTCCGACCCTGACACTAACACTAAACCTAGTTATAAAACTGAGAATAAAACAAAATCTAAACTTTACATTACACCTAGCCATAACTTTTACCCTACAACTAGCCATAATTAGAACTCTAGATCTTACATTACCCATAGCACTAACCCTAGGCCTAAACATTACACAAAACGTAGCCCTAATAAAAACTGAGCTATATCCCTATTCCTAACCCTAAACCTAAAACAAATCATAACCCTATTCTTATAACTAATACTGACCCTGACTCTGGCCCTACATCTAACCCTAGCTCTAAACATCACCTTAACCCTAAATGTAATGCACACACTAGAACTAGCCCTAAATCTAACCATAAAAGTACCCCAAATTGTAAAGGCAGTTCTTATACTAACCATAGCCATAATCCTAACAGAAAACCTAACCCTAATCTGAGACTTAACCCTAGCTTTATCGCAAACCCTAAAAATAACCCTAGCCCTAACCCTAACCAGAACCATTTCCCTAGCTCTAACTCTATCCCTTATCCTAATCCAAACCCTCACCTAAATGCTACCCTAATTCTAAACCTAATCCTAAACCTAACCCAAACCCTAACTCTATTACTAATGCTAACCCTAGCCCTCATTCTATTGCTGACCCTGTCCAAACCCCTAAGCTTATCCCTGACACTTTTCTGACCCTAACACTAACCCTAGTTCTAAGCCTGACCCTAACTCTAAACTGAACTCTAACACTAGCCCTACCTGTAAACCTATACATAACCTAACCATAACACTAGAACTAGGCCTAAACCTAATTCTAAATATAGACATAACTCTAGCCCTAGCCCTTAAAAATCCTATTCCTATCCCTAACAATAACCATTAACCTAACACAAAGACTAACCGTATCCCTAGACCTAACCCTACTTCTAATTCTGGCACTAACCCTAAACCCAATGCTATCCCAAACAAAGAACCTTATCTTAACACCAACCTTAGCTATAAACCTTATCTTAACCCAGAACCTAATCCTAACTATAGACCTATCTATTACCCTAACCCTAAAACTAGCCATAATCATAAACCAGGCTCTTTCATTACCCATAGCCCTAACGCTAGCCATAAATCTTACACAAAACCTAGCCCTAACCCTAGCCACAAGTGTAAACCTAACCCAAGCCCTAACCTTAATGCTTACTCTAGCCCTAACCATAGCTCAAACTCTAACACTTACCCTAAACATAACACTAGCTTTAACCCTAAACCTAAACCTAGCCCTAATCTTAACTGTACCCACAGCCCAAATCTTAGATCTAACTTTATCCACTACCTTAAAAAAGCCCTGAACCTAATGCTAATCCTAGCCCTAACACTAACCCTAACAATAGCCGTTAGAGTCATGCCTTAGCAGTAACCCTAGCTCAACACCTAAAACTTTCCCTAACTCTAACCTTAACACTCACACTGTTGAGAGCCACAGCCAAAGGGGGCCCCAGCAAACTTCCAGCTGCCGGCTGATGATCCAGCTGCCAGCAAACTTCCAGCTGCTGGCTGATGATTGGCTCACAGTGGCCCCAGCAACATCTAGTTGATTGGTGATGTTCATTGGGCTGTTTCCCTGCCCTTCAGACTGCCAGCTGATGATTGGCTCACAGTGGCCCCAGCAACATCTAGCTGATTGGCTCCTCTGCAGTGATGTTCATTGGGCTGTTTCCGTGCCCTTCAGACTGCCAGCTGATGATTGGCTCACAGCGGTCCCAGCAACATCTAGCTGATTGGCTCCTCCACGGAGCTGCTCATTGGGTGACTTCTTTGGCTCTGCCCACGCAACCCAGCCAATCAGCCTCAAGAGCAGGAGGATTGTGGGAGGTTGGGAGGCTGGTGTGGGGGTGAGAGGCGTGTGGAAGCCGGTGGTGGCAGTTGGGCTCTGAGGGTTTTTTCCCTGAGGAGCTGTTTTGTTTGGCGTTTGTAGTTCTAAAAATAAAGTTAGTTTCTTTTGACAAGTGGCTCCTGATTTTTGCCAAGCCAGACTTCAGCATTTGGTGGCTCGCACAGGGAGCAACTGAGGGTAAGTAAACTGCCCGCCCCTGAGGGCAGGGTGAGAGGATGGGTAGCCATTCTAAGTTTACTCTTTAGATTTGCTTCATTTTTTTTTAACTTGCCTGTCCCTGGAGATGAGTGAGAGGGAAGAAAAACCGCTCACATTTGAGAAAAAACTATTTGCGTCTGAGGAACAGATAGGGAGAAAGGACGAATGCATATGTCAGGTTCCATGTCAGGAGGATAGAAAGGCTGATATAATGATTTTGTGTGGTTCCATTTTATTGGATTCTGTCTCGGTTTTGTTTGCTGTTATCTTGCTGGGTTGTATTATAGTAGAAATACGAAATCAGCAATTAGTAAAAAACAAACTGAAAGAGTGTTAAGTAAATTGTTAGAGGAAGGAAGCTTCCCAGTAAAATCAAGAGCAGTCAGGGCATACGTTGATATAATACAAAAATATAGCCCATGGCTTTTTAAGGAGGAGTTGTTAGATATATCACAATGGAACCATCATGGTGAAGATTTAAAAAGAACAGAAAAGAACAACCCAGGGACTCTGCCAGTTGGCACATTGCCATTGTGGACGTACATATCTGGTTTGCTTAGTCCAAAGCCTTCAATTCAGACAAAGGTAGAAGAAGGAGAAGACATATTGATACAAGTACAAGAGAAGGTCTTTCGAGCTAGTGAGACAGAGGAAGGAAGTTTAGAGCAGAAAAAAGCCATCAGGGGAAAAGTTACAACAGGAGACTGCTAATAACATCTTTCTATCACAGAGCGAAAGTGTCCAACCAACAGCACCACCTCTACCAGAGGGCATAAGTGTCCAATCAACAGCACCACCTCCATATGCTAGGAGAGCCCCAAACCCTGCAGTTGATAGTTGGGATCCTGAGAAAGGATCCCAAGTATGCCCTGTATTTGAGGTAGGAGGGCAGCGAATTCACCAGGGTTTAAATTTCACATCAGTGAAGGAGCTAAAAGAGGCTGTAACCACCTACGGTCCTCACGCACCCTTCACTGTAAGCTTGGTCGAATCCATTACCAACTTAAACATGACGCCAGCATATTGGGCTAATGTTTGTAAAGCTGTGTTAACTGGAGGTCAATACCTGTTATGGAAGGTTGCCAATGAGGAATTTTGCAAGGAGACGGCTAGTCAAAATGCAGCAGCTGGTTATCCTCAGAGAAATCTAGATATGTTGTTAGGAAAGGGACCTTATGAGGATCGGCAGCAACAACTTGCATATGATCCTGGTGTATATTTACAAATTGCTGTAAATGCAGTTAAGGCATGGAAGACTTTACAAGGACATGGAGGTTTACAAGGTCAATTATCTAAGATAATACAAGGAGCTAATGAACCTTACGCTGAATTTGTAGATATTCTTATTCAAACAGCTACCAGAGTTTTTGGGAATACAGAACAAGCAATGCCATTAATAAAACAACTGGCGTATGACCAAGCGAATTGTTGGTGCAGAGATATCAATAGACCATGGAAACAGGAAGATTTAAACACATATATTAAATTATGTAGAGACATTAATGAACAAGAGCAAGTCATGGCAGCTGCAGTAAAACAGGCTTTAGATGCCAGAGACATTAATGAACAAGGGCAAATTGTGTCAGCTACAGTAAAACAGGCTTTAGATGCCAGAGACATTAATGAACAAGGGCAAAGTGTGGCAGCTGCAGTAAAACAGGCTTTAGATCCCAGGCCAAGAACATGCTACAATTGTGAACAAACAGGACATTTTAAAAGGAATTGCCCCATAGGAGGAGGGTTTAACAAAACTAGGTATTAAAGGAGTAGAATACCGGGTATTTGCCCACGATGCCGTAGAGGGAGATATTGGGCTAATGAATGCCATTCTCAAACCACCATAGAGGGTACTCCATTATATTGGGCTAATGAATACCATTCTCAAACCACCATAGAGGGTACTCCATTATCAAAAAACGAACAAGGACAAGGTGTTTATCCACAATATCATGGACAAAGGCATCGGGCTCTGTTGCCAAAAAATGGACAGGGGACCCCAATGCTCCGGGGCCCCAAACCACAAATATATGGAGCACTAGAGGAATCCAGCAACCCCAGAAACCCCATAAGGGCAGTGCCCAGGACATCAGATCCCTCATCAGACAAACCAGAGGGAGCGCAGGGTTGGACATCTGTGCCTCCGCCAAATCAGTAATAACTCCAGAGATGGGAGTTCAAATCATTCCCACAGGGGTAAAAGGACCTCTTCCCAAAGGAACAGTAGGCTTCTTATTGGGACGCAGCTCTTTTACTCTAAAAGGACTTATGATAAGTCCTGGGGTAATTGATCACAATTATGAAAGTGAAATAAAAATTATAGCCAGTTCTCCAAAGGGTATATCAATAATTTCACCAGGAGATAGAATAACACAGTTACTAATAATACCAAGCCTACATGATAAATTTTCCAGTCATGCTGTAGAAAGAGGTTCCAAGGGATTAGGCTCCACAGGTGTAGATTGGGCTATGCTTTCTTTAAATTTAGATTCTCACCCCATGCTAAAACTAAATATTCAAGGACATGAATTTAATGGGCTACTGGATACAGGTGCAGACCTTAGCATTATCTCTCGTCAAGAATGGCCAAAACATTGGCCATTACACCAAGCCACTCAAACACTTCGAGGCCTAGGAATGGCGACTAATCCCAATAGAAGTGCAATGGTATTAGATTGGAAGGATCCTGAAGGATGTGAAGGAACTATACAGCCATATGTATTGGATCATCTTCCTGTAAATTTATGGGGACGAGATGTCCTAGATCAATTAGGTTTGACATTAACAAATAATATCAATCAAAATGCACCAACTATTATGGCTAGACATGGTTTTAGGAAAGAAAAAAGATTAGAAAAACAAGAAGAAGGTATAGCAGCACCAATACAAATAAATCAAGCAACAGACAGACATGGGTTGGATTTTCACAAAGGGCCACTGAGACAATAAAAATTACATAGAAATCAGAAAGACCAGTATGGGTTCCTCAGTGCCACTTGACTAAAGAAAAGATACAAGCAGCCCATGATCTGGTAAAACAACAATTAGCGGAAGGACATGTACAACCTTCTGTATATCCCCATAATACTCCCATTTTTGTCATCAAAAAGAAATCTGGAAAATGGAGATTATTGCAAGATTTAAGAGCCATTAATAATGAAATGGTCATTATGGGACCTGCTAAATCGGGGATTCCTCAATTGTCTGCTTTGCCAAAAACTTGGTATGTTTTAGTTATAGATATTAAAGATTGTTTTTTTTTTCAATTCCAATTCATGCTGAGGATAGTCCATGTTTTGCATTTACTATCCCTGCACTAAATCATGAAGGTCCTGATCAGAGATATGAATGGAAAGTACTCCCTCAAGGGATGGCTAACAGCCCAACTATGTGTCAAATTTATGTTAACAAAGTAATACAGCCACTTAGAAATCAAAATCCTGAACTACAAATATTTCATTATATGGATGATGTATTATTAGCACACAAAGTTAAAAACACGTTGCTAGAATGTTATGCCACACTTACAAACTGATTAAAAAATTATAATCTAGAGATAGCAATAGATAAAGTACAATTAAATTTTTCAATTAATTATTTAGGAGTTCTATTATGCTAAACCATGGTCCATCCACCAAAAATTCAAATACGAGTAGATCAACTCAAATCACTTAATGACTTTCAAAAGTTATTACGAGACATAAATTGGATAAGGCCTTATCTAGGTATTCCAACAGGAGAATTGGGACCTTTATTTGATATCCTAAAAGGTCCATCAGATCCAAATTCACCCCGAATGTTAACGCCTGAAGCAAGAAAGGCATTAAAAATCATTGAAACATATATGGAAAATATGCATTTGGATAGAATTGATATAAGTTTGCCTTTATTATTTATTGTACTACCAACAAAATATATTCCTACAGGAGTATTTTGGCAAGAAGGTCCATTATTATGGATACGTTTATCTTATTCTCCTAACACTATTCTTAGTAGGTATCCTGAAGCTGTAGGACAATTAATACTCAAAGGAATAAAAGCAGCAAAGGGAGTGTTTGGAATTTCTCCCAATAAAATTATTATTCCATATACTATGAATCAAATTGATGATTTAGCTAATGAGTTAAATACTTGGGCAATAATCATGTGCAAATCTAATGTTTCATTTTATAACCACTTACCATCTATTCCTTTATTGTCTTTTTGGTCATTGCATCCTGTAATTTTTCCAAAAATGACAAGAAAAACACCTATCATGAATGCTCCAAATATATTCACTGATGGGTCAAATAACGGTACAGCAGAAATAGTTACACCTGATCAAATTTTACATTTTTAGTACCCAAACAATCAGCTCAAAAGGTAGAGCTTAATGCTGTATTACAAACTTTTGTGATGTTTAAAGATTCGGTATTTAATTTATTTTCTGATAGTCAGTATATAGTTAATGCTATAATATCCCTTGAAGATGCTAGTAGGATTTCCCCTTCTTCTACTGTTTTCTCTTTATTTTCCACTATACAAAGTTTAATCTGGGACAGAAAAGATCCATTCTTTATAGGACATATCAGGGCACATACAGGATTGCCTGGAGCCCTTAGTTTGGGCAATAATTTAGCTAATAAAAATACACATGACATACATATTTTCTCTACACTAGAAGAAGCTATAAATTTTCATAAAAGATTCCATGTCAATGCTAATACTTTACAAAAGCATTTTAAAATAACTAAGGAACAAGCTAGACAAATAATAAAACAATGTCAAAATTGTGTGATCTTTTTACCACAAGTTAATCTTGGAGTCAATCCTAGACGATTGATACCTAACCATATTTGGCAGATGGACGTCACACACTTGCCAGAATTTGGAAAATTAAAATATTTGCATGTTACAGTTGATACTTCTTCTGGATTTTTGATGGGCTCACTTCATGCCGGAGAAAAAACTAAAGATGTTATAGCTCATTGCTTACAAATTTTGCCACTGTGGGCATTCCAAAACAGTTAAAAACAGATAATGCCCCTGGTTATACGTCTACTTTTTTTAAACAATTTTGCTCATCATTTGGCATTACTCATATAACAGGAATCCCATACAATCCACAGGGACAAGGCATAGTTGAAAGAGCTCATCAAACTATTGAAATGTACTTATTAAAGCAAAAAGACGGAATTGGGAAGGGGTATATATTCCCCAAAGATAACCTTAAAATAACCCTTTTTACTCTAAACTTTTTAAATTTGGATTCATCAGGACTTAGTGCTGCAGAAAGGCATATGTGTCCAAAAAATGTACATAAGCCCAAGGTACTTTGGAAAGATATTCTAACAGGACAATGGAAAGGTCCTGACCCAGTAATTGTCTGGAATCGGGGGTCTGTTTGTTTGTTTCCACAGGAAGAACAACAGCCGATTTGTATTCCAGAGAGATTAACCAAGGTTCTGACCCAGTGATTGTCTGGAGTCGGGGGGTCTGTTTGTGTGTTTCCACAGGGACAACAGCAGCCGATTTGGATTCAAGAGAGATTAACTAAAGCAATTTCTACAGACAAAAAAGTAGATGATTTAGCTTTGGCTATCCTTACATCTGCGACAGAACCAAGATGCTTTTTTCAATATATATTTTATTATTGCCCTTTCCCATATCATGAAGTTCTATTTTGTTTTTTTTGAGCTCATACTGACCTAGGTTAATGTTTTGCTGATCAGTTCTATTTTTTTTTTGACTATATAGAGTTTTTAAACTTTGCAATAGAGATTTTACCAGTAAAAAGTTATAAGGCCTTTATTTTTATGTTATGTGTTGTATGTATTATATTATGTGTGCACACATGTGTTTTGTGTTAGATGTTTGAATGTACGTATGTCCATATATCATATATGATGAGTGCTCATGAAAAAATGGATCCAAATATTTTTTTTTATTTCACGTGATTTAAATGGTTTAATTTAAATTGGGTAAATTTAAAACTGTTAAGAATTGTTTTAATATGTAACAAAAAATGAGGTTAACAGATCTGTTTGTTTACTTTCACCTTTCCTTTTCATTATATTTAATAATTCTCTTCAAGATAATGTAAATTGTTAAGAAAATTGTTTTCTTTTAGTGCCTTCTGGAATGTTACACAATTTTTTCTTTAGCCATTATTGCCAGAATTCCTATCTTCATCACAGTGCCGGTGAAGACAATGTAAATTGTTAAGAAAATTGTTTTCTTTTAGTGCCTTCTGGAATGTTACACAATTTTTTCTTTAGCCATTATTGCCAGAATTCCTATCTTCATCACAGTGCCGGTGAAGACAATGTAAATTGTTAAGAAAATTGTTTTCTTTTAGTGCCTTCTGGAATGTTACACAATTTTTTCTTTAGCCATTATTGCCAGAATTCCTATCTTCATCACAGTGCCGGTGAAGACAATGTAAATTGTTAAGAAAATTGTTTTCTTTTAGTGCCTTCTGGAATGTTACACAATTTTTTCTTTAGCCATTATTGCCAGAATTCCTATCTTCATCACAGTGCCGGTGAAGACAATGTAAATTGTTAAGAAAATTGTTTTCTTTTAGTGCCTTCTGGAATGTTACACAATTTTTTCTTTAGCCATTATTGCCAGAATTCCTATCTTCATCACAGTGCCGGTGAAGACAATGTAAATTGTTAAGAAAATTGTTTTCTTTTAGTGCCTTCTAGAATGTTACACAATTTTTTCTTTAGCCATTATTGCCAGAATTCCTAGCTTCATCCTAGTGCCAGTGAAGACAAAGATAAAACTAATCTACAGCTTCTGCAATAGCCATCACTGAACTGCTTGCAGAACTCTAACCTTAACATTCACACTAACCCAATGCCTAACCCTAATTCTAGCTTTAATCCTAAACTTAACCCAAGCCCTAACACTAGCAGTAACTCTATGCATTATCCTAAACATAAGCTTAACCCAAATCCTAATCCTATCCCTAACACTAACCATATACATTGAACTAAACTTAACCCTATCCATTACTCTAATGTTAAACCTCACCCTAACCCTAACCATAAAACTAGCCCTAATTGTAAAGCCAGTTCTTAACGCTATTGCTAATTTGAGCTCTAACCCTAAATCTTAACCCAAACCAAACCCTAACCTAACTCTTAACGTAATCATACACTTAGCTCTGAACCTGACCTCTACACTAAACCTAACCCTCACACTATTTTTAACCCTAACCCTAGACCTGACATTAGCCCTAGCCCTAATACTAGCTCTAAGCCTAACACTAACCCTAGCCCTAGAACTAGCCCTAAACCCAGGCTTAATCCTAATTTGAATACTCACTGTAGCCCTATCCTGAATTGGAAAGCTTGCCCTAGCATTGAACATAGTTATAACCCCATTAATTCCCCTAAGACTAAGTATAAACCTAACACTAACACAAAATCTAACCTAGCTCTAACCATAGAGCTAACCCTAACACAGACTCAAACACTAAGCCTTATCCCTAATTTAGCCCTAACCCTACCCCTGCCCATAACCCTAGCCTAAACACTAACTCTCACCCTATCCCTATTTTTATTTCTAACCCTGTCCCTAACCTTAGCCCTAACCCTAACCATATCCCTAACCATATATCTATACATATCTCTAAATCTTACTCGAACTTTATGCTTAACCTCACCATACCACTAGCCCTAAAACTATTGCTAATCCTAAAACAAAACTGAGTGATTATGCTAAGCCTAAACCTTACTCTATAGCAAAGCCCATACCTATAACTACCCATAACCCTAGCTATAATACGATTCCTGGCCTAAAAATAACCCTGATCCTGACTCTTATCCAAACACTGCCTCTAGTTCTAAATATCACCCTAACCATGAATTTAATACTAACACCATTCCTAGCCCAAACCCTAACCCTAAAACTAACCCTAATAGAAATCCCAGTTCTTACATTGGCCTTAGCCCTACCCCTACCCCTAACATTAACACAAAAATAGCATTAATCCAAGCCTATTTAACCCCAATCCTAAACCTAATCCTAGCCCTAAACCTAACTCTAAACATAGCCCTAACCCTATCCCTTAACCTAAGTCAAACCCTATACATAATGCTTATCCTAGTACTAATCTTAATACTTAACCAAAACCAAACACTAACCCTATTAGTAGTCCTAAACCTAGCCCTCATTGTAGCCTTTGCCCTAATGCAAACCCCAAGTCTAAACTTCATCCTTATTCCTACCCTAACACTAATTATAGTTTTAAAACTGACCCTAACCTAAACCGAACCTGAAATTATTTCTACCAGTAACTTTAAACCTAAATCTAAATTAAAACAAGCCCTAAATCTTAACTTAATCTTAAATCTAGTTATAACTTTAGCCCTAAACCTAAGCAAAAACTTAGTCCTATCCCAAACAGTAACACTTAACCTAATCCAAACACTAACTCTACCCCTATAACTAACCTTGTCCTAATTCTGGCTTTCACCACAATGCTAACTGTAACCTGAATACTCCCTGAAACTAACACTAAACCTAGCTCTATACCTGACAATAAACCAAAATGTAAACTTAATACTAGACCTAGCCATAATCTTTACCCTATAACTAGCTGTAGTTAGAACCCTAAATCTTACATTAGCCACAGTACTAACATTAGGCCTAAACCTAACACAAAACCTAGCCCTAATATGAGGCCTAAATCTACCCTAAGCATAACTCTCACCCTAACCCTAGCTCTAAACCTAACCCTAAACCTCACCTTAGTTCTAAACCTAGCTCATAGCCTAACCCTTAGCCTAAATATAACCCTAGCCCTATCGCTAACCATAATTCTAACTCTAGCCCTAATCTTAACTTTAACACAAGCTCTAACCTTAGCTGTAACCTTAGCCATTACCTTAACTCTAACACTAAAAGTAATGATAACCTTAGCCCTTACCCCAACCCAAACCCTAATACTAAACATAAACCTAACCCTAGACCTAATGCTAAACTTCACCCTTGCTTTAGCTCTAACCCAAATTCAAAACCTAACACTTACCATAAACTCAAAAATAAACCCCGCCCTAAAACTAAACTTAACCCTAAGCCTAAGCTTAATACTAAAGCTAACCTTTCATCTAACCCAATCTATTAATATAAAACTAACCCTAAACCTAATGAAAACCCTAGCCCTAACACTACACGTAACCCTGACCATAATCATAACCGTAACCCTATACCTAACAATAAACCTAACCCTCGCCCTAAGACTAACCAAGCTCAAAACAGTAACTTTTACACTAAATCTGACCCCAACCTATGTTAAGCTAGGGTTATTAGCCCTAACCCAAACCCTAACCCTAACTGTAGCCCTAATCTTAACCATAAACTTAAACCTAACCCTAGCTCTTACCCTATACATTTTCCTTATAATAATCCTAATCCTAACGTTTTCCCTAGGCCTAAACCTAACACTATTGCTATAACAAAACCTTTCCATTACCTTAAACCTACCTTGAACCTAACCTTACGAATTACCCTAAGACTTACCCTCACGCTCATTTGAGCCCTATCCCTAAACCTTAACCTAAAACAAACCTTAAACCTAATCCTGACCCCAAAAATACACCTAGGTCTAAACCTGACCCTTACAAGCCTAACACTTATACTCGGGCTAGACACAAACCTAACCCTAAATCTACCCCTATCTTTAACACTAGACCTGACATTAACCCTAGCCCTTATTCTATACCTCACCCTAGAACAAGCACTAGCTATCATCCTAGCCCTAAACTAAGCCTTAATCATAGCCTTAACCCTAACCCTAGACCTAACTCTAATTCTAAACATCACTCTACTTTTAATCCTAGCTATAACAACATCCTTTACCCTAAACATAACCATAACCCTAGTCCCAATGCTAGGCCTAAACTGAACACTAACCCTAGCCTTAATTCTGGCCCCATTTTAGCTCTATCCCTAAAACTCACCATAACCCTAGCCCTAAGACCAAATCTAACCCTCACACTATACCTGTCTTATTACTAAATGTATCCGTTTCCATAACCCTAACCCTAGCCCTAACCATTGCTTTATCATTAGACCTAGCCCTAACCATAGATCTAAAGTTAACCCCAAATCTAAACCTAAACCTAAGCCTAAGCCTAACCCTAACACTAAAATTAACCCTTATGCTAATCATATAACTAGCACTAACCCTAAACCTAGAACTAAAAAAAAACTGAGCAATACCCTAACACTAAACCTTAACTTAAACCTAATCCTAACAGTACACCTAGACCTAATCTAGCCCTAATTTGATTTCTAACTCTAACCTTAAAACTTACGCTGACACTCAATCATATTTCAAAACTCACCCTAGCTCTAAAACCACTCTAATTTTAAACAAAACTATAACTGTAACACTAGCCCTTGTTTGAGCCCTAACCCTAATCCTAAAACTAATTCTGACTCTGACAATTATTCTAATCTTAGCACAAACTTAACCCCAAACCAAGCGCTAATCTGAGCTGTAATCTGAGTTTTGAACCTTATTTTAACCCTAACCCTAGCCCCAATCATAACCAGAATTCTAGCCCTAACCCTAAATCTAACCTTATCCATTGCCATAACCATAACCGTAATGCTGACCCTAGGTCCAAAATTAAGACTATCTCTAAACCTAAACCTATCCATTGCCGTAAATCAAACTTAAACCCTAAACCTTACCCTATCATTATCCTAACACTAACCATAATACTAATTTTAGCCATATTTTTAAACCTCAACCTATCCCAACCCCTAACCCAGATCCTGACCTTAAAAATACCCCTAGATCTAAACCTGACCCTAACGCTAAACCTAACCCTTACATTACAGGTAGCTATATACCTAACACTAAAAGTATATTTAAAAACATAGATCTAATTTTAGCCCTAGCTCTAATCCTAGCCCTAACACTAAAAAAAAAAAAAAAATCTAGCCCTCCTTTTTACCTTAAACCTAGACTTAATCATAACTCTAACCATAACCATAACCCTAACGCTAATTCTTACCCTCAACCTATCTATAAACCTAGCTATAAAGTGACCCTTTAGCCTAAATTTAACTCTAACCCTAACCCTAACACTAGGCCTAATCTGAACAATATCCTAGGCCTAATTCTAGCCCTAAGTTAAACCGATACATAATCCTAATCCTAACTTTAGCCCTAAGACTAACTTTAACTCTCACAATAGCCCTATTCCTAGTTCTAACCCTATCCCTTACTGTAACCTAACCTTAGTCCTAGACATAACCCTAGCCATAACCCTTACTTAGTCTTTATTCCTAGTCATAATCTTAGATCGAACCCTATGTCTAAATCTAAAACTAACCCTAACCCTAAAACTGACATTAAAACTAGCCCTAACCCTAACACTAATCATAAAACTAGCTCTAACTCTAAGCATAGCAGTAAAACAAAACCGAGCAATAACCCTAAGAGTAAATCTTAACTTAAACCAAACCTTAGCACTACATCTCAACTTAACTCTAGTTCTAATTTAAGTGCTTACCTTAACTTAATACTAACCCTTAATCTGACTAATATCCTAACACTCACCCTTCAGAGGAACATCACCCTAACTTTAAATAAAACCCTGATAGTAACCCTAGCATTAACTCAAGTCTTAACCCTAACCCTAAAACTAACCCTGACCCTTTTATTAACCTAACACTAACACTAGCTCTTAATATCACCCTAACCTTAAACCTAATCCTAAGACTAGAGGTTTAACCCCTAACAATAACCCAAAAATTAACCATAATTGTAACCCTAGTTCTTACATTAGCCATTGCTCTAACTCTAGCCCTAAACCTAACCCAAAACTAGTCCTAATTTGAGCCCTAAACCTAGCTTTAACCCTAACCCTTGCCCTAATCCAAGCCCTAACCCTATCCCTTATCCTAAACCAAACCCTAACCCTAATGCTAACCCTAATGCTTAATCTAACACAAACTCTCACCATATTACTAGTCCTAACTCTAGCACGAATTCTAGCTTTAACCATAACCCAAACCCTAAGCCTAACCTTGACCCTGAACCTTACTCTAATGCTGAACCTAACACTTAACTGAATCCCTACCAGTAAACTTACACCTAAACCTAACCCTAAGACTAGCCCTAGAATTAAACCTAATCTTAAATCTAGCCACAACTCAAACCCTTAACCTCAAAAAAAAACCTAACCCTAGCCCTAACAATACCCTTAGCCTAAGCCAAACACTAACTCATCCCCTAGACCAAATCCTAGACCTAATTCTGGCTTTAACCCTAACCATTAACCTAACCAGAACACTGACACTGACACTAACCCTAACCCTAGTATAAACATCACCCTAACCCTAAACCAGGCCTTAACTATATCTAGCCCTAATATTAACACTAAAACTAGCCTGAGTCATAACAAGACCTTACATTAGCTGTAGCCCTAACCTATCAAAAAACCTAGCCCAAACTCAAGCCCTACTCTAGCTTTAACCCTAAAGCTAATCCTAACCCTAACAATAGTCTTAACCCTAATCCTAAACCTAAACCTAGACCTAATCCTTAGAATAATCCTAGCCTTAACCCTAGCTCTAATCTATCCATTACCCTAATGATAACACTAACCCTTATGCTAACCATAGGCCAAACCATAATTCTTTTTCTAACCCTAAACCTTTTCCTAACCCTAACCCTATTCATTACCCTATGCTTAACCTGAACCCTAAACTTAAAACTATTGTCACCTTATCTTTAAAAATAATACTAATTCAAGCCCTGAACCTAAACCTTAATCTAACAAACTCCATAAACCTGACTCTAAATCTAATAATACCCCTAGCTTTCAACCTGACACTAACCATAAACCTAACCCTTACAAGAGACTTAGCTATAAACCTAATTATAAAACTATCACTAACTTTAACCTTAGACCTGACATTAGCCCTAACTCTAATCCTAGTCCTAATACTAAAACAAACCTTAGCCCACATCCTAGCCATAAACCTCACCTTAATCATAAATCTAACCCTGACCCTAAACCTAATTATTATCTTCACCTTAGCTCTAAAAGTGGCTATAATAAAATCTTTTACCAAAAACCTAAACTTAACCATAAACCAAACAGTAACACTAGCCCTAACCCTAAAACTAACCCTAGCCCTGATCCCATGGCTAATTTAACCCTATCCCTAACCCTAACCCTAAACCTTGCAATAAGACTAACTATAACTCTCGCCCTAGTTCTATATCAAGTTCTAATCCTATCCCTTACTAAACCTAGCCCTAAACTTAGCCCTAACACTACTCCTATCTTTAGCCCTAGCTGAAACTCTAAATCTAAACCTAACCTAAATCTAACCTTATACTTAAGCCCAAACCTCACATTAACACTAGCCGTAACCCTAACACTCATCCTTAAACAAGCCCTAACTTTACCCCTAGCCTTAAAACAAAACAGATAGCCCTAACCCTAATTCTAAATCTAAACTTACCCTAACCTTACACCTAGCCTTAACCCTATCTCTAATTCTAGTTCTAACCATAACCTGAATACTAATCCGGACCCTGACTCTGACTCTAAAACTATCCCAAGCTCTAAACATCATTGTACCAATGGTCCTAACCCTAACACTAGACATAGGCCTTACCCTAACTCTATAACTAGTGATAATCATAACCCTACTTTATACATTTTCATAGCCTTAACTCCAGCCCTATTCTAACCCAATACGTAGTCTTAATCTAAGTCCTAAAACCAGCTTTAACCCTAAATTAAACGTGATCCTAAACAAAATGAAAGACCTAATTCTATACAAAACCCTAGCTCTAATCCTAGGTCTAACCCTATCCTAATTATTATAATTAATAATCTATTAATTATCCAATTAATTACCTAATTGTTAGGGTTAAAATTAGGAAATTACCAATTCCCTAATTGTAACCCTAACGTTTATGCTAACCCTATGCCTAAACCTAACCCTATCCATTACACTAAACCACATCTAAACCCTAAACCTAACACTGTCATTACTCTAACCCTAAACCTAATGCTAATTCGAGTCCTAAACCTAAACCCTAACCTAACACAAACCCTATCCTTGAACCTGACCCTAATAATAAAACTAGCTGTATACCTGACCCTTACTCTAAACCTAACCCTTACACTGGAACAAGCCATAAAAATTAACACTAAATCTATCCCTAACTATAACCCTAGACCTGACATTAGCCCTACCCCTAATACTATCCCTAATCCTAACACAAACACTATCTCTAAACCTAGCCTCTATTATATGCCTAACCCTAACTTTAGCCCTAACCCTAATACTAATCCTTGCCCTAGCCCTTAACCTATCTATAACCCATTTCATTACCCTACATGTAATCCTAACTTTAACCCTAACTGAGGTATAAACCTAATAATAACCCTAGCCCTAATTTAGCCCTACCCCTAACCATAACCCTAATCCTAGCCCTAAGATTAACTCTAACTCTCACACTAGTCCTATCACTAATTCTAATCCTATCCCTCACCATAATCTTAAATCTAGCCCTAATCATAGTTCTAACTCTTGCCCTCTTTTTAATGTAGCCCTAAGCATACATCAAAGCCTAACTCTAAAACTAAACCTAACCTGAAGCCTAAGCTTAACCATTATATTTATATTTATATTTAGAATTATTTATATTTAGAATCTATGTCTAGAGATGTTGACCTCAATTATCATTTAGAATATAGTCATTAGTTTCATAAAAGGCATATCATTTCCCATATTATATAGAAGATAGTCAGGGATGAATGAAATTTTAGAGGGAAAAGGAGTGAGGTTATGAGATTAATCTATCTTAGCGAATTGAAGAAGAACTGTAATGAATAGACAGAGGTAATTTATGAAAGAATGTATAAATTCAAATTCTTCATCTGTATTCATAAAATTACCGTATGTTTAAATAGTAAAAGTTAGGATGTTGAAAGTGGAATATAGGAAGAAAGAAAAAAGAAGAAAAAATAACAAGGAAAGAAAGAAAGGGAGGGAGAAAAAATATAACAGAAAATAAAGGGAGGTGAGGTTGAGCCTATGCAATTTCTCTATGTTTTACTATTCTGGTTATTTAGTTCTGTTTTGAGAGATAGATATAGGTGAGAAAGATAGAGTGAGAGAGAGAAAGAGAGAGAAAGAGAGAGAGAGAGAGAGAGAGAGAGAGAGAGAGAGAGAGAGAGAGAGAGAGTTTATATATTTGTTTAGATTTAGGAAGACACAACATCTTTATTTGTATGTTGTGCTGAGGATCAAACCCAGGACCAGATTCAGTTCTTCAAGTCCAATTTCATGCAAAGTTCTTAATTTCACATATATGGAACTTGTGAGGACAAAAGGGGAAAGGGTAGAGGAGAATGGATGAGAAATGTGAGAAAAGAAAAGTAAGAAAGAAAAAAAAATCTCAGAACTCTGTTTTCTTTTCTTACAGAAGTTGGAGTTGTCTATTCCTAGCTAGTGTCTCTGTGCTCTGGGTGATAGAGGTAGTCAGTGTTAGAGGGTTTGTGCTTCTACCAGTAGCCTCCCTATTTTTAGTGTCTGAGTTGAAAACCATGGGCCTGTACAGTTGCTATTCCACATTAATAGCTATGCCCCACAAAATGCTTGTGAGAAAAATCTTGAATTATCACAGCTGGAGGTAGGTAAGTTTGAAAAAAAGTACCTGAGCAGCCACAGAACTGAGCTTGTAGCCATGCCCACTGATAGATGTTGAGTAAGGTTTGAAAGATGAATTTCATGTGTTACCTCTTTAGGGTGTTTAGTGAATTGGAAGGTTCTGAGGTGACCTATGCCAAGTCCAGAGCTTGATCTGGTTACCCCCAAGAAAAGCCTCTGTGTTCTGCGATTCCAACCCTCTGGGACGAGAGCACCCACCCAGTTGAGACTTAGCTTTGAGCCCAGAGCCCACGGGAGGCCAAGACTTCCATCTGAACCTTAAGCGAATGCACAGTGGAGATTTCTCTCTGCACCAAGAGCAACCACATGGCAGAGCCTTCTGTCTGTGCTGAAAGCACCTGTGTGGCCCTAGTTTTTTTCAAATTTTTATAAAACTGGACAGGATTCATCTTTTACTATGCTCCACAGGTTTTGAATCATTGGTTCAATGGTTTGCTGTCAGAAAAAGTTTGTATTTTAAGGTTTTCCTTCATTATGGCTTATTTATGTGTATGAAAATTGAGCTAGAAATCAAACAGGAGGAAGGAGGTACTTGAAACTTCACAAAATCAGTTCTCAGTGGGAAATTTCTGGTTTTGTTATTTTGAAAGAAAGCCAAAGAGGAAGAATGCAAAAGCAACTGTATCTGAGAGCCTTTAAGGACAAAACAGAGAAATATGTATGTGCTGAAATAAGTGTCCCAATAATTTTATCAGATTTCTTTGATACTGCACAGTATACATCTTTTAGCTTTCCCCACTAGATGCACCATGTTTGGGACTTCTAGGATCATTGGTTCTCTATACAAGTAAGAGTTAGGTTTATAGTTAGGGTTAGGGTTAGGTTTAGAGGTAGTGTTAGAGATAGAGTTATTTTTGTTCATTTTTTTTATATACTGGGATAGATTCATCTTTTTCCTTGTCTTACTATGCTCGCAAGGTTTGGGCCTTCTGGATTTAGTGGTTCAGTGTCAGAAACAGTTTATATTTCAAAGTTTCATTTCATTTTGATCTATATGGGTAAATGGAAATAGAGATTGAAATCAAACAGAGTTGGTTTGAAGGTTTTCTTGAAACTTCACATTCAATTAATTCTCAGTGTGCATTTTTTGATTTGTTTCTTGAGGAAGAAGTCCTAAGCTGAAATAGGAAGAAATAACTTCATCTGTGAGTTCTTTAGTAGCAAGCTTCAATATTTTTGGTCAAATTACTTTGATACTGTACAGGATTCATCCTTTACCTAGCCTTAGTATGATCCTCAATTTAGGACCTTTAACTTCAATTGTTCACTCTCAGGAACAGTTTGAATTTTTAGGTGTCACTTAATTGTGGCCTATAGGTGTGAATGGCAATGAAGCTGGAAATAAAAAATGATTTGTACTAGCTTCTTGGTATACCACACACTCAATTATTTCTTGTGAGCACTCTCTGCTTTTTTTCTAATGAATATAGGCTAAAGTAGAAGCATTAAAAAAACAACTTTATTCAAGAGCACTTTAGGGGACAACAGGGAAATAAGCATGTATTGAAATACCTCCTTCAATTATTTGTTCTGATTTCTTGATGCTGTGCATGACTCATCTCTTAGCTTGCTTTAATAGGCTTCACAACTTCGGGATTTCTATGATCAAAATTTATCTAAACAGGTTATGGTTAATGTTATTTTTAGGGTTAGGGCTAGGTTTAGACCTAGTGTTAGATTTAGAGTTAATTTTGTTCAAATTTCTTTGATACTGGCAGGATTCTTCTTTTACCTAGCCTTACTATGTTGCCCAGGATTGGGCTTTCTCAGTTCCATGGTTCTCTGCCAGTAATAATTTGTATGTTGAAGTTTCACTTAATTTTGACCTCTATGGTAAACGGAAAATTGAGCTCAAAATTTAAATAGGGTTGGTGACAGCTGCTTCAAACTTCACACACTCAATCAGGTTTCTCTGTGGTCTCTCTGATTTCTTCTTTGTGAAAGTAGCCTAAGCTGAAGCATACAAAAGCAACTTTATCCAAAAACACTTTAGAATAAAACAGGGAAATATGCATGGACTGAACTACTTCAACCAATTATTTGATCACTATTTTCATACTGCACTGTAATCATCTGGGATATTTTTGCCCCACTAGGCACCCCAAGTTTGGACTTTATATTACCAAAGGTCCTTCCGACAGGATAGGATTAGTGTTAGGACTAGAGTTAAAGATAATGTTAGGATTAGAGTTACTTTTTTTCAAATATCTTTGCCTATGGGTAAGATTCATCTTTCACCTAGCCTTACTTTATTTACCAGGTTTGGGCCTTCTTGTTTCAGCAGATTGGTATCAGAAACAGTTTGTATTTTATAGTTTCCCTATATGTTGACCTATACGGTAAATGGAAATGAAGCTGGAGATCACACAGGGTTGATGCTGGCTTCTTAAAACTTCATAAACTCAATCAGTAATCAGTAATCTGGTTTCTTCCTTTTGAAAGTTTACCCAAGCTGAAGCATGCAAAGAAACTTTATCAGACTACACTTTAGAAAGAAACATGGCAATATAAATGTATGGAAACACCTCCTCCAATTACTTAGTCACATATATTGGATACTGAGCAGGATTCATCTGTTAGCTTGCACTACTTGAAGCCCCACATTGGGGACTTCTATGACTTCTGATTGTCTAAACAGGGTAGTTTAAATTTAGGGTTAGGGTTAGAGCTAGGTTTAGAGCTAGTCTTAGGGTTAGAGTTAGTTTTGTTCAAATTTTCTTGATACTGGACAAGTTTAATATTTTATGTAGCCTTACTATTTTCCACAGATTTGGGCCTTGATTTAATAGTTCACTGTAAAGAACAGTTTGTATTTTAAGTTTTCACTTCAATTTGACCTATATGGGTAAATAGAAATGAAGCTGTAAATCAAACAGGGTTTGTGCTAGATGCTTGAAGCTTTACACACTCAATCAGTTTTCAGTGAGCATTCTCAGATTTGTTTACTGTGGAAGTAGCCCTCAGCTGAAGTAGAAAGAAAAAGATTTTTCTCTGAGTGCTTTAGGAACAAGCAGAATTCCTATGTACTAAAAGAGCTTCAATTGTTTTTGGTCAGATTACTTTGATACTGTAAAAAATTCATCCTTGACCAAGCCTTAGTAAGCTCCCCAAGTTTGGGCCTTCAAGGTACCATGGTTCACTTTCAGGAACAATTGGAATTTTTAGGTTTCACTTCGTTATAGCTTATAGGTGTAAATGAAAATGGAGCTGGAAATCAAACAGGGTTAGTGCTAGCTGCTTAAAATTTCACATAATCTTTTCTCTGTAGGCACTCTCTGGTTTCTTCCTAGTGAAAGTTTTCTGAAGCTAAGAAATGCAAAAGACCTTATCCAAGAGCATTTTAGGAGAAAACAGGGAAATATGCATGTACTGAACTACTGCCCCTAATTATTTGATAAGATTTTTTTATACTGGGCACGATTTATCTGTTATCTTGCCCTACTAGGCTCTCCCAAGCTTGGGATCTTATGATCAAATGTTCTCTATACAGTTTAGGGTTAGGAGTAGGGTTATGGTTAGGGCTATGGTTAAAGCTAGTATTAAAATTAGAGTTAGTTTTGCTCACATTTCTTTTATACTTGACAGGATTCATCTTTAACTAGCCTTACTATGTTCAGTTTGATGGTTCACTGTCAGGAGTACTTTTTAATTTAAGGTTTCAGTTCATTTTCTTTTATTTTCTCTGAAATTGGAGCTAGAAATCAAACAGGACAAGTGCTAGCTTCTTCAAACTTCACACCCATAATCAGTTCTCTGTGGGAACTCTCTTGTTTGTTCTTTGTGAATGTAGCCTTAAGTTGAAACATACAAAGCTATTTTATCTGAGAGCACTTTTGGAGAAATGAGAGAAATATGAATGTACTGATATACCTCTTCCAATTATTTGGTCATATTTCTTTGATACTTGGCAGGATTCATCTGCTAGCTTTTCCCACTAGGATTCCCAATTTTGGGACTTCTATGATCATAGGTTCTCTAAAAAGCTTAATGTTAGAGTTCGAAATAGAGTCAGATCTAGCTTTAGAGATACAGTTATTTTTTTTCAAATTTATTTGATACAGGGCAGTATTCATCATTCCTTACCCTTTTTCATTAACGCCAAGTTTGGACCTTCTCAATTCAATTATTCACTGTCAGGAACACTGTATATTTTAAGGGTTTACTTCATTTTGACCTCTATGGGTAAATAGAAATGGAGTTCAAAATCAAACAGAGTTGCTACTAGCTGTTTTAAACTTCACATACTCAATCAATTCTCTATCAGTGCTCTCTGATTTCTTCCTTGTGAAAGTATCCCAAAGCTGAAGCATGCAAAAACAACTTTATCTAAGAGTCCTTTTGGAAACAACAGAAAAATATGCATGTAATGAACTACCTCCCCCAATCATTTTATCAGATTTCTTTGATACTGCAGAGATTCATCTGTTAGCTTGCCCCACTCATCTCCCAAAGTTTGGGACTTCTATAATGAAAGGTTCTCTAGGGTTAGAATTAGTTTGGTCAAATTTCATTGATACTGGGCAGGATTCATCTTTTACCTAGCCTTACAATGTTTACCAGTTTTGTGCCTTCATGGTTCAAGGTTTACTATCAGGAACAGTTTGTGTTTTCATTTGAACGTATAGGGGTTAAGGGAAATGGAGCTGGAAATCCAATAGGGTTTGTGCCAGCTGCTTGAAACTTCACACACTCAATCAGTTGTCTGTGGGAACTCTGTGGTTTCTTCCTTGTGAATGTAGTCCTCAGCACAAGCATGCAAAAGCAACTTTATCCAAGATCACATTGGGAGAAATCAGAAAAATATGCATATCCTGAACTATCTCCCCCAATTATTTGGTCAGATTTGTTTGATACTGCATAGGTTTCATCTGCTAGTTTGGTGCCCTGGGTTCCCAAGTTTGGGACATGTATGATAAAAGCTCTATAAACAGGGTAGTTTTAGGGTTAGTGTTAGAGTTAGGACTAGATTTAGAACTAATGTTAGGGTTAGAGTTATTTTTGTTCAAATTGCTTTGATACTGGGCAGGATTTCTCTTTTACCTAGCCTTATTATGTTCTCAGTGTTAGACCTCCTAGTTTCAATTGTTTACTCTCAGGAAAAGCTTGTATTTTAAAGTTTCACTTTAAGTTGTCCTATTTGGGTAACTGAAAATAGGACTGGTAATCAAACACGGTTGGTGCTATCTGCTTGAAATTTCACACACTCAATCAGTTGTCTGTTGGTACTCTCTGGTTTTTCCTAGTAAAGGTTTTCCAAAGCTAAGGGATGCAAAAGAACATTATCCAAGAGCACTTTAGGGAAAAAAAAAAGGTAAATAGGCATGTACTGAAACACCTTACCCAATTATATTGTCAGATATTTTTTATACTGGGCAAAATTCATCTATTACTTTTCTCTACAAGACACTCCATGTTTGGGACTTCTATGATCAAAGGTTCTCTAAGCAGCTTAGGGTTAAGGTCAGGTTTAGGGCTAGGGTTAGAAGTAACGTTAAGGTTAGAGTTAGTTTTTTAAAATTACTTTGATTCTAGGTAGGATTCGTCTTTTACCTATCCTTACTATGTTCCCTAGGTTTGGGGCTTCTTGGTTTAAGGTTTGCTGTCAGGAACTCTTTGTATTTTAAGATTTCACTTTATCTTGAGTTATATGGGTAATTGAAAATGGAACTGCATAATAAACACATTTGGTGTTAGCTGCTTGAAACTTCACACACTCAATTAGTTCTATGTGGGCACTTTCTATTTTGTCTCTTGTGAATGTAGTCCTAAGCTGAAGCATGAAAAGCATACGTTAAGTGTTAGGGTGATGTTTAGAGCTAGTTTTATTGTTAGGGTCAGAGTCAGCTTCAGGATTAGTTTTAGGGTTAGGATTAAGATTGGAATTAGGGCTTAATTTAGTGCTAGGTGTAGGGTTAGGGTTTGCTTTAAGCTAAGGGTTAGGATTAGAGCTATGGCTTGGTTTTGTTTTATGGATAGGGCTAGTGTTAGGGCTGAATTTTGGATTAGTGTTGAGAGCCACAGCCAAAGGGGCCCCAGCAAACTTCCAGCTGCCAGCAAGCTTCAGACTGCCCCAGCAACATCTAGCTGATTGGCTCCTCTGCGGTGATGTTCATTGGGCTGTTTCCCTGCCCTTCAGACTGCCAGCTGATGATTGGCTCACAGCTGCCCCAGCAACATCTAGCTGATTGGCTCCTCCACGGAGCTGCTCATTGGGTGACTTCTTTGGCTCTGCCCACGCAACCCAGCCAATCGGCCTCAAGAGGAGGAGGATTGTGGGAGGAAAAGGCTGGTGTGGGAGAGAGAGGCTTGTGGAAGCCGGTGGTGGCAGTTGGGCTCTGAGGGTTTTTCCCTGGAGCTGTTTTGTTTGGCGTTTGTAGTTCTAAAAATAAAGTTAGTTTCTTTTTGACAAGTGGCTCCTGATTTGTGCCAAGCCAGACTTCGGCAGATTAGTTTTAAGTTTAGAACTAGTGTTAGGGTGTGGTTTTAGGCTTAGGTTTATGGTTAGATTTAGAGTTAGGGTTATATTTAGTGATGGGGTTAGGGCTAAATTTATGATAAGAGATAGAGTTAGAACTAGGGATATGGCTAGGACAAGTCTTAGAGTTAGATTTAGGACTAGGCTTAGTGTTAGGGTAAGGCTTATAGCTAAATTAGGGTTAGGATTTGGGCTAGGGTTAAGGTTAGATTTAGGCCTTGGGGTAGGGCTAGGATTAGGTTTAGCATTGGGGTTAGAGTTAATTTTGGGAGAATGGATGGGGTATGCCTAGCTTTAGGGCTAGGGTGAGGTTTAGAATTAAGATTAGCTCTAGGGTTAATGTTTTGGTTAAGATTAAGGCTAGGTTTAGGGCTATGGTTTCTTTTAGGTTTAGAGCTAGGGCTAGAGCTAGGGCTAATATCAGGTCTAGGGTTATGGTTAGGGATAGTTTTAGGGTTTGGTTATGGTAGCTCTCGTTTAAGGGTACATTTATGGTAAGGGACATGTTTAGAGCTAGGAGTATTATTAGGGTAAGGGTCAGAGTTACCATTTGGTTTAAATTAAAGTTTAAGTTTTGGGCTTGAATTAGTGTTAGGGTTAGGCTTAGAAATAGGAAAATGGATAGGGTTAATTTTAGGTTTTAGTTAAGTTTTAGGGTAATTAATTGATCGGTTAGGTTTAGTGATAAGGTTAGTGATAGCATTAGGTTTAGCATTATGTTTAGTTTAATGGATAAATTTAGAGCTAGAGTAATGGCTAGGTTATGGTTTGAATTAAGTCTAGAATTAGGCTTAGCTTTAGGGATAGGGCTAGAATTTGATTTATGGTAAGTGTTAGGTTTAGGCCTAGCATTATGGTTAGATTGAATAATGGTTAGTGTTTGAGCTAGGGTTAGGGCTAGGGCGAGGGTTAGGTTTAAGTTTATTTCTAGGGTTATGTTTATGGTTAGGTTTGATTTAGGGTAAGGGTTATGGGTAGAGTTTTCATTAGGTTTAACATTAGGATTAGAGTAATAGATAATGTTAGATTTGGGGTTAGGGTTAGGGTTAGGGTATGGGTTAAGGCTAGTGTTAGGATTAGGTTTAGTGTAAGGCTTAATGTTGCAGCTAGAGTTAGGTCTATGGTGATGGTTTGGTGCAGGGTTAGGTTTAGGTTTACATCTATGTTTAGGGTTAGGTTTTAGGATTAAGGTTAGAATTAGAGCTAGGGTTAGGGTTACAGTTTAGTTTATTGCTAGGTTTATACTTAGGGTAAAGTTTGGCTTTGAGCTAGGGTTAGTTGTAAGCAAGAATTAGTGTTAGTGTTAGAACTAGGGTTAGGATTACACTTATTCTTAGGGCTAAGTTTAGGCCTAGGATTAGGGCTAGATTTTTGTGTTAGGTTGAGTGCTAGTGTTAGGTCTATGGGTAATGTAAGAGCTCGGGTTATGCTTAGGGATAGTTTAAGGGTTAGGGTTATGGCTAGGTTTAGTGCTCCGACTAGGTTTTGGGTTAGAGTCAGGTTTAGAGCTAGGTTTAGTATTAGGGTTAGGGTAAGGTTCAGGATAGGGTAGACTTAGAATTAGAGCCAGAATTATGACTAGTGTTATGTCTAGGGGTAGAATAAGTGTTTGGTTTAAGTTAAGGGTTATTGTTAGGCCTAAAGCAAGGCTTTTGTTTAAGTCTAGAGGTATACTTATAGTTATATTTAGAATTAGCTTTTTGTCTAAGTCTAGTGTTAGGGATAGGTATAGGTATAGGGTTACCAGTAGGGTTAGTGTTAAGGTTTGGTTTAAGTTGGTTTAGACCGGGGGTTACTGTTAGGGTCAGAAAAAGAGTCAGGGTTAAATTTAGAGCTAGAATGAGGGCTAGGGTTAGGACTAAAAAAATGGTTATAGTTTAAGTTAGGCTAAGGATTAGGATAAAGACTAGGGTTAGCATTTGTGTTAGGGTATGGCTTAGGGTATGGGAAAGCATTAGAGCTAGGGTAGGGCTAGGGTTAGGGTTAGTGTTAGGGCTAGTGTTTTGGTTAAGATTAGGGTTAAAGCTAGGGTTAAGACTCAGATCAAAGGTAGGGTTTGTTTTAGGGTTAGGGCTAGTATTATGAAAATGACTAATGTATGAACTATTGTTATGATTAAGGCTAGTTTTAGGGTTTGGGTTAAGGCTAGTCTCTGGTTAGGGTTAATTTAAGGTTAGGGTGATGTTCAGAGCTAGGATTAATGTTAGGGTCAGTGTTAGTTTTAGAGTAAGCATCAGGACTATATGTAGGGTTAAGATTTGGTTTAGGTGATGGGTTTGGGTCAAGGCTGTGGCTTGAGCTAGGGGTATGGCAGTATTCAGATTAGCATTAATGTTAGGGCTAGTATTAAGGTTTGGTTTAAGATTATATTTATGGTAAAATTCAGAGTTAGGTTTAGATTTAGAATTAGGTTTAGATCTAGGGTTAAGGCTAAGGCTAAGAATAGAATTAGAGATAGGGCTAGGGAAAGATATTTAGTCTTAGATCTAGGTTTAGGGTTAAAATAGGACTAAATTATGGATAGAATAAGCGTTAGGCTTAGTGTTTGTGTTAGGCCTAGGATTAGAACTAGGGTTAGGTTTAAGTTTAGCGTTAGGCTTAGGTTTATGATTATTGTTAGGTTTACGGTAAGAGATGGGGTTTTAGCTAGGTTTAGGTACAGAGCAATGGTTAGCATTATGATTAAAGCTCAAGCTATGGTTTGGGTTAGGATTAAGTCTAGGTTTAGGGCTAAGAATAGGTCTAAGGCTAACTTCAGGTTCAATGTTTACTTAAAGATAGTTATGTGTTAGGTTTATATGTATGTCTAGTGTAAGGATTAGGTTTATGGTTCGGTTCAGGTTTAGAGCTAAGGGTATTAGTAGGATTAGGGTTGCAGTTAGTGTTTGGGATAGGTTAAGTTTTAAATTCAGGGCTCAAATTAGCATAAGTTTAGGATAAGGATAATGATAGGGTTAGGTTTAGATTTCAGGATGGATTTAGGGTAATGAATAGGATTACAGATAAGGTTAATTTGAGGCCTAGGGTTAGCATTAGGGTTACGATTATGGTTAGGAAAATGGATAGGGTCAGACCTAGGGTTAGGACTAGGGTTATGGTTATTATTAGTGCTAGGGTTTGGGTTAAGTTTAGGTTTAGGTTTAAAGCTCGGGTTAGGGCTCAATTTAGTGCTAGGTTTTGGGTTAATTAAGAACTAAGGTTAGGGTTATGGCTAATATAAGTAGTAGGGTTAAAATTAATGTTAGTTTTATTGTTAGTGTTAGGTCTAGGTCTAGTGTTAGGTTTTTATTTAGGTTTAGGGTGATGTTTAAAGCTAGGGTTAGTTTTAGTGTCAGAGTCAGTGTCAGAATTCATATTAGGGTTTGGCCTAAAACTCGAATTAGGGCTACAGTATGGCTACGTGTAGGGTTAGGGTTTGGTTTATCTCAAGGTTTAGAATTGGGGCTGTGGCTCTGTTTTGTAATATGGCTAGGGCTAGAGTCAAGGCTAGTTTTAGGAGTAGAATTAGGGTTAGGGTAAGGGCTGGTGTTAGGTTTAGGTTTAGGCTTAGCTTTAGGGTTAGATTTAGGGTAATGGGTAGGTTTAGATATAGAGTTAGGGCTAGGGCTAAGAAAAAGGCTAGGGTTAGGACTAGGTTTAGGGTTCTGGTAAAAGATAGGATTAGAGCAATTTTTATGGCTAGGGTGAGAGTTAGACTTAGTCTTAGGGCTAGGGCTAGGGTTAGGGTTAGTGATAAGCCTAAATTAGGTTTAAGTTTAGAGGTAGGGTTAGTGTTATGTTAGGCCTAGCATTAGGGTTAGGGTTATGACTAAGGCTATGTTTAGGGCTAGGATAAAGTCTAGGATTTGTATTAAGGTTTGGGCTAGGATTTCGTCTAGGGCTAATGTCATTTCTAGGTATATGGTTAGGGATATTTTTTTATGGCTAGGTTATTGGCTAGGTCTATTGTAAGAGTGAGGTTTAGAATAGGGTCAGGTTTAGAGCTAGGGTAATTATTAGGGTCAAGGTCAGGTTTAGGGTTTGGTTTAGTTTTGAGTTAAGGTTAAGAGCTTGAATTATCAAAAGAGTTAGGGTTACAGTAATGATAGGGTTAGATTTAGGGCTCAGGTTCTTTTTAGGGCAATTGATAGGGTTGGGGTTAGTGATAGGGTTAGGCCTAGGGTAAGGTTTAAGTTTAGAGAATGGATACTGTTAGATTTAAATTTAGGGCAAGGGTTCTGGTTAGGATTAGGTCTTGAATTACGTTTAGTCCTTGGGTTAGCATTAGGATAAGTGTTATTGTTAGTGTAATGATTATAGTTAGAGCTAAAATTAGAGAGAGTGTTATGGTTAAGATTAGATCTTGAGTTAGGGTTAAGATGAGGGAACTAGGGTTATACTTAGGATTATTTTTAGCATAGAGGTTAGGTTCTGAGCCACGGATAGGGATAGAGCAAGGGTTAGGTTCAGGGTTAGGTCCATGGATAGGATTAGAGTAGGTTTAGAGTTAGGTTTAAGGTTAGAGCTAGGGTTATCATTTTGGTTAACATTAGGGTTACTGTAGGGAATACAGTTAGATATAGGTTTAGGATTAGGGATAGGGTTATATTTACGTTTAGGGTTAGGACTATGATTATGCGTAGGTTTATGGAAAGTGTTAAGTTTTAAGCTATGGTTAGATTATAGCGAGTGTTAGGTTTAGAGTAGTTCTATGGTTATTTTTCTGTTTAGGTTAAGGGTTACGGTTAGGGTTAAGGCTACGGTTACAATTAGGGTTAGGTTTAGGGTTAGAGTAATGGGTATGTTTAGAGCTAGGGTTACGGCTAGGGTTACATTTAGGATTAGAGCTAGGGTTAGGGTTAGAGTTAGGGATAGTTCTAGGTTTATGTTTACAGTAAGGGTTAGGCTTTGAGCTAGAACCCTACTGTTTGAGCTAGAACAGTCCTACTGTTAGGACTGTTGAGGGTTAAATTGGGGTTAGGGCAAGAGTTAAAGATAGGTTTACACTTACGGCTAGGTTAAGGTCTAAAATTATCTCTAGGTTTTGTGTTAGGTTTAGGTCTAGGGTTAGGACTGTGGGTAATTTAAGAGCTAGGGTTATGATTACGGCTAGTTTTAGGGTTACGGTTATGGCTAGGTCTAGTGTTGGGTTCAGAATTTGGGGATCAGGTTTAGAGGTAGGTTTACCTTTAAAGGCAGGGTCAGTGTTCAGATTAGAGTTTTAGTTAGGGTTGCAACCAGAATTAGGACTAGGATTAGGTCCTGGGGTAAGATTAGTGTTTGGGTTAGGGTAAAGATTAATGTTACCACTAGGCCTAGGCTTTTGTTTAGGTCTAGTGATAGAGTTAAAGCTGGATTAAGAATTAGGTTTAGGTCTAGAACTAATTATAGGGTTAGATTTAGGTATAAGGTTACCAGTAAGGCCAGTGTTAAGATTTAGTCTAGGGTGAGGGACTGTTTTAAACCTATGGTTAGTGTTAGGGTCAGAATAAGGGTCAGATTAAGCCTTAAATTTGGGGATAAAATTAGAGCTAGAATGAGGGCTAGGGCCAGGACTACTTATGGATTTGAATTTTGGTTAGCCTAAAGATTAGGGATAGGTTTAGGGTTACCATTATGGTTAGGGTTTTACTTAGGTAAAGAAATAGGATTAGTGATAGGTTTAGGGCTAGAACTATTGTTAGAGTTAGGGTTAAAGCTAGGCTTAGAGTTCTAATTAGGGCTCATTTTTTGTATTTCAGTTACGACTATAGTTAGGACAATGGCTAATATAAGATCGAGGGGTACATCTAGGGTTAATTTTAGAATTAGGTTAGGGGTAGGTCTAGTGTGAGTGTTAGATTTAAGGTTAGAGTGATATTTAGAGCTAGGGTTAATTTTAGAATATGAGTAAAGGTCAAGTTTATGATTAGGGCTAAAATTTGGGATAAGGTTAATGTTAGGTTATGGTTTAAGTTTAGGAGGGTATTTAGAGTTAGGGTGAGTGTTGGGATATGTGTCAGGGTAAGAGTTAGTTTTAAGGTTATTGTTAGAACTCAAATTAAGGCTATGGTTAGGTCTAGGTGTAGTGTTATGGTTTTGTTTAAGTTAAAATTTAGGGTTAGGGCTATTGCTCAGTTTAGTTTTACTGCTAGGGTTAGGGTTAGGGCTTGTTTTACAATGAGCATTAGCATTAGGGCTAATGATAGTGTTAGGCTTAGTCTCAGGTTTAGGTTAGATTTACAGTTAAGATTAAATCTAGGGTTAGGGCTATGGTTAGGACTAGAGTTAGGGTTATGTTAATATGTAGGATTAGAACTAAGGATAAGGCTAGTGTGAGAATTGGAGTTAGTCTTAGGGCCAAGGTTAGTGTTAGGTTTTGGTATAATGTTATCTTTAGGGCCAGTGTTAGGGTTTGCTGTAGGGTTATGGTAAGGTTTAGACCTTGGGTTTGTGTTAGAGTCAGAATAAGGGTCAGGATTAGCATTAGGGTTTGGGATAGGATTAGAGCTACAATGAGGGCTAGGGTCAAGACTATGGTTAAGATTTTGTTTAGCCTAGGGATTAGGGATAAGTTTATTGTTACCATTAAGGTTGGGGTTTCAAGTAGGTACAGATAGGTTTAGAACTACTGTTAAGGATAGGTTTAGGGTTAGGGTTAAAGCTAGGTTTAGGGCTCAGATTAGAGCTAGTTTTTGTGTTAGAGTTAGGGCGAGGGTTAGGGCAATTGCTAATGTAAGAACTAGGGTAACAATTAGGGTTGGTTTTAGGGTTAGGGTTAGGGTAGGTCTAGTGTTAGTGTTAGGTTTAAGTTTAGGGTGATAATGAAATCTAGGATTAGTTTTAGGATATGAGTCAGGTTCAGTGTTAGGGATAGAACTCAAATAAAGGCCATGGTTACTGTTAGGTTTGGGTTTAAGGTTAGGATGGTATTTAGAGCTACAGTGAGTTTAAGATATTAATCAGGGTCAGGGTTAGTTTTAAGGTTACTGTTAGGACTCAAATTAAGGCTAGCAGTAGGTCTAGGTGTACTATTAGTGTTTGGTTTAAGTTAAGGTATAGGGTTAGGGCTATTGCTCAGTTTTTGTTTTACTGCTAGGTTTAGGATTAGAGCTATTTTTACAATTAGAATTAGGGTTAGGGTTAGGGTTAGTGTTAGGCTTAGGCTTAGAGTTAAGGTTAGATTTAGAGATAGGGTTAGATCTAGGGTTAGGGCTAGGACTAGGATAGGGCTAGGATTGGGGATAGGGTTAGGGTTATTTTAAGAGGGTTAGAACTAGCAATAGGGCTAGTGTGAAAATTAGAGTTAGTCTTCAGGCTAAAGTTAGGATTAGGTTTAGTGATAGGACAATAAATAGGGCTAGGATTAGGGTTAGGGTTAGTGTTCAGCTTAAGAATAGATTTAGGGTTAGATATAAGATTAATTTAGGGAAGGGATGGTGTTATAGCTAGGTTGAAAGGTAGAGTGATGTTTAGAATTAGGGTTAGGGCTATGGTTAGGTTTAGGGTATTGATTAAGTTTAGGTTTTGAGAAATATAAGGGCTAGGTTTTGTTTTACGGTTAGTCCTGAAATTAGAAGTATGGCTAATTTCAGGTCTAAAATTATGTCTAAAGATAGTTTTAGATTTAGGATTATGGCTACATCTAGTTTCAGGTTTAGGTAAGGGTCAGGTTTAGGGATAGGTGTATGTTTAAGGTCAAGGTGTGGGTTAGGGTTAGGGATAGATTAAGTCTTAAATTTAGTGATAGAATTAGCTATAGGTTTAGGATTAGGGTAATGTTAGGCTTAATATAAGGATTCATCTTAAGTTTAGGGAAAAAGATAGGGATTGGTTTAGAGATATTGTTAGGTTTAGTCCTAGGATTAGCATTAGGGTAAGTATTAGGGTTATTATACTGGATATAGTTAGAGCTAGGGTTAGGGCTAGGCTTATGGTTATGATTAGGGCTAGGGTTAGGGTTAGATTTTAAGCTTAGGTTGGGGCTTGGATTAAGCCTAGGTTTTGTGTTAAGTTAGTGGTAGGGTTAAGTTATGGCTAATGTAAATACCAGGGTTACATTTAGGGCTAATTATAGGGTTGAGACTATTGATAGGTTTAGTGTTCGGGTTAGATTTATGGTTAGGGTGATGTTTAGATTTAGGGTTAGTGTTAGTGTCAGAGTAAAGTTCAGGGTTAGTTTTAGGGTTTGGCTTAAAACTCGAATTAGAGCTAGGCTTAGGGGGTAGGTGTATGGTTATGTTTTGTTTAGTTTAAGGGTTAGTGTTAGAGCTATGCCTCGGTTTTGTTTTAGGGCTAGGGGTAGGGTTAGTGCTAGTTTTAGGATTAGTGTTAGGCTTAGGTCTAGTGTTAGAGTTAGGCTTAGGCTTTGGTTTAGGGTTAGGTTTAGAGTTAGATTTTGATCTAAGTTTAGTGCTTGGGCTATAAATAGAGCAAGGGTTAAGACTAGGTTTAGGGCTAGGTTTAGGGTTTTGTTAAGGAATAGGTTTAGACTAGTGATAGGATAGTGTGATAGTTTCAGTTAGTCTTAGGTCTAGTGTTACTTTTAGGGATAGGGCAGAATTATGGCTAAGATCAGGGCTAGAGTTAGTATTAGCGTTAGGGCTAGGGTTGGAGTTAGCGTTAGAATAAAAGCTAGGTTTAGGGCTAGGATAAGTACTGTTTTTTTAGGGTTAGGGCTAGGATTAGGGTTAGGGCAAGTGTCAGGTCTAGGATTATGTTTGATGATAATTTTAAGGTTATGTGTGTGACTAAGTCTAATGTAAGTGTTAGGTTAGGGTAAGGTTTACGTTTAGACCTAGGGGAATTATTAGGGTCAGAATAAGGGTTAGAGTTTGATTGAGTTTAGGGTTAGGGCTCAAATTAACATTAGGGTCAGGGTTAGGGTAATGATAGGGTTTTGTTTAGGGTTCAAGTTGGGCTTAGGGTAATTGATAGGGTTAGGGTTAGGGTTAATGATAGGGTTAGTGTTGAGCCTAGGGTTAGCCTTAGGGTGGAGGTAATAGTTAGGATAATGGATAGGGTTAGACATAAGGTTAGGGCTAGGGTTATGGTTAGGAATAGGTCTTCAGTTAGGGTTAGGTTTATGGTTACTCTAAGAACTAGAGTTAGTGTTAGTGTTATGTTTAGCATAAGAGTTAGGTTTTGGGGCTGGGGATGTGGCTCAAGTGGTAGTGCGCTCGCCTGGCATGCATGTGGCCCGGGTTCGATCCTCAGCACCACGTACCAACAAAGATGTTGTGTCCGTTGAAAACTAAAAAAATTAAATATTAAAAATTTTCTCTCTATCTCTCTCTCTCCTCTCTCACTCTCTCTTTAAAAAAAAAGAGTTAGGTTTTGAGCTAGGGTTAGGCCTAGGGCAAGGGTGAGGGCTAGAATTAAGATTAGGGATAAGATTACAGTACAGTTAGGGCTAGGGTGTGGATTAGGGCTAGCAACATTATTAGGGGTAGGGTTAGGGTTAGAGTAATGGATATGGCTAGATGTATGTATAGGTTATAGTTAGTATTCGATTGAGGTTTAGGGTTAGGGCTATGGTTATGTTTAGGTTTATGGAAAGGGCTAGGGTTTGAGCTAGATTTAGGTCTATGTTGAGTGTGAGGTTTAGGGTTAGGTCTAGGGTTAATTTTCTATTCATGTTTAGAGTTATGGTTAGGGCTAGGGTGAAGTTAAGGATTAGGGCTAGTGTTAGGGGTATATTTTGGAATAAGTGTATGTTTATGTTTAGGGTAAGGGTTAGGGTTTGAGCTAGGGTTATGACTAATCGAGTGTTAAGTTAGGGTTAGAGTTAGGGTTACGCTTAGTGCTAGATTTAGGCATAGGATTAGCTCTAGATTTTGTATTAGGTTTAGGCCTAGGGTTAGGGCTGTGGGTAATGTAAAAGCCAGGGTAATGATATTGGCTAGTTTTAGGATTAAGGTTATGGCTATGTCTAGTGTTAGCTTTAGATACTCTGTTAGGGTCAGGTTTAGAGGTAGGTTTACTTTTAAAGGCAGAATCAGTGTTTGGGTTAGAGTTAGAGTTGGGGTTTTAGCCAGAATTAGGACTAGGTTTAAGTCTATGTGTATGGTTACTGTTTTTGTTAGGTTAAGGTTTATTTTAAGGTCTTTGACTAGGTTTTTCTTCAAGTGTAGGGCTAGATTTAAGGCTGGATTTAGGATTAGGTTAAAGTCTAGGGCTAGTGTTAGGGTTTTGTTTAGAGTTAGTGTTAGGTTTAGACCTAGGATTAGAGTTAGGGTCAGAATAAAGATCAGGGTTAGAATTAGGGTCTGGGATAAGGTTAGCACTATAGTGAGGGCTAGGTTTAGGACTATTAATAGGATTAGGGTTTTGGATGGCCTAAGGATTAGGAATAGGTCTAGAGTTATAATTAGGGTTAAGGTTTCATTTAAATTAAGGGATAGGCTTAGAGATATGGTTAGGGCTAGAGTTATGATTAAGGTTAGGGTTAAATCTAGGTTTAGGTCTCAGATTAGGGCTAGTATTTGTATTAGGCTTAGGATTAGGGTTAGGGTAATGGCTGATGTAAGAACTAGGGTTATAATTAGAGTTGGGGTTAGGGGTAGGTCTAGTGATATGGTTAGTTTTAAAGTTAAGGTGATATTAAAGTTAGGATGATATTTAGCTAGAGATAGTTTTAGAATATGAGTCAGAGAGAGTGTCAGTTTTAAGGTTATGGTTAGGACTCAAATAAGGGCTAAGATTAATTTTAGGATTCGGTTTAAGTTCAGGGCAATGTTTAGAGCTAGGGTGACTGTTAAGATATAGGTTGGGTCAGGGTTAGTTTTAAGGTTAGCACTAGTACTCGAACTAATGCTAGGGTTACTCTTAGGGTCTTTTCTAAGTTTAGGGTGGTGTTTAGAGCTAGGATTAGTGTTAGAATATGAGTCAGGGTCAGGGTTAGTTTAAGGTTATGGTTATTACTCCAATTAGGGCTAGGGTTAGGTCTAGTTGTGTGTTAGTGTTTAGATTAAGTTAAGGTTTAAGGTTAAGGCTATTGCTCAATTTTGATTTAGTCTTAGGCTTAAGGTTAGAGTTAGGTATAAAATGAGTTCTAGGGTTAGACATAGTGTTAGTGTTAGGCTTACACTTAGGCTTAGGTTAATATTTGGATTAAAGGTTAGATCTAGGATTAAAGTTAGGTTAGGAATAAAGGACAGGGTTAGATTTAGGGTTCAGTGTAAGTTTAGGTTAATGCAGAAATTTAGGGTTTATTATAGGGTTATGGTTAGGTCTAGGGTTAGCATTAGGAATAGGGTTATCATACTGGTCATGCATAGGGTTAGAGCTAGGGTTATGGTTAGGATTAGTCATAGAATTAAGGTAAGAGTTTGGATTAGTAATTCTAGCTTAGAGTAGGGTTATAATTAGGTTTGGGGGGAAAAGTAAGGTTTTGAGATAGGATTAGTTCTAGGGTAAGGGTTTCGTTTAGTGTTAGGTCTAAATTTAGGGTTTTAGTAATGGTTAGGGTTAGGTTTAGGGTTAGGGCTAGGGTTTTCATTAGAGTTAGATTTAGGTTTAGGGTAATAGATTGGATTAGATGTAAGGTTAGCTTTAGTTTTAAGTTTAGTTTTAGGGCTAGATTTACTATTGAGTTTAGGGTAAAGGTTAGGGTTTCAGTTAGGTTGAGGATTATGGCAAGGATTAAGTTTATTGTTAGGTCTACAGTTAGGTTTATGGTTTGAGTTAGGGTTTCAGTTAGGGTTAGAGGTAAGGTTTTAATTAGGGTTAGGGTTAGAGTTAGGGTAATTTTTAGGGTTAGGGCTAGAGTTAATATTAAGTTTAGGACTAGGGTTTGGGTTATAGTTAGTGATAGGTCTAGGGTTTGGTTTAGGCTAAAGTTTAGGCTTTGAGCTAGGGTTAGGACTAAGGTGAGGGTCAGGGTTAGGGTAGGTCTAGGGTTGGGGTAAGGGTTATGCTTAGGGTAGGTTTAGGCCTCTGATTATGACTAGGTTTTGTGTTAGATTTAGAACTAAGTTTAGTGCAATGGGTAATGTAAGATCTATGGTTCTAATTGCAGTAGTTTTCAAGATAGGGTTTTGGCTAGGTCTAGTATTAGGTTTAGATTTTGTTTTAGGGTCAGTTTTCAAAAAAAGTTTACAGTTAAAGGCAGGGTCAGTGATTGGATTAGAGTTTGAGTTAGGGTTACAACCAGAATTAGGACTAGGATCAGCTCCTGGAATAGGTTTAGTGTTTGGGTTAGGGTAATGATTATTGTTAGAGCTAGGACTAGGTTTTTGTTTAGGTCTAGTGGTAGAGTTAAAGCTAGATTTAGGATTAGGCTTATGTCTAGAAATAATTTTAGGGTTATGTTTAGACATAAGGCTACCAGTAGGGCCAGTGTTAGGATTTGGTCTAGGGTGAGGGTCAGGTTTAGACCTATTATTAGTGTTAGGGTTAGAATAAGAGTGAAAGTTAGGGTTAGGTTTTAGGTTAGGATTAGAGCTAGAATGAGGGCTAAAGTTAGGACTAATAATAAGGTTAGTGTTTGTTTTAGTCTAAGAATTATAATTATTATAAAAATTAGCATTATGGATAGGGTTTAGCTTAGGGTAATGAATAGAGTTGGAGCTAGGGTTAGGGCTAGTGTTAGGGTAAGATTTAGTACTAGGGTTAGGGTTAAATTCAGATTTAAATCAACTGTTAGGACTCAGTTTAGGGCTATTTTTGTGTTAGGGTTAGAGCTAGGGTTATGCTTTGACTAATATAAGAACTAGGGTTAGATTTGGGTTAGTTTTTGCTTAGACATTGGGCTAGGACTAGTGTTAGCATTAGCTTTAGGGTTAGGATGATATTTAGAGGTAGGGTTCGTTTTTGGATATGAGTCTGGATCAGGGTTGTTAGTTTTAAGACTCAAATTTGAGCTAGTGCTATGGCTAGTTTTAGGGTAAGGGTTTGATTTATGTTAAGATTCAGGGTTAGAGCAATGGCTTGTTTTTTTAGTGCTAAGATTAGAACTAGTTGTAGAATTAGCAATAGTGTTCAAATAGTTGTATGGTGAAGTTTAGGCTTGAGGTTAGGGTTAGATATAGAGTTATGCTTAGATCTGGGGTTACGGCTATGCCTGGGGTTAGGCCTAAGTTTAGGGCTAATGTTAGGGTTACGATAATGAATAGGGTCAGAAATAGAAATATGGCTATGTTGAGAGTTAGAGTTAATCTGAGGGCTAGGTTAAGAGTTCACTTAGAGTTAGCACTATATTAGAGCCAGGGTTAGCACTAGATGTAGTGTTAGGGTTAGACCTATGGTTAGAGCTATCATTAGTGTTAGTGTTAGTGTTAGGTTTAGGGTTAGTTTTAGGGAAAGGTATAGGGTTATAGCTAGGTTCAGGGCTAAGGAGAGAGTTAAAATTAAGAATAGGGCTAGGGTGAGGGTGAGAATTAGGATTAAGGCTAGGTTTACGGCTAGGATAAGGGCTAGAGATTGTGTTAGGTTTAGGCCTATATTAGGGCTAGGGCTTTTATGAGATCCAGGATTATTATGATTAGGGATAGTTTCAGGTTTAGGTTTATGGCTAGGTAGAATGTAAGAATTAGGTTGAGAGATAGAGTCACTTCTAGAACTAGGGTATTGTTAGGGTCAGGGTCAGGGTTAGGATTTGTTGAGTTTAAGGTTTATTGTTGGGACTCAAATTAGAATTAGGATTAGGTTTAGGGTTAGCATAATAAACATGGTTAGGTTAAGGGTTCAGATTAGGTTTAGGGTAATGATTAAGGTTAGGGTTATCTTAGGGCTAGCATTAAGTTTAGGCTTAGGGTTAAGGTAATGTATAGGATTAGAGGTAGGTTTAGGGCTAGGATTAAGGCTATGTTTAAGATTAGGTTTAGGTTTAGGGTTAGGGTTAAGGCTAATGTTTGGGCTCAGAAATAGCGCTAAGATTTAGATTAGGTTAGGGCTAGGTATAAGGCTATGGTTAATCTAATATCTAGGGTTATGGTTTCGGTTAAATTTAGGGTTAGTGTTTGGTCTAGGTCTAGTGTTAGCATTGTCTTTAGGGTTAGTGTAATATTTATAGCTAGGGTAAGTGTTAGGATATAAGTCAGGGTCAGTGTTAGTTTTATGCCTAGGGACTCAAATTAGAGAAAAGAGGTTATGGCTAGATGTAGGGTGACAGTTTAGGTTAAGGTGTAGTGTTAGGGCAATGGCTCTGTTTTGTTTTAGGGCTAAGGCCAGGGTGAGAGCTAGTTTTAGGATTAGTGATAGTGTTAGGTCTAGTGGTAGGGTGAGGTTTAGGCTTAAGTTTAGGGTTAGATTTAGAGTTATGTTCAGGTCTAGGGATTGGTATAGGGCTAGGATTTGGGCTATGGTTAGGGCTTGTGTTAGGGTTATGGTAACTGATAGGGTAAGAACTAGAAATAAGGCTAGGGCGAGTGTTAGAGTTAGTTTTAGTCCTAGGGTTAGGGTTAGGGGTAGGGCTAAATTAGGGCTAGAATTAGAGCTAGGATTAGTGTTAGGGTTATGCTTATGGTTAGTGCTAGAGTTAGGGTAATGGTTACGAGTATCTTTAGGAGAAAGAATGGGGTTATAACTAGATTCAGGGCTAATGAAGGGTTAAAATCAGAGGTAAGGCTAGGGTTAGGGTTCAGATTATCATTAAGGCTAGATGAGGGCTAGGGTTTGTATTAGGTTTAGGGTTAGTATTAAGACTAGGGCTAATATCAGGTCTAGGTGTATTATTAGGGTTAGTTTTTGGTTTAGGTTTGGGCTAGATTTATGTAAGGGTTAGGTTTAGGATAGAGGTCAGGTTTAGAGCTCGGTATATTATTAGGATCAGAGTCTGGGTAGAGTTTGGTTTAGGTTAATATTTACAGTTAAGTGTTGATATAGTGTTAGTGTTAGGACTAGGTTTGAGGTAATAGATAGGTTTAGGTTTATGATTCAAGTTAGGTTAGAGTAATTAAAAAGGTTATTGTTAAAGATAGGGTTAACGTTAGACATAGAGTTAACATTTAAGTTAGGCTTATCTTTATGGTAATGGATAGGATTAGAGCTAAGTTTAGGGCTAGGGTTAAGGTTAGGAGTAGGAATTGTATAAGGTTAGGCCTAGGTTGATGTTAGGATTAGGTATAGGGTAAGTGTTAGCATTAGAGCTAGTATTAGGGTTGTAGCTAGAATGAGGACTAGGGTTAGGACTAGTAATAGAGTTAGTAGTTTGGGGTAGGCTAAGGACTAGGGTAAGGAGTAGAGTAGCATTAGGTTGAGGGTTTGGCTTAGGGAAAGCGATAGTTTTAGAGCAGTGTTAGGATTTGTGTTAGGGTTAGATTTAGGGCTATGGTTAGGGTTAGGGTTAGAGTATAAACTAGGGCTAAGATTAGGATTAGGGCTAGGATTTGTGTTAGCTTTACGGCTATGGCTAACATAATAACTAGGTTTCCAATTAGAGTTAGATTTAAGGTTAGCATTAGGATGATATTTATAGCTAGGGTTAGTGTTAGGATTCGAGTTAGAGATAGGGTTATTTCTAGGGTTAGAGTTAGGGCTCAAGTTAAAGCTAGGTTTAGGTTTTGTGAATGGTTAGTGTTTGGTTTAGGTTAAAGTTAGGTTTATGGTTATGGCTCAGTTTGTTTTAGGGCTAGGGTAGGGTTAGGGCTATTTTTCCAATTAGCATTTTGGGATAGGGCTAGTTTTAGGGTGAGGTTAATGCTTAATTTTAGAGATAGATCCATGTTTAGGACTAGGGTGAAGATTAGGGCTAGGTTTGGTGCTATGGATAGGGCTAAGTTTTGTTTTATAGTAAGAGATAGGTTTAAAACTAGAACTAGGGCTAGAGAAAGAATGAAAATTAGTCTTAGGGCTAGGGCTAGGGTTAGGTTTAGGGTTGGGCTAAATTAGGGCTAGGATTAGCAATAGGGTTATTGTTAGGTTTAAGCCTAGGTTTAGGGCTAGTGTTAGAGCTAGCGTTAGGGTTAGGGTAAAGTATGATGTTACAGATAGGTTTAGGGTTAGGGCAAGGGATAAAATTAAGGTTAGAACTTGGGTTAAGATTAGAATTAGAATTAAGGCTAGGCTTAGTGCTAGGATTAGAGCTAGGGTTTGTGTTAGGTTCAGGGCTAGGGCTAATTACTGGTCTAGGGTTATAGTTAGGAATAGTTTTACAGTTAGATTTGTGCATAAAGTTGAGGTTGAGGGTTTGGGTCAGGTTTACAGCTAGCATATTATTAGGGTAAGATTCAGGTTAGGGTATGGTTTAGGTTAACATTTAAAGCAAGGGCTCAAATTAGCATTAGGGTTAGGGTTAGCAAAATGGTTATGGTTAGGTTTAGGATTCAGATTTGTTTTAGGGTGATGGATAGGGTTAGCTTTAGTGATAGAGTTAGGGTTAGGACTAGAGATAGAATTTGGTTAGGGTTATGATTACGCTAATACATAAGATTAGAGCTGCAGTTAGGGCTATGGTTGGGTTATGGTTAGTTTATGGCTATGATTAGGGTTATGCCTTTGGTTAGAATTTGGTTATAGTTATGGTTAGGGTAATGGATAGTATTTGAGCTAGGGTTAGGGCTAGAGTTATCATTGAAATTATGGTTATGTTCAGCTTAGGTCATGGTTCAAGTAACGAATAGAATTAGAACTGTGGTTGGGGCTAGGGTTATGGTTAGGTTATGGTTATGATTAGGGTTAGACCTTGGGTTATAATTCAGTTATGGTTATGGTTAGGGTAATGGAGAGGATTCAAGGTAAAATTAGCGCTAGGGTTATGGTTAACATTAGGGCTATTGTTCAGGTTAGGTTTTAGGTTAGGAGAGGTTTAGGTTTAGGGTAAAATTTAGGTTAAGTGTTAAGGCCTGAGTTAGGATTTCAGTTTGTGTTAAAGCTAGGGTGAGGGCCAGATTAGGGCTAGGTTTTGGTTTAGGTTAGGGCTAGGGTAGCACTATGTCTAATATAAGATCTAGGGTTATAAATAGGGCTAGTTTTAGCGTTAGCATTTAATCTAGGTCTAGTGTTATGATTTGGTTTAGATATGGGGTGATGATTAGAGATAGGGTTAGTGTTATGTTAAGAGACAGGATCAATGTTACCTTTAGGGTTAGGAATAGCCTCTAATTAGGGCTAGGGTTAAGGCTAGATGTAGGGTTAGGGTTTGTGTTATTGTTAGGGTAAGAATTAGGGATAGGACTAATGTCAGGTCTAGAGTTAGGTTTAGTGCTATGGATCATTTTCTTTTCAGAGCTAGGATAAGGATAGGGCTAGCATTAGGATTACCAATAGTGTTAGGGCTAGTGGTAGGGTGAGGTTTAGGCTTAGATTTTTTTGTTATGGTTAGATATATGTTTAGGGCTAAAGATAGGATTAGGGATAAGTTTAAAGTTAGTGTTATGATTAAGGTAATGGATAGGGTTAGAACTAGAAATAGGGCTAAATTAGGGCAAAAATGAGTGCTAGGGTTAGTGTTAGGGTTGGGCCTTGTTTTAGGGCTAGAGTTAGGGTTAGTGTTAGAGTAAGGGTTAGGTTTAGAGTTAGGAGAAAAATGTGGTTATAGCTATGTTTAGGGATAGGGCAAGGGTTATACTTAGGGTTAGGCCTAGGGTAAGGGTACAGTATAGGATTAAGCTTAGGTTTAGGGTTAGGGTGGGTGTTTGAGTTAAGGATAGGGCTTGGATTAGTCCAAGGGCTAATTTCACATCTAGTATTATGGGTGAGAATAGTGTTAGGTTTAGATTATGGCTAGGTCTAACGTAGGGTTAGGTTTATGGTAAAGGACAGGATAAAAGCTAGGTGTATTATTAGGTTCAGGGTCAGGGTTAGGGTTTGGTTTAGGTTAAGATCTAGGGTTAAGGCTGGAATTAACATTAAGTTTTGGATAATAAATTGGGTTACATTTATGGTTCAGATTAGGTTTAGGGTTTTTCAATAGTGTCAGGGATACCTATACGGTTAGGTTTAGTCCTATTGTTAGCATTTGGGTTAGGCTTCTGTTTAGGGTAATGGATAGAATTACAGCTATGGTTGGGGCTAGGTATATAATTAGAGTTAGACTTAGAGTAAGGGTTAGGCTTAGGTTTAGGCATAGGTTTAGGGTAAGTGTTAAGATTTGAGCTAGGTTTATGTCTAGGGCAAGGTTTAGAGTTAGAGCAGGTATAGGGTAATGGTTAAGGTTAGGGCTACAGTTACCATTAGGATTAGGGTTAGTGTTTTTGTAATGGAGAGATTTAGAGCTAGGGTTTGTGAAATGGTTACAGTTAAAATTAGGTTTAAAGTTATAGTTAGGGATAGGGCTATGTTAATGTTTAGGGTTAAAATTAGGGCTAGGTTTAGAGGTAGTGATAGGGTTAGAGTTACTTCATTCAGAATTGTTTTATATAATCTAGGATTCATCTTTGATTAACCTTACTCTGTTCCCCAGGTATAGATCTTTTGGTCCAATTTTTTGGTGTCAGGAATAGTTAATATTTTTATTTTTCATTTTTACATATATGAGTAAATGAATATAGACCTGGAAATCAATCAGGTTTTATAATAGTTTCTTGAAACTGCACAAACACCCTCAGTTCTTTGTGGGGATATTCTGATATATTCATTGTGAATGTAGGCCTAAGCTGAAGCATGCAGAAACAATTTTATCTGAGAGCCTTATAGTAGAAAGCAGAGAAATATGCATGCACTGAAATTCCTCCCATAATTATTTGGTCAGATTTGTTTGATACTGCATAGGATTCATTATTTAGCTTGCCCCACAAAGCTCTTCAAGTGTGGGACTTCTAGGATAAATGGTTTTCTAATCAGGTTAGGGTTAGTGTTAGGTTTAGAGTTAGGGCTAGGGTTAGATATAGTGTTAAGGTGACAGTGAGGTTTGTTCAAATTTCTTTGATATTGGGAAGAGGCATCGTTAACTTAGCCTTAATATGCTCCCCAGGATTGAGCATTCTTGTTTTTATTGATCTCTATAAGGAGCACTCAGTTTTTTAAGGTTTAATTTTATATTGACCAATATAGGTAAATAAAAATGGAGGTTGAAATCAAACCGGATTGGTGCTAGCTTCTTAAAACTTCAGACACTGAATCCATTCTCTGTGGGAACTCTCTGGTTTCTTCTTTGTGAAAGTAGCCTTCAGATGAAAATGGCAAAAACAACTTTATATGAGAGCTCTTTCACAGAATACAGAGAAATATGCATGAACTAAAATACCACCACAAATATTTGGTCATATTACTTTGATACTGCATAGGATTCATCTGATAGCTTAGGCCACTGGGCTACCCAATTTGGGGACTTATAGTATCACTATTTTTTTAAACAAGTTAGGGCTTGTGTTAAGTTTAGTGTTAGGGTAGTGTTAGAATTAGTATTAGGTTTAGAGTTAGTTTTGTTCAAATTTCTTTGACACTGGGAATAATTCATTTTTCTCCAGTCTTACTATACCCCACATTTTTGGACCTCCTATGTTCAGTGTTTCTCTGTAAGGAATAGTTTGTATTTTAAAGTTTCAGTTCATTTTGTCCTATGCAGGTAAAAGGAAATGGAGCTGGAAATCAAACATCATTGGTGCTGGCTGCTTGAAACTTCACACTCCATCAATTCTCTGTGGGCAATCTTTGGTTTGCTCTTATAAAAGTAAGCCTAAGCTGAAGCATGTAAAAACAACATTATCCAAGAGTCCTTTAGGAGATAACAGGGAAATGTGCATGTACTGATATACTCCATAAATTATTGTTTAAATTTTTTTGATACTGCACAGCATTCATGTCTTAGCTTGCCCTACTAGGCTACTCAGGTTTGAAACTTTTACAGTCAAAGGTTCAATAAAATAGTTAGGGTTAGAAGAACAGTTAGGGTTAGTGCTAAAGTTAGGGTTGGAGTAAGTTTTATTCAATATTTTTTGATACTTGGCAGGATTTATCTTTTAGTTAGATTTACTCTCTTCCAAAGGTTTAAGCCTTCTCTGTTCACAGGTTTTCTGTCACAAACAATTTTTATTTTAAGATTTTATTTCATTTTGACCTATATGGGAAAGTTAATTGAGCTGAAAATCAAACAGTGTTTTGCTGCTTGAAACTTCTCACACTCCATCAGTTCTCTGTAGGGACTCTGTAATGTTCCTTGTGAAAGTAGGCCTAAGCTTAAGAATGCAAAAACAACTATATCCAAGGGTTCTTTAATAGAAAACATGGAAATATGAATGTACTGAAATAACTCCCATAATTATTTGGTCAGATTTTTTTGATGCTGCGTAGGATTCATTACTTAGCTTGCCCTACAAGGCTCCCAAGTGCAGGACTTCTAAGATCAATGGTTCTCTAATTAGGTTAGTGTTAGAGTTAGGTTTAGCTAGGGCTAGGGCTAGGGTTAGAGGTAATATTAGGGTGAGAGGTTGTTTTGTTCAAATTTCTTTGATATTGGGCAGGATTCATCTTTTATCTAGCCTTAGTATGCTCCCAAGTTTTGATCCTTCTCAAATCAATGGTTCATTATCATGAACACTTTGTATTTTAAAGTTTCACTTCATTTTGACCTATATGGGTAAACGGAAATGGAGGTGAAAATCAAACAGGCATCCCTTCCCCCTAAACCTAACCCTAACCATAGCCCTATGACTAAATCTAATTTTCAATCTAGCCCTAATCCTAGTTCTAACCCTATGTCTGACCATAACCAAAACACTTTCCCTGACCTTAGCCTTAACAATAGCTATAACCCTAACCCTAGATTTAACCATAACCCTGAATCTACCCCTAAGCCTAAACTTACACTATCACTATCACTGACACCAATGCTAATTTTTAAACTACCTTTTACTTTAGCCTTAGCCCTAAAATAAATCTGAGCCATAGAACTAACTCTAAACCTTAACCTAAACAAAATTTTTACCCAACATCTAGCCCTAAGCCTACACCTAAATTGAGTCCTATCTCTAATCCTAAAACATACCCTGATCCTGACTCTTACCCTAACACCAACCCTAGTTCAAAACATCACCCTAAACCTAAACCCAATTCTACAATTCTACTTACCCCTAATTGTATCTCTAAAACTAGCCCTAATAATAACCCTAGTTTTTACATTAGTTGTATTCCTAACACAAGCCCTAACATAACCCCAAACCTAGCAGTAATCTGAGAACCAAACGTGTATTTAACCCTACATTAACCCTAAACCTAGCCCTAATCCTTACTAAACCTAACTCTAAATATAATCTTTTCACTATGTTTAAACCTAAACCAAAACTAGCTCTAACCCTAACTATAATCCTAGCCCTTACCCTACCTCTAACCCTATCAATTACCCTAACTGTAACCCTTACACTAATGCTAACCCCTGGTCTAAATATAGCACTATCCCTAACCCTAACCTATCCATTCCCATAAACATAACCTGAAACATAAACTTAACCATATCCATTACCCTAACCTTAACCCTAATGCTAAATTTGAGTTCTAATCCTCAACCTTAACCTAAACCAAACCCTAAACATGACTCTGACACTAATAATTCCCCTACCTCTAAAGCTGACCCTAAACCTCATCTTAAATCTTACACTATACTTAGCCATAAATCTATCTTTAAAACTATCCCTAACCATAACCCTAGACCTGATATTAAACCTAGTTCTAATGATAGCCCTAACCCTAACACAAACTGTGGCCCTATTCCTTGGCCTAATACTAGCTTTAATCCTAACCCTAAACTTAACACTAGCTGTAACTCTAATTTTAAACCTCACTATAGTTCTGAACCTAGCTGTAACATCATTCCTTACCCTACCCTAACCCTAATGCTAATCCTAGATGTAAAGCTAGGCCTAACCCTAACACTAACCCCAGTCCTTATCCTAGCCCTAATTTAGCCCTCACCTTAACTTTAACCCTAAATCTAGCCTAAGACTAATTTTAACTCTCACCCTAGTTCTATTAATAGTTCTAAACCTATCACTTATCATCACCCAAAACTTAGCCCTAACCCTAGCCTAAAATTGAGACCTAACCTTCACCCTAGCCCTAACCCTAGATCTAAACCTAAGTCTAAATCTAACCTAACCTAGGCCTAAAACTCACCCTCATGCTGGCCATAACCCTAATGCTAATCCAAACTCTACACTTAACGCTAACCCTAGTCAAAACCCTAACCCTATCACAATACCTAAACCTATCCATTACTCTAACACTTACCCTAACCCTAACCTAACTGTAGCTCAAACTCTAACCATTACCTTAAAAATAACCCTAAACCTAACCCTAATCTAACCTGACATTTAGCCCTATACAATACCTGAAACTAATGATAACCCTAGCCCTGACACTAACGTAATTCAGACCCTAACTGTAACTCTAACATAGACATAATCCTAAACCTAAATCTCACCCTAATGGGAACGTACCCTAGCTAAATTCCTAAACCATACCCTAACCGTTACCCTAAACCTATTTCTAAGCCTAACCCTAACCCTATCTCTAGGCCTAATAATAACCATAACCCTAAACCCAAACCTAGCTCTTACCCTATCCATTATCCTAATTATAAGCCTCACCCTAATGCTAACCCTAGGCATAACCCTGAAACTATCACTAACTCTAAACCTATCAATTACCCTAAACCTAACCTAATCACTACACCTAAGAGTCTCATTACCTTAACCCTAACCTAATGCTAATTCAAGCCCTAACCCTAAATCCTAACCTAAACTTTAAATCTGACCCTAACCCTAATAATACACCTAGCTCTAAACCTGACCCTTACTCTAAAGCTAACATTTACCCTAGACCTAGCAATAAAACTAACCCTGAATTTGTCCCTAACCACAATCCTAGACCAAACACTAGCCCTAGCCCCAATTCTTGACATAACCCTAAAACAAAACAAAACAAAACAAAAAACACTGTCCCTCAACCTAATCCTAAACCTAGTCTTATTAATAACCAAAAATACAACCCTAGCCCTAACCATAATTCTAATATTATACCTAGCCCTAAACCTAGCTATAATCCCATCCCTTCCCCTAAACCTAACTGTAAGCCTAACACTAGGCTTAACCCTAACTTAGACCTTAGACCTAATTCTAGTCTTAATTTAGCCCGCAAACAAGCACTAATCAGAGACTTAACACTACATTGAACTGTAACCATAACCCTAAGCCTAAGCCTTACCCTTACTCTAAACCTAATGCTAACCCCCCAAAATGCTCTAAATGTAAGCCTTACCCTAGCCCTAATTCTAACCGTAACCCTAGCCCTGACCCTAGCTGTAACCCTATCAATTACCCTAAGCCTAACCATAACCTAATGCTAAATCTACGATAATTTTAAAACTGTTTCTAACCCTAAACCTATCTATTACCCTAAACCTAACCTGAACCCTAAACCTAACCATATCCACAACCCTAACGCTAAACCTAAAGCTAATTAGAGCCCTAAACTTAATCATTAAAAAAACCCAAACAATAACCCTAAATTCGACCCTCATAATATCCCTAGCTCTCAAGTACAACCCTAAACCTAAAACTAACCCTTACATTAAATCTAGCAATAATCATAACCCTAAATCTATCCCTAAATCTCACTGTAGATCTGACATTAGCCCTAGCCCTAATGCTAGCTCTAACCCTAACACAAACCCTAGCCCTAATACTAGCCCAAAAGTTAGTCTTAACCCTATTCCTAACCCTAACCCTGCTCTAACCCTAACCCTATTTCAGGTCCTAGCCCTAGCTCTAAAACTATCCCTTATGCTAAGTCAAACCTTCATCATATTGCTACCCTAGTTCTAAACCTAATCCTTAACCTAATCCAAACAATAACTCTATTACTAGTTTTAACCCTTGCCCTCATTCTAGCTCCAACCCCAACCCTAACAACAATCCTTATTCTGATTCAAACACTAACCCTTGGTTTAAAACTGACCCTACCCTGAACCAAAACATAATATTAGCCCTACTGGTAAACCTATACCTAAATACACTAACACTAGCCCTATACCTAAATCTAATTCTAAATATAGTCATAACTCTAGCCTTCAAACTAACAATAACCTTAATCTAACTCAAACACTAACTTACCCTAGACTTAACCCTACTCTTAATATTGGTGGTAAACCTAAAACTAACCCTAACCCGAACACTGAAACTTACACTAACACAAACCCTAACTCTAAATATTATCCTAACCTCAAAACTAACTCTAACACTAGACTAATTTTAAAACTAGCCATAACCATAACCCTAACTCCTAGACTACCCATAAATCTAACACTAGCCCTAAACTTCACACAAAATGTACCTTAATTGAAGCCCTAAACCTAACCCTATGCATAACCCTAAACTTAAATCTAGCCCTAATTCTAACCCTAACATTAACCCTAGCCCTAACCCAAGCTCAAACCCTAAACCTTACACTAAAATTATTTCTAGCCTAAACTCTAAATTTCACCCTAACCTTAGCTCTAACTCTAACCATTACCCTAACAATAACCCTAAACCTAAATCTAACCCTAGCCCTATCCCTAACCTTAACCCTATCATGGCCCTGACTTTAACCTAACACTCACACTAGCCCTAACCCTAGCTTGAAACCTAACCCTTACCCTTAACCTAACCATAACACTAACCCAAGGCCTAACTCTAGCCCTAATCCTAGCCCTAATCCTAAACTTAACCCTAGCCCTAACACTAGATTGAAGCCTACCAAATACCTAAACCTAAACCTAACCCTAATGATAAACCTAGACCTAAACCAAAACCTACCCTATCCCTAACATAAACCTAATCCTAGAATTAACTGGAAACCTAACCCTAAACCTAACCCTAATTTTAGCTCAAATCCTAACCCTATTACAACCATAACTCGACCCTAACCCTAAAACTAACCCTAAATCTAACCTGACATCTAACCCTATCAATTACCTTAACACTAATGTTAACCCTAGCCCTAACCCTAACACTAAACATAATCATAACCCTAAACCTAACACTAGTTCTAAAACTAACCCTAGCTCAAACCGTAAATCGTACCCTTATCCTAATCCTAACTCTTACCCTAGCCCTAAACTTGACACGAACCCTAACTCTAGCCCTAATTTTAATCATAACTCTATCCCTAACCCTAGCTCTAACTATAAAGTACCCTTAATGATAACCTTAACCCTAATGTTAACCCTCAGACTAACCATAAACCTATTGCAAAATCTAACCATATCCATTATCCTAATCATAACCTGAACCCTAAACCTAACCCCTATCCATTACCTTACCCTAACTCTAACCTTAATGTTACTTTGAGCCATAGACCTAAACCTTAACCTAACCAAAACCTCAAACCTGACCCTTACCCTAATAATACCCCTAGCTCTAAAACTGTCCCTTTCTCTAAACATAACCCTAAAACTATTCCTAACTGTAACCCTAGAACAGATATTAGCCCTATCTCTAATTCTTGCCCTGAACATAACACAAAACGTAGGCATAATCCTAACCTTAAACCTAGCCTTAATCCATATCCAAACAATAGCCCTAGCCCTAACCCTAATGCTAATCATAAATCTAGTCCTAACCCTAACCCAAGCACTAAAACAAAACCGAGCAAGAGGCCAAAACCTAAACGTTAACTTAACCAAATTCTAATACTACACCTAGAACAAACCCTAGCCCTAATTCAAGTCCTAATTCTAACCTTAAAAGTAACCCTGACTCTGATTCATATCTTAATACTCACCCTATCACTACACAACCCAAAATTTAAACCAAACTCTAACAGTATCCCTAGCCCTAATTCAAGTCCTAACCCTAACCGTAAAACCAACGTTTACCATGACTCATATCCTAACACAAACCATTGATATAAATATCACTCTAACCCTAATACTAGAACTACTCCAACCCTTAATCCTAAAACTAACCGTAATTGTAACCCTAGTTGTTACATTAGCCATTTCCCTAAACTTAGCCTTAATCATAACACAAAAACTAGCCCTAGTCTGAGACCTACACCTAGCTAAACTCTAACACTAACCCTAAACCTAAACCTAACAATAGCTCAAAGCCTAACCCTTACCTAAACATAGACCTAGACCAATCCCTAACTCTAACCCTAACCTTAGGCCTAACCCTATACTTAACCCTATCCCTAAACCGAGCTGTAAATCTACCCATTACCCTAACCCTAACACTAAACTTATTGATAAGTCTAGCCTGAACCTAACACTAATCCTAACCCTAACCAGAAAACTAACCCTAGACATAACCCTCAATGTAATACTTGCCATAGCCCTAACCCTTGTTCAAACCCTGAACCTTTCCATAAACCTAAACATAACCATAGCCCTAAACCTGACCCTAATTCTATATCTATCTATATTCATTTCCTGAAACCTAATCTTAGTGATAACACTAACCCTAATTCTATCCCTAGACCTAACGCTAAACCTAACCCTCATGCTAGCCCTAACCCTAGCTTAATACCTAACCCTTATGCTAAAAATAATCTAAACCTAACCCAAGTTCTATAACAAACCATAACCCTAATTTAAGACCTATTCCTAACCATAACCATATTTCTAAACTTAGCTCTTACCCTATCTATTACTCTAATCATAACTCTTCCCAAATGCTAATCCTAGGCCTACCTCTAACCCTATTGCTAGCCCAAACCCTATAAATTACCCTAAACCTAACCTGAATCCTAAACTAAAACCTATCATTACTCTAACCCTAACCCTAATGCTATTTTTAGCCAAAACCTAAATTGTAACCTAAACCAAACCCTAAACCAGACCCTAGCCCTAATAATTCCCCTAGCTCTAAATTTGACCTTACTCTAACACACTAGATGTAGCCATAAACCTAACCGTAAAACTATCTTTAATCATAACCCTAGACCTGATCTTAGCCCTAGCCCTAATCCTAGCCCTAACACTAAAACAAACACGAGCCCTCATCCTAGCCCTAAACCTAGCCTTAATCAAAACCTAAATACTAATCCTACCCTTTATCCAAATTCTATCCCAAACCCAACCTCTAAAACTAGCAACAATGTCATCCCTTATCCTAAACTTAACTCTAACCCTAACCATAACCATAATGATAGTTCTGACATGAACACTAACGCTAGCCCTAATCCTAGCCCTAATTTAACTACATTCCTAACCCTAACTCTAACTCTAGCCTCAAGACTAACTCTAACTTTCACACAAACTCTAACCCTAAATCTAACACTATTCCTTACCATAACCCTGACCCTAGCCTAACCCTAGCCCTATCCTTAGTCATAGCCCTAACCCTAAACCTAATCCTAACTCTAAATGTAACCCTAAAATTAAGCCTAAGCCTAACACTAACACTAGCCTTAACCCTAATGCTAATGGGAAAAGTAGCCCTAACCTTAACCATAGGACAGAAACAAAACTGAGCAGTATCCCTAATGCTAAACCTTAACACTACAACTAAACCTAACACTACAACTACACCTAACCCTAACCCTAATTAGAGTCCTAACCATAACTTTAAACTAACTCTTACCATAACTCATATCTTAACACTCACCTATGTTCTAAACACTACTCTTACCTTAAACCGAATCCTAACAGTAAGCCTAGTTCTTATTTGAGTCCTAACTCCAACCATAAAACTAACTCTGACCATGAATCCTATCTTAATACTAACCCTAGATCTAAATATCAACCTAACCTTAAAACTAACCCTAACCCTAGAGGTCTAACACTTAAAACTAACCCTAAATAGAATTCTAATTTTCACCCTCATTTTTGCATTGCCATTGCCCTAATCTTAGCCCTAACCCTAACAGAAAAACTAGTCCTAACTAAGCCCTAAACATAGCTTTAACCATACCCTAAATGCTACCCCTAATACTAGCTCTAACCCTATCCTTAACCATAAGCAAAATGCTAAATCTAATGGTAATACTAGACATATTTCTAATCTTAAATGTAACAAAAACCCTAACTCAATTAATAGTCTTAAACCTAGGCAATATTCAAGCTGTAACTCTATCCCATACCCTAATGCTAACCCTGACCCTGAGCCTTATTCTGAGTATAACACTAATCTTAGGTCTAACCTGACCCTAACTCTAGTCAAACCCTAACACTAGCCCTACCAATAAATACACGTAAGGCGAACCCTATCAAAAGCTCTAGACCTAAAAGTAATTCTGTATTTATCCTTAACTCTAGCCCTAGACCTAAGAAAATAAAATCTAGCATTAGCCCTAACAATAACTCTTAACCTAAACCTAATTGTAGACATAAACCTAATCCTAATTCTGGCTTTAACCATAACTCTGTCTCTGATCTGAACACTGACTCTTCCTTTAACACTAAATCTATCTCTAAATCTGACTCTAAATGAAAACCTAAACCTAACAATATACCTATCTATAACCCTAACCCTACAACTAACCCTAATTTTAACCCTAGCTCTTACATTACCCATAGCCCTAACCTTTCTCCTTAACCTTACACAAAATGTAGAGCGAATTCCAGGCCTAAATGTAGCCCTAAGTGTAACCATAACTCTAATCCTAGCCCTAACCCTAATCTTAATCCTAACCTTAGCCTTATTCCTAACCCCAGCTCAAAGCCTAATCCTTACCCTAAATATAAACTTAGACCTATCCCTAACTCTGAAACTAACCCTAGCCATAATTCTAACCTTTACCCTAACCCTAAACCTAGCTCTAAACCTACCCTTTACACTAACCCTACCCCTAACCCCATTAAGAATCCTAATCATAGCCCTCACTCTAGCTCTAACTTTATCACAAACCCTAATGCTAACCCTGACCCTTATTCTGACCCTAAAGCTAACCATATGTCTAAACCTGACCCTAAATCTAGACCAAACACTAACTCTAGACCTAAACCTCATTTTAATCTAGTCTTAAATCTAGCCCTAGATCTAAATAAAAATCTAGCCCTAACAATAACCCTTAACCTAACCCCAAAACTAAACCTACACCTAGACTTAAACCTAGTCTTAATTCTGGCTCTAAACCTAATTCTTCCTCTAACCCGAACACTGACCCTACCTTTAACAGTAAATGTATATCTAAACCTGACTCTAATCAAAAATATAAACCTAACACTACATCTAGCCATAACCCTAACTCTAAAACTAGCCCTAATCATAACCCTACTCTTAAATTATCCATAGCCCTATCCTTTCACCTTAACCTAACACAAAACATAGAGCAAATCCTAGACCTAAACCTAACCCTATGCCTACCCCTAACCCTAACTCTAGCCCTAATCTAAATTAACCCCAGCCTTAGTCCTAAACCTAGCTTGAAGCCTAACCCTTACCCTAAATATAAACTTAGACATATCCCTAAGTCTAAAACTAACCCTAGCCCTAATCTTAACTTTAATTCTAGACTGAAGCATATCTCTAAACCACTTATTACCTTAACAGTATTTCTAACCCTATTGATAAACCTAGCAATAACCCAAACCCTAATCCTGACAACAACAACAACAAAAACATGAATTCTGGTCCTTACCCTTAACCTAACACTCTCCATAGTGCTAACACTAGCTCAAACCCTAAGCCATAGCATAAACCTAAACATAATCAGCCTTAACCCTAACCCTAAAACTAAATCTTACCCTAAACCTACACCTAAACCTATATAAAACCATATCCATTACTCTTACCTTAATCTTAAATCTAATGATAATCCTAGCCATAAACCTAACCCTAACGCTAAACTTACCATAATCCAATTCCTAGATCTAACAATGAGCCTAATCCTCAACCTAGCCCTAGCCTTAACTCTAGCTCAAACCCTCTCCCTTACCCTAAACATAACCCTAGTCCAAACCATAACCTAAATCTAGCTCTAATTCTAACCATAACCATAGCCCAAACCCTAGCTCTAACTCTATCCATTTAACAAAACAAAACCCTAAATTTAATTCTAATCCTAATCCTTTTACCTAACTCTATCACTAGCCCTGATTCTAACTCAAATTCTCAACCTAGACCTAACCCTTACTCAGTCCCTGATCCTTACCCTTAACCTAACCACAAGACTTACCCTAATCCTAAGTCTAACCCTAACCCTATCTCTAATTCTAAACTTATCCCTAGCCTTAACCCTATGTTTAACCTCATTTATTACCCTAATCTTAACCATAAACCTCATGATAAACATAGCACTAATCCCAAAACTATTTAATCCTAACCATAAACCTAACTGTAGACATAACATTGAACATAATCCTTGCTGTAGTACTAACCTTAGCTCAAAACCTAACCATAGCTTAAATCTAACCCTAACCCTATTCTTACACATAACCCTAACCCTAACCCAACATCTAACTCTGTCCATTACCCTAAACCTAATGATAACCCTAGACCTAACCGAGACATAACTTTTACCATAGTCCTAACCCTAAACCTAACCCTAGCCTTAGCACTAACCCTATCTCAAACCCTAAAGCATACCCTAAACCTAACACTAACCCTAGTTTTAACCCTAACCCTAACCCTAACTCTAGTCATAATTCTAACCATAATTCTATACCTAACACTAGCCCTAACCCTATCAATTACCGTAACGATATTTATAACACTAATGCTAACACTAGGCCTAAACCTAACCCTATCGATTACCCTAAACCTAATCTGAACCGTAAACCTAACCTGAAGCATAAACCTAACTCTTCCCATTACCCTAATCCTAACTCTAAACATAATGCTAATTTGAGTCCTAACCTTAAAACTTAACCTGCTCAAACCCCAAACCTGACCCTGACCATTTTAATACCCTTAGCTCTAGTCCTTAATCTTACCATAAACCTAACTCTGACACTAGACCTAGCCTTAAAATTTACCCTAAATTATCCTTAATCATAAACCTAGACACTATATTAGCCCAAGCCCTAATACTTGCTATAACCCTAACACAAACACTACCCCAATCCTAGTCCTAAACCTAGCCTTCATCCTAACCTGTACCCTAAATTACCACTATTCCTAATTTTATACCTCACCATAGTTCTGAACCAAGCTATAACCCAATCCCTTCCCCTAAATCTAACACTAACCCTAGCCCTAGAACTAAACCTATAACTAACCCTAGACCTGATCCCACCCCTAATTTAGACCTAACCCTAATCCTAACTCTAGTACTAAGACTAACTCCAACTCTCACACTAGCCCTATACCTAATTCTAATCCTATCCCTTAGAATAACCCTAAAAATTGACCAAACCTTAACCCTAACCTTAGCCCTAGCCCTAACCTTAGATCTAATCATAACTCTAAATCTAACCCTAAACCTAACAATAACACTCACACTAACACAATCCTTAACACTAACACTAATCCTAAAACTAGCCATAACCGAGTTCTAGTCCTAAAACCAAACCAAGCCATAGCCCTAATCCTAAACTTTAACCTAAATCAAAATTTAACCTAACACTTAGCCCTAATCCTAGCACTAATCCCAGTCCTATTCAAATCCTAAATCTACCCTTGACCCTGACTCTGGCCCTATAACTAACCGTACCTCTAAAATCACCCTAAGAATAAACCTAACCCTAAAACTAGACATAGCCCTAAACCTAATTCTAAAAGTAGCCCTAATCATAACTCTAGTTGTTACATTAGCTGTAGCCCTAACATTAGCCTTAACCTAATCTCAAACTTAGTCCTAATTCAAGCCCTACACCTCATTTTAACCCTAACCCTAACACTGGCCCTAGCTCTAAATATTACCCTAAACCTAACACTAAGCCTAAAACTTGCCATAACCCAAAAGCTAACTCTGCCCTTAATCCTAAGTGTAAACCCAGACCTAACCCTAGCTCTAGCCATATCCATTACCCTAACCATAACTCTAACCCTAATGTTAACTCTAGGATAACCCTTACCCTATCTCTAACCCTAAATTTATCCATTAGACTAAACATGAATTCTAAATCTAACCATATTAATTACCCTAATCTTAGCCCTAAACCTAATGCTAATTAGACTAACGCTTAACACTTAACCTAACACTTAACCTTAACCTAACCCAAACTATAACTGATACTGTGAACCTAATAATAACCCTATCTCTAAAACTGACCCTATCCCTCAACCTGACACTTACACTAGAACTAGCCATAAACCACACCCTGAAACTAACCCTAACCATAAACCTAGAATTTACATTAGCCCTAGCCTTAGTCCTAGCCATAACCCTAACACCAAACCTACACCTAATCCTAGAACTTAACCTAGCTTAATTCTAACCCTAAACCTAACTCTAGCCCAAAAACTAGGTCTTGCCCTATCTCTAATCCTAGCACTAATACTAGTGCTAAATTTGACCTAACTCTAATGTTAGGCCTATGACTAACTCTAACTCTCGCTGTAGTCCTACCCCTAGTTTTAAACCTATCCCTTAAAATAACCCAAACCCTAGCCCTAAACCTAGCCCCGATCCTAGCTCTAACTTTTTCCCTAGCCTAAACCTAGATTTAATCCTAAATCTAAATCTAACCTTAACTCTAAGCCTAAACCTAACCCTAGCTCTATGCCTAATGCTAATTGGGAAACTAGCCCTAACCCTAGTCCTAGCACTCAAATTAACCTCAGTCATAGGCTTAACCCTAAAACTTACCCTAAATCAAACCCTGACCCTATACCTAGTCGTAAATTCAAGCACTAATTCGAGTTCTAATCCTAAACCTAGAATTTACTCTGACCCTCACTCGGACTCTAACACTAACCCTAGCTCTAAACATTACCCTAGCCCTAAACATTACCCTAACCCTAAACCTAATCCTAAAAATAACCTAATTGAAACTCTAGTTCTTAAATTAGCCTAAAACCTTACCCTAAATATAAATTTAGACCTATTCATATGGATAGGTCTAAGTTTAATTTTAAATTTAGATCTATCCCTAAGATTATATTAAAACTTAGACCTATCCCTAAGGCTAAGGTTAGGATTTTTCTTCCCTAACAAAAAGCCTAGCCCTAATCTGAGAATTAAACCTAGATTTAAACCTAACTCTAAACTTAACCCTATCCCTACTCCTAACCCTAATACTATCCCCAACCCTAGCTCTAACACCGTTTCTTACTGTAAGCCAAACCCTCACCCTAATACTACTCTACTCCTAAACTTATCTTTAGACTATCCCAAACCATAACTGTAATACTAATCCTAACCCTAGCCCTCATTCTAGCTCTAACCCTACTCCAAACTCTAACCCTAACCCTGACCCTTATTCTGACCCTAACTCAAACCCTACATTTAAACCTGACCTTTATTTTAAACCAAACCCTAACATTAGCCCTGTGAATAAACCTATACCTAAACCTAACCCGAACACCAGACCTAGAAAAAAGTCTAAACCTAAATCCAGCCATAACTCTACCACTAACCCTAAACAAAAACTTAGACCAAAGACTAAAAAAATAACCCTTAACCTAACTCAAACACTAACTCTACCCCTAGACCTAAACCTAGCCCTAATTCTGGCCTTAACCTTAAACCTAACCCTAACCTGAAAAATGACCCTTAGTCTAGCACAAACCTACCTCTAAACTTTATGCTAACCCAAAATCTAGCCATATCCCTAACACTAGACCTAGCCATAACGACAACCCTAGTTCTTTTACTACCCAGAGCCCTAATTATAGCCCTAAACCTCACACAAAACCTATCTCTAATTCTATCTCTAAACCTTGCCCTAAGCCTAACCCTAACTCTACACCTAGACCTTACCCTAACCCTAACACTCACGCTAGTCCTAAACCTAGGTCAAGCACTAAACGTTAACATAAACATAACCCTACCCCTAACCCTAAACCTAATACTAATGCTAGCCCTAATTCTAACCATAACCAAGACCAAACCCTAGCTCTAAATATATTTATTACCCTAAATATAAACTTAACCCTAATGCTAATCCTACTGCTAAACTTAATCCTAATCTAAACCTAGATCTGACACTAACCTTAATCCTCGCCCTAACCATAACCATAGGTCAAACCATAACACTTACCCTAAACCTAACCCAAACACTAACTCTAACCTTAACCCTAAACCTAACCTTTACCCTAGGCTTAATCCTAACCACAACCCTAACCATTAACCTATCCATTACCCTAAACAGAAGCCTAACCCAAATGCTAACCCTAGGCAAAAACTTAAGCCTTCACTAACCCTAATCCTATCCATTACCTAAACCTAACCTTAACATTAAACCTAACCCTATCAATTACTCTAAACCTAACCACAACAATAACACTAATGCTAATTTGAGCACTAAACCTAAACCATAACCCAAATCAGACTCTGAAAAAGACAATGACTCTAATAATACACCTTGCTCTAAACATGACCTTTACCCTAAAGCTATTCCTTTCACTAGACCTAAATATAAAACTAACCATAACACTATACTTAACCAAAGCATAGACCTGACATTATAACTCTACTAAATTCTTTTCCTAATCCTAACACAAACCCTAGCCCTCATCCTAGCTCTAAACCTAGCCTTAATTCTAATCTAAACCCTAACTCTAGCACAATTCCTAATTTCAACCCTCGCCCTAGTGCAGAACCTAGGTATAAGTACATTAGCCATGGATTTAATTTAAGCCCTCTTCCCCTAACCCTAACACTATCACTAACCCTAATCCTAGCCCTAAGACTAGGCCTAACCATAAGAGTAACCCTAGCTCTAATCCTAGCCCTCATTTATCACTAAATGTAACCCTTACTCTTACTCTAGCCCTAAGAATAACTTTAACTCTTATAACTCTAATAGCTATACCTATTTCTAGTATTAACCTTATCTGTTATCATAACCCTAATGCTAGCCCTAACCTTATCCCTAATCCTAGACCTAATCCTAGATCTAACCATAATTCTAAGTCTAACCCTTACTTTAAGCCTAAATCTCACCCTACCACTAGCCCTATCACTATTGATAATACAAAAACTAGCCCAAACCCAAGCCCTACACATAAAACAAAACCGAGCCATAGCCCTAATCCTAATCCAATCCCTAATTCTTGTTCTAACTTTAATGAAAATCAACCCTAGGTCTAATTCGAATGTTATTCCTTACCCTAAAACTGACACTGACCCTGACTCTGACCCTATCACTTACCCTATCTCAAATCATCACCCTAAAACTAAACATAATCCTAACACTAGACCTATCATTAACCCTAACCTAAATCTAGCCTTAATCATAATGCTAGTTCTTATATTAGCCATATCCCTACCTTAGCCCTAACCCAATCTAAAACCTAGCCCTTATCTGGGCCATAACACCAGCTTTAACCCCAACCCTTATCCTTACCCTAAACCTAATCCTATCTCTAGCCTTAATTCTGACCATAACCCTAGTCCTAACCCGAGCTCTAATCCTATCCCTTATCTTAACTCTAAACCTAAACCTAATGCTAACCCTAGGAAAACCCTAACCCTATCCATAACTCTAAGTCTATCTATTACCTAAACTTAACCTGAACCCTAAACCTAACCATATCTATTACTTTAACCCGAAACCTAAACCCTAAGACTAATTTGAGCCCTAAACCTTAATCTTAACCTAAACAAACTAAAACCCTTTTCCTTACCCTAATAATACCCCTATATAAAACTGAACCTAACCTTTAACCTAACCCTTAAACTATACTTAATCATAAACTTAACCCTAAAACCATACCAAACTATAACACTAGATCTGATCTTAGCCCTTGTCCTAATGCTAGACCTAAACCTAACAAAAACTGTAGCCCTAATCCTGGCCATAAAATTAGACTTAATCCTAAACCTAACCAGAACACTAGCCCTAATGCTAAATTGAACCTCCACCTTAGGCCTAAACCTTGATATAACATCATACCATACCCTAACCCTAATCTTAACCCTAGCCCTAACCCAAGGCCTAGCCTTAATACTAACCCTAGCTCGAATCCTATCTTTAATTTAGCTCTAATCCTAAACCTAAACATATCCTTAGCCCTAAGACTAACTCTTACTCTCTCACTAGCCCTATCACTAGTTCTAAACTTATTCCTTACTATAAGACAAAGCCTAGCCCTAAACTTAGTCCAAACATAGCCTTAAACTTAGGCCTAGCCATAAACCTAGATCTAACACTAACTCTAAATTTAACCCTGACACTAAACCTAAACCTCAACCTAACCTTACCCTAATTCTAATTTGAAAACTTGCCCTAAACCTAGCCATAGTCCTTGAACAAAACTGAGCTATAGCTCTAATCCCAAACCTTAACCTAAACCAAATCCTAATTCTAGTTCTAGTCTTAACTCTAACCCTACAATTAATATTGACCCTGACTCTGAACCTAAAACTAAACCTACCTCTAAATATCACCCTAACCCTAAACCTAAACCAAACAATAAATCTAGCCCTAAACCTAACCAGAAAACTATCCCTAATTGTAAAAACCAGTTCTTACATTAGCCATAGCCCTAACCCTAACACAAAACCTAGCCCTAATGTGAAACCTAACTCTAGCTTTAATCTTAGCCCTAACCCTACCCTAGCTCAAAACCTATCCCTTACCCTAAGCCATACCCTCACCCGAATGCTACCCTAGTTCTAACACTAATTGTTAGCCTACAGAAAACCCTAACTCTATTACTAGTCCTTAACCTAGACTTCATTCTATCTCTAACCCTAACCCTAAGCATAACCCTGACCATTATTCTAAGCCTAACACTTTCCCTAGGAATAAACCTGACCCTAATCCTAAACCAAACCCTAACACTAGCCCTACTGGTAAATCTATACCTAAACTTAACCATAGTAATAGAACTAGACCTAAACTTAATTCTAAACATAGCCATAACTCTAGCCCTAGCCCTAAACAAAAACCTAGCCCTAGCCCTAAAAATAGCCATTAATATAACACAAAAACTAATCCTATCCCTAGAACTAAACCTAGTTCTAATTCTGGTCCTAACACTAAATCCAATACTAACTGAACACTGACCCTTATCCTAACATAAACCCTAGCTCTAAATTTTACCCTAACCAAAAACCTAAACCTAAGACAGGATTTATCCATAACCCTAACCCTCAAACTAGCCATAACCAAAACCTTAGCTCTTACATTACCCATAGCCATAATAGCCATAATGCTAGCCATAAACCTCAAATAAAACATGGCCCAAAACCTAGCGCTAAGCATAACCCTAACATTAACCTAACCAAACCCTACCCTAATGCTTTCCATAGCTCTTACCCTAGCTCAAACTCTAACCCTTACCCCAAGAATAACCCTAGCCCTAACCCTAACCCTAATCGTAGCCAAATCCTAAATGTAACCATAGCCCAAATTCTAGATCTAACTTTATCCAGTACTTTAAACACAACTCTTACCCTAATGTTGAACCTAGCCCTAACTCTAACCATAGCCATTACTCTAACCCTAACTTTCATGCTAGCCCTAACCCTATCTCAAACCATAACACTTAGCTTAAACCTAACCCTAACCCTAACCCTAAGCCTAACCCTAATCCTAGCCCTAATCCTAACCTTAACCAATCCCTAACACTAGCACTAACCCTATCCATTAACTTAAACATAAGCCTAAACCAAATGTTAACACTAAGTATAACCCTAACCCTATTTCTAACATTAACCCTATACATTACTCTAATCCGAAACTAAACCCTAAACCTAACCCTATTTTTTACTCTAACCCAAATGCTAACTCTGAAGCTAATTCGAGCCCTAACTGTAAACCTTAACCCAAACCAACCCTAAACTGGACTCTAACACTAGTTATACACCTAGGTCTAAAGCTAACCCCTACCATAAACCTAACACTGACATTAGACCTAGGAATAAACCAAACCCTAAAACTATCCCTAGTTGGAACCCTAGACTTGATATTAGTCCTAGCCCAAATCTTAGCCCTAATAAAAAACCTAGCCTTCATCCTAGCCCTAAACCTAGACTTAATTCTAGCCAGAACCCTCACCCTAACCCTATCCCAAATTTTAACCCTTTCTCTAGCCCTGAACCAATCTATATAAGCCCATTCTGGCCCCTAAAACTAACCCTAACCCTAGCCCTAAAAATAGGCTTAAACATAGCACTAATATTAGTGCTAATTCTTACCCTAACTTATTCCTAAACTTAACCCTACTCCTAACCCTAGTCCTATAACTACCTTTAACTCTCAACCCTAGACCAGTTTCTATTTCTAACCATATACATTACAGTAACCCTCACACTAGCCCTAACCTTAGCCCTAACCCTAGCCATAGGCCTAATGCTAGATCTAAATATAATGCTAAACCTAACCCTAACCTTAAGCCTAAACATCACCCTACAACTAGTCCTAACACTATTGCTAATCCTAAAAGTAGCCCTAACCTTAGCACTAGCCAAAAAAAAGAGCCATTTTTCTAACCCTAATAATACCATATACCAAACCCTACCACTATAACTTGCAATAATTCTAGCTCTAAGTCGAGTCCTAGGCCTAAAACTAATCCTGACCCAACTCTCATACAAACACTAACCCTAGCTTTATATATCACCCTAACCCTAAAGCTAATACTAACATAAGACTGAGCCCAAAACCTAACCCTAAAACTAACCCTATTTGTAACCCTATTTCTTACATTGTAAATAGTCCTAACCCTAACACAAAAATAGCCCTAATCCAAGCCCTAACTAGATTTAACCCTAATCATAAACTTTAACCCTAGCCCTAAACCTAACCCTAAACGTAGGCCTAACCGTAGCTCTAACCCAATCCCTTACGGAAAGCCAAAACCTATCCATAATGGTAAATCTAGCCCTAATCTTAATACTTAGCCTAAACCAAACACTAATTCTATGACTCGTCCCAACCCTAGCCCTCATTATAGCTCTAACACTAACCAAAAACCTAACTCTAAACTTCCCTCTTATTCTTCCCCTAACATAAACTATATGTCTAAACCTGACCCAAACCGTAAACCAAAATCTGAAACTAGCCCTACCAGTAACCTTATATCTAAACCTAATGCTAACACTAGTCCTAGACCTAAACCTAATCCTAAATCTAGCAATAACTGTAGCCCTAGATCTAAACAAAAACTTAGTACTAGACTTAACAATAACCACTAACCTAAAAGAGACACTAATTGTACCCCATACCTAATTCTAGTTTTAACAAGCTTTCACCCAAACACTAACATTTACTTGAACACTGACACTGACACTTACAGCAAACCTAGCTCTAAACCCAACCCTAAACCAAAATCTAAATTTAACACCAGACTAGCCATAAGCCTAACCCTAAGACTAGTCCTAATTAGAACCCTAGATCTTACACTAACCATAGCACTAAACCTAGCCCTAAATTTAGCACAATAACTAGCCTTAATCTGAAGTCTAAATATACCCTAAGCATAATTATCACACTAACCTTAGCCCTAACCCTAACCCTAAACCTTGCCTTAGTCCTAACCCTAGCTCAAAGCCTAACCCTTAGCCTGAACATAACTTTAGGACTATCCCTAAACATAAACTTAGCCCTAGTCCTAATCCTAACGTTAATCCTAGCCAAACCCTGGCTCTAGCCCTAGCCATTACCTTAACTCTAACCCTAACCCTAATGAAAACCCTAGCCCTAATAAAAACCTTAACACAAAAAATAAACTTATCTCTAGCCCTAACCCCAAATCTAAATCTTGCTGTAGCCCTAACTAACTCAAACCCTAACCCTTACTCTAAACTCAACAGTAAAGCTAGCCCCCGAACTAAACATAACCCTAAATCTAACCTTAACACTAAAGCTAATCTTACATGTAACCCAATATATTACCCTAAACCTAACCCTAAACCTAATAAAATCCCTTGTTCTAACCATAAACCTAACTCTTACAATAACCATATAACTAACCCTAGACCTAACACTAAACCTAACCCTCACCATGTACTAACCCTAGCTCAAAACCTAACATTTACCCTAAACCTAACCCTAAACCTATCATAAGCTAGAGTTACTTTCCGTAACCCAAAACTTAAGCCTAACTCTAGACCTAATCTTAACAATAACCTTAGCCCTAACTCTAGCTCTAACCCTATACCTCATCTTTATTATAATCCTAATCTTAATGCTAATCCTAGGCCTAACCCTAAAACTTTTGCTAACCTGAAACTCCTCTGTTCCCCTTAACCTACCCTTAACCCTAAACCTAACTTTATTTATTACCTAACCCTAACCCTAATGCTTATTTGAGCCCTATCCTTAAACATTAAGCTAAAACAAATCCTAACCATGATCCTGACCCTGAAAATATACCTAACTCTAAACCTGACCCTTTCTCTAAGCCTAACATTTACACTAGACCTAGACACAAGCCTAACCCTTAATCTACACCTAACTGTAACACTAGACTTGACATTAGCACTAGCTCTAATTCTAGAACTAAATCTACAATAAATCCTAGCACTCCTTGTAGCCCTTAACCTAGCATTAATCATATTCCTAAGTGCATCCCTATCTGTAACCATAATTTAAATTATCACCCTACCTCTAAAATTGGTTATAACACCATCCCTTACCCTAAAGATGACCATAACACTAGTCTTAATACTAGGCCTAATCTTAACACTAAACCTAGTTCTAATCCTAGTCCTAATTTAGCCCTATCTCTAAAACTAACCATAACCATAGCTCTATAATTAACTCCAACTCTAGTCCTAGCTTATCCCTATATCTAAACCTATCCGTTACCAGAATCCTAAGGCTAGCCCTAACATTGCCCTATCCTTAGACCTAGCCTGAACCTTAGATCTAATGCTAACTCCAAATCTAACCCTAACCCTAAGCACAGTGTAACAGTAACTCCAGTTCTAAAACTAATGCTAATCATATGACTAGTGCTAACCTTAAACCTAGGACTAAAACCAAATTTAGCAATACCCCTAACCCTAAACCTCAATTTAAACCGAACCCCAACATTACACCTAGACCTAACCCTAGGCCTAATTGGAGTCCTAACCCTAACCTTAAAACTTACCCTGACCCTGACTCTTATTCTAACCATCATTCTAACACTAAACACCATGCTAAACTTAAATGAAATCATAACAGTAATTCTAGCCGAAATTCATGTCGTAAACCTAACCTTAAAACTAACCCTGACCCTAACTTATATCTTAAGGGTCACCCTAGTTCTAAACACCACCCTCATCTTAAACCAATAAGGTTACTAAAAGTAACCTTAGCCCTTATTAGAGTCTTAATCCTAATCCTAAAACAAACTCTGATTCTTACTTAGATCTTAACAATAAACTTAGCTCTAATTATTACCTTAATCTTAAACCTAACACGTACACAATACCTACCCTAACGCTCTCCCTAAAACTAACCCTAATTGCAACACTAGTTTTTACATTAGCCTTCTACTTAACCCTAAAATGAAAACTAGCCCTAATCTGAGTCCAAAACCTAGGTTTAACCCTAACTCTAATCCTAACACTAGCTCTAATCCTAGCTTTATGGCTATCACTTACTCTAAGCCAAACACTAATGGTACACCTAGACCTATCTAACACTAATGGTAAACATAGACCTATACCTAATCTTTAGAAAAACCGAAACCTTAACCCTATTAATAGACCTAAACTCTAGCTCTATCTCGATACCAAACACTAATACTAACCCTTACCCTTATTCTGACCCTAACACTATCCCTAGGTCTTAACCTCACTCTCACCCTAGAAAAAACCCTAACACTAGCCCTAGACCTAAAACCTAATTCTAAATCTAGACTTTATTCTATCCCAAGACCCAAACAAAAACCTAGCCTTAGCCTTAACAATAATCCTGAACCTAACCTAAACACTAACCCTACCCCTCGACCTAAACCTAGTCCTAATTCTGGCTATAACCCTAACTCTAACTCTATCCAAAACTCTGACCCTGCCTTTATAATAAACCTATCTCTAAATATGACCCTACCTGAAAATCTAAATCTAACACTATACCTAGCCATAATCCTAACCCTACAACTAGTCCTAAATATAATCCTAGTTCTTTCATCACCCATAGCTCTAACCCTAGATTTAAACCTAAAACAAAACCTAGAGCTAATCTCAGGCCTAAACCAAGCCTTAAGAATAACCCTAACCCTAACCCTCATTCTAACCCTAACCTAACCCTCACTTAGTCCTAATCCTAGCTCAAAGCCTAACCCTTACCCTAAACATAAACTTACATCTTTCCTTAAAAATAATCCTAACCCTAGTCCTAATCCTAATCTTAACTCTAGCCCTAAACTTACCCTTTACTCTAAACCTAACACTAGCCCTATTGATAAAATTAGGCCTAATTTTAATGCTATAACTAACTGGAATACTAATCCTAGATCTAACCCTCAAGCTCACACTTGCCATAGACTTTAGCCCTAGCTAAAACTTTAACTCTTATCATAAACGTAAACATAACCATAGATCTAACTCTAAGCTTAAACCTTTATCTAAGCCTAACTATAAGCCTAAACCTATATCTAAATTTATCCATTACCCTAACCTTAAACCTACCCCTAATAATGACCTAGCCCTAATTCTAACTCTAACCCTAAATGTACTGTAATTCTATCCCTAAACTTAACCCTTAACCTAACCCTTACCATAGAAATTATCCTAGCTCAAAACCTAACCCTTATGCTAAACATAACCCAGATCCTAATCCTAGTTCTAATTTTAACACTAACCGAAACTCAAGGCCTGTTACTGACCATAAACCTAGCCCTAAATATAGCCCTGAACTATCCAGTATACTAACCGTATCTTTTACTCAAATGCGAATCCTAGACCTAAACCTGACATTAACAATTAGATAAACCTAACCTGAACCATAAACAAAAACCTATCATTATCCTAACCGACACCTAAAATGCTAACTCAAGCCCTACATCTAAACTCTAACTTTAACCAAACTCTAACTCTGACCCTGATCCTAATAAATCCTCTAGCTCTAAAGCTGATCCTTACCTTAAACCTAACACTAACACAAGACCTAGCTGTAACCATAATCTTGAAACCATCCTCAATTGTAAGCCAAGACCTGACATTAGTCCTAGGCCTAATACTAGCCCTAAACTTAACACAAATCACAGCCCTTATGTAGCACTAAACATACACTTACTCCTAACCCTAATCCTAACATTAGCCCTAACCTTAATACTAACCTAGCCCTAATCTTATTTCTAATTTAGCCCTATTCCTAACCCTAGCCCTAACCCTAGCCATAAAAAATAACTCTAAAACTTACAAAAGCCCTATTTCTTGTTCTAACCCAATCTCTTACCAGAACCCTAATCCTGGCCCTAACAATAGACTATCCTTAGCCCTGGCCCTAACCTAAATTTAAGTTTAGCTCGAAATCTAACAATAACCCTAAACTTAAACCTAACCCTAACAATAACTCTAAATCTAACTTTAACCCTAAGGCTAAACCAAAACCTAACACTATCCATTAGCGTAATGCTAATCCTAAAATTAGCACTAACTTTAGACCTAGCCCTAAAACAAAACTGAAACATAGCCCTTAATTCTTAACCTAAACAAAACTATTACCCCAACCCTATCCCTAATTTGAGTTTTTATCTGAACCCTAAAACTAACCCTGACCCTGTCTCTGACCATAACACGAACCCAGCTCTAAACTTAACCCTAACCCTAAACCTAAACCTAAAACTGGACATAGCCCTAACCCTAACCCTAACCCTAAATTTATCCCTAAACATAACCCTGATACTTACATTAGCCACAACATTAACCATAGCACTAACTTAAAACAAAACCTAACACTAATCTGAGCCATAACCACAGTTTTAACCATAATCCTAACCCTAACCCTAGCCCTAATCATAAACATAACCCAAGCCCTAGACCTAGCTCTAATCCTTTGCCATAACTATAACCTTAACCCTAATGCTAAACCTAGTCCTAAACCTATCCTAATTCCTAATACTAACCCTATCCATTACCCTAAACTAAACCTAGACCATAAACCTCACCCTATCATTAACTTAACCCTAACCCTAATGCTAATTTGTGCCCCAACTTTAAAACTTAACCTATCCCAAACCCCAATCCAGACAATGACTATAAAAATACTCCTAGCTCTAAACCTAACCCTAAAACTGACCCTTACACTACATTCAGCCATAAACTTAAAAGTAAAAATATCTTTAACCTGATATTAGCCCTAGCCCTAACACTAGCCTTAATCATAACCCTATATTTAACCATAGCCCTAACCTAATTCTAACACTCACCTTCCAATAAACCTAGCTATAACAATTTCCTTTACCATAAACTTAATACTAATCCTAACTCTAACCCTAGACCTAAGCTGAACACTAACCCTTGCCCTAATCCTAGCCCTAATTTAACCCTATCCATAATTTTAATGCTAACCATTGCCCTAAGACTAACTATAACTCTCACACTAGACCTATCCCTAGTTCTAACATTATCCCTTAACTTAACCCTAACTCTATCCCTAAACATAGCCATAGCCCATGCCTAATTTTTACTCCTAATCCTAATCCTAGATCTAACTGTAAATCTAACACTAAACCTAAACCTAAGCCTAACTTTAATACTAGCACTAACCCTAACACTAATCATGAAACTATCACTAACCCTAATTCTAGCAGTAAAACAAAACTGAGCAATAGCCCTAACACTAAACCTTAACTTAAACCAAACTCTAGCACTACACTTAGACTTAACCCTAGCCCTAATTCGAGTCCTAACCTTAATTTTAATAGTAACCCTGACTCTGACTCATATTCTAACACTCTCCCTAGCTCTAAACACCACCTTAACCTTAAATCAAATCCTTACAGTCACCTTTGCCTTATTTTAAGTTCTAACCCTAACCCTAAACCTAACTCTGACTGTGACTATTAAACTAAGACTAGCTCTAATATCACCCTAACCTTCAAACTAATTAACATTACATGTTTAACACCTAATCATAATCCAAAATGTAACCGTAATTTTAACCCTAGTTCTTACATTAGCCATTTCTCTAAACCTAGCTCTAAATCTATAATAAAAGCTAGCCTTAAACCATTTCTTAAACCTAGCTTTAACGCTAACACTTGCCCTACTCTAGCCCTAACCCTAGCTCGAACCCTATACCTTACCCTAAGGCAAACACTAACCCTAAAGTGAACCCCAATCCTTAACTTAAAACAAACTCTAACCCTACTAGTCCTAACCCTAGCTCTCATTCTAGCTCTAACCATAACCCCAAACCTATACCTAACCCTGACCCTTATTCTGATCCTAACACTAATCGTAGGTCTAAACCTGAACCTAACCCTAAACTTAACTCTTCCAGTAGCCCTTCCAGTAAGCTTATACCTAAACCTAATCCTAAATCTAGCCATAACTCGAACTCTAGACAAAAAAAATACCAAAAAAACTATACCTAGCCCTAAAAGTAACCCATAGCCTAAACCAAACACTAACTATTTCCATACACCTAACCCTGGCTTTAATTCTAATCGTAATCCTAACCTGAAAACTGACCCTGACACTAACACTAACCCTAGCTCTAAACACCACCCCAACCCTAAAACTAACCCTAAAACTATTCCTAGCCCTAACATTTACCCTAAAACTAGCTTGAATCATACAAGTTCTTAAATTAGCTGTAGCTGTAACATATTGCAAAACCTAGCCCTAATTCAATGCCTATGCAAGCTTTACCCTAAAGCTAATTTTAATTCTAACCAAAGCCCTAACCCTAACCCTAAGCCTAAACCTAGACCTAATCCCTAGGAAAACAATAGCCCTAAACCTAGCTGTAACCTATCCGTTAATCTAATGATAACCCTAACGCTTAACCTAACGCTAGGCCAAATCCTAATCCTATCCCAAAACCTAATCCTATTACCCTACACTTAACCTGAATCCTAAACCTAAATCTATCATTACTCTATCCATAAAATAACACTAATTTGAGCCCTTTACCTCACAAAACCCCTCAATCTGACCCTAACCCTAATAATACCACTAGCTCTAAACCTGACCCTAAGAATAAACCTAACCATTAAAATAGACCTAGCTATATAACTAACCCTAAACTATCCTTAAGTGTAACCCTAGACCTAATTTTTCACTAGCTCTAATCCTAGTCCTAACACTAACACAAATATCCCATATCCTAGCCATACACTTCACCTTAATCATGAACCTAACCCTAACCTTAATTCTAACCTTCACCCTAGCCACAAAACTAGCTATAATCCCAACCCTTACCCTAAACCTAACTCTTAACCTAAACCTAACACTAAACTTAGCCCTAACCCTAGGCCTAACCCTAACTCTAATATTTTCCCTAAGACTAACTCTGTCGCCCAAACCCTATACTGAGTTCTAACTCAATCCCTTACCAACACCATAAACCTAGCCCTAACCTTAGCACTAGCTCAAAACCTAGATCTAAACCTAACTCTATATCTTAACCCAAACATAAGCATAAAGCTCACACTAACACTAGCCCTAACCATCATATTAATTGTAGAACTAGCCCTAACCCTACCCCTAGCCCTAAAACAAAACTGAGTCATAGCCCTTCCTTTAACCCTAAACCTAACCAAACCCTAACCTTACACCTAGCCGTACACTATTTCTAATTTAACTCCTAAGTCTAACCTGAAAAATAATCTGGACAGTAACTCTGACCATACAACTAACTCTAGCTCTAAATATTGTCAAACCATAAAGCTAACACTAACACTAGACCTATCCCTAAACTTAACCCTATAACTAGCACTCATCATAACCCTACTTCATATATCACGCATAGCCTTAACCCTAGCCTAAACCTAACCCAAACCTAGCTTTAATCCAAGTCCTAAACCTAGATTTAACTCTAAACTTAAAGCCTATCTTATCTCAAACAAAAAACCTAATCCTATACATATACCTAGCCCTAATCTTAGGTCTAACCTTATCCAGAAACCTAATGATAACCCTAAACATTATGCTAAACATTAGGCCTAACCTTGACCCTATCCATTACATGAAACCACATCTAAACCCTAAACCTAACCCTGCCATTAACCATAACCATAAACCTTGACCCTGACTATTAAACTAAGAGTAGCTCTAAATATCACCCTAAACCTTACCTCTAACTTAAACCAAATCTTAGCTTTGAACCTGACCCTGATAATAACTCTAGCTCTAAATCTGACCCTTACCCTAAACCTTACCCTTACACTCGACCAAGCCATAAACATAACATTAAATCTATCCCTAACTGTAACCATAGACCTGGCATTAGCCCTACCCCTAATAATAGCCCAAACCTTAACACAAACTCTAGCCCTTACTCTAGCCCTAAGCCTAGCTTTAATCATAACCCTAACCCTAACCCTAGCCCTAACCCTAAGACGAACCTTTGCCCTAGCCCTAACCTAGCTATAACACACTCCCTTCCCCTACATATAATCCTAACTCTAACCCTAACCTGACGTCTAAACCTAACACTAACCCTAGCACTAATTTAGCCCTAACCCTCAACATAACCCTAGCCCTAGCCCTAAGACTAACTCTAACTCTCACACTAGCCTTATCACTAATTCTAACTCTATTACTTACCATAACCCTAACCCCAGCCCTAACACTAGTCCTAATCTTTGCCCTATCCTTAGTCCTAGCCCTAACCTTAGCTTAAATCCTAACTCTAAATATAACCCTAACCCAAAGCCTAAGCCTAACCATTATAGAAACATTTATATTTAGATTCTAGGTCTACAGATATTGGGTTCAATTATTATTTAGGATATAGTCATTAGTTTCATAAAAGGCATACCATTTCTGGTGATATATAGAGAACTTAAGGTAAGGGGTTAGGATGCAATTTAAGGGGAAAATGGAGTGAGGGTATGAGATTGATATATCTTAGCAAATTGGAGGAGAACTGTAATAAATAGACAGGAAAAAATTATGAACGAATGTATAAATTCAAATTTTTTATCTTTATTCATAAAATTACCCTATGCATAAATAGTAAAAGTTAGGAGGTTGAAAGTGGGATAGATGGAGGAATAAAAAAGAAGAAAAAAATAATAATAAAAAAGAGAAAAAATGAAAATAAGAGAAAATAAAGAGGGATTAGGTGGGCCTACACAATTCCACTATATTATACTATTCTGGTGATTCAGTTCTTAAAGTCAAATTTCATGCAAAGTTATTAATTTCACATATGTTGAGATTGGGAGGACAAGAGAGGAAAGGGTAGAAGAGAATAGATGAGAAGAATGAGAATAGAAAAGTCTCTCAGAACATAGTTGAGTTGTCTGTTCTGAGCTTGAGTTTTTGTGCTAAAGGTTGTGGAGGTAGCCAGTTTGAGAGGGCTTGAGCTTCTACCTGAAACCTCCCTACTCTTAGTCTCTGAGTTGAAAACCAGGTACCTGTAGAGTTGCTTTTCCGCATTGATAGCTATGTCCCCCAGATTCTTGGAGAAAAATCTTGAGTTATCACAGCTGGAGCTAGGGGAGTTGAAAACCAGGTACCTGAAAAGATGCAGAACTGGGCTGGTAGCAATGGCAACCGATAAATGGTGAGTAAAGTTTTGAAAGGTGGATTCCATATATTAACCTGTGTAGGGTGTTTTGTGAAGTGGGTGGTTCTGGAGTGACCTTTGTCTGTGTCCAGAAATTTGTCTGGTGATCTGCAAGCAAAGCCTCTGTGTTCTGTCCTACTTATGGGAGATTGCCTACAAGGCGGAGAATTTCAACTGAGCTGAAATCAAAAGGGTGGCCAGGACTTCCGTCTGTGCCAAGAGCTCACACATGGCTGAGACTTCCCTCTGAGCTGAGAAAACATGGGCTATTGGGACTTCCATCTGTGCAGGGAGCTCATGCCCGACCGAGACTTCTGACTTTCCAACTGAGCAAAGAGCAACCACACAGCCAAGCCTTCCATCTGCACAGTGTGGCACTAGTTTTCTTTAAATTTCTATGATATTGGACAAGATTCATCTTTTACTTAGCCTTACTATGCTCAACAGGTTTGGGCCTTCTCGGCTCAATGGCTCGCTGTCAGGAAAAACTTTGTATTTTAAGATTTTACTTAATTATGGCTTATTTATGTGAATAAAAATTGACCTAGAAATCAAACAGGCTTTGTAGGAGGTGATTGAAACTTCACAAATCAGTTCTCAGTGGGCGCTCTCTGGTTTTTTTTTTTTTTTTTTTGGAAATTAGGCCAAAGCTGAAGCATGCAAAAGAAACTGTATTTGAGAGCCTGTAATGAGAAAACAGAGAAATATGTATGTACTGAAATAAGCCTCCCAATGATTTGATCAGATTTCTTTAATACTGTTGAGTATTAATCTTTAACTTTCCCCACTAGGCTCCCCAAGTTTTGGACATCTAGGATCGATAAATTGTTTTTTATACTGGTGAGGGTTAGGGTTATTGTTAGGACTAGGGTAAATTTTAGAGCTAGGGTTAGAGTTGTTTTTGTTCAAATTTATTTGATACTGGGCTGAGTTCATCTTTTTCCTAGCCTTACTCTTCCACCCAGGTTTGGGCCTTCTGGGTTCAGTGGTTCCCTGTCAGGAACAGTTTGTATTTTAAGGTTTTACTTCATTTTTACTGGAAATAGAGCTTTAAATCAAACAGAGTTTGTTTGGAATTTTGCTTGAAACTTCACACACTCATTCAATTCTCAGTGTCTATTTCCTGGTTAGTTTCTTTTCGAAGTAGCCCTATGCTGAAATAGAAAGAAATAGCTTCATCTGTGAGTGCTTTATGAGCAATCTTCAATATTTTTTGGTCGGATTACTTTGATATTGTACAGAATTCATCCTTTACCTAGCCTTAATAGGATTCCCAATTTGGGGCCTTTAAATTCAACAGTTCACTATCAGGAAGAGTTTGAATTTTCAGGTGTCACTTAATTATGGCGTATATGTGTAAATGAGAATGAAGTTGGAAATTAAGCAGGGTTGGTACTACCTGCTTCTTATTTAACACCCTCAATTAGTTCTCTGTGAGCACTCTCTACTTTCTTTCTATTGAATATAGGCCAAAGGAGAAGCATGCAAAAACAACTGTATCCGAGAGCACTTTAGGAGAAAACAGAAAAATAAGCATGCAATGACCTCCCAAAATAATTTTGTCAGATTACTTTGATAGTGTGCATTTTTCATCTCTTAGCTTGCCCCACTAGGCTTCACTATTTTGGAACTTCTATTATCAAAGTTTATCTAAACAGGTTAGGGTTAATGTTACAGTTAGGGTTAGGGATAGGTTTAGACATAGTGTTAGGTTTAGAGTTAATTTTGTTCAAATTTTCTTGATACTGGGCAGGATTTATCTTTTACCTAGCCTTACTATGTTCCCCATGTTTTGGATTTCTTAGTTCAATGGTTCGCTGAAAGGAACAGTTTGTATTTTGAGGTTTCATTTCATTTTCACATATATAGTAAAGGGAAATGATGCTCAAAATCAAAGAGGGTTGGGGCTAGCTGATTGAAACATCTCACACTCAATCACTTCTCTCTGTGCACTCACTCGCTTGTTACTTTTGAATGTAACCCTAAGTAGAAGCATGCAATGCAACTTTATCTGAGAGTACTTTAGAGGGAAACAAGAAAATAGGAATGTACTGATCTATCTCCCCCAAATATTTGCTCAGCTTTCTTAAATGTTGCACAGGATTCATATATTAGATTGCCCCAGTAGTCTGCCCACATTTGAAATATCTAAGATCCAAGATTTTCACAAAAGATTAGGGTTAGTTTTAAGATTAGGGTTAGGGCTAGCTTTAGAGATAGTATTAGAGTTACAGGGTTTTTGTTCAAATTTCTTTGTTGCTGGATCTTTTACCTAGCCTTATTATGTGCACAAGTTTGGGGCCATCTTTGTTCAATGGTTCTCTCTTGGGAATAGTTTGTTTTTAATTTCTCACTTCATTTGACACAAATGGAGCTAGAAATCAGAGAGTTGGTGCTAGCTGGTTAAAACTTCACATATTCAATCAGTTTTTTGGGCATTCTCTAAGATGAAGCATGCAAAACACATTTATCCAAGATCACTTTAGGAGAAAATAGGGCAATATGCATATAGTGAAATACTGTCCCCAATTATTTTGTCAGATTTTTTGATACTTAGAAGTGTTCATCTGTAAGCTTTCCCCATTAGTCTCCCCAAGTTTGAAACTTTTATGATCAAATGTTCTCTTAACATGTTAGGGTTATTGTTATTGTTAGATTTAGGGCAAGGTTTAGAGCTAGTGTTAGGGTTAGAGTTTGTTGTTTTCAACTTTTTTGATACTGGGCAGGATTCATCTTTTTCCTATTCTTAGTATACTCCCCATGTTTTGGCCTTCTAGGTGTAAGGTGTTGCTCTCAGGAGCAGTTTTAATTTTTTTTTTCATTTTGCCCTATAAGGGTGAATGGAAATAGATCTGGAACTCAAGCATGGTTTGTGCTAGCTGCTTGTAACTTCACACTCTCAATCTATTCTCAGTTTACATTTCTCTCATTTGTTCCTTGTGGAAGTTGCCCATAGCTGGAGTAGAAAGAAATAGCTTTATCTGTGAGCACTTTAGGAAAAAGCTTCAAAATTTTTTTGCTTGTTTGCTTTGATAATGTAGAGGATTAATTTTTTTCCTAGCCTTAGTAGGATCCCCAAGTTTGGGCCTTTAAGGTTTGCTGGTTCACTGTCAGGAACAGTTTGAATTTTCAGGTTTCACTTTATTATGGTCTATAGATGTGAATGAAAATGGAGCTGTAAATCAAACAGGGTTAGTACTAGCTGCTTGAAACTTCACACACTCAGTCAGCTCTTGGGGAACTCTCTGGTTTGTTACTTGTGAAAGTACCATAAACTGCAGGATAAAAAAATAATTTAATGAAGAGCACATTAGGAGAATACAGGGAGATATGAAGATACTGAAATACTTCCCCCAAATACTTGGTCAGAATTTTTGATACTGTGCAGGATTTGTCTGTTAGTTTTTCCCACTAGGCTCATTTATTTGGGGACTACTAGGATCAATGGTTCTCTAAACAGGTTAGGTTAGGTTTAGTATTAGGTTAGGGCTAGGTTTACAGCTAATGTTTTCGTTAGATTTAGTTTTGTTAAAATTTATTTGATACTGGGCAGCATTCAGCTTTTTCATAGCCTCTTCCTCTATTCTTAGGTTTGGGCCTCTTGGGCCAAGGGTTTGCTGTCCAGGACAGTTTGGATTTTATGTTTTTTTACTTTATTTTTACATATGTGGGTAAATGGAAATGGAACTGCAAATCAAACAGAATTAGTGCTTGCTATTTCAAGCATCACACAATCTGTTCTATATGGGCATTCTCTGGTTTATTCTTTGTGAAAGTAGCCCTAATCTGCAGCATGCAAAACAACTTTAAGTGAGAGCACTGTAGGAGAAAACAGGAAAATATGCATGTGCTCAACTACCTTCCCAAATTATTTGGTCAGATTTCTTTGACACTGAGAAAGACTCATCCCTTATTCTGCCCACTTGGCTATAAGTGTGGGACTTCTCGGATCAAAGGGACTCTAAACAAATTAAAGTTATCATTAGGGTTAATTTTAGGACTAGGATTAGACCTAGTGTTAAGAGTTAGTTTTGTTTTTAAATTTTAATGATATTGTGCAGGATTCACCTGTTTCCTATTTTTACTATACTCCAAATATTTGAGCCTCTTACATAAAGGGTTTTCTTTTAGGAACACTTTTAATTTTCAGGTTTCTCTACTTTTTGCCATATAGGGGTGATTGGAAATGAAGCTGGAAATAAAACAGGGTTTGCACTAGCTGCTTGAATAATCACACACCATCAGTTCTTAGTGAGGATTCTCTGGTTTGTTTCCTGTGGAAGTAGCCCTAAGCTGAAGTAAAAGAAAACAACTTTATCTCTGTGCAATTTAGGAGCAAGCAGAATACAAATGTACTGAAAGTGCTTCAATTTTTTTTTGGTAGGATTTCTTTGATACTGTACAGGATTCATCCTTGACCCAGCTTTAGTAGGCTCCCCAAATTTGGGCCTTGAGAATTTAATGGCTCGCTTTCAGGAACAGTTTCATTTTGATCTAAATAGAATCTGAGCTAGAAATCAAACAGGGTTGGTGCTAGCTTCTTCAAACCTCACTCACTCTATCAGTTCTCTGTGGACACTCTCTGGTTTGTTCTTTGTGAAATTAGCCCTAAGCTGAAGCATGCAAAACAAGTTTATCCGAGAGCACCTTAGGAGATAAGAGGGAAATATGAATATATTGAAATCCTTTCCCCAATTATATGGTCATATTTTTTTCATACTGTGCAGGATTCATCCACCAGCTTGCCTTAACAGGATCCTTAATTTGGGACTTCTACAATCATAGGTTCTCTAAAAAGTTTAAGGTTTAAGTTGGGGTTAGAGTCAAATCTAGCATTAGGGTTACCGTTAGATTTTTTTTAAAAAAATGTATTTGATACTGGGCAGTATTCATCTTTTTCTTTGGCTTGTTATATTCTCCAGTTTGGGACTTTCTCAATTAAAATGTTCACTGTCAGGAACAGTGTATATTTTAAGGGTTCACTTCATTTTGAAACTTCACACACTCAATCTGTTCTCTGTGGGCACTCTCTGACTTCTTCCTAGTGAATGTAGCCCTCAAAACAAGCATGCAAACACAACTTTATCCAAAAGCACTTTATAAGAAATCAGGGAAATATGCATTTCCTGAACTACCTTCTCCTAATTATTTGATCAGATTTATTTGATACTGCACAGGATTCATCTGCTAGCTTGCTGCACTGGGTTCTCCAAGTTTGGGACTTGTATTATCAAAATTCTATAAATGGGATTGGTTTAGGGTTAGTGTTAGAGTTAGGACTAGAGTTAGAACTTTTGTTAGTGTTACGGTTGTTTTTGTTCAAATTTCTTTGATACTGGGCAGGTTTTCTTTTTTTACCTAGCCTTATTATTTTCCCCAGTTTTGAGCCTTCTAATTTAAATTGTTCACTGTCAGAAACAGTTTGTATTTCAATGTTTCACTCCAAGTTGTCCTATATGTGTAAAAGAAAATGGCCCTGGTAATCAAATAGGGTTGGTACTAGCTGCTTGAAATTTTACACACTCACTCAGTTCTCTGTGGGCACTTTCTGGTTTCTTATTAGTGAAAGTTTTCCAAAGCTATGGCACTGAAAAGAACATTATCCAAGAGCACTTTAGGAAAAAACAAGGGAAATAGACACGTACTGAAACAACTCTCCAAAATTATTAAAATGTGTTTTTTTTAATACTAGGCAGAATTTTTCTGTTACCTTTCCCTACTAGGCACCCCAAGTTTTACTCTTTTATGATCAAAGATTCTCTAAACAGGTTAGTATTAGAGTTAGGTTTAGGTTTAGGTTTAGGGTTAGGGTTAGAATTAGTTTTGGGGTTAGAGTTAGTTCTGTTCAAATTTCTTTGATACCAGGGATAATTCATCTTTTTCCTAGCCTTACTCTATTCCCCATGTTTGGGCCTTTGTGTTTCATTGTTTGCTCTCAGGAACAATTTGTGTTTTAAGGTTTCACTTCATCGTGACTTATATGTGTAATTGGAAATAGAGCTGGATAACAAACAGAGTTGTTGTTAGCTGCTTGATATTTCACACAGTCAATCAGTTCTTGGCGGGCACACTCTGCTTTGTTTCTTATAAAGGTAGCCCTATGGTGAAGCATGCAAAGTATAGGTTTAAGGGGAGGGTGATGTATAGGCTAGTTTTAGTCTTAGGGCCAGAGTAAGGGTAAGGGTTAGTTTTAGGGTTAAGTTTAGAACTGTATCTAAGGCCAAAATTAGGGCTAGGTGTGGGTTTAGGGTTTGGTTTAAATTAAGGTTTAGGGTTAGGGCTATGGCTCAGTTTTGATTTAGAGCTAGGGATAGTGTTAGGACTTGATTTGGATTAGTGTTAGAGTTAGGGCTCATGTAAAGATGAGGTTTAGATTTAGGATTAGAGTTAGATTTAGATTTAGGATTAGATCTAAAACTTAGTTTAGTGCTAGATTAGGGTTTTGGAAAAGATATGGTTAGAATGAGGGATATGGCTAGGAAGAGAGTTAGTTTTATACTTAGTACAAGGTTTAGGTTTAGGTTAGTGTTACAGCTAAATTAGGGCTAGAATTAAGGCTAGGGTTAGTGTTAGGGCAGGCTTAGGAATAGTGCTTGGTTTAGGATCAGCATTGGGGTCAAGGTTAAGTTTAGGGGAATGGGTGGTTTTATAGCTAGCTTAGGTCTACTATGAGGGTTAAAATTAGGATTAGGTTTAGGTGTTTATGTTGAGGGTAGGATTAAGGTAGGTATAGGACTAGAATAATTGCTAGGGTTTCTGTTAGGTATAGGGTTAGAACTGAGGCTAGGATTAATGTCAGGTCTTGGGTTATAGTTAGTGATAGTTCTATGGTTATGTTATGCCTAGTTCTAGTGTAAGAGTTACATTTAGTGTTAGGGTCAGCTTTAGAGCTAGGGATTTTATTAGGGTTAGAGTCAGGAATAGCATTCAGCTTAGGTTAAAGTTTACAATGAAGGTTTGTGTTAGTGGTAGGTTTAAGTTTAGGGTTAGTATAATGAATATGGTTAGGCTTAGTTTTCAGTTAAGGTTTAGGGTAAATAAGGGGTTAAGTTTATTGATAGGGTTAGGATTAGCGTTAGGGTTAGGGTTATGTTTAGTGTAATGGTTAGGTTTAGATCTCGGGTTAAGGCTAGGTTATGGTTTAGACTGAGTCTTGTTTAGGATAAAGTTTAGGGATAGAGTTAATGTTTGTTTTAGGGTAAGTATTAAGGTTAGGGTAAGTCTAGGGTTATGGTTAGTTTAGAGTAAAGGTTAGAGTTTGAGCTAGGGTTAGATCTAGGGCGAGTGTTAGGTTTAAGTTTACATCGTGGGTTATGTTTAAGAATATGGTTTGATTTAGGGTAAGGGTTACGGCAAGGGTTTTAATTAGGGTTAGCATTAACTTTAGGGTAATGGATAATATTAGAGATATGTTTAGAATTAGGATCAGGGTTTGGTTAAGGGCTAGTGTTAGGATTAGGTTTAGTGTACAGCTTAATGTCTCAGCTAAGGTTAGAGCTATTGCAAGGGTTAGGTTTCGTGTTAGGTCTAGGGTTAAATTTATGTTTAAAGTTACATTTAGGCATAGGGTTATAATTACAGTTAGGGTAACAGTAATGGGTAGGGTTAGAGCTACAGTTTGAGCTAGGGTTAAAGTTAGGATTAGAGCTAGGATTAGGGTTAGGGTTTAAGATAGGGCTAGTGTTATGTTTAGTGAAAGCGTCTTCCCTGAGCTACGGTTAGGTCTAAGGCATAGGTTAGGGTTAGAGTTAGTGTTAAGGTTATGATTAGGGTAAGGGTTATGCTTAGGACTAAGTTTAGCCCTAGGATTAGGGTTAAGTTTTATGTTAGGTTTAGGGCTATGGTTAGAACTATGGGTAATATAAAGCTAGGGTTATGTTTAGGACTATTTTTAGGATTAGGGTTATGGATAGGTCTAGTGTTATATCTAGGTTTTTTTAGGGTAAGGTTTCAAGCTAGGTTTAGTGTTATGTTAAGGGTCAGTTTTCGGAATAGTGTTAGGTTAGGGTTATAGCCAGAATTAGGACTAGGTTTATGTCTAGGCATAGGGTTAATGTTTGGTTTAGGTTAAAGGTTATTGTGAAGGCTATGACTAGGTTTTTGTTTAGGTCTAGGCTAGAGTTATAGCTATTTTTAGGATTAGCTTTAGGTGTATGGCTAGTGTTAGGGTAAAGTATAGATATAGGGTTACCACTAGGGCTAGTGTTAGGGTTTGGTTTAGGGATAAGGTAAGGTTTAAATCCAGTGTTAGTATTAGGATCAGAATAAGAGTCAGGGTTAGCGTTAGAGCTAGAATGAGAGCTAAGGTTAGACTAGTGATATTGCTAGAGTGAAAGTTCTGCTAAGGTTTAAGGTTACTACTAGAGTTAGCATTTGTGTTAGGGTTTGGATTTGGGTAAGGGAAAGTGTTAGTGCTACAGTTAGAGCTAGGGTCAGAATTAGGTTTAGGACAACTGTGAGGGTTAATATTTCGGTTAAATCTATTGTTAGGGCTTAAATTACGGGCAGAATTTGTTTTTGCGTTAGGGGGTAGCATTAGGAGAATGACTAATATGTGAACTAGGGTTATGATCAGGGCTAGTTTTATGTTTAGGGTTAAAGATAGGTCTAGTGCTATGCATAATTTAAGGTTAGGGTAATTTTTAGAGCTAGGATTAGTTTTAGGTTCAGCATCAGGTTCAGGTTTAGTTTTAGTGTTAGAGTTAGGGATAACTACAGGTTTCGATTTTGGGTTAGAATATTGCTTATTGTTAAGGCTATGGCTTGGTATTGTTTTATGACTAGGACTAGGGGTAGTTTAACTTTTAGGATTAGCATTATTGTTAGAGCTATGTTAGGGTTTAGTTTAGGCTTATGGTTTTGGATAAATTTAGACTTAGTTTTAGATTTAGCATTAGCATTAGGGCTGGGTCTAAGGATAGGGCTAGGACAAGAGTTAGTCTTAGGGCTAAGGTAAGATTTTGGATAGGACTAAATTAACACTTGAATTAGTGCTACACTTAGTGTTATTGTTAGGCCTAGGGTTAGGGCAATGGGTTAGTGTTAGGTATACTGTTATGGTTAGGTTTAGGGTAAGGGATGGGGTTATAGGTAGGTTTAGGGTCAGGGCAAGGGTTAGAATTAGGGTTAAAAATTGGGGTATGGTTTGTGTTAGGGCTAGGGCAAATTTCAAGTCCAGTATTATTGTTAAAGATAGTTTTAATGTTAGATTTATGGTTACATATATTGTAATGGTAGGTTTAAGTTTAGGTTCAGGTATAGAGCTAAGGGTATTAATAGGGTCAGGGTCATTATTAGTGTTTGGGATAGGTTAAGGTTTTAAGTTAGGGCTCAAATTAGCTTTATGGTAAAAATTTGGGTAATGATGAGGTTAGGTTTAGGTTTCAGGTTAGATTTATGGTAATGGATAGGGTTATGAGTAGAGATAGGGTTAGGTTTACGCCTAGGGTGAGCATTATGGTTATGGTAATGGATAGGGTTAGAGCTAAGGCTATGGCTAAAATTATGGTTATGATTAGTTCCAGTGTTAGGGTTAAGGTTAGGGTTAGAGTTAAAACTAGGTTTAGAAGAGAGATTTGGGCTAGGTTTTGATTTAAGTTAAGGCTAGGGTTAGGGTTACTTTTAATGTAAGTTCTAGGGTTACGATTAAGGCTAGTTTTATGGTTAGGTTTAGGGCAAAGTCTGGTGTTAGATTTAGTGTTATGGTTAGAGTAATATTTAGAGTTAGGTTTAGGTTTCAGTCAGGTTCAGGGTTAGATTTTGTTCGGCTTGAAACTCAAATTAGGGCTAAGGTTAGGGCTAGGTGTAGGGTTAAATTTTGGTTTAGGTTAAGGGTCAGAATTAGGGCTATGGCTTGGTATTTTACTAGGGCTAATTCTATAGTTAGGTCTAGTTTTAGGATTAGCATTGGGGTTAGGATTATGGCTAGTGTTAGGTTTATGGGTAGGGTTTTATGTTTAGGCTTATGGGTAGAGTTAGATTTAATATTTAGAGCTAGGGTTAGTGTTGGGATATGAGTCAGTTTCAGGGTTAAGTTTAGGACTCAAATTAGTGATAGGGCTATTAGGTTAGTTTGGTTTTTGTTTAAGATTCCGGGTCAGGAATAGTTTTAGGGTTCAGCTTAAAACTCAAATTAGGGCTAAGTTTAGGGTTAATATTAGGGTTTGGTTTAGGTAAAGGGTTAGGCTCAGGGCTATGTCTGGATTTTGTTTTAGGGCTATGCCTAGGATTATGGGTAGTTTTAGAATTAGCATTAGGGTTAGGGCTAATTTTAGGTTTAGGTTCAGGCTTAGGGTAAAAGTTAGATTTAGAGTTAGAGTGAGATCTAGGTTAGGGCTAGAGTTATTGTTCCTGTAGGAGATAACATTAGAACCTAGGGATGGGTCAAAGATGAGAGAATTAGTTTTAGAAATAGGGTTAGGGCTAAGGTTAGGAATAGGCATAATGGGCTAAGATTAGGGCTAGGTTTACAGCTAAGATTAGGTCTTAGTTTACTGTTAGTATTTTGCCTAAGGTTAGGGTTAGGATTAAAATTAAGGCTAGGTTTAGGGCTAGGATAGGGCTGGGGTTTGTGTTAGGGTTAAGGCTAGGATTAGGGCTAGTGCTAATGTGAGGTATAGGGTTATAGTTTAGGATAGATTTAGAATGTTTTATTGCTAGGTCTAGTGTAAAGGTTAGGTTTAGGGTAAGAGTCATTTTTAGAGGTAGGGGAATTATTAGGGTAAGGTTAAGGGTTGGTGTTTGTTTGACGTTAGGGTTTAGGGTTAAGGATCTAATTAGCTTTAGAGTTAAGGGTTAGGGTATTGAATCAGTTTTTTAGGGTTCAGTTTATGTTTACGGTAACTGATAAGGTTAGGGTGAGCTTTAGGGTTAGATTTAAGTCTAGAGTTAGAATTAGATTGAGGGTTTTGGTTAAGATAATGGGTAGGGTAGGAGATAAGGTTAGGGCTAGGGTTATGGTTAAAAATAGGTTTTGAGTTAGGATTAGGGTTATGGTTAGATCTATGGTTAGGGTTATGGTTATGTTTAGTGTAAGAGTTGGGTTTTGAGCTAGGTTTAGAGCTAGGGCGATTGTTAGGTTTAGGGTTAGGTCTAGGGATAATATTGCAGTATAGTTAGGGTTAGGGTTAGGATTAGGGGTAAGGTCATCATTAGGGGTAGTTTTATGGTTAGGGTAATGTAGATGATTAGATGTAGGTTTAGATTTATGATAAGCATTAGATTGATTTTTAGGCTTAGGGTTAAAGCTGTGGTTATGGTTTGAGCTAGGTTTAGGTCTATGGTGAGGGTGAGGTTTAGGGTTAGATTTCTGGTTAGGTTTAGGGTTAGGGTTAGGCCTTGGGTTATCAATAGAGTTGAGGTTATGTTTAGGGTAATGGATATCTTTAGAGCTAAGTTTAGTGCTAGAGTTAAAGTTAGGATTAAGGCTAGGATTAGGGTTAGATTTAGGGATAGGTGCAGGTTTATATATAGGGTAAGGATTAGGTTTTGAGTTAGGGTTAGGACTAATTTAAGTATTAGGGTAGGGTTTGGGATAAGGTCTGTGTTATGGTTATGCCTAAGACTAGGTTTAGGCTTAAGATAAGATCTAAGTTTTGTGTTAGTTTTAGGCCTAGGGTTAGGGCTCTGGGTAATATAAGAGCTATGGTTATGTTAATGGCTAGTTTTAGGCTTAGGGTTAGGGCAAGGTTTAGTGTTAGAATTAGATGTTGGTTATGTTCAGGTGTAGAGATAGGTTTACTGTTATAGGCAGGGTCAGTGTTTAGGTTAGAGTTAGCATTAGGGTGAAAACAAGAATTAGGACAAGTTTAAGTTTAGGGGTAAGGTTAGTGTTTAGTTTAGGTTAGGGTTAATATTAGGGATAGAACTAAGGTTTTATTGAGGTTTAGTGCTAGAGTTATTGCTAGATTTAGAATTTGGATTAGATCTAGGCCTAGTGTTAGGATTATGTTTAGGAATAAGTTTAATATAGGGCTTGTTTCAGTGTTTGGTTTAGGGTTAGGTGCAGGTTTTGACCTATAATTAGTGTTAGTGTCAGAATAAGGGTGAAAGTTAGGGTTAGGTTTTAGGTTAGATTTAGAGCTAGAATGAGTGCTAGAGTCAGGATTAGTAATAGAGTTAGTGATTGGGATGGTCTAAAAATTAAGATTAGGACTAAGTTTAGCATTTTGGATAGGGTTTGGCTTTGGGTAAGGGATACAGTTAGGGCTTGGTTTAGGGTTAGGGTTAAATGTAGTGTTAGGGCTCAGATTAGGGATATTTTTGTGTAAGGGTAAAGGCTAGAGTTAGGTTTTTGGCTAATGTAAGAACTAAGGTTATTATTAGGTTCAGTTTTAGTGTTAGTATTTGTCCTATGTCTACTTTTAGCATATGTTTAGTTTTAGAGTGATATTTAGAGATAGGGTTAGTTTAGGTCTAGGACTTGAATTAGAGCTTGGTTTATGGCTAGTTGAAGTGTTAGGGTTTGGTTTAGGTTAAGGTTTAGGGTTACAAAAATGCTCAGTTTGCTTTAGGGCTAGGTCTAGGGTTAGGGCTAGTTTTAGGATTAGCAATAATATTATGACTTGTTGTAGGGTGATGTTGAGGTTTAAGGTTAAGAATAGATTCAGAGTTATGGTTAGATCTAGAGTTTGGGCTATGTCTAAGATAAAGTCTAATATTAGGGCTATGTTTAAGGATAGGGTTAGAAATAGAAATAGGCCTAGGGTGAGAGTGAGTCAGTCTTAAGGCTAGGGTTAGGGGTAGGGTTAGAGTTAGGGCTAAATTAGGGCTAGAATTAGCACTAGGTTTAGTGTTAGGACTAGGCCTATGGTTAAAGTTAGAGTTAGTGTTTGTGTGATTGTTAGAGTTAGGGTTAGTTCTAGGAAAAGTAATGGGGTTATAGCTAGGTTTAGGGCTAAGTCGAAGGTTAAAATAAGGGATAGGGCAAGGTTGAGGTTTAGGAATAGGATTAAGGCTAGGTTTAGTGCTAGGATGTGGGCTTGGTTTTGTGCTAGGGTAAGGGCTTACTAGGGCTAGAGCTAATGTCAGGTCTAGGGTTATGGTTAGGATTAGGTTTATGGCTAGGTCTAGTGTAAGTGTTAGGTTTGGGTAAGGGTCAGGTTTAAAGCTGGATATATTATTAGGATCAGAATCCAGAATAGTGTTTGCTTTAGGTTAAGGTTTAGGGTTAGGGCTCGAATTAGCATTAGGTTTACTGTCAGAGTAATAGGTAGTTGTAGGTTTAGTTTTCAGGTAATTTATAGAGTAATGTCTAGGGTTAGTTTTAGGGATAGTTTTAGGTTTAGGCCTAGGGTTAGCAATTGGGATAGGCTTACTTGTAGGGTAAGGGATAAAGTTAGTGCTAGTGTTAGAATTTGGTTTAAGGTTTGGATTAGGGCTAAAGTTAGGGTTAGGTCTAGGATAGAGTTAGGGTTAGATTTAGATTAATTGTTCATGGTTAGGCTCGGGAGAGGTTTAAGGTTAGAGTCAGGGCTATGTTTTGATTAGGGTTAGAGTTAGGGCTAGGGTTAACATTAGTGTTAGGGATATATTTAAGGTAATGGATAGAATTTGAATTATGATTTGTGCTATGGTTACAGTTAGGATTTGGACAAGGGTTAGAGTTAGGGTTAGGGTTATGTTTAGGATAAGAGTAAGAGTTTGAGCTAGAGTTTTGGCTAGGAAAAGCAAAGGGTTAAGGTTAGGGCTAGGGTTAGGTTTATGGTTATGCTTACAGACCTAAGGTGAGTTTTAGGTTTACTTTTTAGTGTTACGTTTAGAGCTTGGTTTGGAGGGAGGTTTGAGGCTAGTGTTAGGACTATGGATAATCTAAGAACTAGGATTGTGGTTATGGCTAGTTTTAAGGTTAGGTTTATTGATATGTCTAGTGTTAGGGATAGGTTTTGGTTTAGGATACGGTTTAGAGCTAGGATTTGTGTTAAGTTAAGAGACAGTGTTCAGGTTAGCCTTGGATGTTGTTTTAGGACCAAAATATTACTACGGGTAGTTTAGAGGTATTGTTAGTCTTTGTGTTAGGCTAATGGTAACTGTTAGTGCTAAAGCTAGGTTTTTGTTTAGGTCTATGACTAGAGTTATGGCTATATTTAGGGTTAAGTTTAGGTCTACTGCTAATGTTATGGTTAGGTTTAGGTATAGGTTTACTGAAAGGGCTAGGATTTTGTTTGGTTTAGGGTTAGCATCAGGCTTAGACCTAAGGTTACTGTTAGGGTCAGAATTAGGGTCAGGAATAGCATAATGTTTGGGTTAGGGTTAGAGATAGAATGAAGCCTAGGGTCAGGATATAGTTTAGTAATAGAGTTAGAATATATGTTAGTAATAGAGTTAGTGTTGGGGTAGGCTAAGAAATAGTGTTAGGACTAGGGTAGCATTTTGGTGAGGCTTTGGCTTAGGGTAAGGGATATGTTTAGAGCTAGGGTTAGGATTAGGGTTATGGTTAGAGTTAGCATTAGAGTTAAAGCTAGGGTTAGGTTTTAGATTAAGGCTAGGTTTTGTGTTAGGATTAGGGCTATTGTTAACGTAAGACCTGGAATTATGATTAGGGATAGTTTTAGAATAAGGGTTAGGGCTAAGTTTAGTGTTCGGGTTAGGTTTAGGATTAGATCTAAGATTTAGGATTAGATCTTTAGCTCTGTTATGCTTGAATGCTATGGCTATGTATGATTAGGGATATTGTTCAAATTAGCATTAAGATTAGGGCTAGTGTTATGGTGAGTTTTAGGTTTAAGTTTAGAGTTAGATTTAGAGTTAGGGTTAAATCTAGTTTTAGGGCTAGGACTAAGTTTTGGGCTAGGGTTAGGGCTAGGCTTTGGGTCATGGTAAAGGATAATGTTAGAAATAGTGATAGGGCCAGGGCAAATATTTGAGTTAGTCTTAGTGCTAGGGATATGATTAGGTTTATAGTTAGGGCTAAATGAGATACAGGATTAGAGCTAGGGTTAGTATTAGGGCTAGGCCTTGGTTTAGGGCTAGGGTTAGAATTAAGGTCAGGGTACGGTATGATATTATAGCTAGGTTAAGGGCTAGGGCGAGGGTTCATTTTAGGGTTACACCTAGTGCCGGGGTTAGGGTTCAGGTTAAGTCTAGGTTTAGGGCCAAGATTAGGAGTATTTTTTTTTTTTTGGCATAAGGGCTAGCATTAAGACTGGGGCTAATATCAGGTCTAAGGTTATGGTTAGGAATAGTTTCAGAATTAGGTTTATGGCTATGTATAGTGTAAGGGTTAGGTTGAGGGTTAGGTCACTTATAGAGATATGGGTATTATTAGGGTCAGAGTCACGGTTCGGGTTTGTTTAGGCTAAGGTTTTAAGTTAGGGCTCAATTTAGGTTAGGATTATGATTAGGGTTAGGATAATGGGTATGATTAGAATTAGGGTTTAGGTCAGTTTAGGGTAATGAATAGGGTTAGGGTTATGGATAGAGTTAGGTTTATCCTAGGATTAGTATTAGGGTTAGGGTTTGGGTTAAGGTAATAGACAGGATTAGAGCTAGATTTAGGGCTAGGTTTATGGTTAGGATCAAGGCTAGGGTTAGGATTAGGTTTAGAGTTAGGGTTAGGATTAATGCTAGTGTTAGGGATAGGGTTAGAGCTAGGTTTTATATTAGGTTAGGGCTAGGTTTTAGATTAGGTTAGGCTATGGCTAATATAAGAACTAAGGTTATAATTATGGCTAGTTTTAGGGTTAGGGTTAGGGCTAGGTCTAGTGTTAGGATTAGGTTATGATTAGATGATGATTTGATATAGGGTTAGTGTTAGTTTTATGGTTAGGGATAATATTCAAAATAAGGCTAGAGTTATGGGTAGCTGTAGGGTTAGGTTTTGTGTTATGGTTAGGGCAAGAATTCTGGCTCAGTCTAATGTCATGTCTGAGGTTACATTTAGCTTAGTGTTAGGATTAGGGCTAGGGCTCAGTTTTGTCGTAGAGCTACAGCTATGTTTAGAACTAGTTTTAGGATTAAGGATACTGTTAGGGCTAGTGGTAGGGTGAAATTCAGGCTTAGGGTTAGGGTTATATTTAAAGTTATGTTTAGATCTAGGGTTAGGACTTGGGCTAAGTTTGGGGTTAGGTTAGGATTAGTTTTAGGGTTATGGTAACAGATAGAGTTATTATTAGAAATAGGTCTAGGGCAAGAGTTAGATTTAATTTAGGCATAGGTTTAGAGGTATGGTTACGATTAGCACTAAATTAGGGCTAGAATAAGGGCTAGAATTAGTGTTAGGTTTAGGGTTGGGGTTAGCGATAGTGTTAGTGTTAGGATTAGGGTTAGGGCTAGGGTTAGGGGAAGGGATGTGGTTATACCTAGGTTCAGAACTAGGGAAAGATTAAAATTATAGATAGGGCAAGGATTAAGGTTCAGGTTAGGATTAAGGCTAGGTTTAGGGCTAGGATGAACGCTTGGGTTTGTGTTAGGTTTAGGGCGAGAATTAGGTCTATGGCTAATGTCAGAGTTACGCTTAGGATTAGTGTTAAGGTTAGGTTTATGGCTAGGTCTATTGTTAGAGTCAGGTTTTTGAAAAGGGTCCAGTTTAAAGCTAGATGTATTATTAGGGTAACATCTTTTTTAGGGTTTTGTTTAGGTTATGGTCTAGGTTTAGGGCTCTATTTAGCATTAGGGTTAGGTATTTGGTTACAGTAATTAATAAGTAGGTTTGTGGTTCAGGTTAGTTTTAGGAAATGGATAGAGTGAATGTTAGAGATAGGTTTAGAGTTAGACCTAGGGATAGCATTTGGGTTAGGCTTATATTTAGTGTAATGAATAGGTTTAGGACTAGTTTTATTGTTAGGATCAGGGCTAGGGTTAGGATTCAATTTAGGGTTTTGCCTTGGGTTAATGTTAGGTTTAGGTTTAGGGTAGGTGTTAGGTATTGAGCTATGGTTAGGGCCAGGATGATAGTAAGGGTTAGTGTGATGTCTAGGTTTTGGGTTAGGGTTAAGTTTAGAGCTAGGTTTAGCATTAAGGTTAGGGTTATGTTTAGGGTAATGGATAGAGTTAGAACTGGGGTTTGGCCTTGGTTAGGGTTAGGATTAGGACTAGGGTTAGGGTTTGGGTTTGGTCTAGAGTCATGTTTGGGAAAGGGTTAGTGTTTAAGCTAGGGTTGGGGTTAAGGCAAGGGTTAGGTTTAGGGTTACACTTAGATCTAGGTTTTGTGTGAGGTTTAGGGCTATAGTTAGGGCTATAGGACATGTAAGACCTAGAGTTAGGGTTATGACTAGGTTTAGTGATAGGGTTATGTCTAGATTTTGGGTTAGCATAAAGTTTAGAGCTAGAATTTTTACAGAAAACAAAAGTGTCTGGGTTAGGGTTATGACGAGAATTAGGACTAGGTTTAGGTATAGAGGAAGAGGTAATGTTTAGTTTAGGTACAGGATTATTGTGACAGCTAACACTAGGTGTTTTTTTAGGGCTAGACCTAGAGTTTTGGCTAGATTAAGGATTAGATTTTTTCATAGGTCAAGTGTTAGGTTTAGATTTAGGTATAGGGTTACCCATTGTGTTAGTGATAGGATTCAATTTTGGGTTAGGGTAAAGTTTAATGGTACAGTTAGAGTAAGGGTCAGAATAAGGATCAGGTTTAGGGTTAGAATTTGAGTTAGGGTTAGAGCTATAATGAGGGCTTGGGTTAGGACTAGTAATTTGTTGAGAGCCACAGCCAGAGGGGCCCCACCAAATTTTGAGCTGCCAACAAACTTCCAGCTGCTGGCTGATGATTGGCTCACATCAGCCCCAGCAACGTCTAGCTTATTGGCTCCTCTGCGGTGATGATCATTGGGCTGTTTCCCTGCCCTTCAGACTGCCAGGTGATGATTGGCTCACAGCAGCCCCACAAACATCTAGCTGATTGACTTCTCCATGGAGCTGCTCATTGGGAGACTTTTTTGGCTCTGCCCATGCAACCCAGCCAATCAGCCTCAAGAGCAGGAGGATTGTGGAAGGTGGAGAGGCTGGTGTGCGGGTGAGAGGTGTGTGGAAGCTGGTGGTGGCAGTTGGGCTCTGAGGGTTTTTTCCTGAGGAGCTGTTTTGTTTAGTGTTTGTAGTTCTACAAATAAAGTTAGTTTCTTTTGACAAGTGCCTCCTGAATTGTGCCCAGCCAGACTGCGGCATTTGGTGGCTCGCATGAGGAGGGTAAGTAAACTGCTCGAACCTGAGGGCAGGGCAAAAGGTTGGGTAGCCATTCTAAGTTTCCTCTTTTGTTTTGCTTCATTTTTGTTTTAACTTGCCTGTCCCTGGAGATGAGTGAGAGAAAAGAAAACCCGCTCACATCTGAGGAAAACCTATTTGTGTCTGAGAAACAGATAGGGAGAAAGGACAGATGCACATGTCAGGAGAATAGAAAGGCTATAATGAATTTTTGTTGTTCCATTTTTATTGAATTCTGTCTAGGTTTTGTTTGGTGTCATCTTGTTGGGTTGTATTATAGTAGAAATACGGGATCAGAAATCAGTAAAAAACAAGCTGAAAGACTGTTAAGTAAACTATTAGAAAAAGAAGGCTTCCCAGTAAAATCAAGAGCAGTCAGGGCATACGTTGATATATTACAAAAAAGTAGCCCATGGCTTTTTAAGGAGAGTTGTTAGATATATCACAATGGAACCATCATGGTGAAGATTTAAAAAGAACAGAAAAGAACAACCCAGGGACTCTTCCAGTTGGCACATTTCCAATGTGGACCTTCATATCTGGTTTGCTTAGTCCAAAGCCTTCAGTTCAGACAAAGGTTAAGGAAGGAGAAGACATATTGATTCAAGTAAAAGAGAAGGTCTCTCGAGTTAGTCAGAAAGAGGAAAATATTAAAGTAAAAGAGAAGGTCTTTTGAGCTAGAAAGAGCCATCAGGGGATAAGTTACAACAGGAGACAGCTAATAACACCTTTCTATCAGAGAGCGTAAGTGTCCAACCAACACCACCAGCTCTACAGGAGACTGCTACTAAAAGCGTTCTATCACCAGAGGGCTTAAGTTTCGAATCAACAGCACCACCTCCATATGCTAGGAGACTCCCAACACCCACAGTTGATAGTTGGGATCCTGAGACAGAATCTCAACTATGTCCTGTATTTGAGGTAGGAGGACAGTGAATTTACCAGGGTTTAAATTTCAAATCAGTAAAGGAGCTAAAAGAGGCTGTAACAACCTAAGGTCCTAAAGCACTCTTCACTATAAGCTTGGTCGAATCCATTACCAACTTAAACATGACGCCAGCAGATTGAGCTAATATTTGTAAAGCTGTGCTAAATGGAGGACAATAGCTGTTATGGAAGGTTGCCAATGAGGAATTTTGCAAGAAGATGGCTAGACGAATTGCAGCAGCTGGTTATCCTCCGAGAAATCTAGATATGTTGTTAGGAAAGGGACTTTATGAGGATCGGCAGCAACAAATTGCATATGATCATGGTGTATATTTACAAATTGCTGTAGATGCAGTTAAGGCATGGAAGACTTTACAAGGACATGGAGTTTTACAAGGTCAATTATCTAAGATAATACAAGGAGCTAATGAACCTTTAACTGAATTTGTAGATAGGCTTATTCAAACAGCTACCAGAGTTTTTGAAAATACAGAACAAGCAATGCTATTAATAAAACAACTGGCTTATGACCAAGCAAATTGTTGGTGCAAGATATCATTAGACCATGGAACTGGAAGATTTAAACACATATATTAAATTATGTAGACATTAATGAACAAGAGCAAGTCATGGCAGCTGCAGTAAAACAGGCTTTAGATGCCAGGCCAAAAACATGCTACAATTGTTAACAAGCAGGAGATTTTAAAAGGAATTGCCCCATAGGAGGAGGGTTTAACAAAACTAGGTATCAAAAGAGTAGAATACCGGGTATTTGCCCACGATGCCGTAGAGGGAGAAATTGGGCTAATGAATGCCATTCTCAAACCACCATAGAGGGTACTGCATTACATTGGGCTAATGAATGCATTCTCAAACCACTCTAAAGGGTAACTTCATTATCAAAAACGAAAAAGGACAATGTATTTATCCACAATATCGTGGACAAAGGCCTTGGGCTCTATTGCCAAAAAATGGACAGGGGGCTCCAATGCTCCGGGGCCCTAAAACCACAAATATATGGAGCACTGGAGAAACCCAGAAACTCCAGAAACCCCATCAGGGTAGTGCCCAGGACATCAGATCTCTCATCAGACAAATCAGAGGGAGTGCAGGGTTGATCATCTGCACCTCCGCAGATCAGTACTAACTCCAGAGATTAGAGTTCAAATCATTCTCACAGGGGTGAAACGACTTCTTCCCAAAGAGATAGTGGGCTTATTATTGGGATTCAGCTCTTCTACTCTAAAAAGACTTTTGATAAGTCCTGGGGTAATTGATCCCTATTATGAAAGTGAAATAAAAATTATAGCCAGTTCTCCAAAGGGTATATCAGTAATTTCACCAGGAGATAGAATAGCACAGTTACTAATAATACCAAGCCTACATGATAAATTTTCCAGTCATGCCGTAGAAAGAGGTTCTAAGGGATTATGCTCCACAGGTGTAGATTGGGCTATGCTTTCTTTAAATTTAGATTCTCGCCCCATGCCAAAACTAAATATTCAAGGACATAAATTTAATGAGCTACTGGATACAAGTGCAGATCTTAGCATCATCTCTCGTCAAGAATGGCAAAAACATTGGCCATTACAACAAGACACACAAATGCTTTGAGGCCTAGGAGTTGTGACTAATCCTGATAGAAGTGCAATGGTATTAGATGGAAGGATACTGAAGGATGTGCAGGAAGTATACAGCCGTATGTATTGGATCATCTTCCCGTAAATTTATGGGGATTAGATGTCTTAGATCAATTAGGTTTGACATTAACAAATAATATCAATCAAAATTCACCCACTATTATGGCTAAAAAAGATTTTAGGAAAGGAAAAGAACAAGGTATAGTAGCACTAATACAAATAGATCAAGGAACAGACAGACATGGGTTGGATTTTCACAAAGGGCCATTGAGACAATAAAAATTACATTGAAATCAGAAAGACCAGTATGGGTTTCTCAGTGGCCCTTGACTAAAGAAAAGATACAAGTAGCCCATGATCTGGTCAAATAACAATTAGCGGAAGGACATATACAACCTTCTGTATCTCCGCATAATACTCCCATTTATTTCATCAAAAAGAAATCTGGTAAATGGAGATTATTGCAAGATTTTAGAGCCATTAATAATGAAATGGTCATTATGGTACCTGCTCAATTGGGAATTACTAAATTGCCTGCTTTACCAAAAACTTAGTATGTTTTAGTTACAGATATTAAAGATTGTTTTTTTTTTTTGTTTGTTTGTTTTCAATTCCAATTCATCCTGAGGATAGTCCAGGTTTTGCATTTACTATCTCTGCACTTAATCATGAGGGTCCTGATTAGAAATATGAATGGAAAGTACTCCCTCAAGGGATGCCTAACAGCCCAACTATGTATCAAATTAATATTAACAAAGTAATTGAGACACTTAAAAATCAAAATCCTGAACTACAAATATTTCACTATATGGATGATATTATTAGCACACAAAGCTAAAAAAAAATTGCTAGAATGTTATGCCACACTACAAATTTATTTAAAAAATATAATCTAAAGATAGCAATAAATAAAGTACAATTAAATTTTCCAATTAATTATTTAGGAGTTCTATTATCCTCTACCATAGTCCATTCACCAAAAATTCAAATACGAGTAGATCAACTCAAATCACTAAAAGACTTTCAAAAGTTACTAAAAGACATAAATTGGATAATGCCTTATCTAGGTAGTCCAACACGAGAATTGGGACCTTTATTTGATATCCTAAAAGGTCCATCAGATCCAAATTCACCCCGAATGTTAATGCCTGAAGCAAGAAAGGCATTAAAAATCATTGAAACATATATGGAAAATATGCATTTGGATAGAATTGATATAAGTTTGCCTTTATTATTTATTGTACTACCAACGAAAAATATTCCTACAGGAGTATTTTGGCAAGAAGGTCAATTATTATGGATACATTTATCTTATTCTCCTAACACTATTCCTACTAGGTATCCTGAGTATGTAGGACAATTAATACTCAAAGGAATAAAAACAGCAAAGGCACAGTTTGAAATTTCTCCAAATAAAATTATTACTCCATATACTATGAATCAAATTTATGAATTAGCTAATGAGTTAAATACTTGGGCAATAATCATGTGCAAATCTAATGTTTCATTTGATAACCACTTACCATCTAATTTTTTGTTGTCTTTTTGGTCACTGCATTCTGTAATTTTTCCAAAAATGACAATAAAAACACCTATCATGAATGCTTCAAATATATTCACTGAGGGGTTAAATAATGGTACAGCAGCAATAGTTAAACCTGATCAAACTTTTACATTTTTAGTACCCAAACAATCAGCTCAAAAGGTAGAGCTTAATAAAGTATTACAAATTTTTGTGATGTTTAAAGATTCTCTACTTAATTTATGTTTTGATAGTCAGTATATAGATAATGCTAAATTATCCCTTGAAGATGCTGGTAGGATTTCCCCTTCTTCTACTATTTTCTCTTTGTTTTCCACTATACAAAGTTTATTCTGGGACCAAAAAGATCTATTTTTTATAGGACATATCAGGGTACATACAGAATTGCCTGGAGCTCTTAGTTTGGGCAATGATTTAGCAGATAAAATTACACATGACATACATATTTTCTCTACACTAAAAGAAGCTATAAATTTTTATAAAAGGTTCCATGTAAATGCTAATACATTACAAAACAATTTTAAATTAACTAAGGAACAAGCTAAACAAATAATAAAATAATGTCAAAATTGTGTGACCTTTTTACCACAAGTTAATCTTAAAGTCAATCCTAGAAGATTGATACCTAATCATATTTGGCAGGTGGACGTCACACACTTGCCAGAAATTGGAAAATTAAAATATTTTAATGTTACTGTTGATACTTCTTCTGGATTTTTGATGGGCTCCCTTCATGCTGGAGAAAAAAACTAAAGATGTTATAGCTCATTGCTTACAAAAGTTTGCCACTGTGGGCATTCCAAAACAGTTAAAAACAGATAATGCCCCTAGTTATACTTCTACCTCTTTTAAACAATTTTGCTCATCTTTTGGCATTACTCATATAACAGGAATCCCATACAATTTACAGGGACAAAGCATAGTTGAAAAAGCTCATCAAACTATTAAAATGTACTCATTAAAGCAAAAAGACGAAATAGGGAAGAGGTATATATTCTCCAAAGATAAACTTAAAATAACCTTTTTTACTCTAAACTTTTTAAATTTGGATTTATCAGGACTTAGTTCTGCAAAAAGGTATATGTTTCCAAAAAAATGTACATAAGCCCAAGGTACTTTGGAAAGATATTCTAACAGGACAATAGAAAGGTCCTGACCCAGTAATTGTCTGGAGTTGGGGGTCTGTTTGTGTGTTTCCACAGGAAGAAAAGCAGCCAATTTGGATTCCAGAGAGATTAACCAAGGTCCTGACCCAGTGATTATCTGGAGTCGGGGACTTGTTTGTGTGTTTCTACAGGGAGAACAGCAGCCGATTTGAATTCCAGAGAGATTAACTAAAGTGATTTTTAGAGACCAAAAAGAAGATGATTTTGCTAAAATCCATAACAGCTTATATCCAAAACTCAAATTTAACTATTCTTACATCTGTAACAGAACCAGGATGCTCTTTTCGATATCTGTCTTATTATTACCCTTTCCCATATCATGAAGTTCTATTTTGTTTTTTGAGCTCATACAGACGTAGGTTAATGTTTTGCTGATCAGTTCTATTTTTTTGACTATAGAGTTTCTAAACATTGCAATGGAGATTTCACCTGTAAAAAGTTATAAGGCCTTTACTATTATCTTATGTGTTGTATGTATTTTATTATGTGTGCACACTTGTGTTTTGTGTTATATGTTTGAATGTACATATGTCCATATATCACACATGATTAGTGCTCAAAAAAAATGGATCCAAAAATTTTTTTTCACGTGATTTAAATGGTTTAATTCAAATTGGGTAAATAACTGTTAAGAATTGTTTTAATATGTAAACAAAAAAAGAGGTTAACATATCTGTTTGTTTATTTGTACCTTTCCTTTTCATTATATTTAATAACTCTTTTCAAGATAATGTAGATTTTTAAGAAAATTATTTTGTTTTAGTGCCTCCTGGAACGTTACACACTTTTTTCTTTAGCCATTATTGTCAGAATTCCTATTTAATTCCAGTGCCAGTGAAGAAAATGTAAATTGTTAAGAAAATTATTTTCTTTCAGTATCTTCTGGAATGTTACATAATTATTTCTTTAGGCATTATACCCAGAATTCCTATCTTCATCCCTGTGCCAGTGAAGACTAAGATAAAACTAATCTACAATTTCTGCAATAGCTATCACTGAACGGCATTGTGAACTATCTTTTGGTGCATCAAATTGTGGTAGTCTTGGGATATCGGTGGTACAGTTTTTTCAATAACAGCCGTCAATTGGCTTTGTGTATCTTCCTCCCTTCTACTTATCATGATCATTCAGCTAACATTTGGGGGCCAACAGAGGTGAGGCCAAGAACCTCAACCCGCCCACTGGAACAAAGACCTCTCTCACCCCTCAATGATGGGTAAGATCCAATTACAATGGTACCAACCTAAGACAGAAGGCTGACACCCTGAGGTCAGCTCATTCGAAGACCGGTAAGGACCATATGTAGTTGTAAACGTCTAGTGCGTTCGGCTCCCTGGGTAAGGGTCGCGAAGAAATCAGGACACAGGGGATGCAGAGCAAAGGCAGCAAATGCAACTGCATGCTGATGTTTATTTCTCAGCTCCTTTTATACACTTCTTAATATAAGGCAAATAATTCTTTAGTTACACTTTGCCCACACTGCCCTAATAACATGCTTCAGCAAATACACAAAGCTAAACTCTGATAGTTCCTGTTTATTTGCTCAGTAAAACCAAGAGTTCCTTTATAGAGTTTATCTAATCCCCTAAGGCTACATGTGTTTCTTTACTATATACTGTTCCCAGGCTAAGTATGCCAAGAGCCTCTCCCTGTTTGCCCATGTATGCAGAGCTTGTGACTTAAGATAAGGGGAAGAGAACATTTTCTCCTCCTAGCTTGGCTTGCCTTCAGCTGACCTTTGTCTCAGCCACTGCTTTTGCACAACCTTGGGCTTTAGGGGGCTTCAACAAGCATACTTAACCTTAACATTTCCCTTTTTTTGTTTTTCTAACACAGCCTTCCATAAGGTTAAGATAGAGTTTTGAGAGGGTTTGATACAAATGTAATATAAAAGTATGAAAAAAATTAACACCAAAATTAAAACCATACCTACCCCTCCCGCTGTATGGGATAAACTTTGTACAATTCCTTTCCGATCTAACCTTTCTAATTGTTTCAAAAACATTTCTGCTATTTGGGCAGCATCTTCATGTTGAAATCCTTTTTCAAATACTTCAAATATATCCTCTTTTAAAAAAGCAATCATTAATTGTGCAGTATCATTACCATCCAAATAATTTTGTATAGTATTCTATTCATGAAGACTTTGATTGTACTGTACATTAGTTATACAAAAAGAAGTAGAATTCCAATCACATTTTAGCCGAATTTCTTGCTCTAATGTTAAAACATTTTTACCTAACCAATTTACAGTTTGTTTTAATATATCTATTTGAGTTTGAAGTCTAGAATCGATTCTGGTCTGAGATAACCATAGCTCATGCGAATCTTTATGCCATTCTTCCACAAAATGTTTAGTCTGTAGAGAAGTGTGCAAAGCAATTCCTGATACTGTTGCCAATATTGTGACAGCAATAAGGCTTAGAATTACAGCAACTAGCACTCCTACAAAGCGCTTAGATCTTTTTAACAATTGTCGGAAAAAATCCATAACTAAAGTATTTACAGGATATTGAGACCAAGGTATTTGTAAATTAACAGGAAGCCAAATATGAGATAGTTGTTGTAACAGCATAACAGAATGGCCAGGGGGAATTGATACAGAAGTATTGATACAAGTATATAATTTAAAATTAAAACAAAATGCTCCTAAGTCAAATGTGATATTTCCTGTTAAGAAAAGGTATGGCATACGAGCACAGGTTGTGACATTATATTCTTTAAATATAGTAAAACTATAAGAAGCTAGAGATTTAGTAGTTTCTGAAAAAAAAGCCGTTTAAAAGAGTTATAGGTTTCATAGCGGCAGCAATCTTCCAAAGATGAGTTTGCACATTAAAAGGATGTCGAAGTGATGCCAAACATGGGTCGGCAATTCCACCATCTCCCCAAGCCATCGGCTTGTCATTTGTCAAGGTTTCATTCCACATCTCTCTCAGCGGGATTTTGTATGTAGAAGACAAATTACAAGCAGTACTATTCCATTCAGAGCAATCCTTTAAAAACACTCCATATGGTCCTCACATAACCATGTCCTGGAACACCTTCCCAAATTTTCCACCACATTCTTGCCAAATAAATGGACTATATTGTAATTTTTTATATGTGAAATCTGGACATTCAGGGAACATGGGGTATCTTGGTTCGGTAGTGTTATCCCATGTCATATTGATGGACCATGCTGAAAGTCGTTGTAACTTGGTTCTAGAACCGTTATTCTGATTTCTGACTAAAATCTAGTGTTGCCAATTCAATTGTAAACATGGAGGGGACCCCAAACAAATAGTCCTACTATTATTACCCTTATATGTAAAATTGAAAGGAGCCCCATCATGAATATTTAGATAAGTTAAATTGTTCCTTGGTGGAGACAAGAAAGCAGGGGAAGTATACAATGTAACATCCATTTCTTCCCACATAACAGGTTCCATCAACGGGGGATTGGGAATATAAGCCCAATAATTAACATCATTATTATTATTATTATGTACCTCAGAAGCAGAGGAAACAGTCAATAATGCACACATAGCCAGAAATAAATTCTCTGGTGTACAAGTCTTCCCAGTACGTTGTAGTACTTTTTGCCCTTCCCCACTCAGCTTTTTAACTTGTCCCCATGTTGGTAATGGGGAAATATTTTGACGTCGGCGACGTCTAGCCCCTAGATGAAGACGGGCCATTGCTGCTACCGGGACGTCAAGTTCCGGTTCTTGATTCCGGGGTTTGGGTGGTGGATACGGCGTTCTCCTTGGTGCAGTCCTTATTGTGACGGACCTGGATCCAACACCCTGGAAGCCACTGCTGATGTCCATTTTCTGTGGAAACATAAGCATAGCCCTTCCCTCTATATAGTAAGACACCTGGTTGCCATTCAGCATCTGCTGCAATTTTTATCCAAATTGGTTCATGTACTGTATCCAATGTCTTTTGTTCAAAATGTCTCTCTGCTCTTCTTAATATTTCTTTTTGAGGCAGATTAAGGAAGTTTAAAATAAATAATGCTTGATGTAACAATGCCTTAGGTTGGTTCTGCAAATGTATAAAAAGATGCATATGTAAATATGTCTTTTTCCTCCTTTTTAATTTTTTTATTTGTAACTTTAAGGTTGCATGTACTCTTTCTACAAGTGCTTATCCTTGTGGATTGTATTCTATTCCTGTAATATGTTTAATATCATATAACTCACAGAAATTTTTAAATTTTTTATTAATATATGCAGGGCCATTATAAGTTTCAATTATTTCTGGAACTCCTATTACAGCAAACGTTTCAATCAAATGTTGAATGACTTGATTGGCAGTTTCTCCAGTTTGAGCAGTTGCCCACATAAATTTAGAATATGTGTCTATGACAACATGAACATAGGAATATCATCCAAATAATGGTACATGAGTTACATCCATTTGCAAAAATTTATTAGGTTGTAGACCTCGAGGATTTACTCCAGATAGTACAATTCTAAGATGTAGAGGTCTACAAATAGGGCAATTTTTAATAATTTGTTTAGCCTGTGGATAAGAAATTTTATATTTAATATGTAAATGTCAAGCATTAGTATGTAACAGATCATGATCTTTTTGGGGAATATTGAAAATAACTAATTTATCTACTTGAGTATTGCCATATGCCAATGGTCCTGGCAGATTTGAGTAAGATTGAATATGATCGATAAATACACAAGAATTTCTATGTTGTAAGAGTTTTTGTAATGTAAAAAAGAGATTTTGAAAAATAGGTTTATTAGAATGAGCCACAGCAGTATAGATGGTTTTTACTACTCCCACAGTATAGGCTGAATCAGTTATAATATTAATGTCTTGACTGTCGAAATCATTAAGAACTTGGATAACGGAAAAGAGTTCATTTTGTTGTACAGATTTGTAATTAGTTAATTGAACCCAATATCAATCTTCTGTCCAATAGGCACTTTTGGTTTTAGAACCATCTGTGAATATAGTAACAACATTGTCTAAAGGATTTTCACTAATTACTGTGTTGATTACAAAATTTTGTCCGTTTTAAAATATCCCACAATTTACCTTTTGGGAAATGATATAAGGTAGTTCCTGTATATTCAGCCAAAGCTATCTGTAAACTTTCAGTCATTTGTATTAAATATTCCCACTGATCCTTTGCCAATGGAATGACTATGTGATGAGCATCATAGCCAGTCATAGATGTAGGTCGTAACCAGTTAATATCTCCAAGAAGCTTTTGAAAGTCATTAAGAGTCTTCAAATTTTCTCTACGTATAGACAATTTTTGTGGAGTAATTTTTTGCCTACTAACAGTGTATCCCAAATAATGTACCACATCTTTTTTTTGGATTTTTTCTGGGGCTATTATTAAACTATATGTTTGAAAATATGATGGTAACTTGTGTAATAAAGTTTCTAGTTCTTGTTGTTTAGGGCCAGCAAATAAAATATCATCCATACAATGGGAGATATATAAATGAGGCCATTGATGCCTAATAGGTTTAAGTGCAGCATCAACATAAATTTGACATGTAGTGGGAGAATTTATCATACCTTCAGGTAATACCTTCCATTGATATCGGAGGTGCAGCCCTCGGTGATTAATTTGAGGTAAAGAAAAAGCGAAGTGCTTTCTATCACTAGGATGTAGAGGAATAGTAAAGAAACAATCTTGTAAATCAACAACTATTACATACCAATTTTGAGGAAGCATAACAGGAGAAAGAATTTAAGGCTGCAAAGCCCCCATGGGATACATAGAATTATTTGCCTCCCGTAAGTCAGTTAACAATCTCCATTTACTAGATTTCTTTTTTATAACAAAAATAGGTGAATTCCAAAGAGAGGTTGAAAATTCAATATGACATTTTTGTAATTGTTCTTGCACCAATTGTTGAGCAGCGTCTAACTTTTCTTTGGTAAGAGGCCATTTTTTAATCCACAATGGATCATCAGACTTCCACATAATTTTCAGCAGCTCCATCTAAAAATTATTTTAAAACTGTATATAAGCTCCCCATTGTTCTAATATATCTCTTCCTATAATATTAAGGGGAATGTCTAAGATATAGGGTTTTAAGACTGCCACCTGAAAATCTTCTGATTGTATTGTCACATGGATTGTGGCTTGTCCAATACTTTGTACTGGAGCTGAACTAACCCCCTTAATTTGACAGGGTATTATATGATAAGGTATATTATTAGGCCAATCTTGTGTTCTAATAATGGTAATATCAGAACCTGTGTCTATCAAAGCATTAATAGTCTTGGTACTTATTTTTACCTTAATAGTTGGTTGTATTTTAGTTATCTGTGTTGCCCAGAATACACTCTGTTCATTTGTGCCACCGAATCCTCCCTTTCTAATATGTGTGGAATCTCCGATAAGGAGATAAGGAAGCAGGATTAATTGTGCAATTCTTTCTCCTATAGAGAAGTGAATGTCAGCTAAGGAAGACATTAAAATCTGAATCTTCCCTTCATAGTCTGTATCAATAATACCCAAATGGACAGTAACACCCTTAGCATTTAGACTAGAACGGCCAGTTAACAAAGCAAGGGTGCCTTTTGGTTAGGGGCCAAAAATGCCTGTGGGTATACATTTAGGCATTGCTCCACTCTGTAAGTCAAAATCCATTATGGCTGGGAGATCCACGGCGGCACTACATTGGGTTGCGGGTTGTAAGGAAAAGATGGTGGGCTGTCCCCGTTTATTTGTCCAGGGCCTGGGGTACGGCCCGACTTGTCATTTTCCTGAGCTGTAAAAGTAGTTATATTCTTTGACCTACACTTTCGGGCCCAATACTTTCCTTTTTTGCACTTAGGGCAAATGCCAGGTCCTGTAGTTTCCTTTTCCTTATTTTTCTACAATTCTTTTTTAGATGGCCTAATTGACCACAGCTAAAACATTTTACATTTGTAAAAGTTTTCCTACCTTGCAATGCATGCCATGTAGAAGCCATTGTTTCCGCAAATAATTGCATCTTCTGGGTCTCAGAAGAAATGTCTTTACAGACCTTTAAATAGTCATGAATATCTCCAGTGTCTTTTACTGGCATTATAGCCCTTTTGCGATCTTTATTAGGATTTTCATAAGCCAACAATCGCAATAATTGTTGTCGACCCACCTCTTTGACCACTGTCCTTTCTATAGTTAATTTTAAATGGAATAAAAATTCTACATATAAATTCTTTAGTTTTTTGATTCACTTTTGTCTAGGAACCATAATGTTCCCCAGTGGGACGTATCTTGTTCCATGCATCTAAAGCAATTTCTTTTAACTTTTCATGAATTTCTTGAGGAATATAGATTTGATGTTGTATATTATCATACATACCAGTTCCAGACAGCATGGGATAACTTATAGCACGAATTACAGAATTTTGACTATTAGCATTCTCCCTGGCCTAAGCAGCGCATCCTTCCAAAAACCACTTATGCCACTGAAGATACTCGGGCTCTCGCAACTAAGCTCTCCCGACTATTCTCCAATTCTCAGGTGTAAAATTAATATAATGTGTGGCAAAGGCATTCAACAGCTCCTTAACATAATGAGATTGAGGTCCGTACAAAGTTACTGCCATTTTTAGCCTTCCTATATGATCAATATTAATACCCTCATACCGAGGTGGTTGTGCCATACCTGCTACTGAGTCTGGCCTAATGATAAGAAAGGTGAACAGAGAAGGTTCATGCTCATCATCAGAAGATTCAGGATCCATGTCCTGGATGGCTTTTAAAGATGTGACCAAGAAGGGATTTGTGGCCGGAGGAGCTGAAGGTTTAGTTTCAGAAAAAGGCCTAGAATCTATCTTAGTTTCCAATTTATTTAAACTTCTTAAAACTTCCTCTAATATATCTTTAAAAGGCTCCGAAATAGCACGAGTGTCAGCTGCCATTTTCACTTTCATTTTTTTTTAGTTGTATTATCAACAATATCGGCCAAATAGTGACTAGGATTATGAGTTAATTGTTGCGCATCTTTCACAACCTCCTCTTTTTCATTTGTATCCAGAGGCAAATCTAAGATAAAAGGAGCCAATTCTTTTTGTAAATTTCCAATTAAATGTTCCTCCTCCATTGCTTTAAACATAGTATACAAAATAGACCAAATTGACCAGAAACGGATCGGAACTTTCTCTCCTTGTCCCATTGCCCTTTGCACATTATGTCTAACCCATTTCCAATTATCAACATCCATAGTGCCTTCGTCAGCAAACCAGGGATTCCATTCCCTGACTACTTTAAGACACATTTCCATATCAGAATGGGAGATATTAATGCCATACATAGCCAAAGAATGCCGCAAAATTTTTAGAAAAGGAGAAGAAGAAGATTGTCCCATCACCCTGTAATATGTAAGAAGTATACTCACATTTCCTGACAATTCTGCAGGGTCCCTGTTCGGGCACCAAGTTTGAGCTTCTAATGCGTTCGGGTCCCTAGGTAAGGGTCACGAAGAAATCAGGACACAGGGGATGCAGAGCAAAGGCAGCAAATGCAACTGCATGCTGATGTTTATTTCTCAGCTCCTTTTATACACTTCTTAATATAAGGCAAACAATTCTTTAGTTACACTTTGCCCACACTGCCCTAATAACATGCTTCAGCAAATACACAAAGCTAAACTCTGATAGTTCCTGTTTATTTGCTCAGTAAAACCAAGAGTTCCTTTATGAAGTTTATCTAATCCCCTAAGGCTACATGTGTTTCTTTACTATGTACTGTTCCCAGGCTAAGTATGCCAAGAGCCTCTCCCTGTTTGCCCACGTATGCAGAGCTTGTGACTTAAGATAAGGGGAAGAGAATATTTTCTCCTCCTAGCTTGGCTTGCCTTCAGCTGACCTTTGTCTCAGCCACTGCTTTTGCACAACCTTGGGCTTTAGGGGGCTTCAACAAGCATACTTAACCTTAACATGTAGTATTGGACAACCTAAGGCAGGCACGGTCCCTAAGCCACATGCTTGTTTTTTAAAAAGAGAGGGGGAGATGTTGAGAGCCACAGCCAAAGGGGCCCCAGCAAACTTTCAGCTGTCAGCAAACTTCCAGCTGCTAGCTGATGATTGGCTCACAGCGGCCCCAGCAACATCTATCTGATTGGCTCCTCTGTGGTGATGTTCATTGGTCTGTTTCCCTGCCCTTCAGACTGCCAGCTGATGATTGGCTCACAGCGGCCCCAGCAACATCTAGCTGATTGGATCCTCCACGGAAATGCTTATTGGGGGACTTTTTTGGCTTTTCCCATGCAACCCAGCCAATCGGCCTCAAGAGCAGAAGAATTGTTGGAGGTTGAGAGGCTGGTGTGGGGGTGAGAGGTGTGTGGAAGCTGGTGGTGGCAGTTGGGCTCTGAGGGGTTTTTCCTGAAGAGCTTTTTTGTTTGGTGTTTGTAGTTCTACAAATAAAGTTAGTTTCTTTTGACAAGTGCCTCCTGAATTGTGCCCAGCCAGACTGCTGCAGTAATAGAGTTGTAATTTGTGGTAGGCTAAGAATTAATGTTAGGACTAGAAGTAGCATTAGGGTGAGAGTTTGGCTTAGGGTAATGGATACGTTAGAGCTAGGGTAATGGCTATGTTAGGATTAAGTATAGGTCCATGTTAAGGTTAGGGTTAGGTTTAAAACTAGGTTTATGTCTCAGATTAGAGCTAGCTGTTCTGTTAGCACAAGGCTATGGCTAATGTAAAAACTTGCATAACATTTAGGGCTAGATTAGAGTTAGGGTTAAAGCTAGGTCTAGTGTTTGGGTTAAATTTAGTGTTAGTGTGATTATTAGAGCTATTAGGGTCATTTTTAGTTTCTGAGACAGGGCCAAGGTAAGTTATAGAGTTAGGGTTAGGACTCAAATTAGGACTAGTGTTAGGGCTATGTATAAGCTTATGTTTTAGTTTAGGTCAAGGATTAGTGTTAACCACATCACTCGGTTTTGTTTGAGTGCTAGCACTTGGGTTAAGGCTAGTTTTTTTAATTATTAATAGGATTATGGCTAGTATTAGGGTGAGGTTTATGCTTCAGATTAGGGTTCAGTTTAGTGTTAGGGTTAGGTTTAGGTCTAGATTTAGGGCTAGTGTGAAAATAGAAATGGGGCTAGATTTAGGTCTAGAGTTTGTGTTATAGTAAGAGATAGATTTAGAACTAGGGTTAGTGCTAGGGTGAGAGTTAGATTTAGGGTTACAGTTAGGGTTAGTTTAGGACTAAATTTGTGCTAGGATTAGTGCTAGAGTTAGTGTTAGTACTAGGCCTATGTTTAGAAATAGGGTTAGGGTTAGGATTAGTGTAAGGTATGATATTATAAAGTAAGGTTATGATGTAATACTTAGGTTTAGGATGAGAGTCAAAATCGGTTTAGAGCTAGGATTAGTATTAGAGTTAGGATGAAGGGTATGTTTAGGGCTAGAATTAGATCTAGGTTTAGGCCTAGAATTATGGTTAGGTTTTCTGCTAGATTTAGGGTTAGAATTAGTGCAAGGGCTAATTTCAGGTCTAGGTTTATGGTTAGGGTTAGTTTTAGGGTTAGGTTTATAGCTAGTTCTAGTGGAAGTTTTAGGTTGAGGGTTAGGGTCATGTTTAGAGATAGGGTTACTATTAGGGTCACTGTCATGATTAAGGTTTGAGTTAGGTTAAGGTTTAGCATCAGGGCTTTCATTAGCTTCAGTGTTAGGACTAAGTTTAGGATAATGTTTATGGTTTGGTTTAGGTATCAGGTTAGGTTTAGGGTTATGGATAAAGTTAGGTTTAGAGATAGGGTTGGGGTTATCCTAGTGTTACCATTAGGATTAGGGTTATGGTTAGGGTAATGGGTAGGGTTAGAGATAGGGTTAGGGCTAGGATTATAGTTAGGATTAAGGCTATGGTCAGGTTTATGGTTAGGTTTAAGTTTAGGGCAAGTTTTAGTGTTAGTGTTAGGTTTACAGTAATGGTTAGGGCTCTGGTTAGGGTTAGGGTTAAAATAAGATTTAGGGCTCAGATTAGTGCTATGTTTTGGGTTAGGTTACATTAGTGTTAGCCAGAATTATGGCTAACACTAATGTAAGAAATAGGGTTATAATTAGGGCTACTTTTATGGTTAGGGTTAGGGGCAGATGTAGTTTTAGGGTTAGGTATAATTTTAGGGTGATCTGAGAGCTAGAGTTAGTATTAGGGACAGAGACAGAGTAAATTTTAACTTTAGGGTTAGGGTAGGAATAGAATTAGGGGTAGGATTAGGGCTAGGTTTAGGGTTAGGTTTTGGTATAGTTTAAGTGTTAGAGTTAGAGATATGGCTCGTTTTCTTTTTCTTTTTTTTTAGCGCTAGTACTAGGTTCAGGGTAGTATTAGGATTAATGTTTAGTGTTACATCTAGATTTAGGGTGAGGTTTAGGCTTAGGGATGGGGTTAGATTTAGAATTATTGTTAGATCCATGGTTAGAGCTTGGGCTATGGTTAGAACTAGGGGTAGAGCAAGTGTTAGGGTTAGGGTTACAGTGAGAGTTAAGGTAAGAACTAAAAATAGGGCTAGGGTGACACTTAGAGTTAGTATTTGTGTTAGTTTTAGGGTTAGGGTTAGGGTTAATTTAGGGCTAGGATTAGATCTAGGGTTACTGTAAGTGTTAAATCTAGGGTTAAAGTTGGGGTTAGTTTAAAGGGAAGGGATGGGATTATATCTAGGTTCAGATATAGGGTGACGGATAAAATTAGAATTAAGGCTAGAGATAGGGTTTGGGTTTAGATCAAGGCTAGGTTTGGGGCTAAAATTAGGCAAGCATTTTGTTAGGGTTATGACAAGAATTAGGGCTAGAGCTAATATCAGTTCTAGGTTTACACTTAGAGATAGTTTTAGGGTAAGGTTAATGGCTAGGTCTATATTCAGAGTTAAGATTAGGGTAAGGTTCAGGTTTAGACCTAGTGGTATTATAATTTTCAGGTCAGGTTTTGGGTTTGGATTAGCTTGAGGTCTATGGTTACTGATCAAATTAGCATTAGGTTTAGAGTTAGGGTTAGTATTAGTGATAAGGTTTGGTTTAGGCTTCAGGTTAGGTTTAGGTTAATGGGTAGGATTAGGGTTAAGCTTAGGGTTAATATTAGGTTTATGGTTATCATTGGGGTAATGGATCAATTTAGAGCTATGTTTAGGGCTAGGATTTATGTTTAGGTTTAGAGCTAAAGTTAGAGTTGTGTATAGGCTAAGTTTAGGGTTAGGATTAAGGTTAGAATATGGGTTAGGGTTAAAGCTAGGGTTAGTGCTAAGGCTAGGTTTAGGTGTAGGGTTAGGTCAAGGGTTAGGGTTAGTATTAGGGTTAGGGCTAGAGTTAGGTTTAGTGTTAGGCTTAGGGTTTTCTTACCGTTAGGTTAAGAGTAAGGCTCATGGATTTAATAAGTGTTAGGGCTAGGTTGAGGTTTCAGGTTATAATCAGAGGTAGGAATGGAGGTAGATTTAGGGGTAGAACTAGGGTTAGCATTAGGTTTAAGGTTATGGCAAGGGTAATGGATAGAATTAGAGCTAGGGTTTGGGCTATGGTTATGGTTAGAATCAGGGCTAGGATTAAGTTTAAGGTTTGAGCTAGGGTTTGTTTATGGTAAGAATTAGGGTTTGAGCTAGAGTTAGGACTAAGCCAAGTTTTGGGTTAGGTTCAGCATTAGGGATAGGATTATGGTAGGGTTAGGGTTATGTTTATCATTAGGTTTTAAACAAATATTAGAGAAATGTATATTCTTAGACGTAAGTTCAGGATTAAATTTAGGGTTAGATTTAGTTTTAGGGTCAAGGTGAAGTCATGGTTATGTTTAAGTCTCTGGTACGGGTTAGTGCTTGAGCTAGAGTTGGGGCTATTGCAAATATTTTGTTTAGTTTTAGGTCTAGGGTTAGTTTTCTGGTTATGGTTAGGGTTACGGTTAGGCTTATGGCTAGTGTTATCAATAGGGTTAGTTTTAGGGTTAGTGTAATGTGTATGTTCAGAGCTAGATTTAGGAATATGCTTAAGTTTAGGGTTACGGGTAGGGTTAGGGTTAGAGTTAGGGAATAAGTCTAAGTTCATATTTAGGGCAAGAGTTAGGCATTGAGTAAAGTTTGGAACTAAGGCTAGAGTTATGGTTAAAATTAGGGCTAAGTTTAGGGTTATGTGTACACTTAGGGCTAGGTTTACACCTAGGATTCACTCTAGGTTTTGCATTAGTTTAAGGTGTAGTGTTAATGTTATGGTAATGTAAGTGCTAGGATTAAAATTAGGGCTACTTGTAGGGTTATGGTTATGGCTAGGTCTAGTGTTAGGTTTAGATTTTTAGTTAGGGTAAGGTTTATAGTTAGCTTAGTTTCAAATGCAAGGTCCGTGTTCAGGTTGGTGTTAGGGTTAATGTTAAAGCCAGAATTAGGACTAGGTTTATGTCTAAGTGTAGGGTTAGTCTTTGCATTAGGTTAAGTGTTATAGTTAGGGCTATGGCTAGGTTTCTGTTTACATCTAGGGCTAGAGTTAAGGCTAAATTTAGGATTAGGTTTAGGTCTAGGGCTAGTAGCAGAATCTGGTTTATTATAACGTTACTGGTAGGTCTAGTGTTAGGGTTTTGTTAGGGTCAGGTTCCGGTTTAGATCTAGGCTTAGATTTATCGTCAGAATAAGAGTTATGTTAGGATTAGGGTTTGAGATAAGTTAGTGCTAGAATGAGGGCTAGGTTTAGTATTATTAATAGGGTTAGAGTTTTGATTAGCCTAAGGATTAGAGATTGGTCTAGGATTACCATTAGGGTTAGGGTTTTGTTTAGGTTTAGGAATATAGTTAGAGCTAGTGTTAGGGGTAGGGTTAGGGTTAGGGTTAGTGTTAAAGCTAGGTTTAGGGCTTTTATGCCTAGTTTTTATGTTAGCATTAGAGCTAGAAATAGGACAATAAGTAATGTAAGAGTCAGGGTTTCAATTAGGGTTAGCTTTAGGGTTAGTGTTAGGGGTAGTTTTAGTGTTAGGATTAGGTTTAAGCTTAGGATAAATATAAAGCTAGGGTTAGTGTTAGAATAGGAGTAAGGGATAGGGTTAGTTATAGGATTATGTTAGAAATCAAATTAGGGCTATGTTTACTGTTAGGGTTTGGTTTAAGTTTAGAGTGACGTTTTAGTGCTAGTGTTACAGTATATGTCAGGATCAGGGTTAGTTTTGAGGTTAGGGTTAGAACTCAAATTAGATCTAGGGTTAGTTCTAGGTATAAATGCAGGTTTTGCTTAAGTTAAGGCTTAGGGTTAGGTCTCTTGTTCAGTTTTGTTATATCCCATGGTCAGTGTTAGCACTAGTTTTATGATTAGTCTACTGTTTGTGTTAGGATTAGGCTTATGTTTAGGATTACATTTAGAGTTAGGCTTAGATCTAGGGGTAGGCTAAGACTCAGGATAGGGAAAGAGCTAGGTCTGGGGTTAAATTATGGTCAGAAATAGGGTTAGAATTAAAAATAGGGCTAGTTTGAGAGTTAGAGTTTGTCTTAGGGCTAGGGTTAGGGTTAGGGTTGGGCTATGGTTTGCTTAGTGTAAGGGTTAGTGTTTGAGCTAGAGTTAGGGCTAGGAATAAGTTGAGGGTTAGGTTCAACATTAGATCTAGGAATAGAATTTTAGTAAGTTCAGGGTAATAGTGTGCATTAGGGCTAGGTTTATTATTAGGTTTAGGATAATGGTTAGGGTAATGGATATGGTTATATATAAGTTTAATATTAGGTTTAGGGTTATATTTTGTTTTAGGGTTAAGGTTAAGACATGGATAGGTTTAGGTTTTTTGTACAGGTTATGGTTTGAGCTAGGGTTAGGGCTATGATAAGTGTTAGGTTTAGGGTTAGGTCTTGGGTTAGTTTTCCAGTTAGGGTTAGTGTAAGTGTCAGGGTTATTGGTATGTTTAGTGATAGGGTTAATTTTATGGTTAGGTATACGGCTAGGGTTAGAGTTAAAGGTAAGTCTAAGTTTATATTTAGCATAAGGGTTAGGTATTGAGTAAGGTTTAGAACTAAGGCTAGAGTTATGGTTAAAATTAATGCTAGGGTTAGGGTTAGGGTTACGCTTAGAGCTAGGCTTAGGCCTAGGAATCGCTCTAGGTTTTGTGTTAGGTTAAGATATAGGGTTAGGGCTATGGGTAATATAAGAGCAAGGATTATAATTAGGGCTAGTTGTAGGTTTAGATTATGGCTTAGGTCTAATGTTAGGTTTAGGTATTTGGTTAGGGTCAGTTTAGAGATAGATTAGTTTAAATGCAGGGTATTTGTTCAGGTTTTTGTTAGGGTTAAGGTTAAAGCCAAAATTAGGATTAGGTTTATGTATAGGGGTCGGGGTAGTCTTTTTGTTAGGTTAAGGATTATTGGTATAACTAGGGTTAGGTTTTTGTTCTGGTCTAGGACTAGGGTTTAAATTAGGGCTAGGGTTAGGGTTAGGTTTACACTGAGGGCTAGGTTTTGACCTAGGATTTGCTCTAGGTTTTGTGTAAGGTTAAGATGTAGTATTAGGGCTATGGGTAATGTAAGAGCTAGAATCATAATTAGGGCTAGTTGTAGGTTTAGGTTATCGGTATGTCTAGTGTAGGCTAGTGGTAGAATCAGGTTTTGAATCAGTTTACTGGTAGGGGTATTTTTATGTTTATTCTAGGGTTAGAGTCAGGTTTAGAACTCGGGTTAGTGTTATGGTCAAAATAAGGTTCACGGTTAGGATTAATGTTTGGGATAGTAAGAGCTAGAATGAGGGCTAGGTTTAGGACAATTAATAGGGTTAGTGTTTTGATTAGCCTAAGGTTTAGTTATAGGTCTAGAGTTACCATTAGGGTTAGGGTTTTTCTTAGGTTTAGGGATCGAGTTAGAGCTAGTGTTAGGGGTAGGGTTAGGATTCGAGTTAGTTTTAAAGCTAGGTTTATGGCTCAGATCATGGCTAATTTTTGTGTGAGCATGAGGACTAGGATTAGTGCAATGAATAATATGAGAATCAGGATTACAATTAGGGTTAGATTTAGGGTTAGTGTTTAAGATTAGTGTTTATGGTTAGGTCTAGTGTTAGGATGAATTTTGAGCTAGGGTTAATGGTAGGATAAGAGTCAGAGACAGGTTTAGTTTTAGGATTATAATTTAAATTAGGGCTAGTTTTGCTGTTAGGGTTTACCTAAGTTTAGAAGGTTTTTTAAAGCAAGGGTGAGTGTTAGGGTATCTGTCAGGGTCAAAATTAGTTTTAAGGTTAGGGTTAGGACTCTAACTAGGGCTACGATTAATTCTAGGTGTAATTTAGGATTTGTTTTAAGTTAAAGTTTAGGTTTAGGTCTATTGCTCAGCTTTGTTTTAGTTCCAGGGTAAGGTTAGCACTAGTTTTATGATGAGAATTAGGGTTAGGCATACTGTTTGTGTTAGGCTTTTGCTTATGGTTAGGATTAGTTTAGAGTCAGGCTTAGATATAGGGTTAGGCTAGGACTAAGAAAAGGGCAATGGTTAGGGTTAGGGTTAGGGCTAGGTTTAGGGTTATGGAAAGGGGTAGAGTTAGAACTAGGAATAGGGCTGGCATGAGAGTTAGAGTTTGTCTTTTGCTAGAATTAAGGTTAGGGTTTGGATAAGGGTTAAACTAAGGACAGGATTAAGGCTAGGGTTAGTGTTCAGTTTAGACCTAACAATACAGTTTTGGTTATGGTTACATTTAGGATAAGGGATGGCATTATATCTATTTTTAGAGGTAGAGTTAGGGTTAGAGTAGAATTAGGGTTAAAGTAGGTTTAGGGCTAGGCATAGATTTAGGGTTACAATTAAGGCTAGGTTTAGGGCTAGAATGAAGGCTAGTGCTTTTTCTAGGTTTAGGGCTAAGATTAGGGCTAGGGCTAATATCAGGTCTAGGTTTATGGTTAAAGACAATTTTAGGATTATGTTTAGGTCTACATCTAATGTAAAGGTTAGGCTTGGGCTAAGGTTCAGATTTAGAGCTAGGGAAATTTTTAAGGTTAGGTAAAGATTAAGGTTTGGTTTAAGTTAAGATTTGGGTTTAGGGCTTGAATTAGCATTAGAGGTAAAGTTAGGATAATGATAGGGTTTGGGTTATGATTAGGTTAGGGCTAGGGTTAGGGTTAGTGTTACACTTAGGGTTAGGTTTAGGCCTTGGATTAGGTTTATGTTTAGTTTTAGGTTTAGGTGTAGAGTTAGGGCTATGGGTAATGTAAGACCCAGAGTTATGATTAGGGCTTGTTATAGTGTTAGAGTTATGAATGTGTCTAGAATTAGGTTTAGGCTTTGATTAGGGTCAGATTTAGAGGTACATTTAGTGTTAAAGGCAGGGTCAGTTTTCAGGTTACAAAGTTCGGGTTAAAGCCAGAATTAGGACTAAGTTTTTGTCTAGGGCTTTGGTTAGTGTTTTAGTTAGGTTAAAGGTTATTGTTAGGGCTATGGCTAGGTTTTTCATTAGGTCTAGAGTTAAAGTTAAATATAGAATTAGGCTTAAGTCTAGGGCTAATGGTAGGGTTTGGTTTAGCTATTAGTTTACCTGTAGTGTTAGTGTTAGGTATGGATTAGGGTTAGGGTAAGGTTTAGACCTCAGGTGTATCTTAGGGTCAGAATGAGAGTGTGGATTAGAGTTAGGGTTTGGGATTGGGTTAGAGCTAGAATGAGATGTATAGTTAAAACTATTAATAGGGATATTGTTTGGTTAGCCAAAGAATTAGGGATAGGTTTACAATTACAATTAGCGTTAGGATTTTGCTTAGGGGAAGGGGGATATGGTTAGAGAAATAATTAGAGCTAGGGTTTGAGTTATATTTAGGTTTAAAGCTAGGTTTAGGGCTCAGATTAGGGATAGTTTTGTGTGAGATTTAAGGCTAGGGTTAGGGCAATTACTAATATAAGAACTAGGGTTACAATTAGAGATAGAAATAGGGGTAGGTCAAATATTAGGGTAAGGTTTAAGGTTAGATTGATATTTATAGCTAGAGTCAGTGTTAGAATATGAGTCAGGTCAGGGTATGTTATAGGGTTAGGTTAGGACCCAAATTAGGGCTAGGGTTATTGTTATGGTTTTGTTTAAGTTTAGGGTGCTGTTTAGAGCTAGGGTGAGTTTTAGGATATGAGTCAGGGTCAGGTTTATATTTAAGGTTAGGATTATGTCTTTAATTAGGGCAAGGGTTAATTCTAGGTTTAGTGCTAGGATTTGGTTTAAGTTAAGGTTTAGTGTTAGGCCTGTTTCTCGGTTTTGTTTTAGTGTTGTGGTTAAGTTTAGGGCTAGTTTTATGACTAACTTCACAGTTAGGGCTAGGGTTAAGGTTTGGGTTAGAATTAATGCTAGGTTCAACACTAGGATTAGGGCTGGGTTCTGTGTTATGTTTAGGAAAAAAATTAGGGATAGGGCTAATGTCAGGTCTAGGTTTACAGTTAGAGATAGTCTTGGGGTTAGGTTTATGTCTAGGTGAAATTTAAGTGTTACGTTTAGGGAAAGAGTCAGGTTTAGAGCTAGGAGTATTTTTAGGGTCAGGGTCAGGCTTAGGTTTTGGGTTAGGTAAAGGTTTAGGTTTAGGACTTGAATTAGCATTTAGGTTAGAATTAGGGTAAAAGTAATGGATAGGGTTAGGTTTAGGTTCAGGTTAGGTTTAGTTTAATGGATATGATTTTGTTTGTGATAGATTTAGGGTTAGGCCTAGTGTTAGCATTAGCATTATGGTTATTTTTAGGGTAATTTATAGGGCTAGACCTTGGGTTAGTGGTAGGTTTAGGTTAGGATTAGGGTTAGAGTTAGGGTTAGGGTCAGAGTTAGGGAGAGAGTTAGAGTTAGTATTAGGTTTTTGGGTATAGTTTAGGGTTTTAGCTAGGGTAAGTATTAGGGTTAAGGTTAATTTAGGGTTTGATCTAGGGTTATGGTCATAATAAGTGTGAATGTTAGTGTTAGGGTTAGAGCTAGGGTTATCATTAGATTTAGGGTAATACGTTTAGATGTTAGATTAGAGTTAGGGTTAGGTTTAGGTTACCATTAGGGTTAATTTTAGGGTTGGGGTTAGGGTTTGGGCCAGCTTAGGGTTTGAATTGGGTAACATTAACTGTTAGTTCTAGGGTTAGGTTTATGTTTAGGATTAGGGTAGGTTGATATTTATGTCTAGTGTTATCATTAGGGTTAAGTTTAGTGTTAGGTAATAGGTAGGGTTCAAGCTAGGGTTATTGCTAAGGTTAAGTTTAGGATTAGGGCTAGGTTTAGGGTTATCCCTTCTGTTAATTTTTTGGTTAGATTATGTTTAAGGATTAGTGATTGAGATAGTATTAGAGCGAGGGCAAGGGTTAGTGTTACAGACAGGGCTAGGTTAGGGATAGCATTAGAGTTAGGGCTAGGGTTAGCATTAGGTTTAGGGTTATGGTTAAGGTAATTGGTAGAGATAGAGCTAGGGTTTGGGCTATGGTTATGATTAGGATTAGGGCTAGGGTTAGGGTAACATTTTGAGTTTTAGGGTTAGGGTTTTGTAGGGTCAGGATTAGGCCTTTATTAGGGCTAGGATTAGAGCTAGGTTTAGTACTAAGTCTAAGACTAGGTTTAGGGCTAGTGTTAGGGTTATAGTTATGGTTAGGCATGATGTTATAGCTAGGTTTAAAAATGGGGTGAGGGTTAAAATTGGGGTTAGAGCTAGTGTTAGGTTAGGATTAGGATTAAGGCTATGTTTGGGCGAGGATTCGGGATAGGATATGTGTTAGTGTTAGGGCTTCATTAGTGCTAGGGCTAATGTCAAGTCTAGGATTATGCTTAAAGATAGTTTAAGGGTTAGGATTATGACTAAGAATAATATAAGGGTTAGGTTAATATTTAGGTTAAGGTTTAGAGGTAGGGTCATCATTAGGGTAAGGTACAGGCTTATAGGTTGAATGAGGTTAATGTTTAAGGTTATGTAATGTTGAGAGCGACAGCTGAAGGGGCCCCAGCAAACTTCCAGCTTATTGGCTCACAATGGCCCCAGCAAACGTTTAGCTTTCAGAACGCCCTTTCAGACCACTAATCTGCTCATTAGGGGACTCCATTGGCTCTGCCCATGCAACTTAGCCTATCAGTCTCAAGAGCAGGAGGAGTGGGGTGTTGAGAGGCTTGTGGGAAGCTGGTGGTGGCAGTTGAGCTCTGATGGAATTTCTGAAGAGTTTGTGAGGTGTGGCATGTGGGTTCTAAAAATAAAGTTTGTTTCTTCCTGATAAGTGGCTCATGAATTGTGCCCAGTCAGATTTTAGCATTTGGAAGACTTTACAGAAAAAGACTGAGGGTAAGTGATAAAGTAAACTGCCCGCCCCTGAGGGAAGGGTGAGAGAATGGGTAGCCATTTTAAGATTTGTCTTTCATTTTGTTTCGCTTTTGTTTTAACTTGCCTGTCCCTGAAGATAAGTGAGATGGAAGAAAAACCGCTCACATCTGAGAAAAAACTATTTGCTTCTGAAGAACAGATAGGGAGAAATGACAGATGGACATTTCCTGGAGGATAGAAAGGCTAATATAATAATTTTTTGTTGTTCTATGTTTATTATATTCTGTTTAGGTTTTGTTTGGTATCATCTTTGGTTGTATTATAGTAGAAATATGGGATCAGAAATTAGTAAAAAAAAAAAAAAAAAACCAAAAGAGTTTTAAGTAAATTGTTAAAGGAAGGAGGCATCTCAATAAAATGAAGAACAGTCAGGGCATACATTGATACAATACAAAAAAATGTAGTCAATGACTATTTAAGGAGGAGTTGTTAAATATATCACAATGAAACCATAATGGTGAAAATTTAAAAAGAATAGAAAAGCCCAGGGATTCTTCTAGTTTGCACATTGCATTGTGGACGTTCATATCTTGTGTGCTTAGTCCAAAGCCTTCACTTCAGACAATGGTAGAGGAAAGAGGTGACATAGTGATTCAAGTAAAAGTAAAGATCTCTCAAGTTAGTAAGACAGAGAAAAAGATTCAAATAAAAGAGAAGGTCTCTCAAGTTAGTCAGACAGAGGAAAAGATTAAAGTAAAAGAGAAGATCTCTTAAGTTTTAGTCAGACAGAGGAAAAATTTCAAGTAAAAGAGAAAGTCTATTGAGCTAGTCAGACAGAGGAACATAGTTTAGAGCAGAAAAATTTATTAGGGGAGACTGCTACTATCACATTTTTATCAACAGAGGACATAAATGTCCAACCAACAGCACTACCTCTATATGCTGGGAGGCCCACAACCCCGTAGTTGATAGATGGGATCCTGAGACAGGACCTCAAATATTAGCATTCCCTGTATTTGAGCAGGCAGAAGGGCAGCAAATTCACCATGTTTTAGAAACAGTGCAGCAGCTAAAAGAGGCTGTAACAATCTATGGTCCTTAAGCACCCTTCACTGTAAGCATGGTCAAATCCATTACCAGCTTGAATATGATGCAGGCAGATTGGACTTGTATGTGTAAAGCTGTGCTAAATGGAGGACAATACCTGTTATGGAAGGTTGTCAATAAGCAATTTTGCAAGGAGATGGTTATTCTAAATTCAGCAGCTGGTTATCCTCAGAGAAATCTAGATATATTGTTAGAAAAAGACTTTGGAATGATCAGCAGCAACAAATTGCATATGATCTTGCCATATATTCACAAATTGTTGCAGATGTGGTTCAGACATTGAAGGCTTTACAGGGGCATGGAGGTTTACAAGGTAATTTATATAAGGTAATACAAGGAGCCAATGAAGCTTACGCTGAATTTGTAGATACGCTTATTCAAACAGCTATCAGAGTTGTGGGGAAAACAGAACAAGCAATGATATTAATAAAACAACTGGCTTATTAGCAAGCAAATCACTGGTGCAGAGTGGTCCTTCAACCATGGGAACATAAAGATTAAACACATATATTAAATTATGTAGAGACATTAATTAACAAGGGCAAGTCTTGGCAGTTACAGTACAAAAGGTTTTAGATGCCAGGCCAAAAAGTTGCTATAATTGTGAACAAACAGGACATTTTAAAAGAAATTTCCCCATGTGAGTAGGGTTTAACAAACTAGCTATAAAATGAGTAGAATACCGGGTATTTGTCCACGATGCCACAGAGGGAGATATTGAGCTAATGAATGCCATTCTCAAATCACCAGAGGGTACTCCATTAACAAAAAATCTAATAAAGAACTAAGTGTCTATTCATGATATCTTGGAGAAATAAAAATATGAATTTGGATAGAATTGATATAAGTTTGCCTTACTATTTATTGTATTACCAAAAAAAAAATTCATACAGAAATATTTATGCAATAAGGTCCATTATTATGAATACATTTATCGTATTCTCCTAACACTATTTTTACTAAGTATCTGAGTCTTAGGACACTAAATACTCAAAAGAATAAAATCAGCCAAGGGAGTGTTTGGAATGTCCCCTAATAAAATTATTCCTGGATATACTATGGATCAAAAGGATGAGTTAGCTAACGAGTTAAATATTTGGCAATAATCATGTGAAAATCTAATGTTTCATTTGATAACCACTTACCATCTAATCCTTTATTGTCTTTTTGGTCATTGGATCTTGTAATTTTTTCAAAAATGACAAGAAAAACACCTATCATGAATGCTCCAAATATATTCACTGATGGGTCAAATAATGATACAGCAGCAATAGTTATACCTGATCAAATTTTACATTTTTAGTACCCATATAATCAGCTCAAAATATAGAGCTTAATGCAGTATTACAATTTTTTGTGATGTTTAAAAATTTTGTATTTATTTTCTGATAGTCAGTATATAGTTAATGCTATAATATCCCTTGAAGATGCCGGTAGGATTTCCCCTTCGCCTACAGTTTTCTCTTTGCTTTCCACTATACAAAGTCTAATCTGCGAGAGAAAAGATCCATTCTTTATAGGACATATCAGGGCACATACAGAATCACCTGGAGCCCTTAGTTTTGGCAATGATCTAGCAGATAAAACTATGTATGACATACGTATTTTCTCTACACTAGAAGAAGCCACAAATTTTCATAAAAAGTTCCACGTCAATGCTAATACTTTACAAAAGCATTTTAAAATAACTAAAGAACTAGCTAGACAAATAATAACACAATGTTAAAATTATGTGACCTTTTTACAACAAATTAATCTTAGAGTCAATCCTAGAGGACTGACACCTAACCATATTTGGCAGATGGATGTCACACACTTGCCAAAATTTGAAAAATTAAAATATTTGCATTTTATAGTTGATACTTCTTCTAGAAATTTGGTGGACTTCCTTCATGTTGGAGAAAAAAAACTAAAGATATTATAGCTAATTGCTTATAAATTTTTGCCACTGTAAGCGTTCCAAAACAGTTAAAAACAGATAATGCCCCTGGTTATACTTCTACCTCTTTTAAACAATTTTGCTTATCTTTTGGCATTACTCAAATACCAGAAATCTCATAAAATTCACAGGGACAAGGCATAGTTGAAAGAGCTCATCAAACTCTTAAAATATACTTATTAAAGCAAAAAGAGGGAATTGGGAAGGGGTATATATTCCCCAAAGATAAACATAAAATAACCCTATTTACTCTATACTTTTTAAATTTGTATTCATCAGAGCTGTGGAAAGACATATGTACAAAAGGTATTTGGGTATATGGTTTATCTAACAGAACAATGGAAAGTTCCTAACCCAATAATTGTCTGAAGTTTGGGGTCTGTTTGTGTGTTTCCACATGGAGAACAGCAGCCTGTTGGGATTCCAAAGTGATTAAATAAAGCTATTTCTAAAGACCAAAAAGAATATGATTTTACTCAAATCCATTACAGCTGATATCCAAAACTCCAGTTTGGCTATCTTTACATCTGTAATAGAACCAGGGTGCTTTCTTCAATATCTATTTTGTATTGCCCTTTCTCATGTCATGAAGTTCTATTTTGTTTTTTGAGCTCATAAAGACCTAGGATAATGTTTTGATAATCAGTTCTATTTTTTATTATAGAGTTTTTAAACATTGCCATGGAGATTTCACCTGAAAAAAGTTATAAGGCCTTTACTATTTTGTTATGAGTTTTATGTATGATATTATGTGTGCACACTTGTGTTGTGTTTTGTATGTTTGTATGCACATATTTCCATATATCATATATGATGAGCACTCATGAAAAAATTGATTCAAATATTTTTTTTCTTATTCACGTGATTTATATGGTTTAATTTAAATTGAGTAAACAGCTATAGAGAATTACTTTAATATGTGAACTAAATAGGAGGTTAACAGATCTGTTTGTTTACTTTTACCTTTTCTTTTCATTAAATTTAATAATTCTCTTTAAGATAATGTAAATTATTCAGAAAATTGTTTTCCTTTAGTGCCTGCTTTAGCCATTATTTCCAGAATTCTTATCTTCATCCCAGTGCTACTGAAGATAAAGATAAAACTTATCTTCAAATTACAGCTTCTGCAATAGCTATCACTAAACTGCTTGCAGAACTTGCCTGGACTATGTATCACTTGTATGTATTTTGAACTATCTGTTGGTGCAGCGACTTGTGGTATTATTGGGGTATTTATGCTGATGGTGTCATCATTGGTACAATTTTTCCAAAAGAATCTGTCAATTGGCTTGGTGTTTTCTCCTTCCTTCTGCTTGTTATGGTGGTTCAGCTAAAATTTGGGGGGGCAACAGAGGTGAGGCAGAGAACCTCAGCCCCCCCCTCACACACTGGTACAAAGGCCTATCCACAGATGTGCTTCTATGCTGGACCAGTAGTAAATGATCGGTAAGATCCAAATGCAATGGTAGCAACCTAAGACACGAGGCTGACGCCTTGAGGTTAGCTCATCTGATTATGGGTAAGGACCATATGTAGTATTGGACAACCTAAGGCAGGAATGGACCCTAAGCCCCATGTTTGTTGTTTAAACAGAGAGGGGTAGATGTTGAGAGCCCCAGCCGAAGGGGCCTCAGCAAACTTTCAGCTCATTGGCTCATAGCAGCCCCAGCGAACTTCCAGCTGATTGGCGCACCATGTCCCCACAATTCTTCCAGCTGCCAGCTGATTGGCTCCTCTGTGTTGAGGCTCATTGGGCTGTTTCCCAGCTCTTTCAGACAATGGAGCAGCTCCGCTCATGTGACTCAGTCTAACGGCCACAAGAGCAGGAAGAGTGGGGGTTGAGAGGCTTTTGGCAAGCCGGTGGTGGCAGTTGGGCTTTGAGGAAATTGCTGGAAAGCTTTTGTGGTGCCTCATGTGTGTTCTGAAAACAAAGTTTGTTTCTGCTTGATAAGTGGCTAGTGAATTGTGCTCAGCCAGACTGCGGTAAGGGCTCAAATTAGCATTAGGGTTAGGGTTAGGATTAGGTGTATGGATATGGTTATGTTTAGGGTTCAGGTTAGTTTCTTTTAATGGATAGGTTTAGGGTTAAAAATAGGGTTAGAATTATCCTAGGGTTATCATAAGGATTAGGGTTAGGGGAGAAAAAGGGTAATGGATAGGAGTAAAACTAGGGCTAGGGCTAGGATTATGGTTAGAATTAGGGATAGGGTCAGGGTTAGGTTTTGGATTATTGCAAGGCTTAGGTTAAGCATTAGATTTAAGGTAAGGGTTAAGCCTAGTGTTATGGTTATTGTTAGTGTTAAAGATAGTGTTAGGGCTATGATTAGGATAGTTTTTGATTAGGTTAGCCTTAGGGTTAGTGCTACAGCTAATATAAGAACTAGGGTTATTATTAGGGCTAGTTTGGGGTTAGGGTTATGGCTAGTTTTAGTGTTAGGGTTTGCTTTAGATTGTGGGTGATGTTTAGAGCTTGGGTTAGTGTAGGATCAGTGTCTGGGTCATGGTTAGTAATAGGGTTAGAAATAGGACTTTAATTGAAAGAGCCTAGTTTAGGGCTATGTGTAGGCTTAGGGTTTGGTTTAGGTTAAAGTTTAGGGTTAGGGCTATGGTTCTGTTTTTTGTAGGGCTTGGGCTATAATAGGGTTAGATTTAGGATTAGTGTTAGTTTTACAGCTTGTGTTAGAGATTTAGGCTTAGGATTAGGGTTACATTTAGCATTAGGGTTAGATGTATGATTAGGGCTAGGGTTAGGGTTAAATTTTGAGCAAGTTTTAGGGTTGTGGTAAGGGTTGGGGTTAGAATTGGGACTAGGACTAGGGCAAAAGTAAGAGTTAGTGTTAAAGCTAAGGTTAGATTAGGTTTTAGGGTTAAATTAGGTCTAGGATTAGATCTAGGGTTTGTGTTATGGTTAGGCCTAGTTTTAGACTTAGAGATACGGTTAGGTTTAGGGGATAGGATGAGATTATAGCTAGTTTTATTGCTAGGTCAAAGGATAGAATTACAGTTAGGGGTAGAATTATGTTTAGGTTTAGTAATAAGGCTAGGATTAGGTCTAGGTTGAGGGCCAGGTTTTGTTTTAGGATTATGGAAAGAATTAGGGCTAGGCTAGTTTTAGGCCTAGGTTTATAGTTAAGGAGATAATAAGGGTAGATTTATAGCTACATCTAGGGTAAGGTTTAGGTTTAGGGGAAGGGTAAGGTTTAGAATTAGTGTTAATTTTAGGGTTAGATTCGATTTTCTGGTTTGGTTTAGGTTAGGGTTTAGTTTAGGGCTCAAATTAGCATTAGAGTTAACGATATGGTAATAATACAGTTAGTTTTATGTTTCAGATTAGGTGTTAGTTTTAATGGAATAGTTAGGTTTAGACCTAGGGTTAGCATTAGGATAAAAGTTATATTTAGGGTAATAAATAGGATTAGAAGTTGGGTTAGGGTGAGGAATATGGTTAGTATGAGGGCTAGAGTTAGGTTTAGGGTTAGGGTTTGGCTTAGGGATAGTGTTAGATTTAGGTTTAGGATATGGTTTAGCGTTTGAGCTAGGGTTAGTGCTAGGGTGAATATTAGATTTAGAGTTATGTCACGGTTATAGTTAAGGTTAGGGTCAAGGTTAATGTTAGAATTAGGGTTAGGGTTATCACTAGGTTTAGAGTATTAAATAAGGTTTGATGTCAGGTTAGAGTTAAGGTTATGATTAGGTTTAGGCTTAAGGTTAGTGTTAGTGATAGGTGTAGTGTTAGATTTTGAGTAATGATTAGGATTTGCGCTAGAATTAGGTCTATGGAAAAGTTTAGGTTTATGGCTATATCTGTCGTTAGAGTTAGGGTAAATTTAGGTTTAGGGCTAGGGTTATCATCAGAATTAAAATTAGGGTTAGCGTAATGGATAGGGTGAGAGCTAGGGTTATGGCTAGATTTAAGGTTAGGATTAGGGCTATTGTTAAATTTAGGGTTAGGTTTAGGCCAAGGGTTAGTGTTAGGGTTAGGTTAGGTTTAAAGTTTAAGGATTGAGCTAGAATTTGCACGAGGACGAGGTTAAGGGTTAGAGTCATTGTTAGGCTTAAAGCTACTGTTAGCATTAAGGTTACGATTTTCTTAGAAAAAGGGATAAGGTTAGAACTAGGTTAAGGGCTAGTGTTCGGCTTAGAGTTAGAGTTAAATCTAGGTTTAGGGCTTGGATTGTAGCTAGTTTTTGTATTAGGGTTAAGGCTAGGATGAGGGCAATGGCTAGTATAATAGCTAGGGTATAATTAGGGTTTGTTTTAGGGTTAGGATTATGGTTAGTTAAAGTGTTAGGGTTAGGTTTACTCTTAGGGTGATATTTACCTTAGATTAGTGTTAGGATTTGAGTAAGGTAATAGTATTAGGTTTAGGGTTAGTACTCGAATTACGTCTAGGATTAGTATTAGGGTTTGGTTTAAGTTTAGGATGGTGTTTAGAGTTAGAGTGAATATTAGTATATCAGTCAAGGTCAGAGTTATTGTTTAGGTTAGGGTTCAAATTCAAATTAGGGCTAGGGTTAGGTCTAGGTGTAGTGCTAGGGTTTGGTTAAAGTTAAGTTTTAGTATTAGGCCTGTTGCTTGTGCTATAGTTAGGGTTAGGTCTAGTTTTACAACTGGCATTAGGTTTAGGGCTAGGGTTAGGATTTGGGTTAGGATAAAATCTAGGTTTAAAGCTGGATTAAGGCTAAGGTTAGTGTTAGGTTTAGGGCAAAGTTTAGGGCTAGGACTAATGTCAGTTCTAGGTTTACAGTTAGGGATAGTTTAGGGTTAGGTTTTTGGCTAGGTGAAATTTAAGGGTTAGGTCAGGTTTAGAGGTGGGGATATTATTAGGGTCAGAGACAGGCTTTGGGTTCGTGTGTTAGGTTAAGGTTTAGGTTTAGGGCATGATTTAGCATTAAGGTTAGAGTTAAGATTAGGGTAATGGATAGGGTTAGATTTAGGGTTCAGGTTTGGTTTAGGGTAATGGATATGGTTAGGGTTTGTGATAGGTTAGGGTTAGGCCTAGGGTTAGCATAAGGGTTTAGGTTAATATTAGAGTCATTTATAAAGTTAGACCTAGGGTTAGGGCTAGGGTTATCCTTAGGGTAAGGTTTAGGTTTAGGGTTAGGGTTAGAATTAGGTTTAGTGTACAATTAGGGTTTGAACTATGGCTAATGCTAGGGCTAAGTTTTATTTAGAGTTTGGTCTAGAATAATGGTTATGGTTATTGTTAGGGTTAATTTTAGTGTTAGGGTTAGAATTTTCATTAGGGTTAAGGTAATTGATACGTTACATGTATGTTTAGGGTTATTGTTAGGATTAGATTTACAATAAGGGTTAGGGTTTGAGCTAAGTTTAGGGTTAGGGTTAGGGTTAGCTTTATGGTTATTTCTATCGTTGGGTTTTATGTTTAGGGTTAGAATTGTTTTAGGTTTAGGTCTAGGGCTATCATTAGGGTTATTTTTAGGGTTAGTGTAATAGGTAGGGTTCAAGCTAGGGTTTTGGCTAGGGTTGTTTAGGATTAGGGTTAGGGTTAGAGTTAGGGTTAGGCCTTGAATTTGTGTTAGGGTTTGGTTAAGGGTAATGGTTAGGAATTGACTAGAGTTAGGGCTAGGTTGAGAATTAAGGATGTAGTCAGGTCTATGGTAGCGTTAGTATTAGGTATAGGTTTATGGTTAAAGTAATAAATGGAGTTAGAGCTAGGGTTGGGGATATGGTTATGGTTAAGATTAGGGCTATGGTTAGGGTGAGGTTTAGGGTTCAGGCTAGGGTAAATTTAGGGTAAGGTTTAGAGTTTGAGCTTGGGTTAGAGCTAGGGTGAGGATTAGGTTTAAGGCTAGCACTAGGTTTAAGGATAGGGTACAGTTATTCTTAGAATTAGATTTAGGGCTAAGATTAGGGCTAGGTTCCTTGTGAGATTTAGAGAAGTGTTAGGTGTATGGGTAATGTTAGAACTAGGGTTATGGTTAGATTTAGGGTTTGGCTAGTGTTAGGATTGGTTTTTGGGTTAGGATAATATTAAGAGCTAGAGTTTGTGTTACGTAAGTGTCAGTGTTTGGGTTAGTGTTAGGTTTAGAGTTAGGTCCAGAATGAGGACTAGGGTTAGGTCTAGGGATAGGGTTACTGTTTGGGTTTAGTTAAGGGTCGTTGTTGGGATAGGGCTACTGTTATGGGTATATTTAGCATTAGGTTTACGTCTAGAATTAGTGTTAGTGTTAGTTTTAGGTATAGTGTTACAGATAAGGCTAGTGTTAGGTTTCTGATAAGTGTTAGGGTAAGGTTTAAACTTAGGTTTAATGTTAGGGTCAGATAAGAGTCAGGGTTAGAGTCAGGTTTTGGGTTCAGTTAATAGCTAGAATTAGGGCTTGGGTTGGGACCGGTAATAGAGGTTGGGTTTGTGGTAGACATAGGATTAGTGTTAGGGACCAGGGTAGCAATTGTGTGAGAGTTGGACTCAGTTTAAGGGACAGAATTAGAGCTAGGTTTAGGACTAGGGATAGGGTTAGGGTTAGGATCAGGGTTAGGGTTATGGTTAAAGCTAGGGTTTAAGGCTTGGGTTAGAGTTAGGTTTTGTGTTAGGCTTAGGGCTATGGTTAATGTAAGAGCTGGCATTAGGATTGAGGCTAGTTTTATGGTTCAGTTTGGGGCGATTTCTAGTATTAGGATTAGGTTTAGCAAAAGGGTGATGTGTAGAGCTAGGGTCAGTGTTAGGGTCAGAGTAGGGCTTAATGTTAGTTCTAGCGTTAGGGTTAAGGCTTGAATTAGGGCTACAGTTAAGGCTAGGTGTAGGTTTATGTTTTGGTTAAGGTTAAGGAATAGGGTCAGTGCTATGGCTGGGTTATGCTTGAGGGCTAGGGCTAGGATAAAAGCTAGTTTTCAAATTTGCATTAGGGTTAAATCTAGTTTTAGGGTGTGGTTTAGGCTTAGGTTTAGGGTTAGATTTAGAATTAGGGTTAGATTTAGGTTTAGGGCTAGGGTTAGGGCTAGTGTGTGTGTTGTCCTAAGAAATAGGGTTAGAACTAGGGGTAGGGCTGGGGCGAGAGTTAGTGTTAGTCTTAGGGTTGGTTTATAATTAGGGCTTCATTAGGGCTAGAAGTAGAGCTAGGGTTAGTAGTAGGGCTAAATATAGGTTTAGGTCTAAGATTAGGCTCATGATTATGGTTATGTATGATATTATAGCTAGGTTTAGAATTAGGGCAATGGTTAAAATTAGGTTTAGGTCTGGAGTTATGTTTAGGGTTAGGATTAAGGTTAAGTTTAGGGTGAGGATTGGGGATAGGGTTTTTGTTATGGGTAGACCTTCATTAGAGCTAGGGATAAAGTCAGGTCTAGGGTTATGGTGAGATAGTTTTATGTTTATGATTATGGCTAGGTATAGTGTAAGGGCTATGTTAGGTTTAGGATAAGTTTTAGAGATTAGGGCATTATTATGGTAAGGTATAGGGTTCCGGTTTAAATTAGGTTAATGTTTAAGGTTAGGGCTTAAAGTAGCATTAGATTTAGGGTTAGTATTAGGTTTATGGATATTGTTAGTTTTAAGGTTCACATTAAGTATAGGGTAAAGGATAAGATTAAGGTTAATAAGAGGTTTAAGGATATCCTAGTATTAGCATTGCGTTTAGAGTTAGGGTAATGGATTGTTGGGACCTTTTCTGACCATGGAAATGCAATCACTGGGGAAAGAGGAAGAAAAACCACTGTTGGGAAATCCCCAGTCTTGTGATTCTGGTTTTGTGATTCTGCATGTACCTGACAGTTAGAGCTTGAGAAATGGCTTCCATATATGTGCCTGAATGGCCCCAAGAAATGGCTTTCGCAAACATAAAGAATAACTCCCCAGCAATGGGGCACACATACCTAATGGGGTATTGTTTCTGTAAGTAGGGTAACGGGGCTCTGTTTCTGTAATTGCGGTGCTTAGGCTACACCAACTTGGTGGACTCTCTGATCTCTGATTGGCGCCTGCCTTTGCCCCCACCTCCCTTCTCCTCTCCCTCTATAATAAACTGAGTTGCTGCGCCATCTCGGCTGACTCAACTCCCAACTCGGTGTGATCTTTGCCAGGCAGAGTGGCGGGCCGGGTCGCGACACTCACCCTCTCGCTCAGCCTGGAGTCACTCACTAGCTGGTCTCGTGATTCTCCTAAACCTCTTTCCGAGGGTGGTTATGACAGCTGGTGCCCCATGTGAGGAAGGGAACTTCACTGACGAGCAATCAGGCAACGGGTGAGTGTACCCCCACCAAAATAAGGCAGGCTTCTTCAAAAAATGATCCCTCCCTTCATTTTTTCCGAATCCTCCTTAAGGTAGAGGTCTCGAAATTTCTGACACTCAAGCATGCAAGATCTGGGGGACTCTAATGAAAGCCGCTCCCTCGTTACCAAAGAGTAATTTATTTGACTGGGAGACCTGGGCCAGAGTTGAACAACTGAACCGAGAAGCCCAGGTTAATCATGGTGAAATTTTTCCTCTTGGAGTTTATCCAACCCTGTCTGCTCTCTAGGGTTGTTTTCCTCCATAGTCCATTAGGCCACATCCTGAACCTAGGCAATAAGCCTAAAAGTAGGGGAGGCAACTGGAACAACATCTCCTCCCCTTGAGGGATCTAACGGTACACCTTTAGCTGGAGCCAGTCTGGAAAACAAAAAGGAAAATAAAGAGCCCAAAGGGAACCAAAGCACACGGCCCCTGAACCCCTTTGATGCCGCTCCATAGGCCCATAGACAAAAAAATTCTCTTTACCCTCCATTGCCTAGTTCTGAGTTTTCTCACAATCCTTCAAGTCATCCACCCATACCCCTGGTGATTTGCATCCTATTCTTCCTCCACCATAACCTGCCTCCAGGAGGGCGGAACCTAATGCACCATCTGGCCTAGAGCCATGTCAGTTATTTCTTGTTAATATTAACCCGAGAGGAAATAGCCCTGTGGCTTGGTACCCATGGGAATCAGGGGATCTTAAAGAGTTAAAAAAGGCTGTCCTTGAGGATGGCCCCAATGCCCCATGGGCAGAGATCATATTACAAGGCCTTGCACATCACCCGTGCACTGCCACTGACTGGACGGCCTTTGCCATAGCAGTTCTCCCAGGACCTCTTTACATTAAATGGTTTGCTTATTATAAAGAGAAATGTCAACAGCAGGCTGAAAGAAACCAACATGCCAACTCTGCTATACCCATTACTATGGGGATGCTTGCTGGGACTGCAGAACAATACGGGTCTGGGCTCCAGCAAGCTGCCATTCCCCCTTCTTATCAGGATCAGATCTGAGCCTTTGGCTTGGCAGCCTGGAGGAAGTTTGAGGATGGTCTCTCTAAATCCCCTCTAACTGGGGTTAATTAAAAGCCTAGTGAGGACCTCTAATTTTTCATTAGTAGGGTTGAGGAAAATATTAATAGAAAACTCCCACCAGGGGAAATTAGAGATCACTTTATAAAAATGATGTTATGGGAAGGAATGAATCAGGAATATAAACTAGCTTGTGCAGGGTTAAAGGATCGATCTATGGAAAGGTGGGTCATAGCCACCCTAGATATAGAGACCCATTCTCACCAAACCAAACTATTGCAGCTATGCTACAGGCCTCCCGTAAGAAGGACACAGAGGTTCTAGTCTGTGCCCTGCAGCAAGCATTTCCTGAAAAAGGCCTCACCTCTTTTGGGTGTGGTCAAGAGGGACATTTTAAGGGAGAATGCCCAAACAAGACCAGGAGACCTGCACAATTTGACAGGCCTCCGCCTTTCTTTACCCCCACCACTCCTTGCCCCAGATGCCGCAAGGGCCTTCACTGGGCTTAAGATTGTAAATCTAGAACAGACAACCAAGGTAAATCTTTAAATTCCAAATGGGGCGCCCCCCAACCCCGTTAAAGAAGGGGAAACACCCTACACAAACTCACTGGACTGTCCCTCTTGTCCCTGGGGTGCGACCAAAAATGACACTCACTATTGGGGGAAAAGCCTTTAAATGCCTTATTGACACTGGAGTGGATAAAACAATCCTTAGGAAAGAGGAAGTTCCCCCACAATGGAAACTTATTGCTGGCCCGCCTTTACTGGGTGTTGGCGGAACTACGCACTCCCAACAGATTGCTGGCTGGGTCCCATGGGTGGACCCAGATGTAAATACGTGTGAAATCCGCCCCCTTGTGGCTCTGGGGTTAACTGCCAATCTTTTGGGCCAAGACGTCCTAGGAGAAGCAGAAGCCTATATTACTACTAATCATAAGGCTTTTTATGATGATGTGTGACAGGAAGAGGAATACCAACAACAGTTCCAACAAGGTAAAAATTGCCATTCTAATTATAGGGATGACCTAACTTTTGAGAGGATTAGACAGGGTCTAATAAATGTTCGTCCCTACCCCCAATCCTAAAAGCCACTGCTTATCCTTGGGCCCTTAAGATAAATTGGATTCAGGGGTCCCCTGTATGGGTTGAGCAGTTGCCACTTCCTTCCCTAAAACTTCAACAGTTACATCATCTGGTTGAACAACAACTTTAATTAGGAAATCTCTAGTGGTCAGTGAGCCCATGGAACTCTCCTGTATTTGTGAAAAACAAACAAAAAAAAGCTAATGGTAAATGGAGGTTTCTTCATGATCTCAAAAAAATCAATGAGAGAATGCTACCGTTTGAGACCCCTCAACAGGGAATGCCCTGAGTGCCTGCTATCCCAAATAACTACCACTTAATGATCATAGATATTAAAGATTGTTTCTTTTCTATATCCTTATATCCTGAGGACACTGAAAAATTCACCTTTTCCATTCTCCTTCCTTAATTATAAGGGACCTGACTTACGCTATGAATGGACTGTATTGCCTCAAGGTATGGCCAATAGCCCCCCCATTTGTCAAGACTACATGACCAAAATTCTTTTCCCCCTTACAAGAAAAATTGATTCATATGTATATATATATATATATATATATATATATATATGGATGACATTTTACTTGGCAGTACTAATACCCAACAACTGGAACATTTTTATCAAAAGTGCATACACCTCTTAAAGGGCTACAACTTTCAAATTGCCCCTGATAACGTACAAAAGGTAGCCCCTTTTAAAACTTTAGGCACATGCCTAACCCTTGATGTTGCGTCTCCTAGAAAACCACAACTATGCATCCAAGATACCTATTCCCTTCCCCAACTACAAAAATTACTTGGAGAAATCAACTGGATGAGATCCCTATTACTACCGCCACACTCTTACCGCTCTTTGACGTGTTAAAAGGCCTTGATATGTCCACAGTGGTAACCTTGACCTCTAAACATAAGAATGTTATTGACAAAATCTAATTAGTTATTGACGAGGCTATTTTTAAAAGATATGACCCCTCCCTACCCTGGTCCTCTATATTCTTGCAGAAGAAAGACTTCTCACTGTTCTTTTAGCCCAGAAAGAAGACCCTATTCATTGGATCATTCTTTCAGTGGGAGGGGCACCTCGAGAATATTCTATGGTAGCCGATTGTGTCATCATTGGACAAGATCTCTCTGTCTGGCTCTTTGAATGTGAACCCCATTCTCTCATTGTTCCCTTTAGAATTAATGACTTTTTTGACTAAAAAAAAAAAATACTAGGTTGGCATTAGCCATGGAAGGTTTTCCCGGGATGATAGACTGTCACTATGGCCCCTACAAATGGATGAGTTCCTTTTGCTAAATAGCATGACATCCGACAATTTTTTTTTTTCCTGAGGCTGATTCTACCTTTCTTTCAGTTTTCACTGATGGAGGCAAAAAAAGAGCCTCCATGGTTCTGTTCTCCCCAGAAAATTGTGAAGCTCCTCCAACCCTTGCCCTCTCACATGAGATACAAGAGTCCGCCCAATTTAAGGAGCTCTATGCAGTTGTTTTGGCTCTATCTGAGGTCCAGGGTTCTTTCAATTTGTTTTCCAATAGCCTCTATGTAGTTAATCTACTACCTAACCCACATTAAGCTCAATCATAATCCCATTGCCCCCCCCCTAAGGATTCAGGCCAGAAACTTCCTAAAACAAAAAACAAAACCTATTTTTGTCCAGCACTTTAGGGGAATCAGTGTCTACCTGGATTTTTAAGTAGGGAAAATGCCCTCGCTGATTCATTGGCTTCCACTTCCAACTGTTATTCTTTCCAGGAAGCCACTTCTTTTCATCAACTTACTCACCTTAATTGGAGGGGATTGCATCATTGGTTCCCTCAAATTTCCATCAAAGATTTAAAAAAAAAAATTATTCGGACCTGCAAATCATGTAGTCCCTTCTTACAGGTCCCCCCACTCCAAACCAGTTGTGTATATCACTTAGGTCTAAGACCCAAAATCTCTGGCAAACTGATGTCACACATTTTCCCTCTTTTGGAAAACTAAAATATATCTTCTTACCAGTGGACACTTTTTCTCATGCATGTTGGGCCATTCCCATACAGGAGAAAAAACTAAACATGCCATAAGTCATTTCTTACAATGTTTTGCAACTCTTGGCCTTACTAATCAAGAAAAAAAAACTGATAATGGTCCATGCTTTGTTAGCAAAAGCTTCAAAAAGTTCTTTCAACAATGGCACATTGCCTACATCACTGAAATTCCTCATAATCTTCAGGGACAAGAAATTGTGGAAAGAAATAATAATCTTCTAAAGTCTCAACTAATAAAACAGAAAGGAAAAACACTTCCCCCCCCATGATGAGCTGAAGATGGCCCTGTTTATTCTCAATATTTTAAATTTGGCCAAAGGTGAACATTTTTCACCTTTCCAAAAACATTGGACCACAACTGTACCATATCAAACGATCCAAGTCCGATGGAGGGATCCCCTTACAGGGGAATGAAAGGGTCTACATCCCGTTATTACAGCTGGACGAGAATTTGGCTGTGTTTCTCCCACTACTGAACAAAAGCATAATTGGGTCTCTCAAGGGACCTCAAATATTGTCCCCCGCCGTAACAGGGGACCCCAATGAGACTATTGAAAACCCAGAAGGCCCTTTTCTTTCTGAGGATATTCTTCTCTCTTGTCTTTTTCAGGACCCAAGATGAATTTTTCCATATTAACTTTGCTTCTCCTGAGAAGTGTTCTGATGATCAATTCTGGATCTCGTGATCCACATCAAAATAAAGCCCTTTTCCAAGCATCCAGGGAGACCCCTGTACAGCTTGTGCTATCCTACTATCTGTTTCCCCCTCTAATTGTTATGCTACTCTTAAGACATGTTAAAATGGAAGAATAGCAGTTTTCCTTATACAGGGCAAACAGGCAGGATGTACCCTAAAGGCCTTTTCCAATGTTTGCTGGCAGGCCCCAACGATTACCTCTATTACTCCAGCTACAAAGGATCTCCCAAATTGCCCACAGAATTGCTCACCCTCAGGAGTCTTCAAGGCCTATACCTATGTCTCTGCCTTTTGCTATGAACATGCAAGCTTATGCCAACAAAACTCAATCAGATACTGGTCAGGCCAACCAAACTCCAACACAAGAGCCATTCCATGTTCCTGGCTAACAGACGCCCCTTCCAAAACCTATTGCTGGACTTTCCAAACACACATAGGAATGTCAGATGGTGGTGGTGTACAAGACTTAGCCTGAGATTACATGGTAAAGAAAACTATAGAAAAAATAATTAAACTCCAGGGTCCCCCCGTTTACCACCCTCTAGTTCTCCCAGCAATTCGGGCAGAGTTACTTTTTGACTCTGAAACACAATCTATCTTACAAGCCACCCTCTCGCTGCTTAACGCAAGAAATCCCAATTTAGCAGAGAATTGCTGGCTTTGCTTAAAACCAGATCCATTACAGGCCAATGCTATTCTTATTAACTCCTCACAAACTGAGACCTATTGCCTATTCCTTGCCCTGAGGTCTAGAGTCTATTTGTCTTTTTTTTCTCCCCCGGTTACATGATTTAGATCTGATAATTTTCCTGATAATTCCAATAACATAGACGTTGGCCAGATACATTACTCCTTCTGCCAACACAATAATACTATCAATGGTACCCAACTCTGCCCTCCTAATGGTACCATTTTCATGTGTGGTGGAGAAGCTCTAAGCTTTCTCCCACGGAGTTGGACAGGACTCTGCACTCTCGCCATCGTGTTGCCTGATGTTACAATTGTTCTTAATAATCAGAGCGTTCCTACCCCTACATTAGAACACATTGGGGGGAAAAACTAAGAGAGCTATCTAATATTTTTTGCTGATCTTGAGCCTCGGAGTAATCACTGGGGCTAAAACCGACATAGCAGGGTTAGGAACCTCTTTCCACTTTTATAAGACTTTATCCCAACCACTGATTGATGATTTACAAGCTGTAGCAAATACTATCTTGGACCTCCAAGCACACTTAGACTCCCTAGCTGCAGTGGTTTTACAAAATGGCAGGGGACTTTACCTCTTAACTGCCGAGAAGGGAGGATTATGTCTTTTCTTACAGGAAGAATGCTGCTTTTTTTATGCCAACCGATCAGAAATAGTCGAAGATAAAGTAAAACGACTACAAGAAGACCTTGAAAAGCGAAAAAAAGAATTACAAGACAACTTACTCTGGACGGGGCTACATGGGTGGTTGCCCTCCCTCTTACCTTTCCTTGGGCCCATTCTCTTGCTGCTTCTACTCTTTACCTTTGGACCCTGCATTGCTAATAAGGCCATTTAATTTATTCAAAGTAGGATATAATCAATTCAACTCATGACTGTTCAGGTACAATACCAGAGACTCACACAAACAGAACACCCATAGCCTTCTAGGGGTCCAGCAAATCCCTCCCCTCAATCATCTCCTGAGGCCAAGGACAGGTGAGGACCATATGCATATTTGATGACCTAACAGGCCAAAGGAACACTTTTCTAGTTTCCAGATAAGCTGTAAGGTACTCAATGACGGGTAAGATCTGATTGCAGTGGTACCAACCTAAGACAGGAGGTTGCTGCCTGAAGGGCAGCTTATCCAATAACGCGTAAGGACCATGTGCAGTATCGGACAACCTAAGACAGAAGCCTTACCCACTGGCGCTTTGAAACAAATAACAAAAGGGGAAATTTTGGGGACCTCTGCTGACCACGGAAATTCAATCGCTGGGGAAAGAGGAAGAAAAACCACTGTTGGGAAATTCCCAGAGTTGTGATTCTGGTTTTGTTATTCTCCATGTAGCTGACAGTTAGAGCTTGAGAAATGGCTTCCATATATATGCCTGAATGGCCTCAAAATATGGCTTCCGCAAACATAAAGAATAACTCCCCAGCAATGGGGCACACATACCTAATGGAGTATTGTTTCTGTAACTAGGGTAACCAGGCTCTGTTTCTGCAACTAAGGTAACAGGCCTCTGTTTCTGTAACAGGGGTGCCTAGGCTACCCCAACTTGGAGGACTCTCCAATCTCTGATTGGCCCCTGCTTTTGCCCCCACCTCCCTTCTCCTCTCTCTATATAAGTCCTCTCCCTTCACAATAAACGGAGTTGCTGCGCCATCTAGGCTGACTCAACTCCCAACTCGATGTGATTTTTGCCAAGCAGGGTTGCGGGCCGGGTCGCGACACTCACCCTCTCGCTCAGCCTGGAGAAACTCACTAGCTGGTCTAGTGATTCTCCTCAACCTCTGTTGGAGGGTGGTTCCGACAATGGATAGGGTTACAGCTAGGTTTTAGTGCTAGGGTTTATAGTTAGGATTAGGATTAGAATTAGTATTTGGTTTTTGATTATGGAAACATTTAGGATTAGGGTTAGATTTAGGGTAAGTGTTAGGGCTAGGATTAGTGTTATGGATGGTGTTAAATCTAGTATTAGAGCTCAGATTAGGATAGATTTTGGGTTAGCTTAGGTCTAGGGTAGAGCTACAAGCTAATGTGAGATCTAGGGTTACAATTAGGGCTAGTATTAGGATTATGGTTAAGGCTATGTGTAGTGTTAGAGTTTGGTTTATATTTTGGGTGATGTTTAGAGCTAGTGTTAGGATTAGAGTTAGGATTAAAGCTAGGATTAAGACTCAAATTATGGCTAGGTTTTGGGTTTAGTTAGGCCTGGGGTTAGGAATATAGCTAATGTATAAACTAGAGTTAAAATTATTGCTTGTTTTATGTTCAGGGTTAGGGCTAGGTCTAGTGTTATGGTTACATTTAGGGAAAGTGTGAAGTTTACAGGAAGGATTATTGTAAGGGTCAGTGTCAGGGTCATGGCTAGTTTTAGGGTTAGGGTTAGGTATCAAATTAGGACTAAATTTAGTTCTAGGTTTAGGGTTAGTCTTTGGTTTAGGTTAATGGTTAGGGTTAGGGCTATGACTTAGTTTTGTTTTAGGGCTAGGGGTAGGATTAGGGCTAGATTTTAATTAGCATCAGGGTTAGGTCTAGTGTTATGGTGAGGTTTAAGCTTAGATTAAGGTTAGATTTAGAGTTATGGTTAGATCTATGGTTAGGGCTAGGGCTAGGGTTAGCACAAGTATTAGGGTTACTCTAAGAAATATCGTTAGAACTAGCGATATGGCTAGGGCGAAAATTAGAGTTAGCCTTAGGAGTAGGCTTAGTGTTAGGGTTGGCTTTAGGGCTAAATTAGGTCTAGGATTAGGGGTAGGGTTAGTGTTAGTGTTAGGCCTAGGCGTTAGGCTAGGGCTAGGGTTAGCATTGGAGTTAGGGGTAAATTTAGAGGAATGGGTGCAGTTATAGCTAGCTTTATGGCTAGGGTGAGGGTGAGAATTAGGATTAGGCCTAGGTAAGGGTTTGATTGAGGTTAAAGTTCAGCTTTAGAGCTAGGGTTTCAAGATCAGAGTTAGTATTTGGTTTAGGTTAAGGTTTAGGGTTAGGACTCAAATTAGCATTATGGTTAGGTTTAGAGTTAGAGTAATGGATAGGGTTTATTTTAGGTTTCAGTTAATGGATAGGTAAGGTTTAGTGACAGGGTTAGTGTTGGAATTAGGGTGAAGATTATGTTTAGTGTAATGGATAGTTTTAGAGCTCGGGTTAAGGCTAGGTTATGGTTTCAATTTAGTCTAGAATTAAGGCTAGGGATTACTTTAGGGTAAGTGTTAGGGTTAAAGTAAGTGTTAGTTTTAAGGCTAGGGTTATGGTTAGGTTAGGGTAACGTTTAGTGTTTGAGCTCGGGTTAGGGCTAAAGCAAGGATTAGGTTTCAGGTTAGGTCTAAGTTTACATTTATGTTTAGAGTTAGGTTTAGTTTTAAGGATAGGGTCTTAATTAGGTTTAGAGTTAGGGTAATGGATGTGGTTATAGGTTAAGCTAGGGTTAATGTTAGGATCAGAGATAGGGTTATGTTTAGTGTAAAGTTTAGGTGTTGAGTTAGGGTTATGTCTAAGCCAAGGGTTAAAGTTAAAGTTAGGATTAAGGCTAGGGTTTGGCTTAGGTTTATGCTTAGAGCTAAGTTTAGACCTAGGATTAGAGCTAGCTTTTGTATAATGTTTAGGGCTAGGATTAGTACTATGGGTAATGTAAGAGCTAGTGTTATGTTTAGGGCTAATTTTAGGATTAGGGTATTTCTAGGTCTATTGTTAGGTCTAGGTTTTGGGTTAATTTCAGATTTAAATTTTGGTTTAGTGTTAATATCAGGGTCAGAGTTTGGGACAAGGTTAGGTTTAGGGTTAGAGCCAGGATTAGGACTAGGGTTAGGTCTAGTGATAGGTAAAGTGTTTGGTTTAGGATAAGGGTTATTCTTAGAGCTAGTACTAGGCTTTTGTTTAGGTCTAAGGCTAGAGTTATAGCTATATTTAGGATTATCATTGAGACTAGGTTTAGTGTAAGGCTTAGGTATAGATACAGGGTTACTAGTAGGTCTGGTGTTAGGGTTTGTTTTAGGGTTTGGTTTAGGTTTAGACCAGGGTTACTGTTAGTGTCACATGAGAGTGAGGGTTAGGTTAGAGCTAGAATGAGGGCTAGGGTTAAGACTAATAATATGGTTAGAGTTTAAGTTAGACTAAGGATTAGGGTTAGGACTAGGGTTAGCATTTTGGTTAGGGTTTGGTTTAAGGCTAGAGCTGGAGTTAGGGATAGGGTTAGGATTAGGGTTAGGTTTAGAGTTAAGGCTAGTGTTTGGGTTAAGATTAGGGTTACAGCTAGAGTTAGGGCTAGGATTATGGGTAGGATTTATTAGGGTTAGGACAATTACTAATGTACAATCTAGGGTTACAATTAAGGCTGGTTTTAGGGTCAAGATTAATGCTAGTTCTAATGATAGGGTTAATTCAAACTTAAAGTTATGTTTAGAGATAGGATTATTTTAGAATCAGTGTCAGGTTAAGGGTTACTTTTGGAGATAGTGTTAGGGTTAGGCATATGGTTAGGTTTTTGTTTAGGTTAAAGGTTAGTGTTAGGGCTATGGCTTGGTTTTTTTATGGCTAGGGCTAGGGTTAGGTCAAGTTTTAGGGTTAGTGTTATGGTTATGTTTAGTGTTAGGGTTTTGCTAAAGATTATGGTTACAGTTAAATTTAGAGTTAGGTTTAGATCTAAATTTAGGACTAGGGCTAATGATGGATCTAGAACTATATCTAGGGCAAAAGTTAGAGTTACTCTTAGGGCTAAAGTTAGAGTTAGTATTAGGGGGAGAATTAGTGCTAGGCTTAGTGTTAGTTTGTGGTCTTGGGTTAGGGAAAGGTTTAGGATTAGGGTAGGGTGAGGTTCAGGGTAAGGGATGGGATTATAGGTAGGTTTAGGCTAGGGCGAGTGTTAGAATTAGTACTAGGGTTCCAGTTATTGTTCGGGCTAGGATTAATGCTAGATTCAGGGCTAGAATTAAAGCTAGGGCTAATTTTAGGTCTAGGGTTTTAGTTAAAAATAAGTTATTCTTACATCTAGTGTAATTGTTAGGTTCAGGGTTAAGGTCAGGTTTGGAGCTAAGGGTATTATTATTGGCAGGTTAACTATTAGCATTTTAGATAGGTTAAGGTTTAATATTAGGGCTTGAATTAGCATTAGGTTAGGATGAAGGTAATGATACGTTAGGTTTACATTTCAGGTTAGGTTTAGGGTAATGGATAGGGTGAATATTAGGGATCGGGTTTGGTTTAGACGTAGCGTTAGCATTAGGATTATTGTTATGGTTATGGTTATGGTAGTGGATAGGGTTAGAGCTAGGGTAATGGCTAGGATTATTGTTATGATTAGTGACAAGGTTAGGGTTAAAGCTATGGTTAGGGCTCAGAATAGGGCTGGGTTTTGGGTTAGGTTATGGCTAGAATTGGGTTACAGCTAATGCAAGTACCAGGGTTATGATTAGGACTAGAATCAGTGTCACAGTCAGGGTTAGTTTTAGGGTTCATCTTAAAACTTGAATTATGGCTTGGGTTAGGGGTAGGTGTACTGTTAGTTCTTGGTTTAGGTTTAGGGTTAGGGTTAGGGCTATGACTCAGTTTTGTTATACAACTAGGACTAAAGTTAGGACTGTTTTTAAAATTAGTCTTAAAATTAGGCCTAGTATTAGGTGTAGGTTTAGGCTTAGGATTAAGGTTAGATATAGAGTTCGGTGTAGATCTATGGTTGCAGCCAGGGCTATTAATAGGGCTAGGGTTATACCTGAGGTTTGAGCTAGGATTATGGTTTCAGTAAAGTATAGGTTTAAAACTAGTTTTAGGGCAAGGGTGGGAGTTATAGTTATTTTTGGGCTAGGGTCAGGGTTAGGGATAGGCCTAAACTAGGACTAAGATTAAGGCTACGTTTAGTGTTAGGTTAGGCCTAGGCTTAGAGTTAGAGTTATAATTAAGGCTATGTTTAGGGCTAGGATAAGGGCTAGGGTTTGTGTTAGGGTTAGGGCTAGGATAGTGGCTAGGGCTAATATCAGATCTAAGATTATGGTTAGGGATAGTCTTAGATTTAGGTTTATGGGTAAGTCTAGGGATATTTTTAGGGTTAGGTATCAGGTAAGAGTCAGTTTTAGAGCTAGAGAATTATTAGGGTCAATGTCTGGGTTAGGGTTGAGGATAGATTAAGGTTTAAAGTTAGGGCTTAAATTAGTGTTAGGATTTGGGTTAGGGTAATGATAGGGTTAGGTTTAGAGGTCAGGTTAGGGTTAGGGTAATGAATAGAGTTACAATTAAGATTAGGGTTAGATTTATGTCTAGCATTAGCATTAGGGTTAGGGTTATGGTTATTGTAATGGGTAGAGTTAGAGACCAGTTTTGGGCAAGGTTTATGGTTACAATTAGAGCTAGGTTTAGGGTTAGGATTAGGATTAAAGCTAGGGTTATGGCTCAGATTAGGGCTAGGTTTTAGGTTCAGTTATGGCTAGTGTTAGGGCTCGGATTAGGGATAGGTTTTGGGTTCAGTTATGGCTAGTGTTAAAGTTATGGCTAATGTAAGTTCTAGGGTTACAATTAGGGCTAATTTTAGTGATTTATGTCTAGGTTAAGTTTTAGGTTCAGGTTTAAGTTTAGGGTGATGTTTAGACTTTGGCTTAGTGTTATGGTCAGAGTCAGGCTCAGGGTTAGTTTTACGGTTCAGCTTAAAACTCAAATTAGAGCTGGTGTTAGGGTTAGATGTACGATTAGGGCTTGGTTTAGGTTAAGGGTTAGGGTTACAGCTTTTGCTTGGTTTTATTCAGGGTTATGTTTAGAGTTAAGGCGAGTTTTAGGATTAATTATACGGTTAGGGCTAGGTTTGGGGTTTTGGTTAGATTTAGACATAGGTTTTAATCTAATGTTAGTGCCAGGGCTAAGGATAAGGCAAAGGTAAAGGCTTGGGTTAGGATAAGGATTAGGGATAGTGTTAAAGTACGGCTAGGTTTAGTGTTAGAACTAGGGTTAGAACTAGTTTTAGAATTACCATTAGGGTTAGAGATAGTTTTAGGCTTAGGCATCAAGTTAGGGTTGGATTTAGAGTTATGTTTCTCTCTAGGGTTAAAGCTAGGGCTAATCATAGGGCAAGGTTGATGACTAGGGTTAGGGTTAGAGTTAAGGTTTTTACTTAGAGTAAGAGATATTGTTATAGCTAGGTCTACAGCTGGGGGAAATTTTAGTATTAGAGTTAGTGCTAGGACAATGTTAGGGCTAGGATTAAGGCTAGGATTAGGTCTAGGATAAGGACTAGGGCTTGTGTTAAGTTTAGCGATATTATTTGGGCTAGGGTTAATGTCAGTTCTAGGTTTACACTTAGGAATAGATTTAGTGTAATGTTTATGGCTTGGTCCAGTGTAATGGTTAGGTTTTTGGTAAGGATCAGACTTAGATGTAAGGTTAATTTTAGGGTCAGAGTCAAGGTTAGGGTTTTTTTTTAAGTTAAGGTTTAGGTGTAGAGCTTGAATTAGTGTTAGATTTAGGTTTAGGGTAAATCCAAGGTTAGGTTTAGGGATCAGGTAAAATTTAGTGTAATGAATAGGTTTAGTGTTAGGCATAGGTTTAGTATGAGGGTTAGGGTTATTATTAGGGTAATGGATAGAGTTAGACCCCATTTTAGGCCTAGGCTTATGTATAAGATTAGGACTAGTGTTTGGGTTAGGGTTAGGTTTAAGTTTAGGGTTAAATCTACATTTAGGGCTTGGATTAAGGCTAGGTTTTGGTTTAGGTTAGGGCTAAGGTTAAGGCTACGGCTAACATATGAAGTAAGTTTATGATTACAGCTAGTTATACAATTATGGTTAGGACCAAGTCTAGTGTTAGTGTTAGGTTTACGATTATGATGATGTTTAGAGCTAGGTTGTTAGGCTCAGAGTCAGGGTCAAGGTAAATTTTTAGGTTAGGGTTAGGACTAGAATTAGAAATAGAATTAGGACTAGATGTAGGGTATGTTTTAGGTTAAGGGTTAATGTCAGAGCTATGACTCGGTTTGTTCTAGGGCTATGGGTAAGGTTAGGGCTATTTTTAGGATTAACTTTAGGGCTTGGGCTAGTGTTAGTGTGAGGTTTAGAGTTAGGGGTAGGGCTAGTGTTATGGCTAGATTTAATTTTAGCATTAGAGTGAGATTTAAAGTTAGGTTTAGTTTTAGGGTCTGAGCTATGCCTAACCATATAACCATATAACCATAGTTATATGGTTAGAGCTTAGTTTATGGCTAGGTTTACGGTGACAGTAAGGGATAGGGTTAGAACTATGTATAGGGCTCTGGGGTGATTTAGAGTTAGTCTCAGGGGTACGCTTAAGTTTAGGGTTAGAAATAGGGCTAAATAGGGGCTGGGATTAGGGCTAGAATTAGTGTTAGGGTTAGGCTTAGGGTTAGGACTAGGTTTAGTGTTATGTTTAGATTTAGGTTAGTTTTAGTGTAAGGGCATAAAATTATAGCTAGTTTTAGGACTAGGGTGAGGATTAGGGTTAAAGTTAGAGTTAGGGTTAGGATTAGTGTTATGATTAAGGCAAGGATTAAGGCTAGGATGTGGGCTCAGGTTTGTTTTTACATTATGGCTAAGATTAGAGCTAGGGCTAATGTCAGGAAAGGGTACAATTAGGAATAGGTTTAGGGTTAGGTATATGACTAGGTCTATTGTGTTAGTTTTCTTGTTAGGGTAAAGTTTAGAGCTATGGGTATTATTAGTGTCTGGGTAAGTGTTAGGGTTTTGGTTAGGTTAAGGTTTAGGAATAGGGCTTGAATTAGCATTAGGGTTAGGGATAGAGTAACGATATTGTTAGGTTTAAAGTTCAGGTTAGGTGTAGGTTAATGGATATTGTTAAGGCTAGGAATTATAATAGGATTCTGCCTCTGGAGAGCATGCAGTTTAGGGTTACTTTTAGGATAATGAATACTGTTAGACCTAGGCTTAGGGCTAGGGTTTTGGTTTGGCTTAGGACTAGGGTTAGGGCTAGGGTTACAATTAGCTTTAGCTTTAGGGTTGAAACTAGGGTACGTCTTGGATTAGTGCTAGGTTTTGCAACAGGTTAGGGCTATGGCTAAAGTAAAAACTAGTGTTATAATTAGATGTAGTTTTATGGTTAATAAATTAGGCTAAGTGCAGTTTTAGGGTTAAGTTTAGGGTTACAGTAATGTTTAGAGCTAGGGTTAGTTTTAGTTTAAGGGACAGTGTAATGGTTAATGTTAGGGTAATGGTTAATGTTAAAGCCAGAATTAAGACTAGGTTTAGGTCAATGAGTAGGATTAGTGTTTGTTTTAGATCAAGGGTTATTGTTAAGGCTAGGTCTAGTTTTATCTGTAGGTCTAGGGCTAGAGTTATGGCTAGATTTGCGATTAGGTTTAGGTCTAGGGCTAGTGTTAGGGTCAGGTTTAGGTATAAGCTTAATGGGAGAGCTAGTTCTAGGGTTCAGATTAGAGTTAGGTTCAGGTTTAGACCTACAATTAGTGATAGGGTCTTGATAAGGGTCAGGGTTAGGGTTAGGGTTAGGGTTTGGGTTGTGGTTAGACCTAGAATGAGGGCTATTTTTAGGACTTGAAATAGGATTAGGGTTTGGGTTAGGCTAATGATTAGGGTTAGGACTAAGGTTAGCATTAGGGTGAGAGTTTGGCTTCATTTAAAAGATAGGGATAGAATTAGCATTAGGACTAGATTTAGGGCTAAAGTCAGGGTTGGGTTTAGGGATAAAGTTGGAATTAGGGTTCAGATTAGGGTTAGTTTTATATTAGGGTTAGGGCTAGTATTAGGGTTACAGCTAATGTAAGAACTAGGGTTATGCTTAGGGTTAGTTTCAGGATTAGGTTTAGGGCTAGGTCTCATGTAACGGTTATATTTAAGGATAGCGTGATATTTAGAGCTAAGGTTAGTGTTAGGACATGAGTCAGAGTAATGGTTAAGTTTATGGTTAGAGTTAGGACTCAAATTAGGTCTAGGTCTAGGGTTAGGATTTGGTTTAGATTAAGGGTTAGGGTTAGGCTTATGGCTTGAATTTGTTACAGGTCTAGGGCTAAGGTTAGGGCTACTAGTTTTTGGATTAGTTTTAGGATTAGGGCTCCTTACAGTGTTAGGATTAGGCATCAGTTTAGGTTTAGATTTAGAGTTAGATTTTTATCTAGGGTAGTGCAAGGGCTAAGGATAGAACAAGAGTTGTGACTAGCATTAGGGCTAAGTTAAGGGTTATGGTAAGGGATAGGGTTAGAACTAGAAATAGATATTGTGTGAGAGTTATAGTTTGTTTTAATTTTATGGTTAGGGCAAGGGTTAGGAATAGGGATAAATTAGTGCTAGGATTTGGCTAGGTTTGGTTTTAGGGTTAGAGTTTGGAAAATATTTAGAGTAAGTGTTACGGTTAAGGCTAGGTGTAAGGTTAGGGTTAGGGTAAGGTTTAGGGTTTAAGAAAAGGTTAGGGCTAGTGCGAGTGTTAGGTTTAATGATAGGTCTAGGGTTGTGATTATGGGTATGGTTAGGGTTAGGGTTATGGTTTTTATTAGGGTTAGGATTTGGTTTAGGGTTAGTTTTAGGGTTGGTTAGATGTAAGGTTAAGGTTAGGGTTAGGGTAGGTTTAGGGTTAAATTTAGGTTTAGGCCTAGATATTGTGTTAGGCTTATGGTAAAAGTTAGGGTTTGAGTTAGGGTTAAGGCTATGACAAGTATTAGGTTTAGGGTTAGGTCTAGGGTTATGTTTATGATTAGGGTTAGGAATAGTGTTAGGTTTAGAGCTAGGGTTATCATTAGGTTTAGAGATAGGGTTAAGGTAATGGCTAGGCATAGGACTAGGGTTAGTGCTATGGTTAATTTTAGAATTAGGGCTAGAGTTTGGTTTATGGTTAGGGATAAGTCTAAAATTAGCTTCAGGCTAAGGATTGGGCTTTGAGCTAGGGTTAGGAGTGAGACTAGGGTTAGAGTCAGGCATATATTTAGGGTAATGGTTATGCTTAGGGTAGGTTTAAGCCTAAAATTAGGGCTAGGTTTTGTGTTTGGTTTAGGCTCAGGGTTATGGCTATGGGTAATGAAAGACCTAGGGTAATGATTAAGCCTAGTTTTAGTGATAGGGTTATTGCTAGGTTTAGTGTTAAGTTTAGGTTTGAGGATTAGTGTCAGGTTTAGAGCTAGGTTTATTGTTTTCGTAAGAGAAGTTTTAGTTTAAAGTTAGGGTTAGGGTGAAACCAGAATTATTACTAGGGTTAGGTTTAGGGGTAGGCTTAGTGTTTAGATTAGGTTAAGAGTTATGGCTAGGATATGGCTAAAATTTTTTGAAGGTCTATGTCTAGAGTTATGGCTACATTTAGGATTAGTTTTAGGTCTAGGGCTAGTGTTAGGGTTAGGTTTAGGTATAATTTTACTAATAGGGCTAGTTTTAGGGTTAAGTTTAGGGTTAGGATCAGTTTTATATTGAGGATTTGTGTTGGGGTTAACATTTGGATTAGGGTAAGAGCTAGAATGAGGATAGAATTAGGACTAGTAGTAGGATTAGGCTTTGGTTAAGGCTAAGGATTAGGATTAGAACTAAGTTTAGCATTTGGATAGAGTTTGGCTTAGGATAAGTGATAGAGTTAGAGCTAGGGTTAGTGCCATGGCTAGGTTTAGGGTTAGGGTTAAATCTAGGTTTAGGAATCAGGTAAGGGCTAGTTTTTCTTCTTCAGTTTTTGCCTAGGATTATGGCTATGGCTTATGTAAGAACTAAGGTTATGATTAAGGTTAGTTTTAGGGTTCGTTTTTTTCTAGGTCTACTGTTAGCATTTTCTTTAGGATTAGTGTGATATTTAGAGCTAGGGTTAGTGTTAGGATATAAGTCAGAGTCAGGGTTAGTTTTAGACCTAGGACTGGAATTAGAGCAAGGCGTTTATGGTTAGGTGTAGAGTTATAGTTTGTTTTAAGTTAAGGTTTATGGCTAGGACAGTGGCTCTGCTTTTGTTTAGGGCTAAGACTAAGGATACGGCTAGTTTCAAGATTAGTGATAGTGTCAGGTCTATTAGTAGGATGAGGTTTGGGCTTAAGTTCAGGGTTAGATTTAGAGTTATGGTTAGATTTAGGATTAGGTATAGGGCTAGGATTAGGGCTAAGGTTAGCACTTGTGTTATGTTATGGTAACTGATAGAATTAGAAATAGAAATAGAGCTAGGTCAAGACTTAGAGTTAGTTTTAGGCATAGGGTTAGTGGTAGGGATAGGGTTATGACTTAATTAGGGCTATGATTAGCTCTAGGATTAGTGTTAGGTTTTGGCCTATGGTTAAGGCAAGAGTTAGGGATAGTGTTAGGGTTAGAGTTTGAGAAAAGGATTAAGTTATAGCTAGATTCAGGGATATGGCAAGGGTTAAAATTAGGGTTAGGGCTAGAGTTTAGGGTTTGGCTTAGGATTAAGGCTAGGTTTATGGCAAGAGTGAGCGCTAGGGTTTGTGTTACATATAGGGCTATTATTAAGGCTAGGGCTAATATCAGGTCTAGGTTAATGGTTAGGGTTAGTTTTAAGTTGTGACTAGGTCTAGTGTAAGGGTTTGGTTTATAATAAGGGTCAGGAATAGGGATTTGGCTCAAGCAGTAGCGGCCTTGCCTAGCATGCGTGTGGCCTGGGTTCGATTCTCAATAACACATATAAACAAAGATTTTGTGTCCACTGAACACTAAACTAATAAATATTTAAAATTCTCTCTCTCTCTCTCTCTCTCTCTCTCTCTCTCTCTCTCTCTTAAAATAAAAAAAAAAGAAATGGGGTCAGTTTAGAGCTGTTTTATTAAAGTCACGGTCTAGGTAAGTGTGGTGAGCCGTTCCTGAGGACTGTGGTCACCATTACATGATGGCGCTGGCTCCGTTGTGGTCTGTGAAGGACAACTCCATATCAAAGAGAGTTGGCGTGTTCCCAGCTCCTTATAAGAGAAAGTTGGCGTGTCATTTTCTAGCACCCTGTGAGAAGGGTACACGTGGCAGCTTTGCATTGGGGTTTGCGGTGCTTTATTAAGGCTGGGAGGGGCATTCGAGGGAGTAGTAGAAGAATTATTAGAAGAATATCAAGGGCCTGAATAAACTGCTGAAAGAAGATTCCTGAGTCGCGTCTTTCTTGCGGGCAAGGGGGGTCGCGACAAGTGGTGTTGAGACCCGGGAAAAAAGAAACAAAGAAACACACAGGAACCAGAACTTCCAGCAGTCAGGGAGGTGCACCGGTAAGTCCCAGGTAACGTGGGACCCGCTGTTAAAAATCGGGAAGCTCCTCTGTAAAGATAGGGTGCTATATCTTATAGCAATTGCACTCTGAATTTTTGTTTTGTCTTCTATGTATTTTCGTTTTGTTTTGTGTACTTTCACTTTCGATTTCTGTGTTTTCTTGTGTTGCGTCATGGGTGCCGTGACTTCAAGTCCACTTCTTCTGGCCTTAGATGGCCTTTTACGTTCCAAGGGACTGGAGGTGAAACGCAGTACCTTAGAGAAATTTTTACAGAGGGTAGATACAGCTGCACCGTGGTTTGCATTTTCAGGCAGCCTCACTACACACAGCTGGGATAAATTAGGCAAAGACCTTGACTTTGCTCGTGAGCAGGGCATGCTAGAGGGCGGGGTGATACCCCTCTGGAAGATGGTCCGTAGTTGCCTTACAGATGGCAGATGCCAAGAAGCGCTTGTTAAAGGGCAAGAGGTTTTAGAACAATTGCATGAAGAAAAATCAGAAACAACAGAGAGCGAAGTGTCTCAGGAAGAGGGGAGTGTGCGGGGCGTGGAGAACGGGAGGAGACTGTATCCAGATCTCAGTGTGCTGCGCACGCCCCCATGCGAAAGTGGGTCAGAGGCAGAAGACGCTGAGGAGGAGGAGATAAGAATGCTGTCCCGGCAGTTAGGGAGTTTAGGTACAGGAAACTGAGATAAGCAAGGGCTCAAGAACGGGCGGCCTCCCGATCCGCCACCGTATGGTGGGGGTGTTTCGGGACGAAGTTTCCACGCCCAGACATGGAGGGCTGTTAACGCTGAGATGGGTCTTGCTTATCCAGTTTTTCAGGATGATAATAGGGGAAGATTTCATGAGCCTTTGGATTTCAAGATTGTAAAGACCCTGGCGGAGTCTGTGCGCACTTATGGGGTTGATGCCGCCTTTACACTAACTCAGGTAGAGAACCTGTCTAGATATTGCATGACTCCCTCTGATTGGGCTAGCCTCGTTCGGGCTTGCGACTCCCCAGGCAAATATCTGGACTGGAGAGCATTTGTGCTAGAGGGCGCAACAGAGCAAGCCGCCCAAAATCATGCAGCAGGACACCCCCATTGGGACAGGGACATGCTTTTGGGGCAAGGGAGATTTGCTAATCAACAGACAGGATTTCCTCCTGAAGTATATGACCAGATTAATAATATTTGCATTCGGACATGAAAATCACTTCCTAATAGAGGAGAGGTGTCTGGTAACCTTACTAAAATTATACAAGGCCCTACAGAACCCTTTTCAGATTTTGTAGCAAGGATGGTAGATGCAACTGGAAAGATTTTTGGAGATCCTGATAGAGCCATGCCCCTTATCAAACAATTGGTCTTTGAGCAATGCACCAAAGACAAATACCCATAACTTGGCTCACCTCAGTGGCCCGTTCCCTCGGCTAAACTGGCAGCAGCCCATGACCTAGTTAAAAAACAACTTGCCTTGGGCCACATTCAACATTCTACTTCTCCATGGAATACTCCCATATTTGTCATTAAGAAAAAATCAGGGAAGTGGCGCCTACTGCATGATTTATGAGCAGTTAATGCTCAAATGCAACTTATGGGGCCCATTCAAAGAGGGCTGCCGCTGCTTTCCTCTGTTCCTCAGGGCTGGCATATCATTGCTATTGACATTAAAGACTGTTTCTTTTCTATTCCTTTGCATCCTAAGGACTCACAGCGTTTTGCCTTCACCCTTCCCTCGTGTAATCATGAGGAACCAGATCAAAGGTTTGAGTGGGTTGTTTTACCACAGGGAATGTCTAACAGTCCTACGATCTGTCAGATGTATGTAGGGAAGGCACTCGCACCTCTCAGACAACAATATCCTTTCATCAAGATTATTCATTATATGGATGATGTATTATTGGCAGCCAAATTAGAACAGTCAGTTTATGAGGCCTATAAAGACTTGGTGAAGTTGTTAGCTCAGTATGGATTACATATTGCACCTGAGAAGGTTCAAACAGGGGATTCTATTCAGTATTTGGGAGTGACGATTAGATATGACATGTTAAAACCACAAAAAGTTACTATAAGAACTCAAGATCTCCAAACTTTAAATGATTTTCAAAAACTGTTGGGAGATATTAATTGGATAAGAGGTTATTTACATATTCCTAATATCGTGCTCCAGCCTTTGTATGCTATTCTTAAGGGTGATCCAGATCTTACTTCCCCTCGTACCCTCACTAAAGAGGCCAGAGCGGCCCTTATAAAAGTAGAAGAAGCTATACAACATGCTACTCTATGCAGGCTCCAGAGTGATAAACCTTTCCAGTTATGTGTGCTTGCCACTATGCGGCAGCCTACTGGAGTACTGTGGCAAGATGAGCCTTTACTATGGATCCACCCACATGTATCCCCAGGAAAATCTTTAGAATACTATCCTGATGCTGTTGCAGCGTTAGCACTTAGAGGGATTCAACAGAGCATTCAATTTTTTGGACAAGCACCTTCTTCTCTTATCATACCCTATTCTAAAGCTCAAATTAATGTTTTGTGTGCTACTCTAGACAACTGGGCCATTCTATGTTGCTCGTTTCAAGGGGATATTGATAATCATTACCCTTCTCATCCATTACTCCATTTTGTTAAAGAGCATCCTATCATTTTCCCTAAAGTAACTTCACCCACTCCAATTCTGGGGGCTGTTAATATTTTTACTGATGGCTCTAAGTCTGGAATGGGAGCTTATGTGGTTAATGACTCTCCCCCTGTCCAGCATCAATTTGTTCCTGGAAATCCACAATGGGTAGAACTACAAATTGTCATTGAAGTTTTTAAACAGTGTTCTTTTCCTTTCAATCTCATTTCGGACTCCATCTATGTGGTGCAGGCGCTCAAAATTCTGGAGGCTGTAGGAGCTATTAGTGACACCCATACTGTGTCTGCTTACTTTAATCAGCTTCAACAGCTTATCCGTAGCTGTACTGTCCCTTTCTATCCAATGCACATTCGGGCTCACACCTCTCTTCCTGGCCCGTTATCACAGGGTAATGCCTGTGCTGACTCGGCAACTAGAAGCCAGTTGGTATGCTTGGCCTCCTCCTTAGAAGAAGCTAAATTGTTTCATCACAACTTTCATGTCAATGCTATGACACTGCGCAGATGTTTTTCCATCTCCAGAGCAGATGCTCGTCAGATAGTATTACAATGTCCCCATTGTGTCACATTTCTTCATCCTCCTACTTATGGTGTAAACCCACAAGGATTGAAGCCATTGGTCGTCTGGCAAATGGACGTAACTCACGTGCCTGACTTTGGTAACCTCAAATATGTACATGTTTCTATTGACACATACTCTGGAATTATTCATGCTTCTGCTTTATCGGGAGAAAAGGCACGTAATGTTATTACTCATTGCTTAGAGGCATGGGCAGCATGGGGTGCACCTGCATCCCTTAAGACTGATAATGGACCTGCTTATACGGGCAGACAGTTTACATCTTTTTGTTCTACTATGGGAGTACAACTTGCTAATGGGTTGCCTTACAATCCTCAAGTGCAAGGCATTGTTGAACGTGCCCACCGCACCTTAAAAGAAACCTTAGAAAAACAAAAAGGGGGAATAGGAGTTGACCACACTCCTAAAGAACGCCTGTTCTTAGCTCTTTTTACCATTAATTTTTTGAATTTGGATATTCATGGACGCTCTGCGGCCGATAGACATGTGTTCCCTCAGCCCTCTGTGACTGGCTATGTTAAGTGGAAGGATGTTCTTACGGGCCAATGGAACTGCCCTGACCCCGTGCTGACATGGGCACGAGGATCTGTATGTGTTTTTCCCCAGGATCGCACGGAGCCGCTGTGGATCCCTGAACGCCTGACAAGAAGAGTCTCGAGATCTACTAACCAGCAGCAGGAGGTGCCACAACAGTCCCATGATGAGGAGCTTCATTCTGATGAGTGCTCTGGCTGTGATGCTGGTGCCAAAGGTACAGATGGCACCAATGCAGTGGTGGGCAGTGGCACAGGCATGGCCAATGCCAATGCCAGTTCATAGTAATTCTGGTGTCCTCCCCACTCATTTTTCTACCTCATGTGAGATGTCTGCTTTTTGTACCTCTCCTAGAGGGGACATGGAAAATATTTTTAATCAGTCTCAAGTTAATCTCACAGGAGTTTTTTGTTTCAGTCTTGGGAACACTAATTGTATTAGCCTTAAGACCAAAAATTTGACTAACTGGGAGGACCCATTGCGGTCCAGTCGAGTCTCAGGGAGTATTCTCAGTGCTGTTTTGAGCCAAGTAGTTTCAGGGAAGCAATCAGGCTCAGGGACCCCCGCAACTAGCTCTGTTTTAAACATAACTACTTTAGCTATTATCTCCGAGGTATTAATCCCAATGCCTCCTTCTTCTAATAGTACTTGCTATGCCACTCATTTCAAGGCCTCTCCTTACTGTACTCCTAATTTTGGTTTTCCCCCGACATTTACGCCTTGTCAGGATCATTCTTGGGAGAAACATCAAGTTGCTAAAGGTTTCTCCTTTTCCCCCCCTCTGAAGAGATATGTTTATAACTTTAACAACAATGCCAACTACTCTACAGGAACAGGTTGGTCCTGGTTTCAATGGCTCATTTCCAATGAGAAAGGGGCTTCAGCCAATATTTCTGCATTGGCTCAATTACTAGGAGCCAAAAGTTGGCTGGCTAATGTTTCTGGCACTACTAAGGAGAGTGAACGAGGTAATAGGCTTACATCTGTTTCGTTCAACTCTCTGTTACATTATGCCACATTGCCTCCTGCAACGGTCTGTATACAATCCCCGTTCCTGTTCCTTTTAGCTAATCACACCTCATCGGGGATGCTGGATTGTTCTATTATTACCTGTTTCTTATCTGAGTGTTGGAATGGTTCTTGGACTGTAGCAGTAATTATGAAAATTCCAACTTTTGTCCCAATCCCAGTCACTGTGGATCCAGATAAATTTCCTATTGTAGAGCTACTTAGAGTCCGCAGAGATTTTGGAATCACAGCAGCTATAGTGACAGCCGTGGCAGCATCTGCTGCTGCAGCAGTTACGGCCGGAGTAGCCATGGCCAGTCAAATACAAACTGCTGCCACTATTAATCAAGTTGTTCAACAAACGTCCACTATACTTGAATCGCAAAATGCGATTAATCAACATATTTTGTCAGGGATTTTAGCTACCAACCAGAGAATAGATTTTCTTCAAGCTCAGGTAGAAGAATTGGCTGACCTAGTACTTTTGGGCTGCATTGACCAACGTGCACATTTATGTATAACCTCTGTCAGATTTAATGATTCCAGGAATGCTTCCCACATCATTGGTGGATATCTGGCAGGAAATTGGTCCATGGAAGCGGAAGACATGATCCAGTCTCAACTAACCCAGATAGCTGTCTTGAATAGTACCCGTGTCGATCCCGTGACTCTGGGTCAATTCAATAATTGGATATCTTCTGCTTTTTCCTTTTTTAAAGAGTGGGTGGGAGTAGGCATTTTTGGTGCACTGTGTTGTTTTGGTATGTTCCTCTGTTTGTGTTTTCTCTGTCGCCTTAAAGCTCGTAGTGCTCAAGATAAGGCTATGATCATACAAGCTCTTGCTGCTTTAAAAACTGGCAACTCGCCACAGGTCTGGCTTGCGCATCTTAAGCACTAAACTTTTGACATGGTCATTGCACCCCAAGTTATTATAACATTGCACTGGGATTGACATGTTTTTCTTCGTTATTCTCTTAGTGTCAGAAAGCCCTTGCACTCTGCCGGTCTTGCTACCATTGCACGCAGATGGGTTTCTACACTAGTGCCTTTGACATGGTCGTTGCACCCCAAGTTATTATAACATTGCACTAGGTACGACATGTCCTTCTTTTGTCTTTCTTTTAGTGCTGGAAAGCCCTTGCACTCTGCGGGTCTTGTTGCCATTGCACGCAGAAGGGTTTCCACACTGGTCTTTATCTATCACTTTAAAGTCCGTGCCTTTTTTTCAGGGTGCTGCCAACTTGTTTGTAGTTGTACTTCTGCATGGCCACAGTTCAACCTCAGCTATTCCCTCTTACTCACCATCGTCACGAAACAGGATGCGAGGCAAGGCACTGCACTTGAGTGATCCATTGAGAAGAGGGACCTCAAGGGGAGCATGTCCTATTGCATGCGGGTTTGACGTGTCTCCGCCCCACCCCACGAAAAAAGGCGTCGGCTGATATGGTGTCAGATCTGGGGAAGGCGCCCCCTGGGGCTGGCCCATACTATGCAGCCACTTTTGCACAGTGGGATAGGACCTCTACTCTCGCCTGTATTGTTTTAGTGAAACAAAAAGGGGGAGCTGTGGTGAGCCTTTCCTGCGGACTGTGGTCGCCATTACATGATGGCCCTGGCTCCGTTGTGGTCTGTGAAGGACAACTCCATATCAAAGAGAGTTGGCGTGTTCCCAGCTCCTTATCAGAGAAAGTTGGCGTGTCATTTTCTAGCACCCTGTGAGAAGGGTACACGTGGCAGCTTTGCATTGGGGTTCGCGGTGCTTTATTAAGGCTGGGAGGGGCATCCGAGGGAGTAGTAGAAGAATTATTAGAAGAATATCAAGGGTCTGAATAAACTGCTGAAAGAAGATTCCTGAGTCGCGTCTTCCTTGCGGGCAAGGGGGGTCGCGACAGGTAAGATTTGGTTTAGGTTAAGGTTTAAGGTTAAGGCTTGAACTAGTGTTAGTGTTAACTTAGGGTTAGGATAATGAATAGGGTTATGTTTAGGGTTCAGGTTAGGCTTAGAGTAATTGAAGAGGTTAGTGTTAGGGATAGGGTTAGCATTAAACCTAGGGTTAGCATTTACATTATTCTTCTCTTTGCCATAATGGGTAGGGTTAGGGCTAAGTTATGGGCCAGGATTAAGGTTAAGATGAGGGCTAGGGTTAGGGTTAGGCCTAGGGTTAGTGTTAGGGTTAGGTTTTGAATAAGTGTTAGAATTTTAGCTAGGGTTAGGGCTAGGGAAATGCTTAGAGTTTTTTTTTAGGTCTAGGATTATTGTCAGGGTTACTATTTGAACTAGGTTCAGGGCTAGGATAATGGCTAGGTTTTGTGTGAGGTTAATGGCTAGTATTAGGGCTATGGGTAATATAAGACCCAGGGTTATATTTATGGCTAGTGTTAGGGTTATGGATAAGTCTAGTTTAGGGTTAGGTTTTGGATTACGGTAAGGTTTAAAGCTGAGGTTTGTGTTAGGGTAAGAATCATTGTTCGGGTTAGGGTTATGTTTAGGTTTAGGGCCAGAATTAGGACTAGTATTGGGTCTAGGATAGGCCTGGTCTTTGCGTTAGGTTAAGGGTTATTGTTGGGGCTAGTGCTAGGATTTTTAAGGGCTAGGGCTAGATTTATGACTCTATTTAAAATTAAGTTTTGTCTAGTGCTACTGTTAGGGTTAGGTTTAGGTATAGTTTTACCAGTAGGGGTACTGTTAGGTTTCGGTTTCGGTTTAGGGTCAGGTTTTGGCTTATGCTTAGTGTTAGGGTCAGAATAAGTGTCAGGGTTAGAGTTAGGGTTTCGGTTAGGTTTATAACTAGAATGAGGGCTCCAGTTAGGACTAGTAATAGAATTAGGGTTTGGGGTAGGCTATAGATTAGAGTTAAGACTACAGTAGCTTTAGGGTGAGGTTTTGGCTTGAGGAAAGGTATAGGGTTAGAGGTAGAGTTAAGTTTTGGGCTAGGGTTATGGTTAAGATTAGGGTTAAATTTAGGCTTAGGGCTCGAATTAGAGCTGAGATTTGTGTTAGCATTAAGGTTACTGTTAGTTTTAGGCCCAGGTTTGGGCTAGTGTTAGGGCTAGTGTTAGGGTTAGGGTAATGTATGATGTTACATCTAGGTTTAGGTTTAGGGCTAAAGCAAGGCATAAAATTAGGGTTAGAGCTAGGATTAATGTTAGGGTTAGATTTAAGGCTAGGCTTACGGCTATGATTAAGGCTAAAATTTGTGTTAGGGTTAGGGCTAGGATTAAGGCTATGGCTAATGACAGTATAGGGTTTTGGTTAGGAATAGTCTTAGAGTTAGGTTTATAGCTAGGCCTATTGTTAGGGTTAGGTTGAGAATTTAGTCAGGTTTACATCAAGGGGTATTATTAGTGTCAGAGTCAGAATTAGAATATGGGTTATTTTTAAATTTAGGTTTAGGCTTAAATTACTATTACGGTTAGGGTTAGTGTTAGGGTAATGAATAGGTTAGGTTTAGGGTTCAGGTTAGGTTTAGGTAATAGATAGGGTTAGGGTTAGACAGGGTTAGGGTTAAAATTTAGTTAGGTTTATGGTTGGGGGAATTGATAGGATTAGGGCTACGGTTAGGGCTAGGGTTATGTTAAGGTTAGGGCTATGTTTAGGTTTAGGCATAGTGCTAGGATCCAGTTAGGGTTATGGTTGGGGTTATGGTTAGGTTAATGGATAAATTAGAGCTAGGGTTAGGGCTAATAATATGGTTAGGTTTAGGGCTATATTTTGAGTTAGGTTTCAGGTTAGTACAAGGTTTAGTGGTAGGGTTAGGTTTATGTTATGTTTTAGAGCTAGGATTAGGGTTATGGTTAGGTTTAAAACTATGTTAATGGCTCAGATTAGAGATAAATTTTGGAATAGTAGAGCTAGCATAAGACTGAGGTTAATGGAAGAACTAGTGCTACAATTAGGGCTAGTTTAGGGTTAGCCTTAAGTCTAGGTCTAGTTTTAGGGTGAGGTTTTGGTTTAGGATGATGATTAGAGATAGGGTTAGTGTGAGGGTCAGATTTAGAGTCAGTGTTACTTGAAGGTTACAGATAGGACTCAAATTAGGGCTAAGGTTAAAGCAAGGTGTAGGGTTAGGGTCTGTGTTAGGCTTAGGGTAAGAATTAGGTATAGGGCTAAAGTCAGGTCTAGAGTTTAGGGTTAGGGATATTGCTCAGTTTTGTTTTAGATACAGGGCTAATTTTAGGATTAGTGATGTTAGGACTAGTGGTAGAGTGAGGTTTAGGCTTAGATTTATTGTTTTGTTTAGATGTAGGTTTATGGCTAGGGCTAGTTCTAGATCTAGGGTTAGGTCTAGTGTTAGGATTACAGTACCAGAAAGGGTTAAAATTAGAAATACAGCTAGGGCTGAAGTTAAAGTTAGTCTTAGGGCTAGAGTTAGGGGTAGGTTTAGCATTAGAGCTAAATTAGGGCTAGGATTAGTGCTAGGGTTAGTGTTAGGCTTAGGCCTATGGCAAGGGATAGGGTTAGGGTTAGGGTTAGGGTTAGGGAAAGGGATGGTGTTATAGCTAGTTTTAGGGCTAGGGAAAGAGTTATAATTAGGGTTAGGGGTATGACTAGGGTACAGTTTGGGATTAAAGTTAGGTTTAGGGCTATGTTGAGGGTTTATGTTAGGGCTTGGGCTATGATTATGGATAGGGCTAATGTCAGGTCCAGTATTATGGTTACAGACAATTTTAGGGTTAGATTATGGCTAAGTCTAATTTAAGGGTTAGGCTTAGTAAAAAGGTCAGGTTAAGACCTAGGTGTATTATTAGGGTCAGGGTCATGGTTAGGGATTGATTTCAGTTAAGGTTTAGGGTGAAGCTTGAATTAGCATTAGGTTTTGGGTAATGGATCAGGTTAGATTTAAAGCTCAGTTTAGGATTAGGGTTTTGAATAGAGGTAGGTATAGCTATACCATTAGGTTTAGTCCTATTTTTAGCATTTGCGTTAGGCTTATGTTTAGGGTAATAGATAGGATTACACCTAGTGTTGGTAATAATTTTGTGGTTAGGATTATGGCTAGAGTTAGAGTTAGGGTGTGGCCTAGGTTTAGGGTTAGGTTTAGGGTAAGTGTTAGTGTTTTAGTGAGTTTTAGGGCTAGGGTGAGTGCTAGGGTTAGAGAAGGTCTAGGGATATAAGGTAAGGTTAGGGATATAGTTACCATCAGGGTTAAGGTTAGGGTTATGGTAATTGATAAAGTTAGAGCTAGGATTTGGGCAATGTTTACACTTAAAATTAGGGTTAAAGTTATAGTTAGAGATAGGACTACGTTAAGATTTAGGGTTAGGATTAGGGCTAGCTTTAGAGGTAGTGTTTGGGTTAGAGTTACTTTATTCAAATTTTTTTGATATAATCCTGAATTCATCTTTAACTAACCTTATTCTGTTTCCCAGGTGTAGGCCTTTTGGTTAAAATTTTTGGTTTTAGAAACAGTTAATATTTTATTTTACCTCATTTTGACCTATATGAGTAAATGGAAATGTACTCGAAAATCAAACTGGAATTAAGCTGGCTGCTTGAAACTGCACATACCCTCTTAATTATTTGTTGGGACACTCTGCTTCATTTCTTGTGAGTGTAGCCAGAAGCTGAAGCATGCAGAAACAACTTTATCTGAGATCCCTTTAGGAGAAAGCAGGAAAATATATTATGCACTATAATTCCTTCTGTAATTATTTGGTAATATTTGTTTGATACTGTGTAGGAGTCATCATTTAGCCTGCTCCTCAAGGTTCTCCAGGTGTGAGTCTTCTAGGATCAATGGTTCTCTAATCAGGTTAGGGTTAGTATTAGGTTTAGGGTTACGGCTAGGTTTAGATACAGTGTTATAGTGAGAGTTAATTTTGTTCAAATTTCATTTATAATTGAAAGAGATCATCTTTTAACCAGCCTCAATATGCTTCCCAAGTTTGGGCCTTCTTGTTTCAATAGTTTGCTATCAGGAACACCTTTATTTTACATATTGACCAATATAGGTAAATAAAAATGGAGGTTGAAATCAAACCGGGTTGTTGCTAGCTCCTTAAAACTTCAAACACTGAAGCAGTTCTCTGAGGTCACTCTCTGATTTGTTTCTTGTGAAAGCAGCCCTAAGATGAAGATGTCAAAAGCAAGCTTATCTGATAGCCCTTTAGCAGAAAACAGTGAAATATGCATGAACTGAAATACCACCCCAATTGTTTGGTCATATTTCTTTGATACTGCATAGGATTCATTTGAGTGCTTAGCCCACTAGGCTCCCCAACTTTGGGAATTCTAAGATAAACAGTTTTTCAAATAGGTTAAGGTTTGTGTTAAGGTTAGTTTTAGGGCTATTGTTTGAGCTAGTATTAGGGATAGAGTTAGTTTTATTTAAATTTCTTTGATATTGGGCAGGAGTCATCTTTTATCTAGCTTTAGCATGCTTCCAAGGTATGCTCTTCTGAATTAAATGGTTTGCTATCATGAACATTTGTATTTTAAGTTTTCACTTCAGTTTGACCTATAAAGAAAATGGAGATGTAAATCAAACAGTCATCCCTTCCCCTAAACCTAACCCTAAATATAGCCCTAATCCTAGCACTAAGCCTAAAACTAACCCCAGACCTATTTCTAGCCCTAATTTAGCTTTAACCCTAAACCTAGCACTTTGACTAACTCTAACTATTCCCATAGAACTATTCCTAGTTCTAACCCCATCTCTTATCATAACTGAAACACTAGCCCTAACCTTAGCCCTAACCCTAGCAATAGCCCTAACCCTAGAATTAACCATAACTCTAAATCTACCCCTGAGCCTCAACTCATCATAACACTAGCAAAAACACTAATGCTAATTGTAAAACTACACTTAAAATTAGCCTTAGCCCTAGAAGAAAACCAAGCCATAGAACTAACCCTTACCCTTAATATAAACAAAATTCTAATCCTATGTCTAGCCCTAATCCTACCCATAATTTCAGTAATCACTAACCCTAAAACTAATCCTAACCTGGACTCTGACTACCATTAACCCTAGTTCGAAACATCACCCTAAACCTAAACCTAATCCTAAAACAAGGCTTATCCCTAAATGTAACCCCTAATTTTAACCCTAATTCTGACATTATCCATGTCTCTAACAAAAGCCCTAATGTAACTTAAAACCTAGCTCTAATTTAAGACCCAACCCTAGCTTTAACACTAACACAAATCCTAAACCTATCTCTTACCCATACCCTAAAGTAATCCTACCTTTAATCCTAGAACTAACCCTAAACCTAACCCCAACCCTAACCATAAACCTGGCCCTTAAACTATCTCTAATTTTATCCATTACACTAACCCTAACCCTAAACCTAATGCTAACCCTCAGCCTGACCCTAGCTAACTCAAGCCCAATTCTAAAGCTTAACCTAAACCAAATTCTAACTCTGACTCTGACCATAATAATACCCATACCTCTAAACCTGACCATAACCCTCATTCTAATCTTTATACTATACGTAGCCATAAACCTATTCAAAAAAGTTATCCCTAACCATAACCCTATACATGACATTCGCCCTAGCCCTAATGCTAGCAATAACCCTAACAAAATCCCTAGCACTAATCATAGGCCTAATAGTAGCTTTAATCATAAAATAACCCCATCCCTAAACTTAATTTTAACCCTCACTCTAGCCCTGAACCGAGCTGTAACATCATAACTTACCCTTACCCTAACCCTGCCCCTAAACCTAGCTCTAACCCTATCACTAACCATAAGAAAAATCCTAACCCTAATGGTAACCTTAGACATATCCCTAACTCTTTCGCTAATAAAAACCCTATTCCTATAATTATGCCTAACACTATCCCTCATTCTAGCTATAAACCTATCCCAAACCCTAATCATAATCCTGACCCTTATTCTGTCTAAAACACTAACCCTAGGTCTAAATTTGACCCTAACCCAAGACCAAACCCTAACACTCTATACCAGTTACCTTATACCTAAACCTGACCTTAACACTAGCCTTGAACCTAAACCTAATCTTAAATATAGCCTTAACTCTAGCCCTAGGCCTAAAAATAAAAAAAATCCTAGCCATAATAATAACCCTTAAACTAACACAATACTAACCCTAACCGTAGACAAAACTTAGTGCTAATTCTGGCTTTAACCTTAACCCTAACTCTAACCTGAACACTGACTTTGCATTTAACACTAAGGTATCTTTAAACCTGACTGTAACTAAAAACCTAAACCTAAGCCTAATCAAGATATAACCCTAACACTACAACTAGCCCTAATCATAATTCTATGTTTTGCATTACCTATAGCCCTAAACCTATGCCTTAACCTAACACAAAACCTAGAGCAAATTCTAGGCCTAAACTTATCCATAGCATAACCTTAACCCTAACTCTAGACCTAATCCTAACACCAACCATAGCTTTCATTCTAAAGCTTACTCAATGCCCAACCCTTACCCTAAGTATAAACAGACCTATCCCAAAATCTAACCATACCCTAAAATTTACTCTGTCCCTAAACCTAGCTCTAAACCTATCCATTACCCTAACCTTAAACATAACCCTATTGATAAACCTAGCCATAACCCTATTTCTAACCATAACCCTAACAACCACCACCACCACCACCACAACAACAACAACAACAAACTAACCCTAGACATTACCATAAACCTAACACTCACTGTAGCCCAACCCTAACTAAAATCCTAACATGTACCAAAAACCTAAACCTAACCATGCCTTAACCTTAACCCTAAAACTAAATCAAACCCAAATCTTAAACCTAAACCTACATCTAACCATATCCATACCTTAACTTTTATCCTAAACCTAATGATAACACTAGTCTAACCATAAACTTACCATTATCCTATTTCTACACCTAATACTGAACCTAAACCTTGACCTAGCACTAGTCTAATTCTTGCTAAATTCCTAAACCATACCATAAACAAATCTTTGCCCAAACTCTAACCCTAATTCTAGCCCTAATCCTAATCATAACTTTAGCCCAAACTCTAGCTCTAAATCTGTCCATTACCCAAAACATAACCCTGAACATTATGCTAACCCTAGCCTTAACCCTAACATTAACTATATCTCTTTCTCTGATTCTAACCTAAGCCCTTATCCTAGTCCTAAAACTTAATCAACCTATGACCCTTACCCTTAATCTAAATGTAAAAATCCCTTAAGCCTAACACTAACCCTAACCTTGGTCCTAATCAAAAACTTAATGCTAGCCTTAACCCTAGCTCTAACCCCACTTGTTACCCTAACCCTAACCGTAAAAATCATAATAACCCTAGCCCTAACCCTGAAACTAATTTAAGTATAACTATAAACCTAACCCAAGACCTAATCATAAACCTATTCCTTGCTGTAGTCCTAACCCTGGCTCAAACCCTAAAAGTTATGCTAAACCTAACATTAACCCTTGTCCTTAACTTAGACCTAATTTTACCCAAACATGTAAATCTGTCCATTACCCTAACCCCAATGATAACCCTAGCCCTAAACCTAATACTAACACTAACCCTAGTCCTAACCCTAAACCTAACCCCAGCCTTGAAACTAAGCCTAAGCCAAACTCTAGCCCTAATCCTAAACATAACCCTAGCCCTAACCCTAGCTCTAAACCTTTCCATTAACCTAAAAATAACCACAAACCTAATGCTAACCCTAGGACTAACCCCAACCCTATTCATTAATCTAAACCTAACCTGAACCCTAAACCTAACCCTACCCATTACCCTCAAACTAACTGTAACCCTAGAGGTAACGTGAGCTCTAAACCTAAACCTCCACCTCAATCAAAACCTTACCCCTGACCATTATAATATTCCTAGGCCTAAACCTAAACCTTATCCAAAACGTAACTCTTACACTAGATGTAGACATAAACCTGACCCAAATATAATCTTTAACCACAACCCTAGACCTGATATTAAACCTAGCTCTAATTCTTGCCATGACTCTAACACAAATGCTAGTCCTCATCCTAGCCCTAAACCTAGCCTTGATCCTAACTCAATCTCTAACTCTAGACCTATCTGTAATTTTATCCCTCACCTTATTTCTGAACCTAAATATAACCCCATGCCTTCTCCTAAATCTACCTCTCACTCTAACCCCAGACTTAACTCTTACACAAATTCTAGATTTGATGCTAGCCCTAATGTTTTCCTAACTGTAACCCTAACACTAGCACTAAAACAAATTCTAACTGCCTCTAGCCCTATTCTGATTTCTCACCCTATCTCTTATCATAACCTTAAAAATTGCTCTAACCTTAGCCCTAAATTTAGCCCTATCACTAACCCTAGATCTATCCATAACTCTAAATCTAACCCTAACCCTAAAACTAGCTGTACCACTAATGCTAATCCTAAAACTAGCCGTAACCTAATCCTAGCCCTGAATAAAAACCCAGTCACAGCTCTAACCATAAACCTGAACATAAACCAAAATATAACCCTACACCTAACCCTAACCCTACCTCTCATTTAACTTCTACTCTAACCCTAAAACTAACCTTGACCCTGACACTGACCCTAACAATAACTCTAGCTCTCAGATCACTCTAAAAATATACCTAACAATAAAACTTGACCTAGACTTTACCCTACCCCTAAAAGTAGCCCAAATAATAACCATAGTTCTTACATTAGTGTAAACCCTAATTCTACCTTAACTGTAAATATAAGCCTAAATTAGACCCTAACACTACCCCTAACCATAAAACTAATCCTAAAACTTGCCTTACCCCTTGATCTGGACATAAAACAAAACAAAGCCATAGCCCTAACCCTAACCCTTAACCTAAACCAAATGCTAACCCTACACCTAGCCTTAACCCAAACTCTAAAATTAACCCTGACCCTGAAGTGGACACTATAAATAATCCTATCTCTAAACATCATCCTAACATAAAATTAACTCTAACACTAGACCTAGCCTTAACCATAATATTAAACTAGCCATAATTATAACCCTAGTTACTACATTGGTAGTTGTCCTAATTCTAGACCTAACTCTAACACAAATTCTATCCCTAATCTGAGCTCTAATGTGAGTTTTAACCCTAATCTTAACCCTATCAATAGCCCTTACCCTAACCCTAACACTAGCCTAACCCTAGCTCTAACCCTAAAACTTAGCCTAAGCCAAACCCTAACCTAAATGATAACTCTAGTCCTAACCCTAATTCTTAGCCTAACTTAAATTGTAACCATATTTTTAGTCTTAACCCTAGCCCTTATTCTAGCTCTAATACAAACCATGACTCTCATCTGATACTAACAGTAATGCTAGGTCTAAATCTGACCCTATACCTAAACCCTAACACTAGACATACCATTTACTGATACCTATATCTAAGCCTGACTATACCTAGACCCAAAGCTAATCCTAAATATAGCTATAACTCTAGCCCTAGACCTAAACAACTACCTAGCCATAGAAATAACAATAACCTTTAACCTAAACCAAATATTTATCCTATCCCTAGACCTAAACCTATTCCAAATTCTGGCTCTAACCCTAAACCTACTACTATCCCAAACACTGATCCTGATTCTAACACTGAAATATGCTTTAAACTAGACCTCGACATAATCTTAACCCTAAAATCAATCCTAAACATAACCCTAGCTCTTATGTTACCCATAGTATTAACTATACCCCTAAACCTAACATAAAACCTAGCCCTAATCCTAGGCTTAAACTTAGCTCCAAGCATAAGCCTAAGCCTAACCCTAGCCCTAACCCTAACCCTAACCTGACCTTAGACCTAACACTAGCTCAAAGCCTAACCCTTACACTAAATCTAACCCTAACCCTATTCTGAAAACTACCCCTACCCTAGCTCTAATCCTATCACTAACGCTAGCCCAAACTTTTGATCTAACCATATCCATTACCCTAACCCTAATATTAACCCTAATTAAAACCCTACTCCTAACACTGAAGCTAACTATAACTATAAATGTGAACCTAGACCTAAAACTAAACCTAACACTTGCCGTAGCCATAACCCTAGCTCAAACACTAAACCTTACTCTAACCAAACCATAATCCTTGCCTTAAACCAAACATTTACCCTAAGCCTAACACTTACCATAAACTAAAACCTAGCCCTGTCCCTAAACCTAAGTGTAAAGTTAGAATTAAACTAAACTATAACCTAGCTCTCTCTCTAGCTATAAATCTATCCATTACACTAAACATAGCACTAACCCTTATGCTAACCATAACCTGATCTCTAAACCTAACCCATCCATTACCCTAAACCTTTACTGAAACCTAACCTAGGACTCTATTCAATACCCTAACTCTAAACATAATTCTAATGCTAATTCAAGCCCTAACCCTAAACTTTAACCTAAACATAATGCTAACCTGACCCTAAACCTAATAATAACACTAACTCTAATGCTGTCCTTTAACCTAAACCTAACCCTTACACTAGACCTAGCCATAAACTGACCCTAAAAAATCCTTTACTATAACTCTAGACCTGATATTAGTCTAGCACAAGTTCTAGCCCTAAACCTATCAGAAAACTTACCCCTCATCCTAGTCCTTATCCTAGCCTTAATTCTAAACTGAACTATAACCCTAGGCCTAATTCTAATTCAAACCCTCACCCTAGCTCTAAACCTAGCTATAACCCCACCTATTCCTCTAAACATAACCATAAACCCAATGTTAACCTTTACCCTAGCCCAACCCCTAGGCCAAACTCTAACACTAACCCTACACCTAAACCGAGGTATAACCCCACCCTTTCTGCTAAACTTAACTCTGTTGAGAGCCACTGCAAAAGGGGGCCCAGCAAACTTTCAGCTGCCAGCAAACTTCCAGCTGCCAGATGACGATTGGCTCAGAGCGGCCCCAGCAACATCCAGCTGATTGACTCCTCTGCGGTGATGTTCATTGGGCTGTTTTCCTGCCATTTCAGACCACGGAGCTGCTCATTGGGGGACTTCTTTGTCTCTGCTCACGCGACCCAGCCAATCAGACTCAAGAACGGGTGGATATTGGGAGGTGGTGAGGCTTGTGTTGGTGTAAGAGGCTTGTGGAAAGCCGGTGGTGGCAGTTGAGCTCTGAAGGTTTTTTCCTGAGGAGTTGTTTTGTTTGGCATGTGTGGTTCTATAAATAAAGTTAGTTTCTTTGGACAAGTGGCTCCTGAATTGTGCCCAGCCAGACTGCGGCAAACCCTAACCTTAATGTTAACCCTAACCCTAGCCCAAACCCTAGGCCTAACTTTAACAATAACCTTACCCCAACCCTAGCCCTAATTTAGCCATAACCCTAACCTTAACCTTAAAACTCTAATTCTTGCCCTAGCCATATCTCTAGGTCTAACCATATTTCTTATAATAACCCTTACCCTAGTCCTAACCTTAGTCATAGCCCTAACCTTAGATCTAACTCATACTCTAAATCTAATTCGAACCCTAAGCCTACCTCACCCAAAGAATAGCTCTAACCCTGATGCTAATTCAAAATCTAGCCTAAAACTAGCCCTAGCCCTTGCCCTAAAACAAAAATGAAACTTATCCTTACCCTAACTTGTAACTTAAACCGAAGCAAAACTCTACACCTAGCTCTAACTTTAGCCTTAATTCGAATCCTAAACATAACCCTGAAACTAAACCTTAACCTCACACTTACCATAACAATAACCCTTGCTCTAAAGATATCCTAACCCTAAACTTAACAATAACACTAGTCCTAGCTCTAACCCTAACTCTAAAACTAGTAATAATTATAACACTAGTTCATATATTAGATATAGCCCTAACCCTAGCCCTATCCAAACCCAAAACTTAGCCCTAATTCGAGCCTTAATCTTGGATTTAAATTCTAACCCTAACCCAAAACCTAGCTCTAAATCTTACCTTAAGCCTAGCCAGATTCCTAACCATAATCCTAGACCTATCGATAGCTCTAACCCTATCCATTACACTAAATATAACCATAACCCTAATGGTAACCCTAGGCCTAATCCCACCCTTATCCCTAATCTTTAACCTAAACCAAACCTGAACCCTAAACCCAATGCTATTATTAAACTAACCCTAACTCTAATGCTAATTAGAGCCCTAAACCTAAACTTTAACCTTACCCAAACCCTAACTTCGACCCTTCCTGTAATAAGTTACTTATTTCTATACATAAATCTAAGCCTTACCCTAGACTTAGCCAGAGTTCTAACCCAAACCCTAGATCGATCAAACACTTACCTAAACTGTAAAAATAAGTCTAAACTAAATATTAGACCTTACATCTAACTCTAACCTTTATACTAGACCTAGAAATAAATCTAAGCCTAAAATTATCCCAGATCATAACCATAGACTTGACATTTGCCCTAGTTGTAATCCTAGCCCAAACCTTATCATAAACCATTAGATCTAATTTTAGCCATAAACCTAGGTATAATGTTATCTCCTACCTTAGTTCTAGACCTAACTGTAGATCTAATCTTAACTCTAAATTGAACTCTAACCCTTAGCCTAAACCTAACCCTATCACTAACCCTAAATCTAATGCTAATCTTAAAATTAACACTAACCATAGTCCTAGCCTTAAAACAAATGTGATCCGTAATCCTAACTTTAAAACTTAAACTAAACAAAAACCTAACCCTACACCTAGCCCTAATCCTAGCCCTAATTCGAGACCAAAACCTAACCTTAAAGCATACCCTGACTTAAATTTGACCCTTAAACTAACTCTAGCTCTAAATATCACCCTAACCCTAACCCTAACCCTAACACTAGACCTAGTCCTAACCTAAATCCTATAAGTAGCCCAAATTGTAACGCTAGTTGGTACATTGGCAATAACTCTAAACCTAGTTCTAACTTTAACCAAAACTTAGCCCTAAACCGAGACCTAACCTAGCTTTAACCCTTACACTAACTCTAACATTAGCCCTAACCCTAACACTAAACATAGCCCTAACCCTAGCTCTAACCTTATCCCTTACCCTAAGTTAACCTAACTTAATGCTAATTTTAGTCTTTACCATAATCCTTACTTTAACCCACACCCTAACCCTATTAGTAGTCCTAACCTTAGCCCTCATTTTGTCTCTAACAATAATCAAAGCTTAACACTTATCTGATTCTAAAGGTAACCATAGATCTAAACCTGACCTTAACCCTAAACTGAACCCTAACACTAGAACTAGCTATAAACTTATACCTAAACCTAACTCTAAAACTAGCCCTAACTCTAACCCTAACCATAGTTCTAATTGTATCCCTTACCCTAAATCAAACCCTATCCTTAATGCTAACACTAGTCCTAACCCTGATTCTTAGACTAAATCTAACCCTACACCTAAACATAGCTATAACCCCACCCTTTCTCCTAAACTTAACCCTACCACAAATTGTAACTTTATTACTAGTCTTATCCCTAGCCATCACTCTAGTTATAACCATAACCCAAACACTGACATCTGCTCCTTATTCTGACCCTAACTATAAACCAAACCCTAACATGAGCCCTTAAGCCTATACCTAAACCTAACCCTCACAATAGCTTTAGACATAAACCTCATCATAAATCTAGCCATATCTCTCAACCAAGACCTAAACAAAAATCTAACCCTAGCCCTCATGATAACCCTTAACCTAACTGAAACACTAACTTTACCTCTAGACCAAATCAATCAGAATTTAGGCTATAACTCTAACCCTAATTTTAATCCAAATACAGACCCTAACATTGACACTAACTTAGCTTTAAAACTGACCCTAAAAGAAACATAAACCTAACAATAGACGTAGCCATAACCCTAACCACAGCCCTAGCCCTTACATGCCAATAGAACTAACACTAGCTCTAAACCTAACACGAAATCTAGCTCTTATCCTAGGTCTAAACCTAGCCCTAAGCATAACCCTAATCCTAACCCTATCACTCACACTAATCCTAACCATTATCTTAGACCTAACCCTAGCTACAACACTAACCCTAACCCTAAAACTCTTACCATACCCATCATCCTAATCTTAATCAGAATCCTAAACCTAAACCTATCCAATACCCTAAACCTAACTCTACCCCTAATGCTAATTTGAGCACTAACCCTAAAACTTAACATAACCCAAAACCGAAACCTGAAGATGACCTTAAAAAACACCTAATTCTAAACCTTATCCTTACCTTAAACATTACCGTTATACAAGATCTAGCGATGAAACGAACTCTAAAACTACCGCTACCATAAACCTAAACCTGCCATTATCCCTATTTCTAAATTTGCCCTAAACCTAACAAAAATCCTAGCCCTCATTTTACTTATTTATTTATTTATTTATTTTATTTTACTTATTTATTATTTTTATTGTTGGTCGTTCCAAACATTACATAGTTCTTAATACATCATATTTCACAGTTTGATTCAAGTGGGTTATGAACTCCCAACTTTACCCCGTATACAGATTGCTGTATCACATCAGGTACCCTTCCATTGATTGACATATTGCCTTTCTAGCGTCTGATGTATTCTGCTGTCTGTCCTATTCTCTACTATCCCCTTTCCCCTCCCTTCCCCTCCCCTTTTCTCTCTCTATTCAACCTTTAAAAAACAAATACCAAATGACCCCTTTGATATAAGGGGAGTAAACAAGGACACGGTAGGGACAAAGAGTTTGAGAAGAAGCCCTCATTTTTGTACCAAATCCAGGTTAATCCTAACCCAATACTAACCCTATCCCTAAACCTAATTCTAATCATTGCCCTAGCCCTAAACCTAGTTATAACCCCATCTCTTACACTAAACCTAACTCTAAATCTTACCCTAAACATAGCCCTAATATTAGGCCTAACCCTAACACTAATCCTAAATCTAGGATTAGTTTATCCCTATCCATAACCCTAAGCCTAGCCTTAAGAATCTAATTCTCATTTAGCACTATTTTTAGATCTAACCCTACCCCTTACCATAACCTTAGCCTTAGCCCTAAAATATAACTGAGCTAAAGCCCTTAATCCTTAAATTAAACCAAATCCTAACATTACATCTTGCCCTAAGCCTACTTAGAATTCAAGTCCTATCCCTAACCTAAAACTAATTCTGAACCCTACTCTGAACCTAACACTAACCCTAGCTAAAAACATCATCCAAAACTTAAACCTAACCCTAAAACTAGATTTAGCCCTAACTTTAACCCTAAAATTAGCCCTAATCATAACCCTAGTTCTTACAGTAGCCATATCTCTAACACTAGCCCTAACAAAACCAAAAACTTAGCCCTAATCTGAGCCCCAAACCTAGCTTTAACCCTATCTCTAACCCTCATTGTAGCTCTAAACCTTACCCTAAATTTAATCCTTACACTAACCTTAAACGTAACCCTAATCCTAGACTTAACCCTAGCTCTAACCCTATCCAATACCCTAACCCAAACGCTAACCCTAATTCTAACCCTCAGCCTAATCCTAATTATTCCCTAACCCTAACCTACCCATTATCCTCAACAAAACCCTAACTTTATACCTAACCTAATACTATACATAGATGTAACAATAACCCTAAAAGTAGCCCTAATTGTAACCCTAGTTCTTACATTAGCCATAAACCTAAAGCTAAAACAAACCTTGCCCTAATCAGAGCCCTAACGCTAGCTTTAACTCTAACCCTAACCCTAGCCCTAACCCTAAGTTTAGCCCTAAGCCTAGCACTAACCATGTCTCTTACCCTAAGCCAAACTCTAATTTTAAAGCTACCTAGTCTAAAACAAATTCTTAGCCTAACCCCAACCCTAACTCTCATTACTCGTTCTAACACCAGCCCTCAATCTATCTCTATCTCTATCCCAAATCCTAAATCTAACCCTGACCTTTTTTCTTACCCAAACACTAATCATAGGTCTAAATCTGACACTAACCCTAAACTGACCTCAAACATTGGTGCTACCTGTAACCCTATACCTATACATAACCCTAAAACTAGAGCTAGACCTACACCTAATCTTTCATCTAAAGATAACTCTAGCCTTAGCCCTAAAAAAACCCTAGCTCTAGCCCTAACAATAACTCTTAACCTAACCCAAACACTAAACCTATTTCTAGACCTAACCCTATTCCTAATGCTGGACCTAATCATAAACTTAACCCTAACCTGAACACAGATTGTTACCCTAACACAAACCCTAGCTCAAAAAATTTTTCTAACTCAGAACCTAACCCTAAACTAGACCTGGCCTTAATACTAATGCTAAAATTAGCCATTACCATAGGTCAAACTCTACCTCTAACTCTATCCATAATCCTAATCATAACCCTAACCCTAATGCTAACCCTAACCCTAACCCTAAACCTGACTCTAACCCTTAAACTTGTCCTAGTGCAAATCCTAGCTCAATCCCTAAACCTTAAATATAACCTAAAACTAACACTAACCCTTGGCCTAAACCTAACCTTAACCTTAACACTAAGCCTAATCCTAACCTTAACCTTAGCCATAACCCTAGCTCTAACTCTACCAATTACACTAGCCCTAACCCTAACCCCAATGATAACACTAGACCTAAACTTAAATCTACCCTAACCATAACCCTAACCCTAGAAAGCCATAAACGTAAACCTTGTCATAGACCTAACCCTAGCTCAAACCCTAACCATTAACCTAAACCTAATCCTACACCTATCCCTAACACAAAAATTAAGCCAAAACCTAATTCTAACCTTAAGATTAACCTAACATCAAACACTAATACCTTAAACCTAATGATAACACTATCCCTAATAACAACACTAACCTTGACTTAACGGTAACTATAATCTTCACATAACCCTAAACCTAACATTTACCCTAGTTCTGACCCTAGCTCAAAACCTAAATTGTTCCCTAAGCCTAACCCTAATGGTATCCCTTGGCCTAATCCTAATCCTAACTCTAACTCAAGCCCTAATACTAAACATAACCCTTGCCCTAACCCTAGTTCTAATTTTCTCCATTACCCTAAACCTAACCCTTACCCTAATGATAACCCTAGTCCTAAACCTAACCTTTTCACTAACTGTAACCCTATCAATTACCCTACACCTAACCTGAACCCTAAATCTAACCCTATCATACCATATCCCTAACCCTAATCCTAATTTGAGCCCTAATCTTAAATCCTAACCTAAACCAAACCCGAAACCTGATTCTAAAACTAATAATACCCCCTGCTCAAAACCTGACCCTTACTTTAAACCTAAACCTTACCCTAGACCTGTCCATAAATCTAACCCTCAATTTGTCCCGAACCATAACCCTAAATCTTACACTAGCCCTAGCCCTAATTCTTGCCATAATCCTAAAACAAACCCTAGACCTCATTCTAGCCCTAAACCTAGCCTTATTACTAACCCAAAACATAATCTTAGCCCTAATCTTAATTCTAACCTTTCACCTAGCCCTAACACTAGGTATAACACCATCCCTTCCCCTAAACCTAACCCTATCCATAAACCTAAACCTAAGCCTAAAACTAGCCTTAACCCTAGCACAAAACCTAGGCCTAATCCTAGCCCTAATTTATCTCTAAATCTAACATAACCCTCTTTCTAAGAGTAACTCTAACTCTTGCCCTAGTCGTATTCCTAGTTCTAACCAAAACCCTTATCATAACTTGTCCTAACCTTAGCCCTAACCTAAGCCCTATGCTAAGTTTTACATCTAACACTAACTCTAAGTGTAACACTAAATCTAAGCCTAAATCTCACACTAACACAAGCTGTAACACTAACTCTAATCCTAAAACTACCCCTAACCTAGCCCAAGCCATACAAAAAAACAGAGCCATAGCCCTAACCTTAACATTTAACATAAACCAAACCCTAAGCCTACACATAGCTCTAAACCTAGCTCTAATCAAGTCTTATCCCTAACCCTAAAACTAATTCTGACCCTTACTCTGACACTACACTAACTCTAGCTCTAAACATCACTGAAAACCTAAACTGAACCCAAACACTAGACCTAGCCCCAACCCTAACCATAAAACTAGCTCTAATAATAACCCTAATTCTTACATTAGCTGTAGCCCTAACCAAAGCACTAACCTAAACCAAAACCTCTCCTAATCACAGCCCTAACACTAACTTTAATATTAACAGTAACTGTAACCCTAGCTCTAACTCTTACCCTAAATGAGATGCTAACCCCAACCCTTGCAATAACCAAAAACCTAACCCTAACCACAGTCCTAATCCTAACAATAACCCTAACCCTAACCCTAACTCTAATCCTATTATTACCTTAACCCTAAACCTAACCCTAATGCTAACCCTAGGATAATCCCCACCCTATTCCTAACCCTAAATCTATCCATTAAACTAAAATTAACCTGAACCCTAAACCTAACCATATCCATTAACCTAATCCTAACACTAAACCTAATGCTAATTTAAGCCCTAACCTTAAACATTGACCTAATTCAACCCAGAACTCTGTACCTTTCCCAATAATGCCACTAGCTCTAAACATTACCCTAAACCTTAAACTAACCCTTACACTTTACCTAGCCATAATCATAACACTAAAACTGTCTCTAATCATAACCCTAGACCTGATATTAGCCTGAGACCTAATGAATCCCTTATCCTAACATAAACCCTAGCCCTAATCTTACTCCTAAACTTAGATTTAATCTTTATCCTAACAGTAACCCTGGTTCTAACTCTAATTTAACCCTCGTCCTTGTTCTAAACCTAGCAATAACATCATGCCTAACCATAATCATAACCCTAACCCTAGCCCTAAACCTATGCTTTACGTTAATACTAACCCTAGTTCTGATCCTAGCCCTAATGAAGCCCTAACCCTAAACCTACCAAATCCTAATCCTAAGACTAACTCTAATTCTCAACCTAGCCCTATACGTAGTTCTAACCCTATACCTTATGATAACAAAAACCCTATTCCAAACTCTATCCATAACCTAGATATAACCCTAACTCTAAATCTAACCCTAACCATAAGCCTAAACCGTACCCTAACACTAGCTCTTACACTAACGCTAATTTGAAAACAAGCTCTGAAACTAGCCCTAGCCCTCAAGCAAAACTGAGCCATAGCACTGACACTAACACTTAACCTAAATTATAGCCTAACCCTACACCTAGCCCTAACCCTGGCCCTAATTCAAGTTCTAACCCTAACTTTAGAACTAATACTAACCCTGACTGTAACATTAACAGTGACTCTTGTTTTACATATTACCATATCCCTATACCTGATGTTTACACTAGACCTCGCCCTAAACCTAACCCTAAAACTAGCCTTAAGATTAATGCCAGTTCTTACATTAGCCATAGCATTAAACTTAACACAAAACCTAACTGTAACCCAAGCCCGAATTCTAGCTTTAACCATAATCCTAACCCTGGCCCTAACCCTAATCCTATCCCTAGTCCTAAACCTAGTTTTAACACTATCACTTACCCTAAGCTAAACCCTCAACCTATTGCTACTCTAGTCTAAACCCTAATGTTAAGCCTACCTTGAAACCCTAAATTTATGACCAGTCCTAACCCTAGCCCTCATTCCAGCTCTAAACTTAACCCAAACCCTAACAATAACTCTGACACTTATTCTCACTCTAACACTAAAGATAGGTTTAAACCTGACCCTAACCATTATTTATAACCTAACACTAGCCCTACCAGTATTCATATAACTAAACTTAACACTAACACTAGCCCTAGACCTAAACTTAATTCTAAATATAGCCATAACCCTAGCCGTAGCACTAACAATAACCCTTAGCCTAAACCAAACACTAACCCTACCCCTAGACCTAACCCTAGTCATCATTCTGGACCTAACCCTAAACCTAATCCTAATCTGAATCCTGACACTTACCCTAACAAAAACCCTAGCTCTAAACCTGCTCCTAATACCCATCCCCCCAAAAAAAACTAACCCTAACACTAGACAAAGCTTAAATCTAGACATAACAATAACTCTACCTCTTAAATTACTAATACACCTAACACTAGCCCAAAACTTCACAAAAAACCTAACAATAATTATAGCTCGAAACCTAATCCTACGCATAACTCTAACCCTAAATGTATCCCTAACCCTCACCCTAACCCTCGTCCTAGCCCCAACACTCATCTAGCCCTAACCCTAGCTCATACCCTTAATCTTACCGTAAACATAACCCAAACACAAAATCTCACCCTAACCCTAGCCCTAATCCTAAAGATAACCATAGCCTTAACCCTAGAACTAACTCTATCCATTACCTTAAAAATAACTATAAACCTAATGCTAACCCTAGCCCTAACCCTAATCATATCCCTACCCTAGCCCTGACTGTAACCCTAACCCTCACTCCAGCCCTAACCCTGGCTAAATTCCTAACCTTTAAACTTAAGCTTATCCTAACACTAACTGAAGGCCTAACCCTAACCCTAACCCTAGCCGTAATTCTAAATTGAATCCTAGCCATAATCCTAGCTAAAACCCAACCTATTAACTTAACCCTAAACTTAACCATAATTATAACACTAGATCTAAAGCTAAACATACCCTAAACCTAAACATAAACCTAACACTAGAACAGTGAACCTAACCCTAATCTTAACCCTAAGCTTGCTCAAATCCTTACCCTAACCCTAAACCTAACCCTAACACTAACCTAAATGTATCCCTAATTCTAATGTGAAATCTAATCCTATTACCTAAAGCTAAAGATAACCATAGCCTTAACCCTAACACTATCCGTTATGATAAGCCAAACCTAACACTAACCATGACCATAACCGTAGCACTAACCTTACCCTAGTACTAACTCTTTATCAAACCCTAAATCATTCCCGAAACCTAATTTTAACTCTAACCCTCCCCCTAACCCTGACACTAACCCTAACGTTAGCCCCAATCTTACATATAACCCTAGCCCTAACCCTCAGTCTAACCCTATAAATTACCCTAACAATACCATAACGCTAACACTAACCCTAGGCCTAACCCTAAACCTATAGAATACCACAACCATATCCATTACTTTAAAGCTAACCTGAACCCTAATACTAACCCTATTCATTACCCTAAACCTAACTCTAACCTTGATACCAATTCAAGCTCCAAACTTAAACTTTATCCTTACCCAAACCCGAAGCCTGACCATGACCCTTATAATATGCCTAAACCTGACCTTTTCCCTAAATGTAACACTTAAATTTCACCCAGCCATAACCTAACCCTAAGTCTATCCCTAACTGTAAACCTAGACCACATTAGCTATAACTCTAATTTCTGCCCTAAACCTAACACAAAATGTAGCCCTAATTCTAGTGTAAAACCCAGCCTTATTCCTAACCCAAACCATAACCCTAGCCCTAACCCTGAAGCTAATTGCAAAACTATTTCTAACCCTAACCACAGCACTGAAACAAAACAGAGTAACAAGCCTAACATTAAACCTTAACTTAAACCAAACACTATCACTACACGTAGAACTAACCCTAGCCCTAATTCAAGACCTAATCCTAACTGTGAAAATAATCCTGACCCTGACCCATATTACAACACTCACCCTAGCTCCAAACAGCACCCTAAACTTAAACCAAACCCTGACAGTAACCCTAGCCCTAATTCGAGTCCTAACCCTAACCATAAAACTAACCCTGACCTGACTTATATCCTAAAACTATCTCTAGCTATAAATATCAATCTAATATTAAACCTAAGCATAACACTAACCCAACACTAATTCATTGCCATTACCCTAGCCTTAAACCTTACAATAAAACTAGCCCTAATGTGAGCCCTAAACCTAGCTTCAACACTAAACATAACCCTAAACCTAGCCCTAAATTACGTCTAAACCTATCCCTTACCCTAAGCAAAACCCTAACCCTAATGGTAATCCTAGACCTATTCTTAATTGTTAGGCTATAAATAATTAATCCTATTAATAGTCTAATCCTATATCTCATTTTAGCACTAACCCTATTTAAACCCTAAACCTAACCCTTACCCTTATTCTGACAATAACACAAACCCGAGGTCTAAACCTGACCCTAACCCAAAACCAAACCCTAACCCTAGCCCTACTTGTAAACTTATACCTAAACCTAACCCTACCATTATCCCTAGATCTAAACCTAATTCAAAATCTACACTTAACTCTACCCTTATTCTGACCCTAATAATAACCCTAGGTTTAAACCTGACCCTAACTCTAAACTGAACCCGAATACTAGCCCTATGGGTAACCCTATACCTAACCTAACCCTAAAACTCGACCTAAACAAAAACTAATTATAAATAAAGACAGAAATCTAGCTCTAGTCTTAAACAAATAATTAGCCTTAGCCTTCAAGATAACCCTTAACCTAATCAAAACACTATCTCTACACTTAGACATGAACCTAGTCCTAATTCTGGCAAGTTAACCTTAGCCAAAACACTGACCCTTCCTGTAACAAAAATCCTAGCTCTAAAGTTTATGCTAACCCAAAATATTGCAATAACCCTAACACTAGACCTAGCCATAACCCTAACTCTAGGTCTTACATTACCTATAGCCCTAATATTAGTCCTAATTCTCACATAAAACCTAGCCCTAACCATAGCCCTAAGCATAACTCTAATCCTAAACCTAGACCTAACCCTAATCCTAACCCTTGCCCTAAAACTAACCCTAGCAAAAACACTAACACTTACCCAAAACATAATTCTAGCCATAACCCTGACACTAATCTTAGTCCTAATCCTAACCATAATCAAGGCCAAAATCTACCTCTAACTCTATCCATTACCCTAACCATAACCCTAAACTTAAAGCTAACCATAGCTCTAAACTTAACCCTAACTCTAAACCTAGAGATCACACTAAACCTAACCATTACCCTATTTCTAATCATAGCTCAAATTCTAACATGTACCCTAATCCTAAACCTAACACTTAACCTAGGCTAAACCCTAACCCTAACCCTATCACTAGCCCTAATCTATTCCATAAACCTATCCATAAACCTATTTATTACCCTAAATATAAGCCTAACCCAAATGCTAACTCTAGGCCTAAATCTAAATCTATCTCTAACACTGACCCTATCCGTTATCTAGACCTAACCTGAACACTAAATCTAACCCTATTAATTACTCTAACTTAATCCTTTCCCTAATGCTAATTTGAGCCCTAAACTTAAACCATAATCTAAAAAAAACCCTAAACAAGACATTGAAACTAATAATACACCTAGCTTTAAATGTGACCCTTTCCCAAAATCTAATGCTTACAATAGACCTAGACAAAAACCTAACCTTAACATTATTTCTAAACGTATCCCTAGAAGTGACATTAGCCATAGACCTCATTCTTGCCCTAAACCTAACACAAACACGAGCCCTCATCCTAGACCTAAACCTAGCCTTAATCCCAACCATAACCCTAACCTTAGACCAATCTCTAATTTCAACCCCCACCTTAATTCAGAACCTAGTTATAACCACATCCCTTCCCCTAACCATAAACCTAACCCTAAAACTAACCCGAACCCTAGCCCTAACACTAAAACTATCTCTAATTCTAGATCTAACTTAGTGCTAAAAATAATTTTAACTCTAACCCTACCACTAAGACTAACCCTAACTCTTGCTCTTGACCTATTTCTAGTACTAAATCTATCTGTTACGATAACCCTAACACAAGCCCTAACATAACCCCTGAAAATAGCACAAGTTCTAACACTAGATCTAACCATAACTCTGAGTATAAACCTAAACCTAGGCCTGAACCTCACACTATCACTAGCCCTAACACTATCACTAATCCTAAAACTATCTCTAAAACTAACTGTAGCTCTTAATCAAAACTGAGTCTTAGTACTAACCCTAACACTAACCTAATGTAACCTCAGACCTGACATTAGATCTAGACCGAATTTTTGCCCTAACCCTAACACAAAACCTAACCCTATACCTACCCATAACTCTATCCTTATTTTGAGTGTTATCCATAACCCTAAAACTAACACTGACCTTGACTCTGACTCTAACACTAACCTTATCTCAAATCATCACTCTAATCATTACCTAACCCTCACATTAGACCTAGCCCTAAACCTAACCCTAAAACTAGCCATAATCATAACCCTAGTTCTTACATTAGCCATATCCCTACCCTAGCCCTAATATAATTTAAAAACTTAGCTCTTACCCTAACTCTTACACTAGCTTTAATCCTAACCCTAACTCTAAACCTAATCCTAAACCTAGCCTTAATCCTAACCATAACACTAGCTCTAACTACAGCTCTAATCCAATCTATTACCTTAATCCTAACCCTAACACTAACATTAATCCTAGGATAACCCTAACTCTATCCATAAACCTAACTATATACATTACCCTAAACCTAACCTGAAACCTAAACCTAACCATATCCATTATGTAACCCTAAACATAATCCTAACGCTAATTTTAGCCCTAACCCTAAACCTTAACCTAAAATACCTAAATGTGACCCTGATACTAATAATACCCCTATCTCTATAAGTGACCTAACCCTCAACCTAACCCTTACACTATACATAGTCATAAACTTAAACCTACTAACCCTGAATCTATCCCTAAGCATAACTCTAAATCTGACATTAGCCCTAGCCCTAATGCTATCCCTTATGCTCAAAAAATCATAGCCCTAATCCTGGCCCCTAAACCTAGCCTTAAACCTAACCTTAACCCTAACACTAGGCCTAACATTAAAGTGAACCCTCACCCTAGCCCTTAACCTAGTTATACTATCATATCATGTCCTTACCCTAATTTTATATTTAGCCCTAAACCAAGGCCTAGCCCTAATACTAACTCTAGCTCTAACTCTATCTCTAATGATAATTTGAAAATAAGTCCTAACTCTAGCGATAGCTTTGAAGCAAAATGGAGCTACAGCACTAATCCTAACTCTTAATCTAAACCAAATCCTAACACTACACCTAGCCCTCACTCTAGCCCTAATTCAAGTCTTAAGGTTAACTGTGCAACAAATAATGACTTGGACACTGATCTTAAAACTAACCCTAACTCTAAACATCACCCTAATCCTAAGCCTAACCCAAACACTAAACTTAGCTCTAATCCTAATCCTAAAACTAGTAATGCATGTACTTACATTAGCAATATCACTAACCCTAACACAAACCTAGCCTTAATCTGAACCCTAATTCTAGCTTTAACTATAATCCTAAACCTAACCCTAACTCAAGCTCTAACCTATCTTTTATCACAAGCCAAACCCTCACTCTCATGTTAACCTAGTCCTAACCCTAATCCTTAGCCTACCCCAAAAGCTGATTATATTACTAGACCTAATCCTAGGTCTAATTCTATCTCTAACACTAACCCAAACCCTAAGTCTATTCCTAACCCTTATTATGACCCTAACACTAACCCTAGTTTTAAGCCTGACCCTAACCCTAAACCAAATATTAACATTAGCCATATCAGTAAACCTGTACCTAAACCTAACCATAACATTAAAACTGAACCTAAACTTAATACTAAATATAGCTACAACTCTAGCCCTATCCCTAAACAACAACCTAGCTCTATCACTAACAATAACCATTAGTCTAATGCAATGACTAATAATACCCCTAGAACTACTCTAGTAAAATTATGCTCATAACACTAAATCCAATGCTAACATGAACACTGACCCTTACCCCAACACAAACCCTAGCTCTAAACCTTATCCTAATCCAACTTACCCCAACACTAGACCTACCCATGACCCTGAACTTAAATTTAGCCATAACCATAATTCTAGTTCTTACACTACCCATAGTCCTAAACCATAAACCTCCCCCCAAACCTAGCCTTAAATGTAACACTAAAACTAGCTGTATGCCTAAACATAACCCTAGCCCTAACCCTCACACTTGCCTAGCCATAACTTTAGCTCAAACTCTAACTCTTACTCTAAATGTAACCCCAACCGCATCCTTGCCATTATCCTAACTGTAACCATAGCACAAATCCTACCTCATATTCTATCCATTACCTTAAATATAACCCTAACACTAATGCTAACCCTAGCCCTATATCTAACCCTAATTCTAGCCATAGCTCTGACTCTAACCTTAAACCTTGCCCTAGCCCTAACCATAAACACTTAATCTAAACCTAACCCTAACATTAACCCTAGGCTTAACCCTAATCCTAGTCCTAATCCTAACCTTAACCCAATACCTAACACTAGCACTTACCCTATTCATTACCCTAACTTTAAACCTTAACCTAAAGCTAACCCTAACCTGGACTTTGACCTAAATAATACACTCAGCTCTAAAACTGACCCTTACCCTAAACCTAACCAGTACACTAAACCTAGCCATATAACTAACCCTAACCATAACCATACACCTGGAATTAGTCCTATCTCTAATTCCAACCTTTACCCTAAAACAAAACCTAGCCCTCATCCTAGCCATAAACCTAGCCTTAATCCTAATCCAAACCCTCACCCTGGCTCTATCCCTAATTTTAACCCTCAACCTAGCCCTGAACCTAACTATAACCCCACCACTTCCCCTAAAATTAACCTTAACCCTAACAATTACACAAACCCTAACACTAGCTTTATCCATAGGCCTAACCTTAACAATTACCCTAATTAGCGCTAACCCTAGTGCTAATTCTAGCCCTAATTTAGCCTTAACTCTAACCCTACCACTAACCCTAGTCCTAAGACTAAATCATTCTCACCCTAGCCCTATTTCTATTTCTAACCCTATCCATTATCTTAGCCCCTAACCTTAGCCCTCATCATAGCCATAGCCCTAACCCTAGGTATAACCATAACTTTAATTCTAACCCTAATCCTAAGCCTAAACCTTACACTACCACTAGCCCTAACACCATTACTAATCCTAAAACAAACCCTAAACCTAGCCCTAGACTAAACCAAAACTGAGCCACTGCTTTTACCCTAAACCTTAACCTAAACCAAACCCTAATCCGATAACTAGCCACAACCTTTGGTCTAATTAAAGTCTTAGGCCTAAAAGTTACCATAGCTCTAAATATCAACCTAACCATAAAGCTAATGTTAAGACTAAACCAGCCCAAATCCCATGCCTAAAACTAACCCTAATCGTAAACCTAGTTCTTACATTGGCCATAGCCCTAACTCTAGCCTTAATTCTAACACAAAAATAGCCCTAATATGATCCCTAACACTAGATTTAACCGTAACCCTAACCCTAGTCCTAAACCTAACCCTAACTCTAGCTTTAACCATATCCTTTCCCCTAAGCCAAATCCTGTTTATAATTTTAACCCTAGTCCTAATCTTAATCCTTAGCCTAACCCAAACCCTAAACATATTACTAGTTCTAACCCTAGTACTCATTCTATCTTTAACCCTAAACCAAAACCTAACCCTTATCTTCACCCTTATTATGTTCACTAACACTAATTATAGGTCTAAACCTAAACTTAACCCTAAATTGAACCCTGAAATAAGCCTTATAGTAACCGTATACATAAACCTAACACTAACACTAGCTCTAAAACCAAAGCAAATCCTAAATCTAGTGATAACTTTAGCCCTTCACCTAATCAAAAACTTAGTCCTAGCTGTAACATAACCATTAACCTAAAATAAACACTAACCCTACCCCTAAACCTAACCTTGTCCTAATTCTGGCTTTTACCATAACCATAATTCTAACCTGAACACTGACACTACTTTTAAAAGTAAACCTATCTCTAAACCTGAACATAACCAACATCTAAACCTAACACTATACCTAGCCCTAACCCTAAACCTAAAACTAGCCTTAATCATTATCCTAGCTCTTATATTACCCAGAGCCCTAACCTTAGGCCTAAACTTAACAGAAAACCGAAACCTTATCCTAGGCCTAAACCTAACCTTTGGCATAACCATAACACAAACCATAGCCCTAGCCCTACGCTAATGATCGCCTTAGTCCTAACTCTAGTTCAAAACCTAACCCATACCCTAAATGTCAAGCAACACCTATCCCTAAAACTAACCTGAAAACTAACCCTAAATCTAACCTTAACCCTACCACTAAACCTAGCTCTAAATATACCCATTACCCTAAACATAACCCTAACTCCCTTGATAATCCTAGGGATAAATCTAACTAAAAAATAAATCCTAGTTTTAACCCTAAACCTCACCCTTACTATAGACCTATCCCTAGCTCAAACGCTAACCCTTACCATAAACCTAAAAATAACTATACCCTAACCCTAAGCCTAAACCTCAATCTAACCCTAACATAAACCTAAACCTACATCTAATCTTATTCATTACCCTAACCCTAACACTACCCCTAATGATGACCATAGCCCTAATCCTAAATGTAACCCTAACTATACTGTAACCTTATCCCTAGAACTAACCCTAAAACTAACCCTCACATTACCCCTAAACTTAGCTCAAAACCCAAACTTTACACTAAACATAACCCTAACTCTAACCCTAGATCTAACCCTAACCCTAACTCAAGATTTATTTCTAACCGTAACCTTAGCCATAACTGTAGCTCTAACCTATCCATTATCCTAACCATACCCTTAGGCTAATGCTAACTCTAGTCCTAACCCTAAACCTATTGCTAATCTTAACCTTATCAATTACCCCAAACCTAAAGTGAACCCTAAAAAATAAACCCATCATTACCCTAACCCTGACTTAAAGCTAATTAGAACCCTAATTCTAAACCCAAACCTCAAATAAACTCTAACCCTAAACTTTACCCTTATAAATACCCTAGCTCTAAAATGACCCTTACTCTAAAAGTAACCCTTACATTAGACCTAGACATAGAACATTCTAAATGTATCCCAAACTGTAACCCTAGACCTGACATTAGCACTAGCCCTAATTCTAGCCGTTAACCTAAATCAAAATGCAGCCATTTTCCTAGCTTTAAACCTAGCCTTAATCCTAACCCTAAAGCTAACATTAGGCCTAACCCTAATACTAACCCTATCCCTAATCTTAGCCCTAACCCTAGCCCTAATACTAATGGTAACTCTCACCCTTTCCTAATCTGTATTCCTTACTGGAACAATAAACCTAGCCTTAACCCTAGCCCTATCCTTAGCACTAGCCCTAAGTGAGATCTAACTCTAACTTTAAATCTAACTTTAAACCTAAACCTATACCTAAATCTAATACTAGCCCTAACCCTAATGCTAATCCTAAAACTACCCCTAATCCTTGTTCTAGCCCTAAAACAAAACCCAGACATATCCCTAAACATAACCTTTAACCTAAAACTAACCCTAAACCTAAACCTAAAATTAGCCCTAATTCGAGTTTTAAGCTGAATCTTAAAACTAACTCTGACTCTGAATCTGACCATAAAACTAACCCTACCTCTAAACATCACCATAATCCTAAACCTAAACTTAACACTAGACCTAGCCCCAACCTTAAACCTTAATTTTGCCCTAAATGTAACCCTGGTACCTACATTAGCCATAACCCTAATCCTAGCACTAACTATCACAAAACCTAGCCCTAATTAAAGCCCTAACCCAAGCTTTAAACCTAACACTAACCCTAAGCCTAGCCCTAATTATAACCATTACCCTAGCCTTAACCCTAGCTCTAACCCTATCTATCACCATAACTCTAACCCTAACACTAATACTCACCCTAGGCCTAAACCTAATTCTTTTTTTCTAATTCTAAACCTATCCATTACCCTAAACCAAAATTAAACGCTAAACCTCACTCTATTATTACCCTAACCCTAACCTTCATGCTAATTAAAGCCCTAAATTTAAACCATAACCTATACCAAACTCTAATAATGGCTCTGACCCTAATAATACTTCTAGCTCTCAACTTGACCTAAAACTAAACATAACCCTTGCATTACCTCTATCCATAAGCCTAACCCTAAAACTATCTTTAACCATAACTCTAGACCTGATATTAGTCTTAGCCCTATTACTAGCCCTACCCTAAAACAAACTCTAGCCCTCATTCTAGCCCTAAAAACAGTCTTAATAATAACCCTAACTCTAACCATAGGCCTAACGCTAATTCTAACCCTCACCCTACCTCTATACCTAGTTATAATGCCAATCCTTACCCTAAACTTAACCCTAACACTAAACCTAATGCTAGGCCTAAGATGAAAAATAATCATAGCCCTAATTCTAGCCCTAATTTAACCCTATACCTAACCCTAATCCTAGCCCTAAGATTAACTCTAACTGTCACACTAGCCCTATCCTTAGTTCTAACACTATCACTTACCATAACCCCAACCCTAGTTCTAACCGTAGCCATAAACCTTGCCCTGTCATATATTTCTAGCCGTAAACCTAGATCTATCCCTAACTCTAACACTAACACTAAGCCTAAGCCTAACATAAACACTAGCCCTGTTGAGAGCCACAGCTGAGGGGGCCCCAGCAAACATCTAGCTGATTGGCTCACAGCAGCCTCTGCAAACTTCCAGCTAATTTTCTCACCGTGGTCCCAGCAAACTTCCCACTGCCAGCTAATTGGCTCCTCTGTGGTGATGCTCATTGGGCTGTTTCTCTGCCCTTTCAGTCCATGGAGCTGCTTATTGGGAAACTCTTTTGGCTCTGCCCACGCCACCCCGCCAATCGGCCTGAAGAGCAGGAGGAGTAGCGGGTGAGAGGCTTTCCAGAAGCCAGTGGTGGCAGTTGCGCTCTGAGATAATTTCTGAAAAGGTCTTGTGGTGCAGTGTGGGTGTTCTAAAAATAAGTTTGTTTTTGCTTGACATGTGGCTGGTGAATTGTGCCCAGCCAGACTGCAGCAAGCCCAAATCCTAATGCTACTTGTAGAACTAGCTCTAACTCTGATCTTAACAGTAAATCAAAACCAAGCAGTAGCACTAATACTAAAACCTACCTTAAACCAAATTCTAATACTACACCTAGACTTAAACCTAGCCTAATTTGAGTCCTAACCTTAACCTTAATACTAACCTTGACTCTTACTCATATCCTTACACTCACTCAGCTCTAAACATAATTTTAACCTTAAACCAGATACTTAGAGTAACCCTAGCCATAAATATGAGTTCTAACCCTAACCTTAAAACTAACCCTGACCGTGACTACTAACCTAACACTAACACTAGCTCTAAATTTGACCCTAAACTTAAACCTAATCCTAATTCTAGAGGTCTAACCCCTAACTATAACCCTAAAACTAATCCTAAGTAACTCTAGGTTTTACATTAGCCATTAATCTAACCCTATCCATAATCCAAACAAGAAACTATACCTAATCTGAGTTATAAACCTAGCTTTAACTCTAAAACTTTCTCCAACCCTAGCTATAAATCTGTCCCTTACCATAAATTAAACTCTAACAATAATTCCAATACTAATTCTAACCATTATATTTAACCTAACCCAAAACCTAATCCTATTAGTAGTCCTAACTCTAGCCCTAATTCTAGCAATAAACATAACCCAAATCTTAAACCTAACCCTGATTCTTATTCTGACCTTAAACCTAACCATAAGTCTAAACCTGAACCTAACCCTAAAACAAACTCTAACACTAGCCCTATCAGTAAATTTATACCTAAACCTAACCCTAACACTAGCCCTAGACCTAAACCTAATTCTAAATCTAGCCATAGCTCTAGCCCTAGACCTAAAGAAAAAAACTAGACCTAGCCCTAACAATAACCCTTAGCCTAAGCCAAACACTTCCCCTAGACCTAACCCTAGTCTTAATTCTGCCTTTAATTCTAAGGAAAATCATAATCTGAACACCTGCACTAACACTAATATTAGCTCTAAACATCACCCTAACCTGAAACTATACAAAGTCCTACTATTAACCGTAAACTAGCCCTAATTATAACAAGTCTTTAATTAACCATAGCCCTAATCTATTTCAAAACCTAGCCCTAATCCAAGCCCTACCCTATCTTTAACCCTAAAGCTAACCCTAATGCTAACCAAACCCTAACCCTAAGCCTAAGCCTAAACTTAGACACAAACCTAAGCAGAACCCTAACCCTAAACCTTGCTGTAACCCTATCCATTACCCTAAGTATAACCCTAACTCTTATGCCGACCCTAGGCCAAACCCTAATCCCATGTTCATTCCTAACCTAATCCATTACTTTATACCTAATGTTAACCATAAACCTCAAACTATCATTAAACTATTACTAAATTTAATGCTAATTCGAGCTCTAACCGTAAACCATAACCTAATCTAAACCCTAACGCTGACCCTAATAATTCCCCAGCTCTAAACCTGACCCTTACCATAAAACTAACCCCTAAAATAGACCTAGATATTAACCTAACCCTAAAATTATCTCTAACTCTTACCCTAGACCTGACATGAGCCCTAGCTCTAATCCTAAACCTAATCCTAATACAAAAATTAACCCACTTCCTAGACATTATTTTCACCTTCATCACAACTCTTACCCTAACAATAATTTTAACCCTTATGATATCCCTAAAACTAGGTATAATCTCATCCCTTATTCTAAACCTAACCCTAATCCAATCCCTATCAGTAAACCTAGCCCTAACCCTAGGCCTGACTCTAACATTAACACTTTCACGAATCCCAGACCTAACTTAGCTCTATCCCTACATAAAACATAACCTTAGCAGTAAGACTAACTATAACTCTTGCCTTAGACCTATAGGGTAGTTCTAAACTTCTCCCTACTATCACCCTAAACCTAGAACTAATCTTAGCTCTAACCCTAGCCTTAGCCCTAAAACAACACTGAATCTTAGCCCAAATCCTAAACCTTAACCTAAACCAAACCCTAATCTTACATATATCCCTAACCCTATTCCTAACCCTGTCGCTAATTCTAGTCCCAACCCTAACCTGTAAAGTAACCCTGATCTTGATTCTCACCTTAACACTAAATCTAGATCTAAAATCATTGAAATCATAAATCTAACCCCACAACTAGACTTAGCCTTAACCCTAATCATATAACAAGCGTTAATTAAAACCTTATTTCATACATTAACCATAGTCTTAACCATAGCCCTAACCTAACCCCAAACCTATCCTTAATTAGAGTTTTTATCCTAGCTTTATTCCTTAACTTAAACCTAACACTAACCCAAACTTAACCCTAGTCGTAACCTTAGGTCTAACTTTATCCATTATTCTAATGATAACCCTAAAACTTATGCTAACCCCAGGCCTAACCCTAACCCTATCCATTACACTAAACCACAACTAAACCCTAAACCTTACCCTGCCAATACCCTAACTCTAAATCTAATGCAAATTGGAGCCCTAAATTTAAACCCTACCTAATACAAAACGTAACCTTGATTCTGACCTTAGTAATAACCCTATCTCTAAAACTAACCCTTACCCTAAACCTAACACACTGGACCAAGCCATAAACCTAACACTAAATCTAGTCCTAATTATAACCCTAGACCTGACATTAGCCCTAGACTGAATAAAAAATATAGCCCTCACTCTTGCCCTAAACCCTAAACTTAATCCTAACCCTAACCCTAACCCTGAACCCAATTCTAATACTAACCTTCACCAAGCCCTCAATTTTGCTATAAACCATTCCTTTAAACTAAAGGAATAATTCTAACTCTAAACCTAGGCCTAAACCTAACACTAACCCTAGCCCTAATTTAGCCCTATCCTTAACCATATCCCTAAACCAAGCTATACGATGAACTCTAACTCTCACACTAGGCCTATAACTAGTTCTAACCTTATTCCTTATCATAGTCCTAACCATTGACCTAATCCTTGCCCTATTCTTAGCTCTAGAACTTATGTTAGATCAACACCTCTCTATATCTAATCCTAACCTGAAGTCTAAGCCTAAACCAAACAATAGTCCTAAGCCTGAAACTAATCATAAAATTATCCCTAACCATAGCCCTAGCCTAAAATAAAACTGAGCCACAGCTCTACCACTAATAATTAAATTAAAAAAAACCCTAACCATACACCTACCCCTACACTAGACCTAATTCGAGTTATAAGCCGAACCCTAAAACAAACTCTGACATTGACTCTGACACAGTAACCCTGGCTCTAAACATCACCCTGACCTTAAACCTAATTCTAACACTCAATATACAAACTTCACCCTAGAATTAGCCCTAAATTTAACTCTAGTACTTACATTAGCTGTAACCCTAGCCCTAGCACTAATTTAACCCAAAATCTATCCATAATCTGAGCCCTATCTTAAGCTTTAAACCTAAACCAAGCCCTAACCATAACCCGAGCCCTAATCATAACCATAACCCTAGCCCTAATCGTAGTATAACCCTATCCATTATCATAAACATAAGCCTAACCCTAATGCTAACCCTAGATCTAAACTTAAAGCTATCTCTAATCCCCTTTCTATCAATAACCCTAAAGCCAACCTGGATCCTAATACTAACCCTATCATTACTCTAACCCTAACCCTAATGCTAATTCAATCTCTAACTTTAGACCTTAACCTATCCCCAATCTTAAGCGAGACCTAGTGTATAATAATGCTCCTAGCCCTAAGCCTGATGCTAACCATAAACCTAACCCTTACACTAGACGTAGCCATAATCCTAAACATAAAATTATCTTTAATCATAATTTTAGACCTGAAATTTGCCTTACCCCAAATCCTAGCCCTAACCCTATATCAAATACTAGCCTCATTATACCATAATACCTAGACTTATTCATAATCCTAACCGTAACCAAAGCACTAGCACTAATTTTAAATATCACCCTACCTGTAAACCTAGCTATAACATCACCCCTTACACTAAACTTAATACTAACTTAAACCTTACACTATATTTAAGCTGAAAAGCAACCATAGCCCTAATCCTAGCCCTAATTTATCCATTTCCTTAACCCAAGCGCTAAGACTAACTTTAACTCACACTAGCCCTATTCCTAGCTCTAACCCTATTACATACAATAATGTAGCCCTAGCCCTAATCTTTGCCCTATTCTCATTCTTAACCCTAAACCTAGATCTAATCCTAAATCTAAATCTAACCCTAAAACTCAGGTTAAGTCTAACTAACACTAGCCCTAACCATAAAACTAATGATAAAAATAGCACTAACCCTAACCCTAGCAGTAACACAAAACCAAGCAATAGCCCTAACACTAAACCTTGTATTAAACCACACTAACACTACATTTACTACTACCTCTATTCTAAATTTGACTCCTTACCCAACCTTAAAAGTATCCCTGACACTGACTCATCTCCTAACACTCACCCTAGCTCTAAACATAATCCTAACCTTAAACAGAAATCTACCAGTAACCCTATTTCTAATTCGAGTTTTAAACCTAACCTAGACCCTCATTCATATCCTACCACTACCCATAGCTCTAAATATCACTCTAACCTTACACCTAACCATAACTGTAGACCTAAAATTAACCCTAACCCTAAAACTAAACTAATGGTAATAGTAGTTCTTACATTAGCCATTGTCCTAACCCTACTCTAACCCTAAAGAAAAAAATAAAAACTTGCCCTAATTTAAGCTCTCAACCTACATTTAACCCTAACCCTAAATCTAACACTAGCTTTATACCTATCTCTTAACCTAAGCAGAACGTTAAACCTAATGGTAACCCTAAAACTATTCCTAATTATTAGACTAACCAAAATCCAAACTCTTTTAATAGTTCTGACTCTAGCCCTCATTCTAGCTGTAATCCTATCTCAAACTCTAACGCTAACCCTGACCCTTATTCTGACAAAAACAGTAACCCTGGATCTAAACCTGAACCTAAGCATATGGCAAACCTTAATACCCTACCGGTAACTTTATAGTTAAACCAAACCATAACCCTAGCCCTAAGACTAACTCTAACTCTCTCACTATCCCTATCTCTAGTTCTAACCATATTTCTTACAATAACCCAAAACCTAGCCCTATAACTATAACTAATGCTTACCCTATCTTTAGTCTTTTCCCTATTTCTAGATCTAACCCTAACTCTCAATCTAATTCTAAACCTAAGCTTAAGCCTAACACTAACACTAGCCCTAACTCTAATGTTAATCATAAAACTAGTCCTAACCCTAACCCTAGTAATAAAACAAAACTGAACAATATCCCTAACATTAAACCTTAACTTAAACCACCTTAAAACTACATATAGACCTAACCCTAGCTTTAATTTGACTCCTAACCCTAACCTTAAAACTATCCCTGAAACAGACTCATATCCTAATGCTCACCCTAGCTCTAGACTCCATCCTAAACCTAAACAAAAACCTAAAAGTAACTCTATTGCTAATCCGAGTCATAACCCTAAACTTGGCTCTGACTCATATCATAACACTAACCCTAGCTCTAAATATCACCTTAACTTTAAACCCAAACCTAACACTACACCTACTCTAACCCTAAAACTAACCCTAATTGTAACTATTGTTCTCACATTAGCCATTGCCCAAACTCTAGTTCTAACCATAACACAAAAACAAGCCCTATTTTCCAACCTCTAAACCTAGCTTTAACTCTAACCATAACTTCAATTCTAACTCTAGTTCTAACCTTATTCCTTACTCTAAGCAAATCCCTAATCCTGAAACTAATGGAAATCCTATATCTAGCCCTAATCCTTTGACTAACCAAAATTTTAACCCCACTATTAGTCCTGACACTAGTCCTCATTCTAGCTCTAATCCTATCCCAAACTCTAATGCTAAACTTGACCCTTTTTCTGCCCTTACACTAAACTTAGGTCTAAACCTGACTCTAACCCCAGACCAAATTCTAACATTGGTACTACCAATAAACTTATTCCTAAACCTAACTCTACCTTGGACCTAAATCTAATCCTAAATCTATTTTTAACTATATACATCTATCTATCTATCTATCTATCTATCTATCTATCTATCTATCTATCTATAGATAGATAGATATAGATATAGATATATAGATATATAGATATATATAACTATAGATAACCTAGATATAAACAAAAACCTAGTCCTAGCCCTAACAATAATCCTTACCTTAGCCCAAACCATACCCCTACCTCTAGAACTAAAAATAGTTCTAATTCTGCCTATAACCCTAACTGTAACTCTAACCTGCACACTTAAAAAATTTAACAGTAAACCTACCTTTAAACCTTACCCTAACTGAAAATATAAACCTAACACTAGACCTAGCCATATTCCTAATCTAAAACTTGTCCTACACATAACCCTAATTCTTACATTATGCACAGCCCTAACCCTAGGCCTAAAACTAATATGAAACCTAGATCTAACCCTAGGCCTTAAGTAGCCCTAAGCATAAACCTAACACTAACCATAGCCCTAATCCTAACTAAACCCAAGCCTTAGTCCCTAACCTAGCTCAAAGCCTAAACCTTATTATAAACATAAACCTAGAATTATCCATAAATCTAACCCTAACACTAGCCCTAATCCTAACTTTAACCCTAGTCCTAAACCTAGCTCTAAACATACCCAATACCTAATATTATAAACATAAACCCAGAATTACCCATAAATCTAACTCTAACACTAGCCCTATTCCTAACTTTAACCCTAGTCCTAAACCTAGCTCTAAACATACCCATACCGTAACCATAAACCTATTGGTAACCCTAGCCTTAAACCTAAATATAACCCTAACCCTAACCAGAAAAAATAAACCTAGACCTAACCCTAAACTTAACACTAGCAATAACCCTAGCCCAGGTCAAAACCTAACCCTTACCATAAACCTAAACATAACTATAGCCCTAAACTTAAAACTAAACTTAAATCTAACCCTAACCCTAAATCTAACCTAAATTTAACCGTATCCATTGCACTAAACCTAACCCTTACCCTACTAATAATGGTAGCCTTAACCCTAACTCTAACCCTAAAACTATGATAATTCTGTCCCTAGACCTAATCTTTAACCTAACCCTTACTCTAGCCCTACCCATAGCTTATAACCTAACCCTAATGTTAACCATTTCCCTAATTATAAACCTAGTTCTAACCCTCATCCTAACCCAAACTGAATACCTAATCCTAACTATAAATTTATCTCTAAACTAAAAGTTGGAGTTTAGAATTAGATTTATCCATTACCCTAAACATAAAGCTTACCCTAATGGTAACCCTAGGCCTAACCCTAAGTCTATCACTAACTCCAACCCTATCAATTATCCTAAACCTAACTTGAAACCTAAACCTAACCCTATTATTAAAATAACCCTAACCCTAATGCTAATTCGAGTACTAACCTAAACTTAAATCTAAACTAAATCCTAACTCTAATGATGACCCTAATAATTGCCCTAGCTCTAAACCTAATCTTTACCCTAAACCTAACACTTACACTAGACCTAGCCAAACACCTAAGCTTGAAAGTATCCCTAATGGTAACCCTAGACCTAATATTAGCACTAGCTATAATTATAGACCTTACCCTGAAGAAACCCTAGCCCTTAACTTATCTCTAAACATAGACTTAATCATAACCCCTACCATAAACTTTGGCCTAACCCTAATAACCCTACCCCTAATTTAGCTATATTTCTAACCATAATTATAACCTATTCCTAAGACTAAGTCTAACTCTCTCCCTAGCTCTAAAACTAGTTTTAACCCTATTCCTTACCGGAAGCCTAATCCTACCTCTAACTCTAAGCCTAACCCTAGACGGTTTCTTAGTCCTAGCCCTAACTTTAAATCTAACCTAAATCTAAATCTAACCCTACCCTTAAGCCTAAACATAAACCTAACACCATCCCTAACCCTAAACCCAATGCTAATACTATAACTAGTCCTAACTCTAGCCCTAGCCCTAATACAATATCAAGCCATAGCCCTAATCCTGACCCTGAACCTAAACCAAAGCTTAACCCTACACCTAGCCCTTACATTAGCCCTAATATGAGTTTTAAGCCAAATACTAAAACTAACCCTTAACCTGACCAAACCTTAAACCCAGCTCTAAACATCACTCTAACCCGAACCCTAAATGTAACACTTTACTTAGCCCTAACCCTACCATAGAACTAGACTTAATCTTAACTCTAGTGCTTTCATTAAATGCAACCGTAACATAGCCTTAACTTAACCCAAAAACTAGTCCGAATCTCTGCCCTAACCCTAGCCTTAACCCTAACACAAGGAATAATCATAACCATAACCATAACCATAACCTTAGGTCTAACTCTATACATTACACTAACCATAACCCTAACCCTAATGCTAAACCTAGGCTTAAACTTAACTCCATCCCTACTCATAACCCTATCCATTACCCTAAACCTAACTGGCAACCTAAACCTTACCCTATCATTACCCTATCTTTTACCCTAATGGTAATTCGAGCCATAATTTAATACCTTAATTTATCCTAAACACTAATAATGACCCTGACCCTCATAGTACCCTTAGCTCTAAACCTTACTGTAACCTTATACCTACCATTACAATAGATGTAGCCAAAAACCTAAATCTACTACTCTCTTAACCATAATGCTGGACTTGAAATAAGCTCTAGCCCTATCCCAAATGATAACCCAAGTTTTAACCCTAATTCTAACCTTTACCATAGCCCAAAACCTAGCTTTAACCCCATCCCTTATGCTAAACCTAACCATAACCCTATACCTAGCACTAACCCATCGCCCTAACCCTAGGCCTAACAATAACACTAAGCCTAGCACTAATCCTAGTTTTAATTTAGTCCCATCCAAATGCTAAACTTAGCCCTAAGACTAACTTTTATTCTTGCTCAATTCTTAGTCTTAGCCCTAATTCTTACTCTAAATCTAAAACTAACTCTAAATTTAACCATACCATAAGCCTAAACCAAACACTAACATAGCCCTAACCGTAATGCTAATCCTAAAAGTTGATCTACACCAAGCCCTAGTCATAAAACAAAACCAAGCCATAGCCCTAAAACTAACCCTTATTCTAAACCAAACTCAAACCCAACAATTAGCCTTACGCTAACTCTAAAACTAACCCTGAACTGATGCTGATGCTGACCCTAACACTAATCCTAGCTCTAAAAATTATCCTAACCTTAATTACGCCTAGCACTAGACCTAGCTTTAAACTTAACAATAAATCTAGCCCTAATCATAACCCTAGTTCATACATTAGTTGTTTGCCACAGTCTGGCTGGGCACAATGCAGGAGCCACTTGTTAAAAGAAACTAACTTTATTTTTAGAACTACAAACGCCAAACAAAACAGCTTCTCAGGGAAGAAACCCTCAGAGCCCAACTGCCACCACCAGCTTTCACAAGCCTCTCACCAACACCACACCTCACCACCTCCCACAATCCTCCTGCTCTTGAGGCTGATTGGCTGGGTAGTTTGGGCGGAGCCAAAAAAGTCCCCCAATGAGCAGTTCCATAGTCTGAAGGGCAGGGAAACAGCCCAATGAACATCACCACAGAGGAGCCAATCAGCTAGATGTTGCTGGGGCCGCTGTGAGCCAATCATCAGCTGGCATTCTGAAGGGCAGGGAAACAGCCAAATGAACATCACCGCAGAGGAGCCAATGAGCTAGATGTTGCTGGAGCCACTGTGAGGCAATCATCAGCCAGCAGCTGGAAGTTTGCTGGCAGCTGGAAGTTTGCTGGGGCCTCTATGGCTGTGGCTCTCAACATCTCCCCCTCTCTGTTTAAACAACAAGCATGTGGCTTAGGGACTGTTCCTGCCTTAGGTTGTCCAATACTACATATGGTCCTTACCCGTCTTCGGATCAGCTGACCTCAGGGCGTCAGCCTCCTTTCTTAGGTTGGTACCATTGTAATTGGATCTTACCCGTCATTGACTACCGGTCTAGTATACAGCCACACCTGTGGAGAGGTACCAGCGGGGGGGGGGGTAAGGTTCTTTGCCTCACCTCTGTAGCTGAACGATCATGACAAGCAGAAGGGAGGAAGATATACCAAGCCAATTTATGGCTCCTTTTGGGAAAATTGTACCACCGATGACATCATCAGCAAAAATACCCCAACATTACCACAAGTCACTGAACCAACAGATAGTTCACAATCCATATAAGTGAGTTCACAATGCATACAAGTGACAAATAGTTTAGGCAAGTTCTGTAAGCGGTTCAGTGATGGCTGTTGCTGAAACTGTAGATTAGTTTTATCTTTGTATTCACTGGCACAGGGATGAAGGTAGGAATTCTAGCAATAATGGCTAAAGAAAAAATTATGTAACATTTCAGAAGGCACTAAAAGAAAACAATTTTCTTAACAATTTACATTGTCTTTACCGGCACTAGGATGAAGATCAGAATTCTGGAAATAATGACTAAAGAAAAAATTATGTAACATTTCAGAAGGCACTAAAAAAAACAATTTTCTTAACAATTTACATTATATTGAAGAGAATTATTAAATATAATGAAAAAGATAGGTGAAAGTGAACAAACAGATCTGTTAACCTCCTTTTTTTTTTACATATTAAAACAATTCTTAACAGTTATTTACCCAAATAAAATTAAACCATTTAAATCACGTGAATAAAAAAAAAGATATTTGGATCCATTTTTTCATGATCGCTCATCATATATGATATATGAACATACATACATTCAAACATATAACACAAAACACAAGTGTGCACACATAATATAATATATACAACACATAACATAATAGTAAAGACCTTATAAATTTTTACAGGTTAAATCTTCATTGCAATGTTTAAAGACTCTAGAGTCAAAAAAGAAATAAAAATAGAATTGATCAGCAAAACATTAACCTAGGTCTGTATGAGCTCAAAAAACAAAATATAATTTCATGATATGGGAAAGGGCAATAAATAAATCAGATATTGAAAAAAGCATCCTGGTTCTGTCGCAGATGTAAGGATAGCCAAATTGGAGTTTTGGATATCAGCTGTTATGGATTTGAGAAAAATCATTTTCTTTTTGGTCTGTAGAAATCGCTTTAGTTAATCTCTCTGGAATCCAAATCGGCTTCTGTTCTCCCTGTGGAAACACACAAACAGGCCCCCGACTCCAGACAATCACTGGGTCAGGATTTTAGTTAATCTCTCCAGAAATCAAATCGGCTGCTGTTCTTCCTGTGGAAACACATAAACAGGACCCCGACTTCACACAATCACTTGGTCAGAACTTTGGTTAATCTCTCTGGAATCCAAATTGGCTGCTGTTCTTCCTGTGGAAACACACAAACAGAACCCTGACTCCAGACAATTACTGGGTCAGGACCTTTTCATTGTCCTGTTAGAATATCTTTCCAAAGTACCTTGGGCTTATGTACATTTTTTGGACACATATGCCTTTCTGCAGCACTAAGTCCTGATGAATTCAAATTTTAAAACTTTAGAGTAAAAAGGGTTATTTTAAGGTTATCTTTGGCGAATATATACCTTTTCCCAATTCCGTCTTTTTGCTTTAATAAGTACATTTTAATAGTTTGATGAGCTCTTTCAACTATGCCTTTTCTCTGTGGATTGTATGGGATTCCTGTTATATGAGTAATGCCAAATGATGAGCAAAATTGTTTAAAAGAAGTAGACGTATAACCAGGGGCATTATCTGTTTTAACTGTTTTGGAATGCCCACAGTGGCAAAATTTTTAAGCAATGAGCTATAACATCTTTAGTTTTTTCTCCGGCATGAAGGGAGCCCATCAAAAAAACAGAAGAAGTATCAACTGTAACATGCAAATATTTTAATTTTCCAAATTCTGGCAAGTGTGTGACGTCCATCTGCCAAATATGGTTAGGTGTCAATCCTCTAGGATTGACTCTAAGATTAACTTGTTTTAAAAAGGTCACACTATTTTGACATTGTTTTATTATTTGTCTAGCTTGTTCCTTAGTTATTTTAAAACACTTTTGCAAAGTATTAGCATTGACATGGAACCTTTTATGAAAATTTGTAGCTTTTTCTTGTGTAGAGAAAATATGTATGTCATGTGTAGTTTTATCTGCTAAGTCATTGCCCAAACTAAAGGCTCCAGGCAATCCTGTATGTGCCCTGATATGTCCTATAAAGAATGGATCTTTTCTGTCTCAGATTAAACTTTGTATAGTGGAAAACAAAGAGAAAACAGTAGAAGAAGAGGAAATCCTACCAGCATCTTCAAGGGATATTATAGCATGAACTATATACTGACTATCAGAAAATAAATTAAATACAGAATCTTTAAACATCACAAAAGTTTGTATCCATAATAATGGACATTCTTACTAAAATACTACTGTAGGAATATTTTTTTGTTTGTAGTACAATAAATAATAAAGGCAAACTTATATCAATTCTATCCAAATGCATATTTTCCATATATGTTTCAATGATTTTTAATGCCTTTCTTCCTTCAGGCATTAACATTCGGGGTGAATTTGGATCTTATGAACCTTTTAGGATATCAAATAAAGGTCCCAATTCTCCTGTTAAAATACCTACATAAGGCCTTATGCAATTTATGTCTCCTAATAACTTTTTAAAGTCGTTAAGTGATTTGAGTTTATCTACTCGTATTTGAATTTATGGTGGACGGACCAGGGTTGAGGATAATAGAACTCCTAAATAATTAATTGGAAAATTTAATTGTACTTTATCTATTGCTATCTCTAGATTATAATTTTTAATAAGTTTGTAAGTGTGGCATAACATTCTAGCAATGTGTTTTTAGCTTTGTGTGCTAATAATATATCATTCATATAGTGAAATATTTGTAGCTCAGGATTTTGATTTCTAAGTGGCTGGATTACTTTGTTAACATAAATTTGACTCATAGTTGGACTGTTAGCCATCTCTTGAGAGAGTACTTTCCATTCATATCTCTGATCAGGACCTTCATGATTTAGTACAGGGATAGTAAATGCAAAACGTGGACTATCCTCAGCATGAATTGGAATTGAAAAAAAAACAATCTTTAATATCTATAACTAAAACATACCAAGTTTTTGGCAAAGCAGACAATTGAGGAATCCCCAATTGAGCAGGTCCCATAATGACAATTTTAATATTAATGGTTCTTAAATCTTGCAATAATCTCCATTTACCAGATTTCTTTTTGATGACAAAAATGGGAGTATTATTGGGAGATACAGAAGGTTGTATATGAATTTTCACTAATTGTTGTTTTACCAGATCATGGGCTACTTGTATCTTTTCTTTATTTAAGGGCCACTGAGGAACCCATACTGGTCTTTCTGATTTTTATGTAATTTTTATTGTCTCAGTGGCCCTTTGTGAAAATCCAACCCACGTCTGTCTGTTCCTTGATTTATTTGTATTGGTGCTGCTATACCTTGTTATTGTTTTTCTAATCTTTCTTCTCTCCTAGAACCTTGTCTAGCCATAATAGTGGGTGCATTTTGATTGATATTATTTGTTAATGTCAAACCTAATTGATCTAAGACATCTCGTCCCCATAAATTTACAGGAAGATGATCCAATACATATGGCTGTATAGTTCCTTCACATCCTTCAGGATCCTTCCAATCTAATATCATTGCACTTCTATTGGGATTAGTCGCCACTCCTAGGCCTCGAAGCGTTTGAGTGGCTTGTTGTAATGACCAATGTTTTGGCCATTCTTGACGAGAGATGATGCTAAGTTCTGCACCTGTATCCAGTAGCCCATTAAATTCATGTCCTTGAATATTTAGTTTTGGCATGGGGCGAGAATCTAAATTTAAAGAAAGCATAGCCCAATCTACACCTGTGGAGCATAATCCCTTGGAACCTCTATCTACAGCATGACTGGAAAATTTATCATGTAGGCTTGGTATTATTAGTAACTGTGCTATTTTATCTCCTGGTGAAATTATTGATATACCCTTTGGGGAACTGGCTATAATTGGGATCAATTACCCCAGGATTTATCATAAGTCCTTTTAGAGTAAAAGAGCTGCGTCCCAATAATAAGCCTACTGTTCCTTTGGGAAGAGGTCCTTTCACCCCTGTGGGAATTATTTGAACTGCCATCTCTGGAGTAAGTACTGATCTGGCAGAGGCGCAGATGTCCAACCCTGCACTCCCTCTGGTTTGTCTGATGAGGGATCTGATGTCCTGGGCACTACCGTGATGGGGTTACTGGGGTTGCTGGGTTCCTCCAGTGATCCGTATATTTGTGGTTTGGGGCCCCGGAGCATTGGGGCCCCCTGTTCATTTTTTGGCAACAGAGCCCGATGCCTTTGTCCATGATATGGTGGATAAACACCTTGTCCTTGTTCGTTTTTTGATAATGGAGTACCCTCTATGGTGGTTTGAGAACGGCATTCATTAGCCCAATGTCTCCCTCTACGGCATCGTGGGCAAATACCCAGTATTCTATTCCTTTGGTACCTAGTTTTGTTAAACCCTCCTCCTATGGGGCAATTCCTTTTAAAATGCCCTGTTTGTTCACAATTGTAGCATGTTCTTGGCCTGGAATCTAAAGCCTGTTTTACTGCAGTTGCCACAAATTGCCCTTGTTAATTAATATCTCTGCCATCTAAAGCCTGTTTTACTGCAGCTTCCATGACTTGCTCTTGTTCATTAATGTCTCTACATAATTTAATATATGTGTTTAAATCTTCCTGTTTTCATGGTCTATTGATATCTCTGCACCAACAATTCCCTTGGTAATAAGCCAGTTGTTATATTAATCGCATTTCTTGTTCTGTATTCCCAAAAACTCTGGTAGCTGTTTGAATAAGAATATCTACAAATTCAGTGTAAGGTTCATTAGCTCCTTGTATTATCTTAGATAATTGACCTTGTAAACCTCCATGTCCTTGTAAAGTCTTCCAATCCTTAACTGCATCTTTAGCAATTTGTAAATATACACCAGGATCATATGCAATTTGTTGCTGCCAATCTTCATAAGGTCCCTTTCTTAAAAACATATCTAGATTTCTCTGAGGATAACCAGCTGCTGCATTTCGCCTAGCCATCTCCTTGAAAAATTCCTCTTTGGCAACCTTCCATAACAGGTATTGTCCTCCAGTTAGCACAGCTTTACAAACGTTAGCCCAATCAGCTTGTGTCATATTTAAGTTGGTAATAAATTCGACCAAGCTTACAGTGAAGGGTGCTTGAGGACCATAGGTTGTTACAGCCTCTTTGAGCTCCTTCACTGATTTGAAATTTAAACCCTGGTGAATTCGCTGCCCTCCTACCTCAAATACAGAGCATACTTGAGATCCTGTCTCAGGATCCCAACTATCAACTGCGGGGGTTGGGGGTCTCCTAGCATATGGAGGTGGTGCTGTTGATTGGACACTTATGCCCTCTGGTAGAGGTAGTGCTGTTGGTTGGACACTTTTGCTCTCTGATAGAAAAATGTTATTAGCAGTCTCCTGTTGTAACTTTTTCCCTGATGGCTTTTTTTGCTCTAAACTTCCTTCCTCTGTCTCACTAGCTCGAAAGACATTCTTTTGTACTTGAATCTTTTCCTATTTCTGACTTACTTGAGAGACCTTTTCTTTTACTTTAATCAATATGTCTTCTCCTTCCTCTACCTTTTTCTGAACTGAAGGCTTTGGACAAAGCAAACCAGATACGTTCGTCCACAATGGCAATGTGCCAACTGGAAGAGTCCCTGGGTTGTTCTTTTCTATTTTTTTTAAATCTTCACCATAATGGTTCCATTGTGATATATCTAACAACTCCTCCTTAAAAAGCCATGGGCTATATTTTTGTATTATTTCAAGGTATGCCCTGACTGCTCTTGATTTTACTGGGAAGCCTCCTTGATATAACAATTTACTTAACACTCTTTCGGTTTGTTTTTTACTAATTGCTGATCCCGTATTTCTACTATAATACAACCCAGCAAGATAACACCAAATCAAGCCGAGACAGAATTCAATAAATATGGAACAACAAAAATTCATTATAGCTTTTAAATCCTCCTGACATGTGCATCCGTCCTTTCTCCCTATCTGTTTCTCAGACGCAAATAGTTTTTCCTCAGATGTGAGCGGTTTTTCTTCCGTCTCACTCATCTCCAGGGACAGGCAAGTTAAAAAAAAAAATGAAGCAAAACTAAAGAGGAAACCTAGAATGGCTACCCATTCTCTCGCCCTGCCCTCAGGGGCGAGTAGTTTAATTACCCTCAGTTGCTCCCCGTGCGAGCCACCAAATGCCGCAGTCTGGCTGGGCACAATTCAGAAGCCACTTGTCAAAGGAAACTAACTTTATTTTTAGAACTACAAACGCCAAACAAAACAGCTCCTCAGGGAAAAAACCCTCAGAGTCCAACTGCCACCACCGGCTTCCACAAGCCTCTCACCAACACCACACCTCACCACCTCCCACAATCCTTCTTCTCTTGAGGCTGATTGGCTGGGTCGCGTGAGCGGAGCCAAAGAAGTTCCCCAATGAGCAGTTCCATAGTCTGAAGGGCAGGGAAACAGCCCAATGAACATCACCGCAGAGGAGCCAATCAGCTAAATGTTGCTGGGGCTGCTGTGAGCCAATCATCAGCCGGCAACTAAAAGTTTGCTGGCAGCTGGAAGTTTGCTGGAGCCCCTTTGGCTGTGGCTCTCAACAGTTGTTGTCCTAAACTTTCCCCCAAACCCTAACACAAATCTTTTTAATAATCTAAGACCTAACCCCAGATTTAATCCAAATCTTACCCCTCACACTTGCCCTAACCCTAACCCTAACCCTAGCTCTAACCCTTTTATTTATCTAAAGCCAAACCCTAACCCAAATGCTAACCCTAGTACTAACTCTAATAATTAACCCAACTTACATTCTAATGATATTACTAGTTTTAACCTTAGCCCTCATTCTAGCTCTAACCCTTACCCTGACTCTTATTCTGACCCTAACACTAACCGTGGGTATTAACCTGACACTAATCCTAAACCAAACTCTAACACTAGCCCTACAGGTAACCCTATATCTATACTTTTCCCGAACACTAGTTCTACATCTAAAGCTATTTCTAAAAATAGCTATAACTCTAGCCCTACACCTAAACAAAAACCTAGCCAAAGCCCTCATAATAACCCTTAAACAAAATTAAAAACTAAAGGGCTGGGGATGTGGCTCAAGTGGTAGTGTGCTCGCCTGGCATACATGTGGCCCGGGTTCGATCCTCAGCACCACATACAAACACAGATGTTGTGTCTGCCGAAATCTATAAAATAAATATTTAAAAAAAACTAACCTGATGCCAATACCTAAACCTAGTCCTATTTCTGGCTATAACCATAACCCTAACACTATTTTCAACACTAACCCTTACCCTAACACTAAACCTAGCTAAAAACATGACCCTAAATAAAAACCTAGACATAACACCAGACTTAGCCATAATCCTAACCATAAAATTAGCCCTAAATATAACCCTAGGTTTACATTACCCATAGTTCTAACCCTAGCCCTAAACATAACATAAAACTTAGACCTAATGCTAGCCCTAAACATACTCTAAAGCATAACCCTAACACTAATCATAGCCCTAACACTAACCCTAACCCTAACCTATGCCTTAGACCTAACCCTAACTCAATGAAAACCCTTTCACTAAACATAACACTAGTTTCATCCTGAAACCTAACCCTAATCCTAGCTCTAATCCTAACTTTAAACCTAACCCAAACTTTATCTCTAACCCTATACATTATCCTTAACCTAACCATAATTATAACCCTATCCCTAACACTAAACTTAACCTTAAACATAAATGTAACCCTAGACGTAACCAAAAAAGTAACACTTGCAATAGCCCTAAGCTTAGCTGAAACATTAAGGCTTACACTAAACCTAATCATAACACTATCCCTTTAATGAAACCTAACCTTAAGTCTAACCGTACCTCTTATATTATCCATTACCCTTAATTTAAAGCTAACCCTAATGAAAACCCTTGCCATAACCCTAAACCTAAACCAAAAGATAAACTTAAACATTAACCTAGACGTAAACTTAAACTTAACCCTCGCCCTAGCATTAACCCTAGCTCAAACACTAACCTTTACTTCAACCTAATTATAACCCTAGCCCTAACCCTAACACTTACCCTAAAGTTAATCCTTACCCTAAAACAAACCATAGCTCTATCTCTAAACCTAACCCTAATTGTAGACTTAATCTAAAAAATAACCTAGCCCTAACCTGAGAGCTAAACCTAACCATTACACAAAACATAACCTAAGCCCTAATATTAATTCTAACCCTATCAATAAACTTAACCAATTCTTTATCTTAAACCTTATCTGAAAATTAAACCTAACCATATTCATTATACTAACACTAAACCTAAACCTACCACTAACTCAAGACTTCACCGTAAAATTTAACCTAAGCCAAATGCTAACCTGATTCTAACCCTCATAAAACCCCTAGCTCTAAACCTGACCCTTACACTAAACAAAACCCTTACACTAAAACTAGGCATAACATAACCCTAAAACTATCCCTAACCATAACCAAAGACCTGACGTTAGTCCTAACCCTAGTCCTAGCCCTAAACCTAACAGAAATCTTAGCCATAATTCTAGACCTATAGCTACCTTAATCCTACCCTGAACATTAACCCTAAACTTAATCCTAATTATAACCCTCATCCTCGACCTAAAGCTAGTTATAACAACATCCACTCCCCTAAACTTAACCTTGACCCCAATGCTAACCCTAAAACTAACCCTATTTCTATAGGCCTAACCCTAACACTAACCCTAACCCTAATCCTAGCCCTAATTTAGCTGTAACCCTAACCCAAACCTAAGCCTTGTACTAAGTCGAAAACTATCTCTTTTCCTAGCCATATCCCTTGTTCTAACCCTATCTTTTCCAGAATCCTAATCAAGCACTAAACCTAGTTTTAGATCTAATCCTAAATCAAAATCTAACCCTAACCCTAATCCTAAACTTCATCTTAAAACTAACCCTAACTCTAACACTAACCCAAAATAAAGCCCTAACACTAGTCCTACCTCTAAATAAAAACTGAGCAATAGCCCTAACCCTAAACCTTAACTTAAACCAAACCCTATATCTAAAGCTAGTTATACCTTTAGCCCTAAATAGAGTCCTAACCCTAACCTTAAAACTAACCTCTATTCTTACTTCGACCCTAACACTAAGCATAGCCCTATACATCTTCCCCGCCCTAAACCTATGCTTTGCATGCTTCACTATAGGGCTACATTCACAAGGAACGAATCAGAGAGTGCCCACAGAGAACTGATTGAGTATGTGAAATTTAAAGCAGTGATCAACAATGCTGTTTGTTATCCAGCTGCATTTTAAATTACACATATAAGTCAAGATGAAGTGAAAGCTTAAAACACTAACTGTTCCTGACAGTGAACCATGAAATGAGAAGACTCAAACATGGGGAATATAGTAAGGCTAGGTAAAAGATGAATCCTCCCTGGTATCAAGAAATTTGAAAAAAACTAACTCTAACCCCAACAATAATTCTAACCCCAGCCCTAAACCTAACCCTAACCTTAACTCTAACACTAACCTGTTTAGAGAATCTTTGATCATAGAATATAAAACATGGGGTGCCTAGTAGGGAAAAGAAACAGATAGATCCTGCCCAGTATCAAAAAATCTGACAAAATAATTGGTGATATTTTTTCAGTACATGCCTATTTAAGCTGGGTTTTTTTTGTTGTTGTTTATTTGTTTGTTTTTGTCCTAAATTGCTCTTGGATGATGTTCTTTTTATAGCCATAGCTTTGTAAAACTTTTATTTAGAAGAAACCAGAGAGTGCCCACAGAGAACTGAGTGAGTGTGTGAAATTTCAAGCAGCTAGCACAAACTTTGTTTGATTACCAGCTCCATTTCAATTTACCCATATAGGACAACTTGAAATTAAACTTTAAAATACAAACTGTTTCTGACAGTGAACAATTGAAATTAGAAGGCCCCAAACTGGGGAAAATAATAAGGCTAGGTAAAAGAGAAATCCTGCCCAGTATCAAATAAATTTGAACAAAAATAACTCTAACTCTAACATTAATTCTAACTATAGTCCTAACTCTAGTCCTAACTCTATCACTAACCTTAAACCTGTCCTGTTAATAGAGCTTTGATCACACAAGTCCCAAACTTGGGGAACCCAGTGAAGCAAGCTAGCAGATAAATCCTGTGAAGTGTAGTATCAAACAAATCTGACCAAATAATTGGGTGAAGGTAGTTCAGGACATGCATATTTTCCTGATTTCTCATAAAGTGCTTTTGGATAAAATTGTTTTTGCACGATTGTGTTGAGGGCCACATTTACAAGGAAGAAGTCACAGAGTGCCCACAGAGAACAGATTGAGTGTGTGAAATTTTAAGCTGCTAGCACAAATCCTGTTTATTTTCTAGCTCCATTTTTATTTACCTGAAAAAGTTCATATGTAGTGAAAGCTTAAAACTCCAACTGTTCTTGACAGTGAACCTTTAATCACAAAGTCCCAATACTGGTGAACATAGTAAGGCCAGGTAAAATATGACTCCTGCTCAATATCAAAGAAATGTGAACAAAATAAACTCTAACCCTAAAACTCGCTCGAACACTAGCTCTAAACCTAACCTTAAAAATAACCCTAACCTGTTTAGAAAACTTTTAATCATAGAAGTTTCAATCTTGTGAAGACAAGTGGGTCAAGCTAACAGATAAATCCTGTTCAGTATCAAAGAAATCTGACCAAATGACTGGGGTAGGTAGTTCAGTACATGCATATTTTCCTGTTATCTCCTAAAGTGATCACAGATAAAGTTTATTCATTTATTTCTTCATTCAGCTTTGGGATACTTTCAAAAGGAAGAAATCAGAGAGTACCTACAGGGAATTGATTGAGTATGTAAAATTTCAAGTAGCTAACATCAACACTGTTTGATTTCAAGCTCCATTTTCTTTTTAAACATAGAGGTAAAAATGAACTGAATCCTTAAAATAAACACTGTTTCTGACAGTGAACACTTAAACTGAGAAGGTCCAAAACTGGGGAACTTAACAAGGGTAAGAAAAATATGAATACTGCCCAGTATCAAATATATATAAACAAATCAAACTGTAACTCTAATGCTAGATTTTACTTTATCCCAAACCCTAACCCTAAGCTGGTTAGAGAAACTATGATCATAGAAGACCCAAAATTGGGGATCCTAATGAGGCAAGCTAGTAGATGAATCCTGAAAAATACAAAAAAAATCATATGATCAAATAATTAGGAAAGGTATTTCAATATATTTATATTTTCCTCTTTTCTCCTAAAGTGCTCTCAGATAAACTTACTTTGCATGCTTCAGCTTTGGGCTACTTACACAAAGAACAAACCAGAGAGTGCCCAGAGAGAACTGATGGAGTGTGTGAGGTTTGAAGCAGCTAGCACCAACCCTGTTTAATTTCTAGCTCCAATTCCATTTAGATCAAAATGAAGGGAAACCTTAAAATAGAAACTGTTCTTGAAAGTGAACCACTGAATTTAAAAGCCCCAAACTTGGGAAGCCTACTAAGGCTACATCAACGATGAATGCTGTATATTATTAAAGTAATCTGACCAAAAATTTTGAAGCTCTTTCAGTACATGTGTATTTTGCTTGCTCCTAATGTGCCCAGAGATAAAGTTGTGTTTTTCTACTTCAGCTTAGGGCTACTTCCACAGGAAACAAACCAGAGAATCCGCACTGAGAACTGATTGAGTGTTTGATAATTAAAGCAGCTAGCCCAAACCCTATTGGATTTCCAGCTTCATTTCCATTCACCCCTATATGGCACAAAGAAGAGAAACATGGAAATTGAAACTTATTCTGAAAGCAAACCCTTTATGTAGGAGGCCCAAACATTTGAAATATAGTCAAAATTAAAAAAAAGGTGAATCCTGCAAAATATCTTAGAAATTTAAAAACAAAATTAAATCTTACATTAACATTAGGTCTAAACCTATTTCTAAAACTAACACTGCTGCAGTCTGGCTGGGCATATTTAAAGAGCCACTTGTCAAAAAAAACTAACTTTATTTTTAAAACCACACAAGCCAAACAAAACAGCTCCTCAGAAAAAAACCCTCAGAGCGCAACTGCCACCACCGGCTTCCTACAGGCCTCTCACCCCAACCCCAGCCTCTCCACCCCCCACAATCCTCCTGCTCTTGAGGCCGATTGCCTGGGTTGTGTGGGTAGAGCCAAAGAAGTTGCTCAATGAGCAGCTCCGTGGTCTGAAATGGCAGGGAAACAGCCCAATTAGCATCACCGCAGAGAAGCCAATCAGCTAGATGTTGCTGGGGCCACTGTGGGTCAATCATCAGCTAGCAGTTTGAAGGGCAGGGAAAAAGCCCAATGAACATCACCACAGAGGAGCCAATCAGCTAGATGTTGCTGGGGCCGCTGTGAGCCAATCATCAGCAGACAGTTGGAAGTTTCTGGCAGCTGGAAGTTTGCTGCGGCCCCTTTGGCTGTGGCTCTCAACATCTCCCCCTCTCTGTTTAAACAACAAGCATGTGGCTTAGGGACCGTGCCTGCCTTAGGTTGTCCAATACTACATATGGTCCTTACCAGTCATCTGATAAGTTGACCTCAGGGCGTCAGCCTTCTGTCTTAGGTTGGTACCATTGTAATTGGATCTTACCCGTCATTGACTACTGGTCAAGTATACAGCCACACCTGTGGAGAGGAACCAGCATGGATTGAGGTTCTTTGCCTCACCTCTGTTGGCCCCCAGATTGTAGCTGAACAATCATGACAATCATAAAGGAGGAAGATACACTAAGCCAATTGATGGCTTATTTTTGAAAAATTGTACAACCCATGACATCATCAGTAAAAATACACAAGTCGCTGCACCAACAGATTGTTCACAATGCATACAGGTTAGTTCACAATGCATACAAGTGATACATAGTCCAGGCAAGTTCTGCAAACAGTTTAGTGATGGCTATTGCAGAAGCTGTAGATTGGTTTTATCTTTGTCTTCACCAGCACTGGGATGAAGATAGAAATTCTGGCAATAATCCTAAAAAAAAAAAATTGTGTAACATTCCAGAAGGCACTAAAAAAAAAAAAGCAATTTTCTTAACAATTTACATTGCCTCTACTGGAACTGCGATGAAGACAGGAATTCTGGCAATAATGGCTAAAGAAAAAATTATGTAACATTCCAGAAGGCACTAAAAGAAAACAATTTTCTTAACAATTTACATTGTCTTGAAGAGAATTATTAAATATAATGTAAAAGAAAGATGAAAGTAAACAAACAGATCTGTTAACCTCCTCTTTTGTTTACATATTAAAATAATCCTCAACAGTTGTTTACCCAATTTAAATTAAACCATTTAAATCACGTGAATAGGAAGAACATGGCTTCCAGCGAAGAGGAAGCACATACAATGCCTCCGTGGTAAGGGGATCAGAGAGACTCATTAATACACACACATGCGTCCTGTTGGGAAACTTCAAGCAAATTTCCTCTGAAAGGAGACCTTCCTGGAACTAGTAAGTTTAATAGGAGGTGTCAGATTGTCACAAAATATTGAATCTCGGCAACCCAGAGCAGGGGCACAGTCCCACCGGGGCCGCCAAATGGCCGCTGCCTACACATTGCAGTGAGCATAGGAGCGGACACTAACCGCCTGGACCCCCGCAGGCGGGCTCTGTGAACCTAAGCCGACTGCTGCCCACATGCTGCAGCGTTCGTGGGAACGGTTGTTGCCTGCCTGCGTCCCCGCGAGCTGGCTCTGTGAATCGCAGCCGGCCACAGGCCACACGCTGCATTATTCTTGGGAACCATTGCTGCCTTCCTGGACCCCTGCGGGCAGGACCTGTGAACCCAAGCGGACCGCTGCCCACACGCTGCAGCGAGTTTAAGAGCAGGAGCGGCCTGCCTGGGTCCCCGCGAACTTGCTCTGTGAATCGCAGCCGGCCACAGGCCACACGCTGTAGTGAGTTTAGGAGCAGGAGCTGCCTGCCTGGGCCCCCGCAGCCCCGCTTTGTGAACCACCCACACGTAGCAGCATACTTGGGAGCCGTTGCTGGCTGTCTGCCTGTCCCCGCCCTCCCCCGGGCTGGCTTGGTGAACCTCAGCCGGCCGCTGCTCACACAGTGCAGTGAAATTGGGAGCCAGCGCTGCCTGCTTGGGCCCCCGCAGACCAGCTCTGTGAACCGCCGCTGGCTACCGCCAAGCGGCCGCTGCCTACACCCTTGCAGTGAGTGGGGGAGCAGGCGCTGCCTTCCCGGCCCCGAGGGGCCGACTCTGTGAACCTCCTCTGGCGGTTTGGAGCTGCAGACGACCACCCTCCACCTGCCAACCCAGTGCTGCAAACGACCCCTGACTAGCTCTGCAAAAGGCGCCGCCAACACAGCGAACAGCAAGAATGGAGACCCGCCAAATCCGGGAGGAAGTACCGCTGCACAGTGATTGACTCCCGCCTACTGAGAAAAGAAACTTGGCCCGGTAGGCATAGCTCCACCCACTGGAAGAGCAGTTAATCGAACTCTAGGACTGCATTTATAAAAATTTTTTTTTGCTGTCTTTTTAAATGTTTTTTAATCCATCTTATTTTATTTTATTCTATTTTTAAATCTCATTTTCCATTTCCACTATTATTATTTTTCTTTAAATCCCTTTTAATCTTCTATTTTTTTCTATCCTTCTTTTCTCCTGTCTTTACATCTCTTTTTAATTTTCTTATTCCCCATTCCTTGAATTCTACCTGCTTACTCTTATACTCTTTAGTGACTTCTACCCATCCCTTCTAATATCTTTCCTCCCAAGCTTCAAATATATTTATAGGAGTAAACAGTAACTCAGCAAACAGAACAAGAAACAATATGAACAGCATGAAAAAGCAAGGAAGAAAAGGAGTGCAAACAATGCAGGGTAGCCTAAATATTCAGGAGGATATAGAATCACCAGAAAAATGGTCATACAAAGAACTCATGGAACACCTGAGACAGATGGAACGGAACCTTAAAGAGGATACAAGACAGCAAATTAAAGCAGCAAAAGAACACATTGAGAATGTATTACACAAACAGATAAAGGAAGAAGTTAAGCATCTTTATCAGGAGATAGAGACTATAAAAAAGAATCAAACCATAATCTTAGAAATGAAGGAAACTATAAACCAAATTAAAAACTCAAATGAGAGTATCATTAATAGAGTGGAGCAAGTAGAAGCTAGAACATCAGATAATGAAGACAAAATATATCATCTGGAAAAGAGGCTAGCCATCTCAGATAGGCTGGTTAAAAATCATGAGAGAAGCATACAAGAGATATGTGATAATATAAAAAAAACAAATTTAAGAGTCATTGAGGAAGGGATAGAGATTCAAACAAGGGGAATGAGTAATCTACTAGATGAAATAATCACAGAAAACTTTCCAGAAATAAAAAAGGAAACAGATATACAAATTGTAGATGCATACAGCACACCGAACATACAAAATTACAGTAGACCAACTCCAAGATACATTGTTATAAAGATATCCAATATACAGAACAAAGAGAAAATATTAAAAGCTACAAGAGAAAAGAGAAAGATTACATTCAGGGGTAAACCAATAAGGTTAACAACGGACTTCTCAACTCAGACACTGAAAGCGAGAAGATCCTGGAATAACGTATTTCAAACACTGAAAGACAATGGATGCCAACCAAGAATTCTGTACCCAGCAAAATTAAGCTTCAGATACGACAACGAAATAAAAATCTTTCACGATAAACAAAAACTAAAAGAATTTGCAGCCAGAAAACCAGCGTTGCAAAGCATCTTGAGCAAAACACTTCACGAGAAAAAAACGGAAAACAATAACCAAAGCCAACATTGGGAAGTACCTCAGTAAAGACAGACGGAGGGGGGAAAACTAATCATGGTGAAACAAACGCAATTAAAAAAAAAACGAGATAAATCATCAAATATGGCTGGAAGTACAAACCATATATCAATAGTAACTCTAAATATTAATGGTTTAAACACTCCAATAAAGCGACATAGGCTGGTAACATGGATCAAAAAAAAAAATCCAACAATATGCTGTCTCCAGGAGACTCACCTGACTGGAAAAGACATACACAGGCTGAAGGTGAAAGGTTGGGAAAAAATATACCACGCACACGCTCCTCGCAAGCAAGCAGGGGTGGCCATCCTCATATCGAATAAAATTGACTTCAAGACTAAATTAATCCAAAGGGATAAAGAAGGACATTATATACTGTTAAAAGAAACCATTAAACAACAAGACATAACAATTATCAATATTTATGCACCAAATAATGGCGTTTCGAAGTTTATAAAACAAATTCTCCTCAATTTCAAGAATCAAATAGACCACAACACAATAATTATGGGTGACTTTAACACACCTCTCTCACCATTGGACAGATCCTCCAAGCAAAAGTTGAATAAGAAAACTATAGACCTCAATACCACAATCAAAAACCTAGACTTAACTGACATATATAGAATATACCAACCATCATCGAATGGATATACTTTTTTCTCAGCAACACATGGATACTTCTGAAAAATAGACCATATATTATGCCATAGGGCAACCCTCAATAAATATAAAGGGGTAGAGATTATACCATGCATTTTATCTGATCATAATGGATTGAAACTGGAAATTAATGATAAAAGAAAGAAGGGAAAATCCAATATCACATGGAAAATGAACAATATGTTACTGAATGATCAAAGGGTTACAGAAGACATAAAGGAGGAAATCAAAAAATTCATAGAGATAAATGAAACTGCAGACATAACCTATCGGAATCTATGGGACACAATGAAAGCAGTTTTAAGAGGGAAATTCATCGCCTGGAGGTCATTCCTCAAAAAAAGGAAAAACCAACAAATAAATGAGCTCACACTTTATCTCAAAGCCCTAGAAAAGGAAGAGCAAAACAATAGCAAATGCAGCAGAAAGCAAGAAATAATTAAAATCAGAGCAGAAATCAATGAAATTGAAACAAAAGAAACTATCGAAAAAATTAACAAAACTAAAAGTTGGTTCTTTGAAAAAATAAACAAGATTGACAAACCTTTAGCCATGCTAATGAAGAGAAGGAGAGAGAACTCAAATTAATAACATAAGGGATGACAAAGGCAATATCACAACAGACGCCACAGAAATACAGAAGACAATTAGAAACTATTTTGAAAACCTATATTCCAATAAAATAAAAGATAGTGAAGACATCAATAAATTTCTTAAGACATATGATTTGCCCAGACTGAGTCAGGAGGACACACACGATTTTAACAGACCAATATCAATGGATGAAATTGAAGAAGTAATCAAAAGACTACCAACCAAGAAAAGCCCAGGACCGGATGGGTATACAGCGGAGTTTTACAAAACCTTTAAAGAAGAATTAATACCAATACTTTTCAAGTTATTCCAGGATTCTGAAACCAGACAAAGACACATCAAAAAAAGAAAACTACAGACCAATATCTCTGATGAACCTAGATGCAAAAATCCTCAATAAAATTCTGGCGAATCGGATACAAAGACACATCAAAAAAATTGTGCACCATGATCAAGTAGGATTCATCCCTGGGATGCAGGGATGGTTCAATATACGGAAATCAATAAATGTTATTCTCCATATCAATAGACTTAAAGATAAGAACCATATGATCATCTCGATAGACGCAGAAAAAGCATTCGACAAAGTACAGCATCCCTTTATGTTCAAAACATTAGAAAAACTAGGGATAACAGAAACTTACCTTGATATTGTAAAAGCTATTTACGCTAAGCCCCAGGCTAGCATCATTCTGAATGGAGAAAAATTGAAGGCATTCCTCTTAAAATCAGGAACAAGACAGGGATGCCCTCTATCACCACTTCTATTCAATATAGTTCTCGAAACACTGGCCAGAGCAATTAGACAAACGAAAGAAATTAAAGGCATAAAAATTGGAAAGGAAGAACTTAAATTATCACTATTTGCAGATGACATGATTCTATACCTAGAAGACCCAAAATAGTCTACAAAAAAACTACTAGAACTAATAAATGAATTCAGCAGAGTGGCAGATATAAAATCAACACGCACAAATCAAAGGCATTTCTGTATATCAGCAACAAAACCTCTGAAATGGAAATAAGGAAAACCACTCCATTCACAATATCCTCAAAAAAAAAAAAATACTTGGGAATCAACCTAACAAAAGAGGTGAAAGATTCATACAATGAAAACTACAGATCCCTAAAAAGAGAAGTAGAAGAAGATCTTAGAAGATGGAAAAATATACCCTGTTCATGGATAGGCAGAACTAATATCATCAAAATGGCGATATTACCAAAAGTCCTCTATAGGTTTAATGCAATGCCAATAAAAATTCCAATGGCATTGCTTGTAGAAATAGATAAAGCAATCATGAAATTCATATGGAAAAATAAAAGACCCAGAATAGCAAAAGCAATTCTAAGCAGGAAGTGTGAATCAGGTGGTATAGCAATACCAGATTTCAAACTATACTACAGAGCAATAGTAACAAAAACAGCATGGTACTGGTACCAAAACAGGCGGGTGGACCAATGGTACAGAATAGAGGATACAGAGACTAATCCACAAAGTTACAACTATCTTATATTCGATAAAGGGGCTAAAAGCATGCAATGGAGGAAGGATAGCATTTTCAACAAATGGTGTTGGGAAAACTGGAAATCCATATGCAACAAAATGAAACTGAATCCCCTCCTCTCACCATGCACAAAAATTAGTTCAAAATGAATCAAAGACCTTGATATCAAATCAGAGACTCTGCGTATGATAGAAGAAAAAGTTGGCTACGATCTACATATTGTGGGATCAGGCTCCAAATTCCTTAACAGGACAACCATAGCACAAGAGTTAATAACAAGAATCAACAAATGGGACTTACTTAAATGAAAAAGTTTTTTTCAGAGCAAGAGAAACAATAAGAGAAGTAAATTGGGAGCCTACATCATGGGAACAAATTTTTACCCCCCACACTTCAGATAGAGCCTTAATATCCAGAGTTTACAAAGAACTCAAAAAATTAGACAATAAGACAACAAATAACCCAATCAACAAATGGGCCAAGGACCTGAACAGACACTTCTCAGAGGAGGACATACAATCAATCAACAAATACATGAAAAAATGCTCACCATCTCTAGCAGTCAGAGAAATGCAAATCAAAACTACCCTAAGATACCATCTCACTCCAGTAAGATTGGCAGCCATTATGAAGTCAAATAATAACAAGTGCTGGAGAGGATGTGGGGAAAAGGGTACTCTTATACATTGCTGATGGGACTGCAAATTGGTTCGGCCAATTTGGAAAGCAGTATGGAGATTCCTGGGAAAGCTAGTAATGGAACCACCATTTGACCCAGTTATTGCCCTTCTTGGTCTATTCCCTGAAGACCTTAAAAGAGTGTACTACAGGGATACTGCCACATCGATGTTCACAGCAGCACAATTCACAATAGCTAGACTGTGGAAACAACCCAGATGCCCTTCAATGGATGAATGGATTAAAAAAAATGTGGCATTTATACACTATGGAGTATTATGCAGCACTAAAAAATGACAAAATCATGGAATTTGCAGGGAAATGGATGGCATTAGAGCAGATTATGCTCAGTGAAGCTAGCCAATCCCTAAAAAACAAATACCAAATGTCTTCTTTGATATATTGAGAGCAACTAAGAATAGAGTAGGGAGAAAGAGCAGGAAGAAAAGATTGACATTAAACAGAGGCACGAGATGGGAGGGAAAGAGAGAGAAAAGTGGAATTGCATGGAAATGGAAAGAGACCCTCATTGTTGTAAAAAAAAACTACATAAAAGAGGTTGTGAGGGGAATTGGAAGAAAAATAAGGAGAGAAATGAATTACAGTAGATGGGATAGAAAGAGAAGATGGGGGGAGGGGGATAGTAGAGGATAGGAAAGGTAGCAGAATACATCAGTCACTAGTATGGCATTATGTAAAAATGTGAATGTGTAACCTATGTGATTCTGCAATCTGTATTTGGGGTAAAACTGAGAGTTCATAACTTACTTGAAACTATTGTTCGAAGTATGATATGTCAAGAGCTTTGTAATGTTGTGAACAACAAATAAAAAATAAATAAATAAATAAATAAATCACGTGAATAATATATATATATATATATATATATATATATATATATATATATATATATATATATATATTATATATTTGGATCCATTTTTCATGAGCGCTCATCATATATGATATATGGAAATATGTACATTTAAACTTACAACACAGAACACAAATGTGCACACATAATATAATACATACAACACATAACATAATACTAAAGGCCTTATAACTTATTACAGGTGAAATATCCATTGCAATGTTTAAAAACTCTATAGTCAAAAAATAGAACTGATCAGCAAAACATTAACCTAGGTCTGTATGAGATAAAAAAAAAACATAACAGAACTTCATGATATGGGAAAGGGCAATAATAAAATAGAGATTGAAAAAAGCTTCCTGGTTCTGTTGCAGATGTAAGAATGGCCAAACTGGAGTTTTGGATATCACCTGTTATAGATTTCAGCCAAGTCATCGTCTTTTGGTCTGTAGAAATTGCTTTAGTTAATCTCTCTGGAATGCAAATTGGCTGCTGTTCTCCCTGTGGCCCCTGACTCCAGACAATCACTGGGTCAGGACCTTGGTTATTCTCTCTGGAATCCAAATCAGCTGCTGTTCTCTCTATGGAAACACACAAACAGACCCCCAATTCCAGATAATTACTGGGTCACGACCTTTCCATTGTCCTGTTAGAATATCATTCCAAAGTACCTTGAGCTTTGCACTTTTTTTGGACACATATGCCTTTCTGCAGAACTAAGTCCTAATGAATCCAAATTTAAAAAGTTTAGAGTAAAAAGAGTTATTTTAAGTTTATCTTTGGGGAATATATACCCCTTTCGAATTCCATCTTTTTGCTTTAATGAGTACATTTTAATAGGCTCTTTCAACTATGGCTTGTCCCTGTGGATTGTATGAATTCCTGTTATATTAGTAATGCCAAATGATGAGCAAAATTGTTTAAATGAGGTAGAAGTATAACCAGGGTAATTATCTGTTTTTAACTGTTTTGGACCGCCCACAGTGGCAAAATTTGTAAGCAATGAGCTATAACATCTTTAGTTTTTTTTTTTTTTCAGCATGAAGGGAGCCCATCAAAAATCCAGAAGAAATATCAACAGTAACATGCAAATATTTTAATTTTCTAAATTTTGGCAAGTGTGTGACATCCATCTGCCAAATATGGTTAGGTATCAGTCCTCTAGGATTGATTCCAAGATTAACTTGTGGTAAAATGTTACACAATTTTGACATTGTTTTTTTTTTAATTTTTCTACCTTGTACCTTAATTATTTTAAAATGCTTGGTTAAGTATTAGCATTGACATGGAACCTTTTATGAAATTTTACAGCTTCTTCTAATCTAGAGAAAATATGTATGTCATGTGTAGTTTCATCTGCTAAATAATTGCACAAACTAAGGGCTCCAAGCAATCTTGTTTTTGCCCTGATATTTCCTATAAAGAATGGATCTTTTTGGTCCCAGAATAATCTTTGTATAGTGGAAAACAAAGAGAAAATAGTAGAGGAAGGGGAAATTCTACCAGCATCTTCAAGGGATACTTTAGCATTATCTATATACTGACTATCAAAAAATAAATTAAGTAGAGAATATTTAAACATCACAAAAACTTGTAATACTGCATTAAGCTCTACCTTTTGAGCTGATTGTTTGGGTATTAAAAATGTAAAAGTTTGATCAGTTGTAACTATTGCTGCTGTACCATTATTTGACCCATCAGTGAATATATTTGGAGCATTCATGATAGGTTTTTTTCTTGTCATTTTTGAAAAAATTTCAGGATGCAATGACCAAAAAGACAATAAAAGATTAGATGGTAAGTTTTTATCAAATGAAACATTAGATTTGCACATGATTATTGCCCAAGTATTTAACTCATTAGCTAATTCCTCAATTTGATTCATAGTATATGGAGTAATAATTTTATTGGGAGAAATTCCAAACACTCCCTTTGCTCCTTTTATTCCTTTGAGTATTAATTGTCCTACAGCCTCAGGATACCTAGTAAAAATAGTATTGGGAGAATAAGATAAATATATTCATAATAATGGTCCTTCTTGCCAAAATACTCCTATAGAAATATTTTCTGTTGGTATTACAATAAATAATAAAGGCAAACTTATATCAATTCTATCAAAAAGCATATTTTCCATATATGTTTCAATGATTTTTAATGCTTTTCTTGCTTTAGGCCTTAACATTCACGGTGAATTTGGATCTAATGGACCTTTTAGGATATCAAATAAAGGTCCCAACTCTCCTGTTGGCATACCTAGATAAAGCCTTATCCAATTTATGTCTCCTAATAACTTTTGAAAATCATTAAGTGATTTGAGTTGATCTACTCGTAGCCCAAACCATAGGTCTAAAACTTGCCCTATTCATAGTCTTTGAAGCAACCCAAGATCTAACCCTAACTCTAACTCTAACCCGAAATGTTAGCTTAAACCTAAAACTTACACTAACACTAACCCTAAGGCTAATCCTAAAAGTAGCACTAACTCTAGCCCTAAAAAAAAACCAAGCCATAGGCTGAACCCTAACCCTTAATATAAACTAAGCCCTAACCCTACACTTAGCAATAACTTTAGCCATAATTTTAGTTTTAAGCAGAACCCTAAAACTAACCTTGACCCTGACTCTGACCTTAACCCTAACCCTAGCTTTAAACATCACCCTAACCCTATACCTAAAACTATCAACATGCATACCCCTAACCCTAACCCTAAAATTAGCCATAATTGCAACCCTGGTACTTACATTTGTTGTTACCTTAAGCCTAGCCTTAACTTAACCAAAAACCTGGTCTTATTCTGAGCATTATCCCTAGATTTAACCCTAACTCTAATTCTATCACTAATAATAACTATAACCCTAGCTGTAATCCTAGATTTAAATCTAACCCTAACCCTAAGCCTAACCCTATCAATAATCATAACAATAACTCTAGCCATACCCCTATCTCTAAACCTATTGATTACCCTAAACATAAACTTAACCCTAATGCTAAACTTGGGCCTAAACCTAACCGTATCCCTAATTCTAAACCTATCCATTACCCTAAACCTATCCTGAAATCTAATCCTAACACTATATTTACCCTAATCCTAATTCTAATGCTAATTTGAGCCCTAATATTAAGCCTTAACCTATCCAAAACACTAATCACGACCATGACTCTAAGAGTACTCTTAGCTCTAAACCTGACCCTAACCCTAAACCTAACCCTTACACTAGATGTAGCCATAAACCTAACTTTTAAACTACATTGAACCATAACACTAGACCTAAAATTAGCCCTAGTCATCATCCTAACCCTAAACCTAGGCTTAATCCTAACCCAAAGAATCACCCAAGCCCTAACCCTAGTTCCATTCCTCACCATAGCCCTAAACCTACCTATAACCTCATCCTCTACCCCCAAAATAACCATAACCCTAAACCTAACCTTTATCCTCACCCTAAACCTGGGCCTATAACAGAGTATAGTGCTAATCTTAGCCTTCATTTAATTCTATCCTAACCCTAAACCTAGCCATAAGACTAACTCTAACTCTTGTCTTAGCCCTAGACCTAGATCTAGTTATAACCCTAGACTTCATCCTAATTCTAGGTCTAAGCCTAAGTCTAAATCTAAACCTAACTGTAAATTTAACAATAATAATAAGCCTAAACCAAACTCGAACACTACACTGAACCATAACGCTAATCCTAAAACTTGCCCTATCTTTAGTCCTAGCCATTAACCAAAACCAAGCCCTTGCCCTAATTATAACCCTTAACCTAAATCAAACCCTAACACTACAACTAATCATAAAACTAACTCTACAAATAACCCCAAGCCTGATATTACCCGTAACACTAATCCTAGCTCTAAACATAACCCTAAACTTAAATTAACCCTAACACTATATCTAGCCTTAAACTACCACTAAAATTAGCCTTAATCATAACCCTAGTTCATATATTAGTCATTATCCTAAACGTAGCCTTAATCCTAACACAAATTCTACTCCTAATCCAAAACCTAACCCTAGTTTTAACCCTAATCTTAACCCTAATATTAGCCCTAAACCTAACTCTAACCATATTCTGTATACTAAGTCAAACCCTAACCCAAATACTAACCCTAGTCTTAATTCTTATCTTTAGCCTAACTTAAACTCTAACCATAATACTAGTCTTAACTCTAGCTCTCATTCTCCTCTAAACCTAATCCTGACCATTATCTAACCCAAAGAGTAATCCTAGGTCTAGACCTGATCCTAATCCTAAACCAAACCCTAACACTAGCCCCACTGGTAATCCTATATGTATAACTAAGCCTAAGACTAAACCTAGACCCAAAGCTAATTCTAAATATAGTTATAACTGTAGCCCTAGATGTAAATAAAAACCTAGCCATAGCCCTCACAATAACCCTTAACCTAAACCAAACACTTAGTCTACCCCTATACCTAAAACCTAGTCTTAATTCTGGCTCTAACCCTAACCCTAAACCTACCCCCAAAACTGACCCTAATTTTAGCACTGAACCTAGCTTTAAACCTGACACTATCCCAAAACATAGACGTAACACAAGACCTAGCAATAACCCTAACCCTAAAACTACATCTAAACATAACACTAGCTCTTAAAATACCCATAGTCCTAACCATAACACTAATCTTAACACAAAACCTAGCCCTTATCCTAGGCCAAAACTTAGCTCTAAGCATAACCCTCAGCCTAAACCTAGCACTAAACCTAGTCCTAACTTAAGCCTTGCCTTACACCTAACCCTAGCTCAAAGCCTAAACTTTTCACTAAACATAACTCTAGTTTTAACCTAAAATTTAACCCTAACCTTAGCCCTAATCCTAATGTTAAACCTGGCCTGAAATTTAGCTCAAACTATATCCATTTCCCTAACCCTAACCTTTAGCTAATTATAACTTTATCCCTAACACTAAACCTAACTCTAGCCATAAATATAAACCTAGACCTAAACCTATAACTAACCCTCGCCCTAGACCTAACCCTACCTCAAACACTAATGCTTACCCTAACCTAACTATAACCCTAGCCCTAAACTTAACACTTACTCCAACCCTGAAACTTACCCTAAATCACACCCTAGCCCTAGCCCTAAACCTAGCCCAAATTCTAGACTTTATTTAAATCATAACCTAGCCCTAACCCTAGCTTTAAACCTATCCATTACACTAAGCATAATCCTAAATCTAATGCTAACCATAACCCGATCACTAAACCTAACTCATCCACTACCCTAAAGCTAAACTAAAACCTAAACTAAACCCTATCCATTACCCTAACCCTAAATTTAACACTAATGTTAGTTCGAGCCCTAACCCTAAACCTTTTGCTAAACCAACTGCTAACCTTGACCCTGACATTGACATTAATAATAAATCTAGCCATAAAGATGACCTTTAACATAAACCTATCTTGTACTCTAGACCTAGCCATAATCTTAGCCTAAAACTATCCTTAACATTTACCCTAAACCTGATATTAGCCCTAGACATGGTCCTAACCATAACCATAACAGAAACACTACCTCTTAACCTAGCCCTAAACCTAGCCTTAATCCTAAACTGAACCATAACCCTAGGCCTAATTCTAATTCTAACACTCACTCTAGAACTAGAACTAGCTATAACCCAACCCATTCCTGGAAAATTAATCTTAACACCAATGCTAACCCTAACTCTAGTCCAACCCCTTGGTCTTACTATAACACTAACCCTAGCCTTAATACTAGCCCTAATTTAGCCCTAAACCTTAAACTAACTGTATTCTATTTTAGCTCTAACACTACCCCTAAATCTCACCCTAATCCTAGCCGTAATTTAGCACTAAGACTAACAATAACCTAGCACCAATCCTAGCCCTAATTTATGCCTAACCCTAGCCTTTACAGTAGCCCTAATTTTAGCCCTAGTTTAGCCATTACCCTAAACCTCATCCTAGTACTACTACTATGACTAACTGTAATTCTTGCCCTGGACATATCCCTAGTTCTAACCATATATGTTACCATAATCCTAACTCTCGCCCTATCTGTAGCCTTAGCCCTTGCCCTAACCCTAGATTTAACAGTAATTTAAAATCTAACCCTAAACCTGAGCCTAAACCTCAACCTAACATTAGCCATGACCCTGTTGATAACAGCCGATAATCTTGCCATAATCGTAGACCTAGCCCTAAAAAAAACCAAAACAACAAAAAAACAAAACAAAAAAACCCTATATTTCTAACGTTTAAACTAAACCAAACCCTAATCATACAACTAGAAGTATTTTAGCCCTAATTTGAGTTCTAACCCCAACCCTAAAACTAACACTCTGACACTGACCCTAACAATTACCATTGCTCTAAACATCACCCTAACCCTAAACCTATACATAAAACTATACCTAGCCCTAACCCTAACCATAAAACTAGCAATAATTTTAACACTAGATTATACATTAGTCATAGCCTTAATCCTAGTCCTAACCAAACGCCAAAACAAGCCATGAACCAACTCTGAACCCAAGATTTAACCATAACTCTAAACCTAACCCTAACCCTAAACATAACTCTAAACCTTACCATAACACTAGCCAGAATTCTAAACATAACCCTAGGCCTATAACTAGCTTTAACACTATTCATTACCCTAACCATAACCATAACTATAATGGTAACCCTAGAACTAACCCTAACCTTATTGCTAACACTAAACTTATTTATTAACCTAAACATAACCTTAACCCTAAATCTAAACTTTTCATTACCCCAACCCCAATGCTAACTCAAGCCCTAACTCTAAACCTTAACCCAACCTAAATCCTAACTCTCACCCTTCCCATGATAATAAACATAGAACTAACCTTTACCCTACCCATAAACTTAACCTTTATACTAGACCGAGCCATAAACCTAACCCTAAAATTAGCCCTAAACATAACCCCAGACCTGACATTTGCCCTAGCTATAATTTTAGACCTAACCGTAACACAAAACAAACCCATAACCCTAAACCTAACTCTAACCCTAATCCTGTCTATAACCTAGCCCTAAATTTAGCTTTAACCCTATCAATTACCCTAAACATAGCCTAATTATAATGCTAACTCTAGGCATAATTCTAACCCTATCCCTAAGCTTAACCCTTTCCATTATGCTAAATCTAACCTGAATCCTAAACCAAACCCTCTCATTACTCTAACCCACACCCTAATGCTAACTTGAGCCCTAACCCTAAACCCTAACCTAAACAAAACCCTAAATATGACCCTGACCCTAATAATACCCCTAGCTCTAAATTTGATCTTTACCCTAAACCTAAAATTTACACTAAACACAGTCATAAACCTAACCCTAAAACTATCCCTAGCCATAACCTTAGACTTGAAATTCACCCTAAAACTTATCCTAGCCCTAAGCCTCACACAAAACCTAGCCCTCACTCTAGCCCTAAATCTAGCCTTAATAATAACTCTAATGAAACCCTAGCCCTAATCCTAATTCTAACCTCCAACCTAGCCCTATCTCTAGCTATAACCCCATTGCTTACAGTAAACTTAATCATAAGTCTAAAACTAACCCAAGGCCTAAACATAACCATAAATCTAGTCCTGTTACTAGCCCTAATTAAGCTCTATACCTAATCAAACACAAAGCTTAGTCATGAGACTGACTCTCACTCTCACTCTCCATATTCCTAGTTCTAACCTTATCCCTTACCAAAACCATAATGCTAGCTGTCAACCAAGACCCTACAGTAGCCCCATCCTTTGGACTAGATCTAACCCTAGGTCTAACCCTAAATCTAAATCTAACTTTAATTCTAAGCCTATACCTAAAACTAACACTAGCCCTAAAACTAAGGCAAAGCCTAAAACTAGCACTAACCATAGCCCAAGCCCTAAAACAAAACTGAGCCATAGCCCCAAATTTAAAACTTAACCTAAATTATAACCTAACCTTACATCTATTCCTAAACCTAGCCCTAATTCGAATCCAACCTCTAACCCTAAAACTACTCTGACTTTGAATTTTATCCTAACACTCATCCTAGCTCTAAACATCACCCTAATGTTATACCTAACCATACCACTGCACCTAGACTAACCCTAATCTTATAGCTAGCCCAAATAATGTCCCTAGCCATACATTGGCCATAATTCTAAACCTAGCACTAACTCTAAAAAAACCTAGTCTTAATGCAAGACCTAACCCTAGCTTTAACTTAAACCTAAACCTAACACTATCCCTAACCCTAACCCTAACCCTAAACATAATCCTAAGCCTAGCTCTAATTCTATCCCTTACCCTAAGCTAACCCTAACCCTAATGCTAACCCTAGGCCTACCCCTAATCTTTAGCCTAACCCAAACCCTAACCCTATTACTAGTCCTAACCCTAGCCTTCATTCTAGCTCTAACCATAAGCCAAACCCTAACCCTAACCCTGATATTTATTCTGATTCTAAAGGTTACCATATGGTATGTCTAAACCTGACTCTGACCATAAACCTAACACTAGCACTAAGTATAAACCTATACCTAAACCTAACCCTAACACTAGCCTTAGATCTAAACCTAATCCTCAATCTAGCCATATCTCTATTCCTAGACCTAAACAAAAACCTAGCCCTAGCCCTAAGGATAAACCTTAATCTAACACACACACTAACCCTACCCCTAAACTTAACTCTAGTGATAATTCTGGTTTAACCCTAATCCTAACTATAAGCTAAACACTGACTCTGACACTCACACTAATCTTAGCTTTAAACATCATGCTAACACTAATCTTAACCCTAATACTTGACTAGCCATAACACTTACCCAAAAAGTAGTCCTAATCATAACCCTGGTTGTAGGCCTAACACTAGCCCCAAAATAACCCCAAACCTGGCCCTAATGCAAGCACTAAGCATAGTTTTAAACCTAACCCTAAAACTAGCCCTAATCCATACCCTAACCATAGCTGTAACCCTAGTTCTTACCCTATCCATTACCTTAATCTAAACCGTAAACCTAATGCTAACCTTAGTCTTAAACCTAATCCATATTTCAACCCAAAACATAACCCTATTACTAGTCTTAATCTTAAACTTCATTCTAGCTCTAACGCTAACTCAAACCCAAACCCTAAGCCTGACACTTATTCTGACCATAAAACTAACCATAGGTCAAAAACTGACCCTAACCTGAAACCGAACCCTAACATTAGCCCTATATTAAATCGAAACCTAACACTAGCCCTAGACTTAAACCTAATCCTAAATCTAGGCATGTCTCTAGCCCTAGATCTGAACAACAATGTAGCCGTAACCCTAACAATAAACCTTAACCTAACCCAAACACTAAACCTACACCTATATGTAATCCTATTTCTTATTCTGGAACTAACCCCAACACTAACTCCAACCTAAACATTGGCCATGATTGTAACATAATCCTAGCTCCAAAGCTCACCCTAACTTAAAACCTACTCCTAAAACTAGACCTAGCCATAACCCTAACCATAAAACTAGCCCTAATCATAACCCTAGCTCTTACATTACCCATTGCCCTAAGCCTAGGCCTAAACTAAAACAAAACCTAACCCTAATTCTAGGCCTTAACATAACCTTAAGTGTAACCCTAAATCTAACTCTACCCCTAACCCTATCCTAAGCCTCACTTTAGACCTAACCGTAGCTCAAAGCCTAACCTTTACTCTTAAAATAACCCTAGCCATATTTCAAATCCTAACCTAACACTAGCCCTAATCCTAACCTTAACTATACCCTAACAATAGCTCTGATTATATCTACTACCCTAACCCAAGCCCTAAACATAACCATAACCATAGCCCTAAAACTAGCTCTAAATCCAACCACTACCCTAAATATAATCCTAACCTTAATGCTAAACCTAGGTTTAACCTTAACCCTATCACAATCCCTAAACCTATTCCTTACACTAAAACTACCCTGAACCCATATCCTAAGCTTATTCATTACCCTAACTCTAACTCTAACCCTAATGTTAATTTGAGCCCTAAACCTAAAACTTAACCTAAACCAAACCTCCTTTTTCTTGAGAGAGAGGGAGAGAGAGAGAGAGAGAGAGAGAGAGAGAGAGAGAGAGAGAGAGAGAGAGAGATTGATTTAATATATATTTTTTTTAATTTTTGGAAGATTCATTTTTATTTGTATGTGTTGATGAGTATCAAACCCTGGCCGCACGCATGCCAGGCGAGTGTGCTACAGCTTGAGCCAGATCTTCATCCCCCTAAAAAAACCGTAAAACATACACTAACCCTAGTAATACACATAGCTCCAAAATTGACGCTTAACCTAAATATAATCCTTACACTAGACCTAATTATAAACATAACCCGAAACCTATCCCTAACTCTAACCCTAGATATGACATTAGCCCTAGCCCTAATCTTAGCCCTAACCGTAACATGAACATTTGCTCTCATCCTAGCCCCAAACTTACTTTTAATTATAATTGTAACCATAATTCTAATCCTTTCCTTAGCACTAAACCTAGATATAACCCCTAAACCTGACCCAAACCCTAACCCTAAAAATAACCCAATTACTAATCTTAACCCTATGACTAACCCTAACACTAAAACTAGCCCTAATCCTAAACCTAACTCTAACCATAGCTTTAAAACTAACTATAATTCTCATCTTAGCCCTACCCTAATTCTAACCCTATCACTTACCATACACTTTATTTCTAGCCATAGCCTAGAATAACCCTAGCCCTAACCTTACACATTGTCCTAACTCTAAATCTAAACCTAACTATAAATCTAACACTAATTCTACATCTAAACCTAAGCCTAAAACTGGCCCTAACCCTAAGGCTAATCCTAAAACTAGTCCTAACCATAGGCTTAGACCGAAAAAGAAACTGAGCCTTAACACTAACCCTAAACTTTTACCTAAACCAAATCCTAACCTTACATCTAGCCCTAAGCCTAGCCTTAATTCAAGTCCTAATCTTAACTGTGAAACTATCCCTGAACCTTTCTCTGACATTAACACCAACTGTACCTCTGAACCAAAAATAAACCCTTAGAATAGCCGTACCCATAACCCTATATCTAAAACTAACCCTAATACTAGCCCTAGATTAAACCTAATCCTAAATCTAGTCATATCTTTAACCAAGACCTAAACAAAAACCTAGCCCTAGCTCTAATGATAACCCTAACCTAAACCAAACAATAATCTTACCTCTAGAAATAACCAATTTTAATTCTGGCTGTAGCCCTAACCCTAACCCTAATCCAAACACAAACCCTGACACTAACACTAATCTTAACTATAAAACTGATCCTAACCAAAACCAAAACCTAACACTAGACCCAGCCATTATCGTAAACATCACCCTTACATTACCATAGTACTAAAACTATCTCTAAACCTAACACAAAATCTAGCCCTAACTAGGCCTAAATCTAGCCCAAAGCTTAACCCTAACCCAAATCTAATCTTATCCCATACCCTAAGCATAACCCTCACGCTAAACCTAATCCTTGCCTTAGACCTAACCGTAGATAACACCCAAAATCAAAACCTAAACATGACCCTTGCCTATCCCTAAACCTAATCGTAATCTTAGCCCTAATCCTAATGTTAACACTAGTCCTAATATTATCTCTGAATTTATCCATTACCCGAAACCGAACCTTAGCCCTAATGATAACACTAGCTCTAATCCTAATTGTAAACCTAATTCTAGACCTAACTCTAAACCTAACCCTCATCGTAGTCTTAACCCTAAATTAAAGTCTAACCCTTTCTCTAACACTAACCCTAGCCCAATCCCTAACACCAACCCTAAACTTAAAACTACCCCTACCCCAACCTGACATCTAACCCTGAACATTACCCTAACTCTAATGATAAACTTAGCCCTAATCCTAAAACTAACCCTAAACCTAAAACTACCCCTAACTCTAACCCAGCAAGAATTTCTATACATTAACCTAACTCTAAATGTAACCTTAACCCTAACATTAAACTAACCATACCCTTAACTGTAAATCTAACCCTAGACATAATCGTAAACCTAACCCTCACCCTAAAACTATCTCTAGCTCAAAATCTAACCTGTACCCTAAACTTAACCCAAAACCTAACCCAAGCTCTAGCCCTAACACTAATCCTAACTGTAGCTCTAATCCTGTTCAAATCCCTTGTACTAATACTAGCTCTTTGGTTATTCATTATCCTAACAATATCCCTAACCAAAATGATAATCCTAGGCCTAACCCTAACCCTATCACTAACCCTAACCCTACAAATTACCCTAATCTTAACCTGAATCCTATCCATAAGCCTATACATAAACCTAACAATAATTCTAAAGCTAACGCTAATTTGAGCCCTAACTCTAATAATTAAAGTAACACAAGCCTGAAACATGACCCTGACCCTAAGAATATACCTTGCACTTAACTTGGCCCTTACCCTAAACCTAACATTAGACCTAGCCATAAACTTAACCCTATAACTATTCCTAGACATAACCCTGAACTGACATTATCACTATCCTGAAAACTTGCTCTAACCCTAAAACAAACCCTAGCCCTCATCCTAACTCCAAATCTAGCCCTAATACTAAATACAAACCTAACCTTAGACCAAAATGTAATTCTAGTCATTTCCCCATTTCTAAACCTAGTTATAACCCTACTCCTTCCCCTAAACCTAAGCCTAAACCTAATCCTAAACATAGACCTAACCCTAGGTCTAACTCTAACTGTAATCCTAGACATATTCTCACCCCTAATTTAGCTTTAAACTTAACCCCAACCCTAGCCTTAAGACTAAATCAAACTATTGCCCTACCTCTTCATAGTTCTAACCCTATTCCTTATTGAAACCCAAATATTAGAACTAACCTTAGCCCTGAACCTAGCCATAACCCTTGCTGTAGAATTAACTATAACTCTAAATGTACCCCTAAGCCCAAACTCACCCTGTCATTAGCAGTAACACTAACATTAATTATAAAACTACACTTAAGTTTAGCCTTAGCCCTAAAACATAAGGAGCCATAGCATTAACCCCAATCTGTAACCTAAACCAATAACTTAACTCCTTAAGTTAACACAAAACCTAACATATACCTAATCTAAACTCTAACCTTAGCTTTAATCCTAACCTTAAACATAACCCTTGCCTTAACCCTAACTCTAACCCTAACCCTAGCCCTCACACTAGTGCTCACCCTATCCCTTACCCTTTGCCAAACTTTAACCCTAAAGCTACCCTAGTTTTTAACCTAATTTTTAGCCTAACTGAAAACCCAATTCTATTACTAGTTGTAACCCTAAACCTCAATATAACTCTATCACTCTCCCAAACCCGAACCCTTACCATGACCCTTATTCTGACCCTAATAATAACCATAGGTCTAAACCTGACCCTAACCCTATACAGAACCCTAACATCGGCACTACCTGTAACCCTATACCTAAACCTAAAACTAACTCTAGACCTAGACTCAATCCCTAACCCTTAAACTTAATCTACAACTACCACTAACCTATGGCCTAAATCTAAATCTAACCTTAACCCTAGCCCTAATCCTAACCTTAACTTTATCCCTAATGCAAGCTCTTAACCTACATATTACTCTAACTCTAACCCTAAACTTAATGATAAACCTAGCCCTAACCCCAGCTCTAACCCTACCCATTATCCTAACCCTAAACCTAACTCTGATGATAACCTAAGCCCTTACCCTAAATCTACAGTAAACCTAACCCTAGACATAACCATAAACCTAACCCTTGCCATAGAGCTAACCCTTGCTCAAACCCTAACCATTTTCCTAAACCTAATACTAAACCTATCCCTAACCCTAATCTTAAGCTGAAACCTAACCCTAGCCCTAAATTTAACACTAAACTTGATCTTAACTGTAACTATAATATAGACCAGCCCTTTCCCTAGTGCTAACCCTAGCTCAACCTCTAAAATATACCCTAAACCTAAACCTAACCCTAAATCTAGACCTAACCCTAAATCTAGCCCTATTAATAACCATAATCCAAGCTCTAACCACATTCATTACCCTAAGCAAAACCATAACCCTAAGACTAACTCTAGGCCTAACCTTAACCCTTTTGCTAACTCTAACCCTATCAATTATCCTACATCTAACATGAACACTGTACCTAAACCTATCCTTATCCTAATTCCAAGCCCTAATGCTAATTCCAGCTCTAAACCTAAACTCTAATTCTTTGCTTACCCAAAAACCTAACTCTATTACTTGTCCTAACTCTAACCATAATTCTAGCTCTAAACTTAAACCAAACCCTAAACCTAACCATGACCCTTAATCTGACCCTAACACTAAACCTAGGTTAAAACCTGATGCAAAAACTTATTCAAAATTGAACACTAGCCCTACCAGTAATTCAAATGCTAAACCGAACACTAACACTAGCCCTAGACCTAAACCTAATCCTAAATAAAGGCATAACCCTACCCTTAGCCCTAACAATAACCTTTAACCTAAACCAAACTCTAACTCTACCCCAAAACCTAACACTAATCCTCATTCTTGACCTAAACCTAAACCTAATCCTAACTTGAACCCTAACACTTACCCTAACAAAAATCCTAGCTCTTAACCGTATCCTAAGCCAAAAACTAACCCTAACACTAGATGAACTCTAAATCTAGCCATAAACATAACTCTACTCTTACATTACCCATATACCTAATATTATCTCTAAACCTCACAAGATACCTACACCTAATTACAGCCCTAAACCTAACCCTAAGCATAACTCTAACTTTAAACCTAGCCCAAACCCTAAACCCAACCTTTGTTAAAGCCCTAATCCTAGCTCAAGCCCTAAACCTTACCCTAAACATAACCCTAGCTCAAACCCTAAACCTCAACTAACATTAGCCCTAATTCTAGCTACAATCATAGCCCAAATCCTAGCTCTAACTCTATCTTTTACACTAAACATAACCCTAAAACTAATGCTAATCCAAGCCCTAAACCTAACCTTAAACCTACCCTAGCACTGACTATAATCCTCACCCTAGTCCTAGCTCAAAACCTAACTCAATCCCTAACCCCCACACGTAATCTAACCCTAACACTAACCCAAGGTCTAACCCTAACCCTAACCCCAGCCTTAATCCTAACCTTAACCCTAGCCCTAACTCTAGCTCGAACCCTACCCATTACCCCAACCCTAAATTTAACCATAATGATAACACTGAAAGTAAAGCTAAATCTACCCTAAATGTAAATCTAAACCTAACCATAGAACTAACAGTGAGCCTAAACCTAAACCTAAACCTAAGCTAGCTCAAACACTAACCATAAACCTGAACCTAACGCTAACCTAAACCTAACCTTATCTTTAAACTGACATCTAAACTTATTATCCCTAACCCTAATGATAACCCTAGCCCTAACTGTAACATTAACTATGACCATTACCCCAGACCAAACCCTAAATTAACCTTAGTCATAAAATTAATCCTAGCTCAACCCTGAACTGTACCTTAAACCTAAACCTACGTGTAACCTTCACCCTAAGCCTGATCCTAACCCTAACTCTAGTATTAATCTTAATTCCAACCCTAACCATTGGTATAACCCTATAAATAACCCTAATGAAAACCAAAACCCTAATGCTAAACCTAGGCCTAACTCTAAACCAATCACAAACCCATATCTATGACCTTAAATCTAACCTGAATGCTAAACCTAACACTATCAATTATCCTATTCCTAATTCTAACCTTAATGCTAATTTGAGCCTTAACATAAATATTAACCTAACCCAAACCCAAAGCCTTACTCTGAACCTAATAATACCTCAGCTCCTAATCTGACCATTTCCCTAAATGTAACATTTTAATTGGACCTAGCCATTAACCTAACCCTAAAAATATCACTAACTATAAACCTAGACATGACTTTAGTCTCAACTCTAATTCTTGCCCTAAGACTAACAAAAAACCTAGCCCTAATCCTAGCCTTAAATCTAGCCTTAATCGTAAGCCTTACCATAACCCTAGCCCTAACGCTAAAGCTAATGATAAAACTAGCTTTAACCTTAAACATAGCACTAAAACAAAACAGAGCAACAGGCCTAACACTAACGTTAACTTAAACCAAACCCTAGCACTACACCTAGATCTAACCCTAGCCCTAATTTGAGTTCTACTCATAAACTTAAAAATAACCCTGACCCTGATTTATATCTTAACACTCATTTTAGCTCTAAGCACCACCCAAAACATAAACTGAATCCTAAAAGGAACCCTAGCCCTAATTCAAGTCTTAAACCTAATCCTGACCTCATTGATATTCCAACACTAACCCTAGCTATAAATATCACCCTAATCTTCAACCTAAACCTAACACTTGACCTACACCACCCCTAATCCTAATTGTAACTCAATATATTATATTAGCTGTTGCCCTAACCCTGAAGTTAAACCTCACACAAAAACTAGCCCTAAACCTAGCTTTAACACTTACCATAAACCTTATCCTAGCCTTAACCCCATCTCTTAAACCTGAGCAAAAACTTAAGCCTAATGGTAACCTTAGACCTATCCCTAATTTTCAGGGTAACCAAATCCTAACCCTATTAAAAGTTCTAAGAGTAGATCTCATTCTATCTCTAATGATATCCCAAACTCTAACCCTACCCCTGACCCTTATTCTGACCATAACATAAACTCTAGGTCTATACTTGACCCTAACCCTAAACCAAACATTCACACTAGCCCTACTTATAAAATTATACCTAAACCTAACCTACCACTAGTTTTAGACCTAGACCTAATCCTAAATGTAGCCTGAAATCTAGCTCTAGAATTAAATAAAATTCTATCCCTAGCCCTAGAAAACTTTTACCTAACCCAAACACTAACTGTACCCCAGACCTAAACCTAGTTCTAATTCTAGGTTTAACTCTAACTTTAACTCTAACCCAAACACTGACCTGCCTTTAATACTAAACCTATTTCTTAACCTAAAACTAACCAAAACCTTAACCTAATTGAAGACCAAGCCATAGCCCTAACCCTAAAATGAGCCCTAATCATAACACAAAATCTTACATTACCCATAGCCCTAAACCTAGGCCTCACTCTAACACTAAACATAGATCTAATCTTAGGCCTAAACCTAGCCCTAAGCATAACTGTAACCCTAGCCCTAACCTTAGTCCTAAGATATCATAAAGCCTAACCCTTACCCTAAACATAAAATTAGACCTATATCTAACCCTCACTCTACCCCTAGCCCAAATCCTAAATTTAACCTAGCTGTAAACCTAGCTCTAAACCTTCCCATTACCCTAAACTTAAACCTAACATTATTAATACCCTAGCCAGAACTCAAATGTTAACCTTAACCCAAACCAGAAAACTATCCATAGATATAACCCTAAAATTAACACCCAACATAGCCCTAACTCTACATCAAACCATAAACCTAACCATAAACATAAACATAATCATAGCTCTAATCCTAACCCTATCACTAATTCTAACTTTAAACCAAAATCTAAACCTAGATGTAACCCTAGATCTTATATTAGCTATTGCCCTAACCTTGGAGTTAAACCTCACACAAAAACTAGCCCTAAATCTGAGCCCTAAACCTAGCTTTAACCCTTACCATAAACCTAACCCTAGTCTTAACCCTATTCCTTCAATCTAACACTATTGGTTACCTTAAAAGTAACCTAATGTTAATATAACCCTAGCCCTAACTCTAGCACTACACCTAGATCTAACCCTAGCCCTAATTTCAGTCCTAATGATAACCTTAAAAATAAGCCTGAAGTGACTTTTATCCTAACACTCATCCTACCTCTTAACACCGTCCTAATTCTAAACCTACCATAATCATATCTCTAAACCTAGGCCTAAATCTAGCCCTAAGCATAACCCCAATGCTAACCCTAGCCCTAACCCTAACCCTAAACCTAACCCTAGCCTTAGTCTTAAACTTTACCCAAAGCCTAACCTTACCCTAAATATAAACTTAGACCTATACCTTACTCTGAACTAAACTAGCCCCAACCCTAAACTTAACCGTATCCCTAAACCTAGCTCTAAACTTACACCTTACCCAAACTTACACCTAACTGTATTGATAACTTTAGCCTGAAGCCTAACTATAATGTTAACCCTAACCAGAAAACTACCAAGAAGCCTAACACTAAAAATAACACTTGCCATAGCCCTAACCCTAGCTCTAAACCTAACCTGTACCATAAACCTAAATATAACCATAACCTTAATATTAACCCTAAAACTAAATCTAACCCTAAACCTAAACCTAAAACTATATCTAATCATATTCATCTCTCTAACCCTAATCCTAACCCTAATGATATCCCTAGCCCTAACCTTAACCCTAACCCTAGACCTACTATGATCCTGTCCCAGATCTAAGGCTGAACCTAACCCTCGACCTAGCCCTAGCACTAACACTAGCTCAAACTATAGCTCTTACCATAAACATAACCCTAGCCAAAACCCTAACCCTAATCCTACCCCTAATTCTAACCATAATCATAGTACAAACCCTAGCTCTAACTCTACATATTACCCTAACTATAACCCTAAACCTAATGATAAAATTAGCCCTTACCCTAGCCTAACCCTAACTCTATTTCTAACCCTGATTTTAACCTGAAGCCTAAACCTACCCCTAACTCTTACTCAATCCTTGACCCATATCCTAAACTTAATCGTAAGAAAAGGATAAGCCTAATTCTGAACTTAACCCTAATCCTAGCCCTAATTCTAAACTTAAAACTAGACTTAACCTTAGCTCTATCCCTACCCATTACCCGAACCCTAACCATAAAGGTCATGATAACCCTACCTCTAACCCTAAACCTACTCTAGCCAAACTGTAAACCTAACCCTAGAACTAACTATACAATTATTCCTTGACATAGTCCTAAACCTAGCTCAAACTCTAACAATTATGCTAACCTTAACACTAACACTAGTTCTAAACCTAAGCCTAACCCTAACCTGACATCTAAGCCTGTCCATTCCCTAATCTTCATCTTAAACCCTAATCCTAACCCTAGACCTAATACTTAATCTAACCCTATCTTTAGCACAAACCTTACCTCAAACTCTAACCTATACTCTAAACCTAACCCTAGTTTACCCCTAACTCTAACTCTAGCCCTAATCCTAAACATAACCCTAGCCCTAACCCTAGCTCTAACCCTATCTATTACCTAATGATAGCCATAAACTTATCCCTAACCCTATTCATTACCCTAAATCTAACCTGTTCCCTAAACTTAACCTGAAGCCTAAACTTAATTTATCCATTCCTTTAACCCTAACTCAAACCTAATGCTAATTTCAGCCATAACCCTAAATCTCAACCTAACTCCAACCCAAAACCTGACTCAGACTATTATAATACTCCTAGCACTCAAAATGAACCTCACCCTAAACTAACTCTGACACTAGACCTAGCCATAAATTTTACCTGAAAGCTATCACTAAAAATGACTCTAGACCTGATATTAGCCCTAGCCCTAATACTTGCCATAACCCTAACACAACCACTAGCCTTCATCTTTGTCCTATACCTAGCCTTGATCCTAACCCAAACCCTAACTCTAGCCTGATCTCTAATTTTATTCCTTGCCCTAGTTCTGAATCTTGTTGTAACCCAATCCCTTCCTCACAATTTAGCCCTAATTCTAACCCTAGACTTAACCCTTACACTTATCCTATAACTCATCCTAACCCTAATTAAGCCCTAACCATATCACTAGCACTAAGACTAACTTTAACTCTCACTCTAGCCCTATTTCTAGATCTAACCATATCCCTTACCATTACCCTCAAACTTGTCAAAACCTTAGCCTAACACTAGCTTTAGCTCTAACCCTAGAACTAACCATAACTCTAAGACCAACCCTAACCCTAAGACTAAACCTCACACTAACACTAGCCCTAACACTAACACTAATCCTAAAACTAGCCCTAATCTAGTTCAAGAACTAAAACTAAACCGAACCATAGCCCTAACCCTAACCTAACCTACACCAAAACCTAACCCTACACCTAACCCTAACCTTAGCCCTCATTCCAATTCTATCCTAACCCTAAAAGTGACCTCGAGCCTGACTCTGACCTTACACTAACCCTGGCTCTAACATCACCCTAAAAGTATACCTAAAACTAAAGCTACAACTAGGCCTAACTGTAATCTTAAAAGTAGCCTTAATCATAACTGTAGTTCTTACATTAGCTGTAGACCTAATCATAGCCCTATCCTAATCCAAAACCTCACCCCAAACTGAGTCTTACATCCCGTTATAAACCTAACCCTAACCTTAACCCTAATCATTACTATAAACCTAATCCTAAACCCTAAAACTTGCCCTAAACCTAAACCTAAACCTATACTTAATCCTAACCATAATCCTAGTCCTAACTCTAGCTCTAACCCTACAATTACCTTAATCATAACCGTAACCCTTATGCTAACTGTAGGGCTAAACTTAGCCCTAATCTTAAACCTAGACCTGACATCACCCAAACCGTTGCCTTAGCCCTAAACATACCTCAAACCCTAACACTTATCCTAAATCTAACCCTAACACTAACCCTAGGCCTCTCCCTAACACTAACCCTAGCCCTAATCCTAACCCTAACCCTAACCCTAAACAAATGCACTACCCTAAACATAAGCCTAACCCAAGCATAGCTCTAAACATAGTTCTAAACCTACCCATTACCCTAACCCTAAGTATAAATGTCATGATAACACTAGCCCTAACTCTAAACCTACTCTAACCCTAAGTATAAACTAAACCCTAGACCTAACCTAAGCCTACTATAATCTTAACTATAAACCTAACCCTAGACCTAACCATAAACCTAACCCTTGCCGTAGTCCTAATCCTAACTCAAACCCTAACAGTTACACTAAACCTAACAATAACCCTAGTCCTAAATTTAAATCCTACCCTACTCACTTAGACCTAACCATAAACTTATAGCTAACACTAACCTTATCCTTTACCTAAACCTAACCTGAATACTAAACCTAAGTATCAATTACTCTAACTCTAAACCTAATGCTAATTTGAGCCCTAAAACTAAACCAAAACGTAACTCTGAACAAGACACTGATTCTAATAACACACCAAGCTCTTACCCTAAACATAACCTTTAAACTAGATCTAGCCATAAAACTAACCCTAAGAGTGTTTCTAACTGTAACCCTAGACCTGACATTAGCCCTCTACCTAATTTATGCCTTAAACCTAACACAAACCCAAGCCCTCCTCCTAGCCCTAAAACTAGCCTTAATTCTAACTCAAATCCTAATTCTCGCCCAAACTCTAATTTCAACCCTCACCCTAGTTCATAATTTAGGTATAATCACATCCTTCCCCTAACCTTAACAATAACTATAACACTTTAACTAACACTTACCCTAGCCCTAACTCTATGTGTTATCCTAACATTAACCATAGCTCTAACCCTAGCCCTAATTTATTGCTAATTATAACCCTATCTCTAACCCTAGTCCCAAGACTAACCCTAACTTTAATTCTAGACCTATTTTTAGTACCAACCTTATCTATTGCCTAGCCCTAACACTAGCCATAAACTTAGTCCAAACCCTAGCCATAATCCTAAATTAAAACTAACCCTAAATCTAAATCTAATCTTAACCATAAACTTAGTCCAAACCCTAGCCATTATCCTAAACTAAAACTAACCCTAACTCTAAATCTAATTTTAACTCTGAACCTAAACTTACCCTAACACTAGCCCTAATCCTAATTCTAATTGAAAATTAGCCCTAACCCTAGCAATAGCCCACAAACTAAATTGAGCTATTGCCCTAATCCTAAACCTTAACCTAAACCAAATCCTAAAGCTACACATAGTCCTAACCCTATTCTTACAACTAAAACTGACCCTGAGTCTGACCCTAAAGCTACCTATAAACATCACCCTAACCCTAAACTTAATCCAAACACTAGACCTAGACCTAAACTTAACCCTAAATTTATTCCTAAGCAAAAAGGTAGTTCTTACATTAGCCATAGTCCTAACACAAAAACATAACAAAAAACCTAGCCATAATCTGAGCCTCAAACTTAGCTTTAACCATAACCCTAATCTAACACCAACACTAACCCAAACCCTAGCTCTAAATCTATTTCTTACCCTAGGCCAAACTCTCACCATAATGCTACATTAGTTCAAACACTAATCTTTAGCTTACCCCAAACCCTAAATCTATTACTAGTCCTAACCCTAGCCATTATTCTATCTCTAAACGAAACCAAAGCCTAAGCCTTATCCTTACCCTTATTCTTGCCCTAACACTAACCCTAGGTCAAAGCCTGACCTTAACACTAAACCGAACCCTAACACTAGCCCTCCAATAAACCTATACCTAAACTTAACTGTAACATTAGCACTAGACCTAAACTTCATCCTAAATATAGCCATAACTCTAGACCTAGTCCTAAACAAAAACCTAGCCTTACGAATAAAATAACCATTAACCTAATGCAAAGTCTAACCCTACCCCTAGAACTAACCCTTGTTCTAATTCTGGCCAAAACCATAAAATCAATGCTAACCCGAACACTAATGCTTACCCTAACACAAATTCTAGCTTTAAATTTTTTTCTAACCCAAAATTTAAAACTAAAAATAGACATCTCTAAAAGCTTAATTCAGAAAACTAGCCATAGCCATAATCCTAGTTTTTAAACTATTTTAAGCCCCAGCACTAGTCATAAACCTCACACAAAACCTAGCCCTAATACAAGTTTTAAACCGTGACCTAAGCCTAAACCTAATGCTGGCCCTAGTCCTAAGCCTAGTTCAAACTCTAATTCTTACCCTAAACATAACCCTAGCTCTAACAGTAACCTAAACCTATCCCTAATCCTAACTGAAATCATAGCCTAATTCATGCACTAACATTATCTATTACCTTAAACATAACTCTAAACCTAATGCTAACCCTAACCCTAACCCTAATCCTAATCTAACTCTAACCTAATCATATCTGTAGCCCTGATTCTAATACTAACCCTCGCCCTAGCCCTAACCCTATCTCAAACCCTAAAACTTACCCTAAACTTAATCCTAACACTAACCCTAGGAGTAATCAAAACCCTAGCCCTGATCCTAATTTTAACTTAAGCCCTAACAATAGCACTAAACCTATCTTTTACTCTAAAATAAGCCTAAGCCAAATACAAACCCTAGGCTTAAATCAAACCCTATTTCTAACACTAAACTTACACATTACTCTAAACCTAACCTCAACTGTAAACCTAACTCTATCCATTAATCGAACACTAACCATAACCCTAATGCTAATTTGAATACTAACCTTAAACCTTAATCAAAACCAAACCCTAACCAAGACTCTGACCCTAATTATAACCTAGCTCTATACATGATTTCTATCTTAAACCTAACCCTTACACTAGACCTAGCCATTAACCAATCTCTAACACTATCCCTAACCATAACTCTAGATTTAAAATTAGCCCTATCCCTTTTCCTAGCCCTAACCTTAATACACACCCTAGACCTCAACCTAGCCCTAAACCTAGATTTAATCCTAACCCGAACACTCACCCTAGCCCTATCCCTAATTATAACCCTCGCCCTAGCACTGAACATAGCTATATAAACCCATCCCTTCCGCTAAAACTAACCCTAATTCTAGCCCTAAACATAGGCCTAACCCTAACACTTTTCAGAGCATTAATCCTTGCCCTATTTGAACCCTAATCTTAAACCTACTCCAATTCTAGCCCTAAGACTAACTCTAACTCAAACTCTAGCCCTATTTCTATTTATAATCCTATTATAAATAAAAATAGGGCTAGATTAAAATTACCCTAACCTGAGCCCTTAACCTAGCCATAGCCCTAACTTTATATCTAACCATAACTATACATCTAACCCTAATCTTAAGACTAAACCTCATTCTACTACTAGCTCTAACACTATGCTAATCCAAAAACTAGCCCTAATCCAAGCCTTAGCCCTAAAACAAAACCGAGCCATTGCTCTTACCCTAAACCTTAACCTAAAAAAATCCTAACTCATAACTAGCCATAACCTGAGATCTAATTGGAGTCCTAGACTTAAATGTAACCCTCACCCTGACTCATATACAAGCACTAACCTAGCTTTAAATACCACTGTAACCCAAAACTAATTCTAACACTAGACCTAGGGGAAACACTAATCATATAACTATCCCTAATCATAATCATAGTTCTTACATTGGCCTTAGCAAAACACTAGTCCTAACTCTAACACAAAAATAGCCCTAATGCAAGCCCTAGCACTAGATAACTCTAACCCTAACCCTAAAACTTGCTGTAAACCTAACCGTAATCCTACCACTTATTCTATCCATTAACCTAAGCCGAACATATTCATAAAGCTAACTCTAGTCCTAATCCTAATCCTAAGCCAAACCAAAAAAATAACCCTATTAATAGTCCTAACACTAGCCTTTATTCTATATATAAACCTAACCCTGAACCTCACCCTCACCTTCACCTTTATTCTGACCCTAAAACTAAATATAAGTCAAAACCTGACCCTAAATTGAAACCAAAACCAGAAACTAGCTCTTCAAGTAACCTTATACCAAAGCCTAACCCTAAAACTAGCCCTAGACCTAAACCTAATCCTAAATCTAGCTATAACTCTAGCCCTTGACCTAAACAAAAACTTAGTCTTATCCTAACAATAACTCTTAACCTAAACAAAACACTAACCCTAATTAGACTTAACCTTAGTACTATTTTGCCTTTTGCCCTAACTCTAACTTTAACCTAAACAATGGACCTGACACTAATATTAAACCTAGCTTTAAACCTGAACCTAACCCAAAACCTAAACCTAACACTAGACCTAGCTGTAACCCTAACCCTATAACTAGCTCTAATCAGAACCCTAGATCTTACATTACATATAGCACTAACACTAGGCTTAAACCTAACACAAAACTTAACCCTAATCTAGGCCTAAACCTACCCTAAGCATAACACAACTCTAACCCTAAACTTAGTTCTGACCCTAACCCTAACCTTCACCTTAGTCCTAACCCTAGTTTGAAGCCTATACCTTAGCCTAAACATAATCCTAGCACTATACCTAAACATAACCCTAACCATATCCCTAATCCTGAGCTTAAACCTAGACCTAACACTAGCTCTAACACTAGCCATTAGCCTAACTCTAACCCTAACACTAATGCTAACCCTATCCCTAACTCTAACTGAAACCCTAACCTAAAACATAAACCTAACCCTATACCTAATCCAAAACCTAAACCTTGCCATTACCTTAACCCTAACTCAAACCCTAACACTTACCCTAAACCTCACAGTAAACCTAGCCCTAAAACTAAGCTTAAAATCTAAACCTAACATTAACCATAAAGCTAACCTTACATCTAACCCAATCTTTTACCCTAAAACTAAACATAACCCCAATGAATACCATAGCCCTAACCCTAAACCTAACCCTGAAAATAAAACTAAGCCTAACCCTCATCTTAGACCAAACCCTAGCCCAAAATCTAACCTTTACCCTAAATCTAATCCTAACCTTTACCAAAGCTAGGGTAACTAGCCCTAAGGAAAACCCTAACCTGACCCTAGCCCTAACAATAGGTCTTACCCTATATATTATCCTTAAGATAACCCTTATTCTAATGCTAACTCTAGGAATAACCCTAATCCTTTTGATAACCCAAAGCTCTCCATTGCCCTAAACTTACCCTAAAACCTAAACATTACTCAATAAATTACATTAACCCTAATTCTAACTCTAATGCTCATTTGAGCCCTATCCCTAACCCAGCCCTAACCCAAGCACTATGCTAGCTTTAAACCTAAAGCTAAACATAAACCTAATCTTAGCACAAACCCTAGAAATAAGCCTAACCCTAGAACTAATTCAAAGCATAACACTAGACTATCACTAGCTATAACCTTATCCATTACTCTAATTTTAACACTTCTGCTAACCCTATGCTGAACCCTAATACTACTCCTAATCCTAAACTTATCCATTACCCTACACCTAACCTGAATTCTAAATCTAAAACTATCATTAACCTATTCCTAACCGTAATGATAAATTGAGCCTTAAACCTAAACCTTAATCTAATAAAAACTCTAGCCCTGACCCTGACACTAATAATAGCCATAGCTCTAAACCTCACCCTAAAAAAATGCTTACCCTTGCAATAGACCTACCTATAAACCTAACCCTAAAACTTTCTCTAACTGTACCCTAGACATGCTATTGGCCCTAGCTCTAATGCTAGTTCTAATCTAACACAAACCTTAGCCCAAATCCTAGCCATAAACCTCACCTTAATCATAAACCTAACCCTAACAATAACCTAACAATAACAATAACCCTAATTCTAAACCTCACCCTAGTTCTATAAGTAGCTATAATCTGATGCCTTAACCTAAACCAAAACCTAAACACAACACTAACAATAACCCTAGCCTTAAAACTAGGCCTAACCTTAACACTAGCCCTACTACTAATCCCAGCTCTAATTTATTCCTATCCCTAACCCAACCCTAACCCTATCCCTAATACTAACACTCTCGCCCTAGACTTATACCTATTTCTAATTCTATCCCTTACAATCACCCAAAACTAGACCTAAACTTAACCCTAATCTTAGATCTATTCTTACCCCCAGCTCAAAGCCTAGATCTAAACTTATCTCTAAATCTAACTCTAAACCTAACCCTATACCTCACACTAACACTAGCCTAATTCTACCATTAATTCTAAAACTAGCCCTAACTCTACCCCTCGCCCTTACACAAAACCGAATCATAACACTAACCCTACCACTTAACCTCAACCAAACCCTAAACCTACACCTAGCCCTAATCCTATCTCTTATTCTAATCCTAACCATAACATGAAAACTTATCCGGACCCTGACTCTGACCTAAAATAAAACCTAGCTCTAAACATCATCGTAACCATAACTTAACCCTAACACTAGACTTAGCCCTAACCCTGACCCTCTCACTAGCTCTAATCATAACACTATTTCATACATTAGCCATAGCCTTAAACGTAGCCCTAACCTAACCCAAAATCTAGCCTTAATCTGAGTTGTAAACCTAGTACATATATATATATATATATATATATATATATATATATATATATATATATATATATATATATATATATGTTTTAGTGGACCAAACATCTTTATTTTATTGGTATGTTGTGCTGAGAAGCTGTAAGTTAGGGCAAACCAATGAAACTGATTATTTTTAGATTTAGAGTTAGGCCTTTGTGTAGGTTTATGATTTGGTTTCGGTTAAGGATTAGGTTTAGGGATATGGCTTGGTTTTGTTTTGTGGCTAGGGGTAGGGATAAAAAAGTTTTAGGATTAGCATTATTGTTAGGGCCAGTGTCAAAGTTTGGCTTAGAGTTATGTTTATGGTTAAATTTATAGTTAGATTTAAATTTAGTTAGATTTAGATCCAGAGTTGGGCGAGGGCTAAGGATAGAACTAAAGATAGAACTAGGGCAAGAGTTATAGTTAGTCTTAAGACTAGGTATAGGGTTAGGATAGGACTAAATTAGAGTTAGTCCTAGGCTAAGTGTTAGTGTTAGGCCTAAGGTTAAGGAAAGGGTTATGTTTAGGTTTAAAATTATCGTTAGGTATAGTGTTATGGTTAAGTTTAAGGTAAGGGATGGGTTTATAGCTAGCTCTAGGGTTCAGGCTCGGGTTAAAATTAGGGTTAAACCTTGGGTTATGATTCAGGTTAGGATTAAAGCTAGGTTTAGGGCTAGGATTAGGGCTAGGCCTAATTTCAGGTTTAGCTTTACAATTAAAGATAGTTTAGTATTAGGTTAGATGTAGTGTAAGGGTTTGGTTTATGGTTAGGGTCAGATTTAGAGCTAAGGGTATTATTTGAGTCTGGGTCGTGATTAGTGTTTGGGATATCTTAAGGTTTAAATGTAGGGCTCAAATGAGCATAGGTTTAGGATTAGTTTAATGATGTAGTTAGGTTTAGATTTCAAGCTAGGTTTAGGGAATGGATAGGGTTAGGGTTAGGGATATGGTAAGGTTTAGGCCTAGGCTTAGCATTAGAGTTTGGATAATGGTTAGGGTAATGAATAGGTTAGAGCTAAGTTTATATTTATTCTTAGTCTTGGGTTTAGAGTTAAGTTTAGGGTTAGTGTTAAAGTTGGTTTAGTGCTCAGACTAGGCTAGGTTTTTGATTAAGTTAGGGCTAGGGTTAGGGTTATTGCTAATGTAAGTACTAGGGTTACAATTAGGGCTAGTTTTAGGGTTAGGGTTAGGTCTACGTCTAGTGTTATGTTTAGGGTTATGTTTAGGGTGATGTCTAAACCTTGGTTAGTATTAGCATCAGAATCAGGGTTAGGGTTGGTTTTAGATTTCTACTTAAACTCGAATTAGGGGTAGGGTTATGGCTAGTGTAGGGTTAGTATTTGGTTTATGTTAAGGGTTAGGGTTTGACCTATGGCTGGGTTTTGTATTAGGGCTAGGGCTAAAATTAGGGCTAGTTTTAGGAGTAATTTTAGGGTTAGGGTTAGGTTTAGGCTTAGGCTTTGAATTAGTGTTCGATTTAATGTTAATGTTAGATCTAGGGTTAGGGCTATGTCTAACGAAATGGCTAGGGTTAGGCCTAGGGTTAGTTCTAGGTTTAGGGTTCCAGTAAGAAATAGTGTTAAAACTAGTTTCAGGGCTAGGGAGAGAGTTAGACATAGTTTTAGAGCTAGGGTTAGGATTAGGGCTAGTGTTAGAGATAGGGCTAAGGTATGTCTAAGATTAGGAATAGGGTTGGTTTCAAGTTAGGTCTAGGTTTAAGGTTAGGGTTATGATTAAGACTATATTTAGGACTAATATGGGCTAGAGTTTGTGTTTGATTAAGGCTAGGATTTTATCTAGGGCTAATCTCAGATCTAGGGTTATCGTTATGAATAGTTTTAGGGTTAGGTTTTGGCTAGGTCTAATGTAAGAATTAGGTTTAGGGTAATGGTTAAGTTAGAGTTAGGGGAATTTTTAGTATAAGGGTCATGTTTAGAATTTCTTTTAGATTTGAGTTTAGGGTTAGGGCTCAAATTAGCATCAGGGTTACAGTAAGGGCAATGATATGGTTAGATATAGGGTTCAGGTTAGGTTTAGAGTAATTGATAAGGTTTGGTTTAGTGATAGGTTCAGGGTTAGGCCTAAGGTTAGCATTAGGGAAAGCATTATGTTTAGGGTAATGGATACAGATAGAGTTAAGTTTAGGGCTAGAGTTATGGTTACGGTTAGGTCTAGAGTTAGCATTAAAGTATGTGTTATCATTAGGGTAATGAATACAGTTAGAGCTTAGGTTATAGCTATACTTATGGTTAGGATTAGGTCTTGAGTTAGTGTTAGAGTATGGGTTAGAACTAGGGTTAGGGTTAGTATTATGTTTAGTGTAAGAGTTAGGTTCTAATCTATGATTAGGGTTAGAGCAAGTGTTAGATTCAGAGTTATGTTTAGGGATAGGATTACAGTAGGTTTAAGGTTAGGGTAAGAGTTAAGAAAATGGTTATAATTAAGTTTAGTGTTAGGGTTAGGGTAGTAAATACGATTAGATGTCAGTTTAGGGTTAGGGACAGAGTTAGATTTAAGTTCAGAGTCAAATCTATGGTTATGTTTAGGTGTCTAGTAAGGGTTATGCTTTGATCTATGGTGAGGGCTATAGTGTAGAATTAGGTATTAGTGTAGAATTAGGTCTAGGGTTAATTTTTTGTTTAGGATTAGGATAATGGTTAGTGTTAAGTCTAAAGTTAATTAGGGTTAGGGCTAAAATTAGGATAAGGGGTAAGTGTGAGCTAAAATTCTGGCTAGGGTTAAGGTTAAGATTAGGACTATGTTTAACATTAGATTCAGTGATACTTCTAGGTTTTGGTTTATAGTAAGAAATAGGTTTTAAGGTAGCATTAGGTCTATTGCGAGGCATAGGATTGGGTTAGGGCTAGGGTTAGTGTTAGGGTTATGCTTAGGGCTAGGTTAAAGCCTGAGATTAGGTCTAGTTTTTTTGTTAGGTTTAGGCCTAGTGTTAAAGCTGTTGGTAATGTAAGAGCTAGAGTTATGATTAGGGCTAGTTTTAGGGCTTGGGGTTAGGATTATGCCAAGGTCTAGCTTTAGGTTTAGATTTTTAGTTAGGGTCAGCTTTAGAAGTAGGTTTACTGTTAAAGCCAGAGTCAGTGTTTGGGTTATATTTCAAGTTAGGGTTACTGCCAGAATTAGGACTAGGTTTTGGTCTAGGATTAGGGTTAGTGTTTGAGTTTAGATAAGGGTTATTGTTAGGCCCAGCACTAGGTTTTTTAAGGTCTAGGGCCAGAGTTAAGGCTAGAATTAGGGTTAGGTTTAGGTCCAGGGCTAGTGTTAGGTATTAGTCTAGTTTTAGGGTCAGGTTTTGAACTAGTTGTGTGTTAGGGTCAGAATAAATATCATGGATAGTTTTCAGGTTTAAAATAGGATTAGAGCTAGAATGAGAGCTAGGTTAAAAATTATTAATGATATCAGATTTTTGGATAGCCTATGATTAGGCATGGGACTAGGCCTACCATTAGAATTAGGGTTATTTATAAGTTAAGGTATATTCTTAGAGCTAAGTTTAGGCCTAGAGTTAGGGTTATGGTTAAATCTAGGTTTAGGGCTGAGATTAGGGCTAGTTTTTGTGTTATGGTTAGGGCTAACGTTAAGGCAATGGCTAATGTAAAAACTAGGGTTAAATTGAGAGTTAGTTTAAGGGTTACATTTAGAGGTAGGTCTAGTGTTATAGTTAGTTTTAAAGTTAGGATGATATTTAGAGATAGGGTTAGTGTTAGGGTATGAGTCAGGGTCAGAGTTAGGGTTAGGAATCGAATTAGGAATAGGATTACTTTTAGGTTTCAGTTTAAGGTTAAGAGGGTGTTTAGATTTTTGTGAGTGTTATGATATGAGTCAGGGTCAGGGTCAGGTTTAAGGGTAGGGTTAGGACTCGAATTAAGACTATGGTTAGTTCTAGGTGACGTGTTAGAATTTGGTTTAAGTTAAGTTTTATGGTTAGGGCTATTGCTCAGTTTCTTTCACTACTAGGGTTAGGGTTAGGGCTAGTTTTACAATTAGCATTAGGGTTAGGGCTAGTTTTAGAGTTACGTTTAGGCTTACGGTAAGGGTTAGATTTCGAGTTAGGTCCAGATCTAGGGTTAGGAATAGGACTAATCATAGGGCAAGTGTTAGAACTAGAGTTAGGGTTATGATAATGGATAGGCTTAGAATTAGAGATAGGGATAGTGTGAAAGTTAGAGTTAATCTAAGGGCTAGAATTAGAGCTAGATTTAGAAATAAGTTAGTGGTATGGCCAGTGTTAGGGTTTGCTCTAGATTGAGGGTCAGTTTTAGACCTAGAGTTTATGTTACGGTAAGAATAAGGGTCAGAGCAAAGGGTACACTTGTACATTGCTCATGGGACTGCAAATTGGTGCGGCCAATTTGGAAAGCAGTATGGAGATTCTTGGGAAATCTGGGAATGAAACCACAATTTGACCCAGCTGTTGCCCTTCTCGGACTATTCCCTGAAGACCTTAAAAGAGCATACGACAGGGATACTGCCACATTGTTGTTCATAGCAGCACAATTCACAATATATAGACTTTGGAACCAACCAGATTCCCTACAATAGGTAAATGAATTAAAAAATGTGGCATCTATACACAATGGAGTACTACGAAGCAATAAAAAAATGACAAAATCATAGAATTTGCATTGAAATGGATGGCACTAGAGAGATTATGCTTAGTGAAGCTAGCCAATCCCTAAAAACAAATACCAAATTTTTTCTTTGATATTATGAGAGCAACTATGAATAGAGCAGGGAGAAAGAGCAAGAAGAAAAGATTAACATTAAACAGAGACATGAGATGGAAGGGAAAATGAGAGAAAAGGGAAATTGCATGGAAATGAAGGGCGACCCTCATTGCTATAAAAAATTACATATAAAAGGTTGTGAGAGGAATGGAAAAATAAACAAAAAGAGAAATGAATTACAGTAGATAGAGTAGAGAAAGAAGATATGAGGTAAGGGGAGGGGGGGATAGTAGGGGATAGGAAAGGTAGCAGAATACAACTGTTACTAAAAGAGTATTCTGTAAAATTGTGGATGTGTAACCAACATGATTCTGTAATCTGCATGAGGTAAAAATTGAAAGTTCATAACCCACTTCAATCTAATGTATGAAATGTGATATATCAAGAGCTTTGTAATGTTGTGAACAACCAATAAAAAAAAGTAAAAAAAAAAAGACTAAGGGTCATGGTTAACATATGGGTTTGGGATAAGATTAGAGCTATAATGAGGGCTAGGGTCAGAACTATTAATAGGGTTAGGATTTTGGATAGCCTAAAAATTAGGGATAGGTCTAGGTTTACCATTAGGTTTAAGGTTTTACTTAGGTTGAGAGTTTTAGCACTAAGTTTAGGGCTAGAGTTAGGTTAGGGTTAGGGTTAACGTTAGGTTTAGGGTTCAGATTAGGGCTAGTTTTGTGTTAGGGTTAGAACTAGGGTTAGGGCAATCAGTAATATAAGAACTAGGGTTAAAATTAGAGTTAGTTTTAGGGTTAGGGTTGGGGATAGCTGTAGTTTTAGTGTTAGGGTTCTTAAGGTTATGGTGATATTTAGAGCTAGCATTAGTTTTAGAATATGAGTAAGGGTCAGGGTTCGTGTTAGAACTCAAATAAGGGCTAGGGTTACTGTTGAGATCTGGTTTAAGTTGAGGATGGTGTTTTGAGCTAGGGTGAGTTTATCATATGAGTCAGTATCAGGTATACTTTTAAGGTTAGTACTAGGACTCGAATTAAGACTAGAATTAGGTCTAGGTGTAGTGTTACTTAAAATTCTCTCTCTCTCTCTCTCTCTCTCTCTCTCTCTCTCTCTCTCTCTCTCTCTCTCTCTCTTAAAAAAAGTTAGGTTTAGGGCTAGGGCTAATGCTCACTTTTGTTTTACTCCTAGTGTAAGTGTTAGGGCTAGTTTTATGATTAGCATTAGAATTCGTTTTAATGTTAGTGTGAGACTTAGGCTTAGGGTTAGGGTTAGGACTAAGGATTGGGCAAGTGTTAGTGCTCGGGTTAGGGTTATGGTAAGGTCTAGGATTAGAACTAGTGATAGGGTTATGTGAGAATTATTGTTAGTCTTAGGCTAAGGTTAGGGTTATGGCTAGTGATAGGACTAAATTAGAGCTATGATAAGGTCTATGGTTAATGTTTAGCTTTAGCATAACATTAGGGTTAGATTTTGGAATAGTTTAGAATAAGGGATGGTGTTATTGCTAGTTTTAGAGGTAGGGTGATGTTTACAATAAGGTTTAGGATTAGGGTTATGATTAAGTCCAGGTTTCGGTCTAGGATGAGGGCTTGGTTTTGTTTTAGGGTTAGGGCTAGGTATAGGAGTATGGCTAATTTCAAGTCTAGAATTATGTTTAAAAATAAATTCAGGGTTACGATTATGAGTATATCTAGTGTAAGGTTTAGGTTTCGGTTTATGGTCTATTTAGGGCCAAGGGTATTATTAAGGTGAATTTCTAGGTTAGGGTTTGGAGTAAGTTAAGGCTTAAAGTTAGGCATTAAATTAGCATTAGGGTAAGGGTTTGGGTAATGATAGGCTTAGAATTAGGGTTTATGTTAGGTTTAGGGAAATGAATAGGGATAGAATTAGAGGTAGTTTAGGTTTAGGTCTAGGGTTAGCATTAGGGTTAGGGTTATAGTTATGGTAATGTATAGGGTTAGGACTATGGTTATGGTAATGCATAGTGGTTAATGTATGTACAGGGGTTATGCTTAGAGCTAATCTTATGGTTAAGATTAGGGCTAGGTTTAGTGTTAATGTTAGGATTTGGTTTATCTTTAGAGCTAGGATTAGTATTAGTGTCAGAGTCAGTAACTGGGTTAGTTTTAGGGTTTGACTTAAAACTTAAATTAGGGCTAGATTTAGGGGTAGTTGAATTCTTAGGGTTTGGTTCAGTTTAAGAGTTATGGATAGAACTATGGCTCGGATATGTTTCAGGACAAGGGCTAGGATTAGGGCTTGTTTTAGGATTAGTGTTAATTTTCAGGATAGTTTTAGTGTTAGGCTTAGTCTTCAAGTTAGGGTTAGATTTAGAGATAGATTTTTATCTAAAAGTAGTTCTTGGGATATGGATAGGGAAAGGGATAGAACAAAGTTTAGGGCTAGGGTTAGTCTTCTAATAAGGGATAGCTTAAGAACAAGTGATAGGTTTAGTGTGAAGTTACATTTATTCCTAGGTATAGTGTTAGGGATAGGTTTAGAGATAGGGTGAAATTAGGGCTAAGATAGAGGCTAGAGTTCATATTGGGGTTAGAGCTAGAATTAGGGTTAGGTTAGGATTAATCTAGGTGTAGGGCTTGGATAAGGGCTGGGTTTTTGTTAGGGCTAGGGCTAGAATTAGGCTAGGGCTAATTTCAGGTGTGGGGATACAGTTAACGAGAGGACAGTTTTAGGATTAGGTTTATGGCTAAGTCTAGTGTAAATGTTAGGTTTAGGTTAAGTGTCATGTTTAGAGCTAGGAGAATTATTAGAGTCAGTGTCTCTTTAGTGTTTGGTTGATGTTAGGGATTAGGGTTAGAGCTCAAATAAACATTAGTGTCAGGGTTAGGGTAATGATACGTTTTTGTTTAGGGTTTAGGTTAGGTTAGCAGTAATTGGTAGGGTTAGGTTTAGTGATAGGATTAGTGTTAGTCCTAGGATTAGCATTAAGATAAGGGTGATGGTTAGGATAATGGATAGGGTTAGAGCTAAGTTTAGGGATAGAGTTATGGTCAGTTATAGGTCTTGAGTTAGGGTTGGGATAGTGTTAGAAATAGAATCAGTGTTAGGGTTAAGTTTAGCATAAGGGTTAGGTTTTGAGCTAGGTTTAGGTCTAGGGGAAGTGTTAGGTTTAGAGTTCGGTCTATGGATAAAATTAGAGTATGTTTAGGTTTAGGGTTGGTTTAAGGCTAGTATCATCATTAGGGGAAGGGGTAGGGTTAGAGTAGGGATATGGTTAGATGTAGTAATAGGGTTATTGTTAGTGTTAAATTTAGGTTTAGGTTAAGGGTTAGGGTTATGGTTATGTTTAGTTTAGTGGTAAGAGTTAGGGTTTGAGATAGAGTTAGGTCCACGTTGAGTGTAAGGTTTAGGATTAGGTCTAGTGTTAGTTTTCTGGTTAGGTTTAGGATTAGGTTAGCATAAGGTTATCAATAAGTTTAGGGTTAGTTTTAGGGTAATTGGTAGGTTTAGAGCTAGGTTTATGACTAGGGTTGAGCTTAGGATTAGGGCTAGTGTTAGGAGTATTTTTTAGGAATAGGTGTAGGTTTATGTTTAGGTTAGGCTTGGGCTTTAAGCTAGGTTTAGGAAAATCAAGTGTTAGTTAGTGTAAGAGTTAGGGTTATGCTTAGGCCTAGAATTGGCTCTAGGTTTTATGTTAGGTTTAGGCCCATTGTTAGGTCTGTGGGTAATGTAAAAGTTAGGGGTAAAATTAGGGCTAGTTTTAGGGTTAAAATAATGGCTAGGTCTAATGTTAGGTTTAGATTTTTTGTTAGGGTCAGGTTAGAGGTAGGTTTACTCTTAAAAGAAGGGTCAGGGTTTGGATGAGAGTTAGAGTTAGCCTTATACCTAGAATTAGAAGTAGGTTTAAGTCTAGGAGTAGGGTTAGTGTTTGTGTTAGGTTAAGGTTTTTTTAAAAGCTAGAAATAGGTTTTTGTTTAGGTCTAGGGCTAGAGTTAAGACTAGATTTATGATTTGGTTTAGGCCTAGGGCTAGTGTTAGAGTTTGGTCTAAGGTCAGTGTCAGGTTTAGACCTAGTGTTAGTGTTAGGGTCAAAGTAATGGTCAGGGTTAACTTTAGAGTTTGGGATAGTGTTAGAGCTAGAGTGAGGGTAGGGTTATGATTATTAATAAGGTTAGAATTTTGGTTAGCTTAAGGATTAGGGATAGTTCTAGGGTTACCATTAGGGTTAGGATTTCTTTTTGGGTAAGTAATAGGCTTAGAGTTAGGGTAGGGCTAGAGTTAGGGTGAGGATCAGGGTTAAATCTAGGTTTAGGGCTCAGATTAGGGATAATTTTTGTGTTAGGGTTAGGGCTAATGTTATGGAAATAGATTATCTAATAACTAGAATTACAATTAGTGTTGGGGTAGAAGTAGTTCTAATATTAGGGTTAGGTTGAAAATTAGGGTAATATTTATAGCTAGGCTTATTATTAGAATATGATTTAGAGAGTGTTAGTTTTAGGGTTAGTGTTAGTACTCAAATAAGGGCTAGAATTACTGTGAGGGTTCAGTTTAAATTCAGAGTGGTGTTTAGAGCTAGGGTGACTGTTAGGATATGAGTCTGCATCAGGGTTAGTTTTAAGATTAGGGTTATTACTTGAATTAAGGCTAGGGTTACTGTTAGGGTTTGGTTTAAGTATAGGGCGGTTTTTAGACCTAGGGTGAGTGTTAGGATATGATTCAGAGTAAGGGTTAGTTTAAGATTAAGGTTAGGACTCTAATTAGAGTCAGGGTTAGGTCTAGGTGTAGTAATATCGTTTGGATTAAGATAAGATTTAAGGTTAAGACTATTGCTCAGTTTCTTGGTTTCTTTTTTTGAGAGAGAGAGAGAGAGAGAGAGAGAGAGAGAGAGAGAGAGAGAGAAAGAGAGAGAGAGAGAGAGAGAGAGAGAGAGAGAGAGAGAGAGGGAATTTTAAATAAATTTTATTTATTATATTTATTTATTTATTATTGTTGCTGAGGATCGAACCCAGCAGCCTGTGCATGTTAGGCAAATGTGCTACAGCTTCAGCCACATCCTCAGCCCCTGTTGCTCAATTTTGTTTTAGTCCTAGGTTTAGGGTTAGGGCTAGTTATATTTTTAGTGTTAGGGTTAGGGCTAGTGTTCTGTTAGGCTCAGGGTTAATTTAAGATTTGAAGTTAGGTTTAAATCTAAGTTTAAGGCTATGTCTCAGGAAAGGGCTAGGGTAACAGCTAGCTTTAGGATTATGGTAAATGATAGGGATAGAACTAGGGATAAGGCGAGGGTGAGAGTCAGAGTTAGTCTTAGGGCTAGGGTTGTGGTTAGTTTTAGGGAAAGGGATAAATAAGAACAAGGATTACAACTAGCATTAGTGTTCAGGTTAGGCCTAGCGTTAGGGCTAGGTTTAGGGTTAAGTTTAAGGTAAGGAATATTTTATAGCTAGTTTCAGAGGTAGAGTGAGAGTTAAAATTTGGATTAGGGCTAAAGATAGGGTAAGGGTTATGATTAAGACTAGGTTTAAGGCAAGGATGAGGGCTAGGGTTTGTTGTAGGGTTAGGTTTAGAATTAGAGCTAGGGTTAATTTGATCTAGTGTTACAGTAAGGAGTAGATTTAGGATTAGGTATATGTCTTAGTATAGTGTAAGTGTTAAATTTAGGGTTAGTGTCAGTTTTAGAACTGGGGTATTTTTAGGTTTGGGGTAAGGATTACGGTTTGTGTTAGGTAAAGTTTTAAGGATAGGGCTTGAATCAGTATTAGGGTTAGAGTTAGGTTTAGGGTAATTAATAAGGTGAAGATTAGGGTTCAGGGTAGGTTAGAATTAGCATTAAGTTTAGGGTTAGGGTTTGACTTAGTGTTAGGGTTAAGGTTAGGTTTGAGGTTAGTGTTAGGCTTAGGGTTATGATTCCGGTTAGTTTTAGGGTTATGGTTAAGGTCAAGGTTACTTTTGGGGATAAGTATAGGGTTAGATTTAGTTTTAGGATTAATATTAGGGTTAGGTATACGATTAGTGTTAGGGTAAGCGTTATAGTTATGTTTAGGTTTAGCTTTAGTTTTAGTATTGCATTAGGGTTAGGGTTAGGGTTAGGGTTATTTTTAGGGTTCGATTTAGGGTTAGAAATGGGGTTAGTGTTAGGGTTACTGTTACTGTTTGTGTTAGGGTAAGGTTTAGAGTTAGGGATTTAGTTATGGTTTAATTATTATTAATTTAGGGTTAGGTTTAGGGTTAGGGTTAAAGTTAGGTTTAGTGTTAGTGTTAGGGTTAGGGTTAGAAGTGTGGTTAGGATTAGATTTAGGGTTAGTGTTAAAGTTAGTGTTAGGGTAAGAGTTATATTTAGGCTTAGTGTTGGGTTTAGGATTAATGTTAGGTTTAGGTTTAGGGTCAATAGTTGGAGTTACTGATATGGTTATTTTCACAGTTATTTGTAGGTTTAGGGTTAGGGTAAGGGTTGTTGTAATTGTTAGTGTTCAAGTTAGAGTTAGGGTTTTTGTTAGGTTTACAGTCAGGGTTATGTTTAGTGTAACGTAATATTTACAGTTAGGTTTAGCATTAGGGTTTTGAAATGGTTACATTAAGTTTAGGGTAAGTGGTAACATTTGTGTTAGGTTAGGATTTGAGTTAGGGTTAAAATTAGGGTTTAGGTTAGTGTTAGAATTAGGGTTATGTTTAGGGTTAAGTTTGGAGTTAGGTTTAGGTTTGTTTTAGGGTTAGGATTATGGTTATTGTTAAAGTTAGGTTTAAAATTACTGTTAGGATTAGGATTAAGTTGAGGGTTACAGTTAGGTTTACAGTAAGCGTTAGTGTTACTTTTAGGGTTTTGGATAGGTTTATGGTTAGGTTTAGTCTTAGTTTTAGGATTAGGTTTAAGTTTAGGGTTAGGGTTAAATTTATGGATAGCATTCATGTTAGGTTTAGGTTTAGGTTTCAGGTTAGTGTTAAGATCAGGGTTGAAGTTAGTATTAGAATTATTGTTAGGTTAATGTTAGTGTTTTGATGAGGTTTAGGATTAAGGTAAGATTAAAGGTCAGGGCTAGGTTTACATTTATATTCAGTGTTCATATTAAGTTTAGGGTTAGGGTGAGTGTTAGGTTTAGTGTTAGGGTTATTTTTAATGTGAGGATTAGGTTTTTTTTTTTTACAGTTATCATTAGAGTTACGGTTAGGGTTAAGGTTTTGGTTAGGGTTAGTATTAGTGTTGGGGTTAGGTTTAAGGTTAGGTAAGGTTTGGGATTAGGTTCATGGTTAAGTTTAATGTTACGGTTAGGTTTAGGGTTAGGTTTTTATAGGGATTGATTTAGGCTGTGGCTTAGTGTTAGGTTTAATGTTAGAGTCTGCGTGAGGGTTGGGGTTTAGCCTTAAAGTTTGGTGTAGAGTTATGCTTAGGTTTAGGTTTAGTGTTAGGGATAGGTTTAGGAATAGTGTTTAGGGTTAGAGTGACTATTAGCTTTAGGGCTAGGTTTAGGGTAATTGTTAGGGCTGGATTACAGTTAGGGTTCATGTTGGGGTTAGGTTTAGAGTGAGGGTAAGAGTTAGGGTTAGTATTAGGTTTATGTCAGTGTTAGAGTTAGTGTTACGGTTATGTTAGTGTTATGGTTATGGTTTGAGTTATGTTAGTTTTAGGGTTAGGGTTAAGGTTCGTGTTAGAATTAGGGTTAGGTTTAGGGTAAGTGTTAGGGTTAGTGTTAGAGTTATGGTTAGATTTAGTGTTAGTGTTAGAGTTAGAGTTAGGTTTAGAGTTAGTGTTAGCTTTATGGTGATGGTTAGGGTTATGGTTATGTTTAGGGTTATATTAGTGTTAGGTTTAGGGTTAGGGATATGGTTTTTGTTAGCATTAATTTTAGGGTTAGGTTTAGGGTAATTGTCAGGGTTGGAGTTAAGGTTTTAGTTGGAGTAATGGTTTGTGTTAGGGTTAGGGTTAGTGTTTTAGAAATAGGGTTAGGTTTAGGTTTAGGCTAGGATTATAATTATGGTTTGGGTTAGGATTAGAGATAGGTTTAGGATTAGTGTTTGTATTATGGATTGTGTTAAATTTAGGGTTAGTGTTAGGGTTAGGGTTAGAGCTAGTGTTTGTGTTAGTGTTAGAGTTAGGAATAGTATTAAGATTAAGGATGAGTTTAGCTTTAATGTTAGGATTACAGTTAGGGTTATGGTTATGGTTAGGGTTAGAATAAGGGTTAGTGTTATTGCAAGGGTTAAAGTTAAGTTTAGGGTTAAAGATAGGATTAATTTTTGGGTTAAAATTAGGGTTCTGTTTTGGGTTAAGGTTAGTTTTTGAAGTAGGTGTAGGGTTAGGTTTAATGTAAAAGTTAGTCTTAATTTTCAGGTATGGTTTTTGTTAGCATTAAGTTTAGGTTTAGGGTGAGGGTTAGGGTTAGTGTTTGGGTTAAGAATAAGATAACAGTTAGAATTAGGGTTAGTTTAAGGTTAAAATTAGGTTTAGGGTTAGTTTTAGTGTTACTGTTAGAGTTAGAGTTACTGTTAGGGTTAGCATTCGGGTTAGTGTTAGGATCAGGTTTGGTGTTAGTGTTAGGTTTAGGTTTAGAGATAGTGATAGGGAGAGGGTTGAGGTTAGGTTTACTGTTAGGATTAAAATTAAAACTAGTGTTAGGGTTAGTGTTCAAGTTAGGGTTAGGATCAGTTAAGTGTTAGGGTTAGAGTTTGTTTCGGATTAGGGTTATGGTTTGGGTTAGGTATTGTGTTAGGGTTAAGTTAAGTGTTAGAGTTATAGTTAGGGTTACAGTTAGCATTAGTGATAGTGCTATTGTAAGGGTTAGTGTAAGGATTAGTGTTAGAAAAAAAATTAGGTTTATTCTTAGGTTTAGGGTGACGTTTAGGGTAAGTTTTAGGGTTAGGTTTAGAGTTAGGGTAATGCTAGTCTTAGGGCTAGGTTTAGTGTAAGGTTTAGAATTAGGTTTAGGGTTAGTGTTAGGGTTAGAGTTCATTTTAGGTTTAGAGTAAGGGTTAGGTTAAAGTTAAGTTAATGGATAGAGTTAGGGTTAGTGTTAGTGTTACCCTTAGGGTTAATGTTAGGGTTAAGTTCAGTGATTGGGTTAGGATTAGAGTTACTTATGGGGTTCATGTTACATTTAGGTTTAGGGTTAGTGTTTGGGTTTGGGTTAGTGTTAGGCAGAAGATTAGGTTTAGTTTCAGAGTTTGGGTTAGGGTTAGGGTTGGTGTTAGGGTTAAGGTAAGAACTACTATAGTTACAGAGTAATCTTAGCTTTAGGTTAGGGTGAAAGTTAGGGTTAGGTTTAGATTTAGTGTTAGATGTCGGATTGGAATTATGGTTTTTGTTAGGTTTTTGTTAAGGTTAGAGTTAGGGTTGAAATAGGGTTAGGTTTAGGGGTTAGTTTAAGATAAGGTTAGAGATACGGTTAGGATTAGGGTAAGTGGTATGATTAGGTTCTGGGTTAGTGTTATGTTTAGAGTTATGTTTTTATTAGGCTTATGGTTAAGGTGACAATAAAGGTTAGGATTAGGGCTATGTTTAAGGTTAGGTTTAGAATTAGGTTAGGGTTAAGTCTAGGGTTAATGTTAGAGTTAGGCTTATGATTATGATTTGATTTAGTGTTAAGCTTATGTTTAAGGTGAGTTTAGGTTAATGTTAGTGTTAGGGTTAGGGCTCGTGTTAGGATTAGGGTTATTTTAGTGATAGTTTTAGGTTTACGATAAGGGTTATAGTTAGGTTTAGTGTTAAAATAAGTGTTAGTCTTAGTGTTGGCATTAATGTTTGTGTTAGGATTATAATTAGGGTTAAGATTAGTGTTAGTGTTAGAGTTAGCTTTAGGTTTTTGTTAGTGTGAAGTTCAGGGTTACGTTTAGGGGTAGGTTTAGGTTATTGGCAGGTTTAGCATTATGCTTAGAGTTAGATTTAGGGTTAATGTTAGTGTTGTTGATAGAGTTAAGGTTAGAGTAAAGGTTTAGGTTATGTTCATGTAGGGTTAAATTTAGGGTTAGACTTAGGGATAGGGTTAGGGTAATTATTAGGTTTAGGGTTAGGGTTAGATTTGGTGTTAGTTTTAGAATTTGAGTAAGGGTCAGGGTTTGGGTAGGGTTAGAGTTAGTGTTTGTGTTAGAGTTAGGATTAGTGTCAGTGTTAGTTTTAGTGTTAGGTCATGATTATGGTTAGACTTAGTGTTATAGTAAGGGTTAGTGTTTTTCTTAAGGTTTTTGATAGTTTTAGGGTTACATTTACAATTAACATTAGGGTTAACTTCAGGTTTAGGGTTAGGTTAAGGTTAGGGTGAAGTAAGTGTTAAAGTTAGTTATAAGTTTAGGGTTAATTTTAGGGTTAGTGTTAGGGTTGTGGTTAATTCTAGTATTAGTGTTAAGGTTAGGTTTAGAGTTAGTGTTAGGGTTATAATTAGCATTATTGTTGGGGTTAGTGTTATTGTTTGGGTTAAGGTTAGGGTTAGGGTGAGAGATAGTGTCTAGGTTAGGTTTAGTGTGAGTGTGAGAGTAAGGGTTATGGTTAGGGATATGGTGCTTCTTAGGTTTAGATTTAGGGATTGCCGCAGTCTGGCTGGGGACAATTCAGGAGCCAGTTGTCAAAAAAATCGAACTTTAATTTTTGAAACACACATGCCAAACAAAACAGCTCCTGAGGAAAAACTTTCAGAGCCTAACTGCCACCACTGGGTTACCACAAGCCTCTCTATGTCCCCCACTCCTTCTACTCTTGAGGCTGATTGGCTGGGTCACATGGGCTAAGCCAAATAACTCCCCTAATGAGCAGCTCCATGGTCTTAAAGGGCGGGAAAACACCTGCATCATCACAGAGGAGCCAATAATTTTACAGCTAGAAGATTCTGGGGCTGCTGTGAGCCACTCATCACCTGGCAGCTGGAAGTTTGCTGGGGCCTCTTGGATGTGGCTATCAACATCTCCCCCTCTCTGTGTAAACAACAAGCAAGTGGCTTAGGGACCGTGCCTGCCTTAGGTTGTCCAATAGTACATATGATTCTTATCAGTTATCGAATGAGCTGACCTCAAGGCATCAGCCTCCTGTCTTAGGTTGGTACCATTGTATTGGATCTTACCGGTCACTGACTACTGGTCCAGTATACAGCCACACCTGTGTATAGGTCTTTTACAAGCCAGGGGGTAAGGTTCTTTGCCTCACCTCTGTTTTCCTGCAAATTTTAGCTGAACCACGATGACAAACAGAAGGGAGGAAGATATACCAAGCTAATTGATGCCTCTTTTTGAAAAAATTGTACCACCGATGACATATCAACAAAAATACCCCAACATTACCACAATTCACTGCACGAACAAATAGTTCACAATGCATACAGGTGAGTTCACAATGCATACAAGTGATTCATAGTCAAGGCAATTTCTGCAAGCAGTTCAGTTATGGCTCCTTTCTGAAAAATTGTACCACTGATGAAACCATCAGCATAAATACCCCAAAAGTACAACAAGTCACCACGCCAAGGATAGTTCACAATGCATAAAAGTGACTTCAAAATTCATACAAGTTATACATAGTCCATGAAAGTTCTGCAAGAAGTTTTCTGATGGCTATTGCAGAAGCTATAGATTGGTTTTAACTTTGTCTTCACTGGCAGTGGGATGAAGATAGAAATTCTGGCAATAATGGTTAAATAAAAAATTATATAATATTCCTGAAGGCACTAGAACAAAACAATTTTCTTAACAATTTACATTACCTTGAACAGAATTATTAAATATAATGAAAAGAAAAGGTGAAAGTAAACAAACAGATCTGTTAACCTCTTTTATTGTTCACATATTAAAACAATCCTCAACAACTGTTTACCCAAGTTAAATTAAACCATTAAAATCACGTGAATAAAATAATTTGGATCCATTTTTTCTTGAGCACTCATCATATATGATATATGAACATATGTACATACAAACATACAACATAAAGCACAAGTGTGCACACAACACATAACATAATAGTAACGGACTTATAACTTTTTACAGGTGAAATCTCCAATGCAATGTTTAAAAACTCTGTAGTCAAAAAATAGAACTTATCAGCAAAATATTAACCTAGGTCTGTATGAGCTCAAAAAACAAAATGGAACTTCATGAGGTGGGAAAGGATAATAATAAAAAAGATATAGAAAAAAAAAACATCCTGGTTCTTTTGCAGATTTAAGAATAGCCAAACTGGAGTTTTGGATATCAGTTGTTATGGATTTAAGCCAAATCATCTTCTTTTTGGTATGTAGAAATCGCTTTAGTTAATCTTTCTGGAATTCAAACCACCTGCTCTTCTCCCTGTTGAAACACATAAACAGACCCCCGACTCCAGAATCACTGGGTCAGGACCTTAGTTAATCTATCTAAAATTCAAATCAGCTGCTGTACTCCCCTGTGGAAACACACAAACTGACCCGGTCTCCAGAAAATTACTGGGTCAGGACCTTTCCATTGTCCTGTTAGAATATCCTTCCAAAGTATCTTGGGCTTATGTAAATTTTTTGGACACATAAGCCTTTCCACAGCACTAAGGCCTAATTAATCTAAATTAAAAAGTTTTGAGTTAAAAAGAATATTCTAAATTTATCTTTAAGAAAATTATACACTTTCCCAATTTCTTCTTTTTGCTTTAATAAGTACACTAAAATAGTTTGATGAGGTGTTTCAACTATGCCTCGTTCCTGTGGATTGTATGGTATTCATGTTATATGAGTAATACCAAATGATGAGAAAAATTGTTTAAAAGAGGCAGAAGTATTATCTGTTTTTAACTGTTTTGGAAAGCCCACAGTGGCAAAATTTTGTAAGCAACGAGCTATAATATATTTTGTTTTTTCTCCAGCTTGAAGGAAGCCCATCAAAAATCCAGAAGTAGTATCAACTGTAACATGTAAATATTTTAATTTTCCAAATTCGGGAAAGTGTGGAACGTCCATCTGCCAAATATGGTTAGGTATCAGTCCTCCAGAATTGACACAAAGATTGACTTGAGGTAAAAAAAATCACACAACTTTGAAATTGTTTTATTATTTTTCTAGCTTGTTCTTTATTTTAAAACACTTTTGTAAAGTATTAGCATTGACATGGAACTTTTTATAGAAATTTGTAGTTTCTTCGAGTGTAGAGAAAATATATATTTCATGTGTATTTTTTTCTGATAAATTATTCCCCAACTAAAGGTTCCAGGCAATCCTGTATGTGCCCTTATATGTCCTATAAAGAATGGATCTTTTCTGTACCAGATTAGACTTTGTATAGTGGAAAGCAAAGAGAAACAGTAGAGAAAGAGGAAATTCTACCAGCATCTTCAAGGGATACTCTAGCATTAACTATATACTGACTATGGGAAAATAAATTAAATACAATAAAAGATCTTTAAACATCACACATGTTTGTAATACTGCATTAAGCTCTACGTTTTGAGTTGATTGTTTGGGTACTAAAAATGTAAAAGTTTGATCAGGTGTAACTATTGCTGCTATACCATTATCTGACCCATCAGTGAATATATTTGGAGCATTCATGATAGGTGTTTTTCTTGTCCTTTTTAAAAAATTACAGGATGTTATTACCAAAAAGACTATAAAGGATTAGATGGTATGTGGTTATCAAATGAAACATTAGATTTGTACATGATTATTGCCCAAGTATTTTACTCATTTGCTAACTCATCAATTTGATTCATAGTATATGGAGTAATAATTTTATTGGGAGAAACTCTAAACACTCCCTTTGCTGCTTTTATTCATTTGAGTATTAATTGTCCTACAGCCTCAGTATACCTAGTAAGAATAGTGTTATTAGAATAAGATAAGTGCGTCCATAATAATGGACCTTCTTGTCAAAATACTCCTTTAGGGATTTTTTTTTGTTGGTAATACAATAGATAATAAAGAAAAACATATCAATTTAATCCAAATGCATATTTTTCATACATGTTTCAATGATATTTTAATGCCTTTCTTGCTTCAGGCATTAACATATGGGGTAAATTTGGATCTGATACACCTTTTGGGATATCAAATAAAGGTTCCAACTCTCCTTTTATTATACCTAGATAAAGCCTTATCCAATTTATGACTCCTAATAACTTTTAAAAGTCATTAAGTGATTTCAGTTGATTTAATCGTATTTGGATTTTTGGTGGATGGACCAAAGTTGAGGATGATAAAACTTCTAAATAATTAATTGGAAAATTTAATTTTACTTTATATATTGTTATCTTTAGATTATAACTTTTAAATAAGTTTGTAAGTGTGGCATAACTTTCTAGCAATATGTTTTTATCTTTTTGTGCTAATAATACATCATCCATATAGTGAAATATTTGTGGTTCAAGATATTGATTTCTAAGTTTCTGAATTACTATGTTAAGATAAATTTGACACATAGTTGGGCTGTTATTTATCCCTTGAGGGAGTACTTTCCATTCATATCTCTGATCAGGAGCTTCAAGATTCAGTGCAGGGATAGTAAATGCAAAACGATGACTATCCTCAGGATGAATTGGAATTGAAAAAAACCAACATTTAATATCTATAACTAAAACATACCAAGTTATTTGCAAAGCACACATTTGAAGAATCCCTGAGTGAGCAGGTCCCATAATAACCATCTCATTATTAATGGCTCTTAAATCTTGCAATAATTTCCATTTACCAGACTTTTTTTTTGACGTCAAAAATAGGAGTATTATTAGAAGATATAGAAGGTTGTATATGTCCTTCTGGTAATTGTTGCTTGACCATGTCATGGGCTCTTTGTTTCTTTTCTTTAGTCAGGGGCCACTGAAAAATCTATACTGTTCTTTCTGATTTCGAAGTAATTATTATTGTCTCTGTTGCCTCTTCTGAAAATCCAAACCATATCTGTCCCTTCCTTGATCTATTTGTATTCGTGCTGCTGTAACTTGTTCTTGTTTTTCTAATATTTTTACTTTCCTAAAATTTTGTCTAGTCATAATAGTGGGTGCATATTGGTTGATGTTATTTGTTAATGTCAAATCTAATTGATCTAGAATATCTCGTCCCCATAAATTTGCGGGAGGATGATCCAATACATATGGCTGTATTGTTCCTTCACATCCTTTAGGATCCTTCCAATCTAATACCATTGCACTTTTATGGGGATTAGTTGCCACTTCTGGGCCTCAAAGCATTTGAGTGGCTTGTGGTAATGGCCAACGTTTTGGCCATTCTTGATGAGAGATGATGCTAAGGTCTGCAAATGCATCCAGTAGCCCATTAAATTCATGTCTTTGAATATTTACTTTTAGCATGGGGCAAGAATCTAAATTTAACGAAAGCATAGCCCAATGTACACCTGTGGAGCCTAATCCCTTGGAACCTCTTTCTACAGTACGACTGGAAAATTTATCATGTAGGCTGGGCATTATTAGTAACTGTGCTATTCTATCTCCTGGTGTTATTATTGATATACCCTTTGGAGAACTGGCTATAATTTTTATTTTTCCTTCATAATTGGGATCAATTACCCCAGGACTTCTCATAAGTCCTTTTAGAGTAGAAGAGCTACTCTAAAAGCTACTTATGTAAGTATGATAAGCCTACTGTTCATTTTGGAAGAGGTCCTTTTACCCCTGTGGGAATGATTTGAACTTTCATCTCTGGAGTTAGTACTAATGTGGCAGAGACGCACATGTCCAACCTGTGCTCTCTCTGGTTTTTCTGATGAGGGATCTGATGAACAATGTGTTCTGGGCACTACACTTATGAGGTTGCTGGGTTCCTCCAGTCCTCTGTATATATATGGTTTTGGGCCCCGGATCATTGAGCCCCCCCTGTACATTTTTTGGCAATGGAGCCCGATGCCTTTCTCCACAATATCGTGCATAAACACCTGGTCCTTTTTCATTTTTTGATAGTGCAGTACTCTCTATGGTAGTTTGAGAACATAATTCATTATCCCAATATCTCGCTCTACAGCATCTTGGGCAATTACCCAGTATTCTGCTCCTTTTATACCTAGTTTTGTTAAACCCTCCTTCTATGGAGCAATTTCTTTTTCAATGTCCTGTTTTTTCACAATTGTAGCATGTTCTTGGCCTGGCATCTAAAGCCTGTTTTACTGCAGCTTCCACGATTTGCCCTTGTTCTAAAGCCTGATTTACTGCAGCTGCCACGACTTGGTCTTGTTCATTAATGTCTCTACACAATTTAATATATGTGTTTAAATCTTTATGTTTTTATAGTCTAATGACTTCTCTGCAACAACGATTCACTTGCTCAGAGGTCAGTTGTTTTATTAATGGCATTGCTTTCTCTGTATTTTCAAATACTCTGGTAGCTGTTTGAATATACCAATCTACAAATTCAACATAAGGTTCATTAGCTCCTTGTATTAACTTAGATAATTGATCTTGTAAACCTCCATATCCTTGTAAAGTCTTCCATGCCTTAACTGCATCTGCAGTAATTTGTGCATACACATCAGGATCATATGCAATTTTTTGCTGCTGATCCTTATAAGGTCCCTTTCCTAACATCATATCTAGATTTTTTTTTAAATAACCACCTGCTGAGTTTCACCTAGCCATCTCTTTTCAAAATCCCTCATTGACAACCTTCCATAACATGTATTGACCTCCATTTAGCACAGCTTTACACATATTAGCCCAATCTGCAGGCGTCATGTTCAAGTTGTTAATGGATCAACCATGCTTACAGTGAAGTGTCCTGCTTGAGGACCATAGGTTATTAAGCCTCTTTTAGCTGCTTCACTGTTTTGAAAGTTAAATCATGGTGAATTCGATGCCTTCCTGCCTCAAATACAGGGCATGTTAATATTTGAGATCCTCTCTCAGGATCCCAAATATCAACTTCAGGGGTTGGGGGCCTTCCAGCATATGGAGGTGTCCTTGACAGTTACATCCTCTGGTGATAGAAAGGTCTTTGTAGCAGTCTCCTGTAGAGGTGGTGCTGTTGGTTGGACACTTACACCCTCTTATTATAGAATGGTGTTAGTAGCAGTCTTCTTTTGTAACTTTCCCCCTGATGGCTTTTTCTGCTCAATACTTTCTTTATCTGACTAGCTTGAGAGGCCTTCTCTTTTACTTGATTTTTTCCTCTGACTAGTTTGAGAGACTATTTATTTAATTGATTTTTTTTGAATTAATATTATGGTGAGGGCTAGGTTTAGTCTTAGAATTAGGGTAAGGATTAGGATTAGTGTAAGAGTTAGGATTAGGTTTAGGGTTATTGTTTGTGTTAGGGTTAGGATTAGTGTTAATATTAGGGTTAGGTTTAGATTTTGTGTTAGGGTAAGGTTTAGGATTAGGATTAGATTTAGGTTTAGGATTAGCGTTAGGGTTAGAGTTAGTGTCATGGTTAAGATTCTGTTTGTGGTTAGTGTTAAGTTTAGGGTTAGGGTTAGGGTTAGTGTTATTTTTATGGTTAGGGTTAGAGTCAGACTTAGTTTTATGGTTAGCGTTCTTAATAGAGTTAGCATCAGCTTTAGGTTTATGATTAATGTTAGGATTAGCGTTAGTGATAGGTTTAGGTGTAGGTTTATGTTTAGGGTTGTTTAGGGTTAGGATTAATTTTAGCGTTAGGGTTAGTCTTAGTGTTAGAGTTAGAGTTAGGGACAGGTTTAGTGTTAGGGTTACTTCTAGGGTTTGTGATATTTTTGAGTTTGGGTTAGGGTTAGGGTTACAATTAACATTAGGGTTAGGGTTAGTGTTAGTGTGAGGTTAAGCGTTAGGGTTTGGGTTAGTGTTAGGGTTAGGTTTAGGGTTTTGGATAATGTTAGTTTCAGTGTTAGGATTAGGGTTAGTTTTAGGTTTAGGGTTATGATTAATGTTGAGATTAGTTTTATGGTTAGGTGAGGGTTCGTTTTAGTGTTAGGATTAGGGTTGGTTCAGGATTAGTGGTAAAATTATTGTTAGAATTAGGGTTACTGTTAGGGTTAGTTGGGGTTACTATTAGTGTTACGATTAGGTTTAGGATTAGGATTGGGTTAAGGGTAAATGTTATTGTTAGGGTTTGGGTTCATGATAGGTGTATGCTTAGGGTTATCGTTAGGTACGTGTTAGGTTTAGGCTTAGTTTAGAGTTAATGTTATGTTATGGGTTAGGGTTTGTGTTAGTTTTAGAGTTAGGGTTATGGATAGGGATAGGGTTACAGTTAGAGTTAGGGCTTGGGTTAGAGTTAGGGTTATGGATAGGAATAGGGTTATGGTTAGAGATAGGATTTGATTTAGGTTTAGGGTAAGGGTTAGGTTGAGAATTCGGTTTAGGATTAGAGTTAGAGTTAGGGTGAGTGTTATAGTCAGGATTAGTGTTAGGTTTATGTTTAGTGTTTGGGTTAGGATTAGATATAGGTTTAGGTTTAGCATTTAGGTCAGGGTTAGAGATAAGTGTAGGGTTAGTGTTAGATGAAGGGTTAGTGTTAGTGTTTGGGTTAAGGTTATTGTTGAGGTTAGTGTTAGGGTTAGGGTTTGGCTTAGGATTTGTGATAGTCTTAGAGATAGTGTTAATGTTAGATTTAGTTTTAGGATTAGGCTTAGGTTTAGGGTTAGTATTACTGTTAACATTAGAGATAGGTTAAGGGTTAATGTTAGGTTTAGCATTAGGTTTAAAGTTAAGTTTAGGGTTAGGGTTAGTGTTAGAGTTACAATTAGGGTTAATGTTAGGTTTAATGTTTGTATTGGGTTAGGATTATTGTTAAGGTTAGAGATTGGGTTAGGGTTAGTTTTATAGTTAGTTTATAATTTGTGTTATGGTTAGGATTAGGGTTACGTTTAGGGTTAGGGTAAGTGTTTGGATTAGTGTTCTGGTTAAGGTAAGTGTTAGGGATAGTGTTACAGTTAAGGAAATGTTTCAGATTATTGTTAAGGTTAAGGTTAAGTTTAGCATTAGATATAGGTTTAGGGTTAGTGTTAGCATGCAAGTTAGAGTAAGAGTTAAGGGTAGTTTTATGGTTAGGTTTAAATTTAGGGTAAATGTTAATGTTAGTGTTAGGTTTAGAGTTAGTGTTAGGGTTAGTGTTAGGTGTAGAGTTAGAGTTTTTGTTAGGATTAGGGTTTTTAATAGGGTTAGGTTTAAAATTAGAATTAGATTTGGGGTTATGGTTAGTGTTAGAGTTAGGGTTAGGGTTAGTTTTAGCTTTAGGGATAGGTTTTGTTAAGGTTTAGGGTTATGATTAGTGTTAGGTGAGGGTTAAGGTTAGGATTAATGTTAGGGTTTAGGGTCATGTAAGTGTTAGGGTTTGTGCTAATGTTTGTGTTTGGGTTAGTGTTAGAGTAAGGGTTAGTTTAGGGTTAGGGTTAGGGTTAGTGTTAGGGATAGGTTTAAGATTAGGGTTAGTGTTAGTGTTAGGTTTAGGGTTAGGTTTAGTTAGTGTTCAGGTTCGCATTAGGGTTAGATTTAGTGTTAAAATTAAGGTAAGGATTAGTGTTAGAATTAGGGTTACATTTTGTGCTAGTATTTGGAAGGGTTAGAGTTGAGTTTATGGTTAGTGTTAGGGTTAGTTTAAGGCTTCATGTAAGAGTTAGGGTAAGGTCTATATAAAAGTCAGTGTTAAGGTGAATGTAGGGTTAGGGTAGGGTTTGAGTTAAGAATTTGTGTTTGTCTTTGTTTTAGGGTGATTGTTAGGTTTATGGTAAAATAGTAAGTTTTAAGGTTAGGGTTAGGTTTAATGTTTGGGTTAGGGTTAAGTTTAGTGTTAGAGTTAGTGTTAGCTTTAAAGTTAGTGTTAGAGTTTAGGTTAAGATTAGGATTAGTGTTAGGGCTAGGGTTAGGCTTAGTGTTAGGGTTAGGATTAGGTTTATGGTTCTTGTTAGGATTAAGGTTATGCTTAGGGATAGTGTTAGTGTTAGAGTAAGGATTATGATTTTTAATGGTTTTGTGAGAGTTAGGATTAGAGTTATGTTTAGGGTTATGGTTAGGCTTGGGGTAAGAGTTAGGGTTAGGATTGGTGTTAGGGTTATTGTTATGGTGAGTTTTAGGGTGGGTGTTACGTTTAGGTTTAGGGTTCATGTTAGGTTTTGGGTTAGGATTAGGGTTTGTGCTAGTGTTTGGGTAGAGTTAGTATTAAGGTTATGGTTAGTGTTAGTGTTAACGATAGGGTTAGTTTAAGGGTTAGGGTAAGTTTAGGTAAGGGTTAGGGTTAGTTTAAGGTTAGGTTAGGGTTATGGTTAGAGTTTGGGTTAGTGTTTGTGTTTTGGTTAATGTTAAGATTACTGTTTAGGTTATGGTAAGGGTTATTTTTGTCTTATAATTAGGGTTATGGTTAGTGTTTGGGTTAGAGTCTGTGTTTGAATTAGGGTTAAGTTTACTATTAGGGTTATAGTAATGGTTAGTTTTGTATAATGGTTATGAATAATTTAGTTTTTGGGTAAGGGCTAGAATTAAAATTAGTCTTGATATTAGTGTTTAGTTTAGGTTTAAATTTGGTTTAGGTTAAGGTTATATATAGTGCTTTGTTTAGGATTTGGGTTAGGGTTAATGTTAGGGTTAGGATTAAGTTTAGGGCTCTCGTTAGTTTCAGGGTTAAGATTTGGGTTATGGTTACTGTTAGGGTTAGTTGAGGTGAACATTAGGGTTAGGATTAGGATTAGGTTTAGGCTTATGTTAGTGTTAGTTTTAGGGTTAGGTTTAGGGTTCATGTTAAGGTTAGGGTTAAAGTTAGTGTTAGTGTTAGGTTAGGGTTAGGGTTAAAGTTAAGGTTAGGGTTAAAATTAGGTTTACGTTCATGGTTAGGGTTAAGTTAAGAGTTAGGTTTAGAGTAAGGGTTAGGGTTAAGATTAGGATTAGTGTTAGGTTTATTGTAATGATTATATTTTGGGTCAGAGTTAGGTTTACAATAAGTTTCAGGGTTATATTTAAGTTTAGGGTTACAATCAAAGTTAGGGTTAGTGTTCATTTTAAGGTTAGTGCTAGGTTTAGTGTTAGGTTAATGTTAGTGTATTGATGAGGATTACAGTTAAGTTAAGGTTTAAGGTTAGGGATAAGATTGCAGTTAGTGTTAGTGATACTGTTAAGGTTAGGGTTAGGTTTAGTTTTAGGTTTATAGTTATGGTTATTGTTAGGGTAAGAAATAAGTTTTGTATTAGGTTATGGATAGAGTTATGGTTAGGTTTAAGTTATGAGAAAGATTTGGGTTAGGGTTGTAGTTAGGTTTAGGGTTAAGTAAGGGTTTGGGTTAGGGTTAGATAAGGTTTTGTGTTAGGGTTAGGGTTCGGTTCAATGTTAGGTTTAGATTTAGAGTTAGGTTTAATTAGTGTTAGTGTTAGGGTTCGTGTTAGGGTTATGGATATGCTTTCTGTTATGTTTGGTTTAAGATTACAATTAATGCTAGGTTAAGGGTTAGGGTTAGTTTGTAGCCTTAATGTTTGGTTTATGGTTATAGTTAAGTTTAGGCTTAGTGGTAGTTTTAGGGTTAGGGTTTGTTAGGTTTAGGGATATGATTAGTGTGAGGGTTAGGTTAGGTTCAGGGTTAGGGTAATTGTTACTGTTAGGTTCAGAGTAAGGGTTCACATTAGGATTAGGATTAGTGTTAGGGTTGTGTTATTTTTAGTTGTAGTTAAAGTTAGGGTTATGTTTAGGGTTAAGTTTAGGTTTAGTGTTAGGTTTAGAGTTAGGGTTATGGTTAGTTTTAATGTTAGGTTTAGGTTTATGGTTAGGGTTATTATGAGGGTAAGGATTAGATTTAAGGTTAGGGTTAAATTTAGTGTAAGTGTTATGGTTAGGGAAATTATTAGGTTTAGGATTATATTTTGCATTAGGATTTCTGTTAGGGTTAAGTTTAGGGTTAGGGTTACATTAAGGTTAGTTTTAGGGTTAGTGTTAGGGTATGTGCTTGGGTTAGTGTTAGGTTTAGAGACAGGCTTAGGTTTAGGGTTAGGTTTATGTTTAGTATTAATTTTTTGGTTAGTGTTAGGGATAGGGTTAGTGTTATGTTTTGTCTTAAGTTTAAAGTTAACATTATTTTTCATGTAAGGTTAAGGGTAATGGTAAGAATTAGTGTTGGGTTTAGGGTTAGAGTTATGTTTACGGTTAGTGTTAGGGTTATGGTTAGGGTTCATGTTAGGATTACCCTTAGTGTTAGTGTAAAGTTTACAGTTTGTGTTAGGGTTTGAATTAGGGTGATTGTTTGTGTTAATGTTAAGTTTGATTTATGTTTAGATTTAATATTAGTGTTAAGATTAGTTTTAGGGATACTGTTAAGGTTAAAAATACGTTTAGGGTTACGTAAGTGTTAGTGGTAGGGTAAGAGTTAGGGTTAGCGTTAGTGTTACAGTTAGTGTAGAGGTAGGTTTAAGGTTAGCAATATGGTTTTGGTTAGGGTGTTAGTGTTAAGGTTAGGATTAGGGTTAGGGTTAGGGTAAGAGTTAATATTTTGTTTAGGGTTAGGGTTAGGTTAGGGTTAGGATTAGGGTTAGTGTTATGGTTAGGATTAGGGTTTGAGTTAGTTTAAGAGTTAGGCTTAGAGTTAGGGTTATGGTTATAGTTAGGGTTAATGTTTGGGTTAAAGTTAAGTGTTGTGTTAGGTTAGTGTTAGGGTTAGGGTTTTTGTTTGGTTATGATTATAGTTAGGTTTAGGGTTAGGGTTATGTTTAGGATTAAAGTAAGTTTAGTGTTAAGTAATGGTTAGGGTTAGTCTAAGGTTTACGCTTAGTGTAAGGGTTACTCTTAGGGAAAGGGTTAGGTTTAGGATTTATATTACTCTTAGGTTTAGGGTTAGGATTAGTATTAGTGTTAGGTTTAGGTTTAGGGTTAGGCTTAGGGATACTTGTAGGCTTAGGGTTGTTTTTAGGGTTAGTGTTAGGTTTAGAGTTAGTGTTAGAGTAAATTATAGGGTTAGGGTTACTGTTATTAATAGTGTTAGGTTTAGATTTAAGATTAGTATTAGGTTTAGTGTTAGTGTTAGGGTTAGGGTTATGGTTATGGTTAGTGTTATGCTTAGGATTAGGTTTTCTGTTAGGGTTACTGTTATGGTTAGTGTTAGGTTTAGGGTTATGGTTAGTGTTAGGGTTAGTGTTAGGGTTAGTTTACTGTTATTGTTAGGGTTAGGTTTAGGAAGAGTATTAGGGTTAGAGAGAAGTTTAAGGTTAGTGTTAGTGTTATAGTTAGAGTTAAGATTAGAGTGAGGAATTGTGTTAGGTTTTGGGTTAGTTTTAGAATAATAATTAAAGTTAAGTTTAGGATTAACGTTAGGTTTAGTTTTAGGTTTAGGGTAAGGGTTAGTGTTTGGGATAGGGTTAGGGTAAGTTATAGAGTTGTGTAGAGTTAAAATTAGTGTTAGGATTAGGAATACGTTAAGGTAATGGTTAGAAATAGGGTTAGTTTACGGTTAGAATTAGAGTTAGGGTTAGTGTTAAGGTTATGATTAATGTTGGGGTTAGTGCTAGTGTTAGGGTTAGAGTTAGTATTAATATTAGTGTTAGTGTTTGGGTTAGGGGTTTTCATTAGTGTTAGATTTATGGTTAGGGTTAGGCTTAGGGTTAGTTATAGGGAGAGTGTTAGGTTTAGGGTTAGTGGTAGGGTTAGTGATAGGTTGGGTGTTAGGGTTAGTGTTAGGTTTAAGATTGAGGTTAGGGATTGGTCAGGTTTAAAGTTAAGTTTAGGTAAATGTTAGGGTTATGATTTGGGTTAGGGTTTGTGTAATAGGGTTAGGTTTAGTATTTGGATTAGGGTTAGGGTTAAAATTATGGATAGTGTTAGGTTTAGGTTTTGGGTTAGGGTTGGGTTTAGTATTTGGTTTGAGTTGGGGTTAATGTTAGAGTTAGTTTTAGGGTTAGAATTAGGTTAGGGTTAGGGTTTGTGTTAGGGTTATAGTTAGGGTAGGGGTTAGTATTAGTATTAGGTTTAGCGTTAGGATTTATGTTAGTTTCAGGGTTAGTGTTAGTGTTAGCATTCGGTTTATGGTTAGGGTTAGGCTTAGGGTTAGTGATACAGAGAGGGTTGGGTTTAAGGATAGTGTTAGAGATAGCAATAGGGTTAGTGTTAGGTCTAGTGTTAGAGATAGGGTTAGTGTTTTTGATAGGTCTAGGTTTAGATTTAGCTTTGCTGTTATGTTTAAGACTAATATTAGGGTTATAGATAGAGTTAGGGTTAGAATTAGAGTTAGGGTCAGGGTTTGGACTAGTGTTAGGGTTAGCTTTAGTATTTGGGTTAGAGTTTGAGTTAGAGTTATGGTTAGGTTTAGGTTTAGGATATGGATTAGTTAGGTTTAGGGATAGGATTAGAGGAATAATTTCTTTAGAGCCACAGCCGTAGGGGCCTCAGCAAACTTTTAGACTGCCAGCTGATGATTGGCTCACAGTAGCCCCAGCAACTTCTAGCTGATTGGATCCTCTGCAGTGATGCTCATTGGGCTGTTTGCCTACCCTTTCAGACCATGGAGCCTCTCATTGAGGGACTTTTTTGGCTCCACACACACAACCCAGATAATCGGCCCAAGAGCAGGAGGAATGTGGGAGGTGAAGAGGCTAGTGGTTAAAAGAGAGGCTTGTGGGAAGCCAGTGGTGGTAGTTGGGCTCTAAGGTTTTCCTGAGTAGCTGTTTTGTCTGGCGTCTGTGGTACTAAAAATAAACTTTGTTTCTTTTTACATGTTGATAATACGCATATGATCCTGGCATATACTCACAGATTGCTGTAGAAGCAATTAGGGCATGGAAGCTTTACAAGGACATGGAGGTTTACAAGGTCAATTATCTAAGATAATACAAGGAGCTAATAAATTTTATGCTGATTTTGTAGATAGGCTTATTCAAACAGCTACCAGAGTTTTGGGGAATAGAGAACAAGCAATACCATTAATAAAACAACTGGCTTATGACCAACCTAATTGTTGGTGCAGAGAATTCATTAGACTATTGAAGCATGAAGATTTAAACACATATATTAAATTATGTAGAGACATTAATGAACAAGGGCAAGTCTTGACAACTGTTGTAAAACAGGCTTTAGATTTCAGAGACATTAAGACATTTCAAGTCATGGTAGCTGCAGTAAAAGAAGCTTTAGATGCCAGGCCAAAAACATGCTAAAATTGTGAACAAACAGGACATTTTAAAAGGAATTTCCCCATAGGAGGAAGGTTTAACAAAACTAGGTATCAAAGGGTAGAATACCTGGTATTTGCCCAAGATGCCATAAGGAAGACATTGGGCTAATGAATGCCATTCTCAAACCACCATAGAGGGTACTCCATTATCAAAAAATGAACAAGGACAAGGTGTTTATCCATGATATTATGGAGGAAGTCATTGGGCTTCATTGCCAAAAAAATGGACAAGGGGGCCCAATACTCCAGGGCCCAAGACCATAAATATACGAAGCACTGGGTGAACCCAGTAACCTCATAAGTGTAGTGCTCAGGACACATTGTTCAACAGATACTTCATCAGACAAACCAGAGGAAGTGCAGGGTTGAACATCAGCACCTTCGCCAGATCAGTACAAACTCCAGAGATAAAAGTTCAAATAATTCCCACAGGGGTAAAAGTACCTCTTGCAAAAGGAACAGCAGGTGTATCATTGGGACGCAGCTCATCTACTCTGAAAGGACTTATGATAAGTCCTGGGGCAATTGATCCCAATTATGAAGGTGAAATAAAAATTATAGCCAGTTCTCCAAAGGGTTATCAGTAGTTTCCTCAGGAGATAGAATAGCACAGTTACTAATAATACCCAGCCTACATAATAAATTTTTCAGTCGTACTGTAGAAAGAGGTTCCAAGGGATTAGGCTCCACAGGTGTAGATTGGGCTACGCATTCTTTAAATACAGATTTTCACTCCATGCTAAAAACTAAATATTCAAGGACATAAATTTAATGGGATACTGGATACATGTGCAGACCTTAGCATCATCTCTCATCAAGAATGGCCAAAACATTGGCCATGAAAACAAGCCACTCAAATTCTATGAGGTCTAGGAATGGCGACTAATCCTCATAGAAGTGCAATGGTATTAAATTGAAAAAATCCTGAAGGATGTGAAGGAAAAATAGAGCCATATGTATTGGATAATATTCCCGTAAATTTATGGAGATTAGATGTTCTAGATCAATTAGATTTGACATCAACAAATAACATCAACCAATATGCACCCACTATTATGACTAGACAAGCTTTTAGGAAAGAAAAGGGTTTAGAAAAACAAGAACAAGTTATAGAAGCACCAATGCAAATAGATCAAGGAATGTACAGTCATGGTTTGGATTTTCAGAAAGGACCACTGAGACAATAAAAATTACTTGGAAATGAAAAAGAACAGTATGGGTTTCTCAGTTGCCTCTGACTAAAGAAAAGATACAAACAGCAAATGACCTGGTCAAACAGCAATTAGCAGAAAGACATATAAAACCTTCTGTATCTTCCCATAATACTCCCATTTTTGTAATCAAAAAGAAATTTAGTAAATGGAGATTATTTCAAGATTGAAAAGCAATTATTTAATTAATAATGAGATGGTTATTATTGGACCTGCTCACTCGGAAATTTCTCAATTGTGTGCTTTGCCAAAAACTTGGTATGTTTTAGTTATAGAAATTAAATATTGGTTATAGATATTAAAGATGTTTTTTTTTCAATTCCAATAAATCCTGAGGATAGTGCACGTTTTGCATTTACTATCCCTGCACTGAACCGTACAGGTCCTGATCAGAAATATGAATAGAAATTACTCCCTCAAGGTATGTGCCCAACTATGTGTTAAATTTATCTTAATAATGTAATCCAGCCACTTAGAAATCTAAATTCTGAACTACAAATATGTCACTATATTGATGATGTATTATTAGCAAACAAAAATAAAAACATATTTCTAGAATGTTATGCCACACTTACAAACATTAAAAAATTATAATCTAGAGATAGCAATAGATAAAGTAAAATTAAATTTTCCAATTAATTATTTAGAAATCCTATTATCCTCAATCATGGTCCGTCCATAAAATATCCAAATATGAGTAGATCAACTCAAATCATTTAATGACTTTCAAAAGTTATTAGGAGAAATAATTGGATAAGGCCTTTTCTAGCTATACCAACAGGAGATATGAGACCTTTATTTGATATCCTAAAAGGTGTATCAAATTCAAATTCACCCCACATTTTAATGCCTGAAGCAAAAAAAGGCATTAAAATATCATTCAAACTTTTATGGAAAATATGCATTTTGATTGAATATAGATAAGTTTGCCTTTATTATTTATTGTACTATCAGCAAAAATATTCCTACAGGAGTGTTTTGGCAAGAAGGTCTATTATTATGGACACATTTATCTTCTTCTCCTAACACTATTCTTACTAGGTATCCTGAGGCTGTAGGACAATTAATACTCAAATAAATAAAAACAGCAAAGTAAGTGTTTGGAATTTCTCCCAATAAAACTTTACTTGATATACTATGAATCAAATTGATAAGTTAGCAAATGTGTTAAATATTTGAGCAATAATCATGTGCAAATCTGATGTTTCATTTGATAATCACTTTCCATCTAATCCTTTATTGTCTTTTTGGTCATTGCATCCTGTAATTTTTTTCAAAAAAGGACAAGAAAAACGTCTATCTTGAATGCTCCAAATATATTCACTGATGGGTCAAATAATGGTATAGCAGCAATAGTTACACCTGATCAAACTCTTACATTTTTAGTACCCAAACAATCAGCTCAAAACATAGAGCTTAATGCAGTATTATAAGCTTTTGTGATGTCTAAAGACTCTATTTAATTTATTTTCCGATAGTCAGTATATAGTTAATGCTATAGTATTCCTTGAACATGCTGGTAGGATTTCCCCTTCCTCTACTGTTTTCTCTTTGCTTTCCACTATACAAAGTCTTACCTGGTACAGAAAAAATTCATTCTTTATAGGACATATCAGGGCACATACAGGATTGCCTGGAACCCTTAGTTTGGGCAATGATTTAGCCGATAAAACTACACATGAAATTCATATTTTCTCTACACTAGAAGAAGCTATAAATTTTTATAAAAAGTTCCATGTCAATGCTAATACTTTACAAAAGTGTTTTAAAATAACTAAGGACCAAGGTAGGAAAAATAATAGAACAATGTCAAAATTGTGTGACCTGTTTACCACAAGTAAATCTTGGAGTCAATTCTAGAGGAGTGATCGCTAACCATATTTGGCAGATGGATGTTGCACACTTGTCAGAATTTGGAAAATTAAAATATTTGCATGTTACAGTTTATAATTCTTTTTGATTTTTGATGGGCTCTTTTTTTAATTTTTAATTTTTTTATTGGATGTTCACAACATTACAAAGCTCTTGACATATCATATTTCATACATTAGATTGAAGTGGGTTATGAACTCCCAATTTTACCCCAAATGCAGATTGCAGAATCACGTCGGTTATACATCCACAATTTTACATAATGCCCAATTAGTAATTGTTGTATTCTGCTCTTTTCAAGCTGAAAAAAAAAACTAAAGATATTATAGCTCATTGCACACAAAAATTTTGCCGCTGTGGGTGTTCCAAAACAGTTAAAAACAGATAATGACAATGATTTTACTTCTATCTCTTTTAAACAATTTTGCTCATCATTTTGCATTACTCATATAACAGGATTACCATACAATCCACAGGGACAAGGCACAGTTTAAAGAGCTCATCAGACTATTTTCAATGTACTTGTTAAAGTAAAAAGCAGGAATTGGGAAGGGGTACATATTCCCCAAAGATAAATATATAATAACCCTTTTAACTGTAAACTTTTGAAAATTGGATTCATCAGGGCTTAGTGCTGTGGAAAGACTTACATGTTAAAAAAATTTACATAAGTCCAAGATACTTTGGAAAGATATTCAAATAGAAAAATGGAAAAGTCCTGACCCAGTAATTTTCTGGAGTCAGGGGTCTCTTTATGTGTTTCCAGAAGGAGAACAGCAGCTGACTCGGATTCCAGAAAGATTAACTAAAGTGATTTCTACAGACCAAAAAGAAGATGAATTGGCTTTAATTCATAACAACTGATATCCAAAACTCCAGTTTGGCTATTCTTACATCTGCAACAGAACCAGGATGACCAGGATGCTCTTTTCAATATCTCTTTTATTATTACCCTTTCTCACATAATAAAGTTCTATTTTGTTTTTTGAGCTCATACAGACCTAGGTTAATGTTTTGCTGATCAGTTCTATTTTTTGACTACAGAGTTTTTAAACATTGTAATGGAGATTTCACCTGTAAAAAATATAAGCCCTTTACTATTGTGTTATTTGTTGTATCACACTTGTGCTTTATGTTGTATGTTTTTTTTATGTAAATATGTTCATATATTTTATATAATGAGTGCACATGAAAAAATGAATCTGATTTTTTTATTAATGTGATTTAAATGGTTTAATTTAACTTGGGTAAACATCTGTTGAGGATTATTTTAATATGTGAACAAAAAAGGAAGTTAACAAATCTGTTTGTTTACTTTCACATTTTCTTTTCATTATATTTATTAATTCTGTTAAAGATAATGTAAATTGTTAAGAAAATTGTTTTGTTTTAGTGACTTCTAGAATGTTATATATTTTTTTTCTTTAGCCATTATTGCCAGAATTTCTATCTTCATTCCAGTGCCAGTGAAGACAAAGATTAAACCAATCTACAGCTTCTGCAATAGCCATTAGAGAACTGTTTGCAGAATTTGCCTGGACTATGTATCACTTGTATGAGTTGTGAACTCACTTGTATGCATTGTGAACTATCTGTTGGTGCAGCGACTTGTGGTAATGTTGGGGTATTTTTATTGATGATGTCATCGGTGGTACAATTTTTCCAAAAGGAGCCGTCAATTGGCTTGGTTTATCTTTCTCTCTTCTGTTTGTCATGGTTGTTCAGCTAAAATTTGGGTCCAACAGAGGTGAGGTAAAGAACCTCACCCCCCCCTCTGGTACAAAGACCTATCCACAGGTGTGGCTCTATACTGGACTTTTAGTAAGTGATGGGTAAGATCCAATTTCAATGGTACCAACCTAACAGGAGGCTGACGCCTTGAGGTCAGCTCAACCAGTAACTGGTAAGGATCATATGTACTATTGGACAACCTAAGGTAGGCAGAGTCCTTAAGCCACATGCTTTTTTTTTTAAACAGAGAGAGGGAGATGTTGAGAGCCACAGCCGAAGGTGTCCCAGCAAACTTCAAGCTGCCAGCAAACTTCCAGCTTCCAGGTGATGATTGGCTCACAGCGGCCTCAGCAACTTCTAGCTGCCAACAGATTGGTTCCTCTGTGGTAATGTTCATTGGGCTGTTTACCTGCCCTTTCAGACCAAGGAAATGCTCATTGGGTTACATTTTTGGCTCCTCCCACACGACCCAGCAAATCATTCTGAAGATCATGAGGAGTGAGGGAGGTGGAGAGGCTTGTGGAAAGCCGATGGTGGTAGTTGGGCTCTAAAGGTTTTCTGAGGAGCTGTTTTGTTTGGCATGTATGGTTCTAAAAATAAAGTTTGTTTTTTTTTTGACAAGTGGTTCCTGAATTGTGCCCAGTCAGAGTGCAGCAGGTTAGGTTTATGATAATGGATACAGTTACACTTAGAATTAGGGTTAGGTTTAGGTTTATGATTAGGATTAGAATAGTGATAGGGTGAGTATTAGAGTTGGTGTTAGAGAGAAGGTTAGTGTTAGGGTTAGGGTTAGGATTTGGGTTAGTGTTAGGGTTAGTGTTAGATTTAGGGTTGTGGTGAGGGTTAGTTTCATTTTATGTTTAGGGTTTGTGTTAGCATTATGTTCATTTTTAGGTTTAGCATTAGGGTTAGAATTAGGGTTAGGATTAGCGCCAGTGTTTGGGTTAGGGTCAAAGTTAGGTTTATGGTTAGTGTTAAGGGTAGGGTTAGGGCTAGTTTTATGTTTTGGATTAGGGTTAGGTTGAGTTTTAGGGTTAGGTTTAGTGTTAGTGTTCTGTTTAGGCTTAGGTTTGCTGTTTAAGTTATGGTTAGGTTTAGAGTTAGGTTTAGGGTTTGTGTTAGGCTTGGGTTAGTGTTTTTCCTAGGGTTAGGGTTAGAGTGAGGGTTAGGATTTTTGTTAGGATTAAGGTTAAAATTAGGATTAGGGTTAGGATTAGTGCTGTGGTTATGCTTAATTATAGAGTTAGCATTAGGTAAAGGGTTAGTTTTAGGGTTAGTTTTCATTTTAGGTTAGGTTAAGGTAAGTGTTAGGGTTAGGGTAAGTGTTAAGGTTATGTTAGGCTATGTTTAGTTTTAGTGATAGGTTTGGGTGTTTGGTACTGATAGTGTTATGGTTAGGGGTATGATAAAAATAGAGTTAGTGTTAGGTTTAGGTTTAAATTTACGGTTTGAGTTAATGTTAGGTTTAGGGTTATTTTTAGGGTTAGGTTAGTACTAGAGTAAGTTAAGGTAAGGGTTATTGTTAGGATTTGATTATGTGTTATGGTTAGGTTTAGGGTTAGGTTTAGTGTTAGGGTTACAGTTATGGTTACAGTTAGGGGTAGATTGTGGGTTACGGTTAGTGTAAAGGTTATGATTATTGTTAGTGTTAGGTTTAGGGTAATGATAATGGTTATGATTAGGTTTAGGTTTAGCATTAGTGTTAGGGTTATAGTTAGGGTTGTGGTTAGTGTTACGGTTAAGGTTAGGTTTAGGGTTAAAGTTATGGTAAGGGTTAGGGTTAGGGTAGGTTTAAGATTAGTTTTATAGTTAGGGTTAGATTTAGGGTAGGTTTAGGGTTAGTTTCAGTTATTGTTATAGTTTTAATTACGGTTATGGTTAATTTTATATTTAGGTATAATTAGGATTTAGTTTAGTGTTAGTGTTAGGGTTTTGGTTAGGTTTGGCTTAGTATTAGGGTAATGATTAGTTTTGGAAATAGGGTGAGTGTTGGTTTTATGGTTAGGGCTAGGTTTATGGTTATGTTTATGGTTAGGTTTATTGTTAATTTTATGGTTATGGTTAGGGTTAGTGTTAGTGTTAGATATAAGGTAAGACTTGGGGTATTAGTGTTAGAGTATGTCTTAGGTTTTGTGATAGGGTGAGGTGTGGGTTTGGGGTTAGTGTTAGACTTTGGGAAAGGTTTAGTATTAGACTTAGGGTTAGAGTTAGGGTTTAGTCAGGGTTAGGGCTAGAGTTTTGAATTGGGTTAAGTTTTTGGTTAGAATTAGTGTTAGGTTTAGGGTATTGTTTAGGGTTACGTTTAGGTTTTGGGTTAGGTTTAGAGTAAATTTTAGAGTTTTCATTTGATTTCAGGTTAAGTTTTATGGTTAGTGTTCGGGATAGTGTTAGCATTAGGCTTAGGGTTATGGTTCATGTTAGGGTCATGGTAAGGTTTAGGTTTTGGATTAGTGTTAGTATTAGGTTTAGTGTTTGTGTTAGGATTCGGGTTAGTCTTACAAATAGGGTTAGAAGTAGTTTTAAGTTTAGTGTTAGAGTTAGTGTTAGAGTTAGAATAAGAGTTAGAGTTATGGTTAGGGTTAGGGTTAGGTTTAGGCTTAGTATTTAGATTTGTATTAGGGTTAGGTTTGGTGTTAGGGTAAGCGTTAGGGTTAGGGTTAGGTAAGTGTTACATTTAGGATTATATTTTGGTTATGGTTAGGTTTAGAGGTAGGGTTTGTGTTAGCATTAGGGTTGGGTTTAGGGTTAGGATAATGGTTTCAATTAAGGTTTGTTTAAGATTAGAGTAGAGGCAATTGTTAGTGTTATGGTTTGTGTTGTGTTTAGGGTTAGGGTAATGGTTACAATTAGGGTTAGTTTAAGGTTAGGGTTATAGTAAGGATTAGTGTTAATGTTACATTTATTGTTGGGGTTAGAGTTAGGGTTAGGGATAGGGTTAGGGTTAGTGTTTGTGATAGGTTTAGTATTAGGTTTAGTGTTAGTGTTTGGATTTTGGTTAATGTTAGGCTTAAGTTTAGTGGTGGGGTTAGGGCTGGGTTTAGTGTTAATGTTAAGGTTACAGTTAGGTTTAGTGTTAGTGTTAATGTTAACTTTAGGTATAGGGCTATGGTCAGGTATATTTTTAGGGTTAGAGTTACATTAGGGTTAGTGTTATGGTTTGTTTAGGGTTTGTGTTAGATTTAGGGTTGGTTAGGGTCACAATTAGCATTATGGTTTGGGTTAAATTTTGATTAGTGTTAGGGTTAGTGTTAGGGTTACGGTTTGAATTCTATTTAGTTTTAGGTATACAGTTAGGTTTAGTGTTAGTGTTAAATTTAGGGTTATGGTTATGGTTAGGGTTAGGTTTCGTTTTAAGTTTCATGTTAGGGTTAAGATTAGGATTAGTGATATGATTTGAGTTATGTTAAGTGTAGTTTTTGGGTTAGGATTAGAATTAATGTTAATGTTATGTTTAGGTTTATGTTACTGTTAAGGTTAGTTTTATAGTTACAGTCAAGGTTAGTGTACGGTTAGTGTTTTGGTTACTGTTGGAGTTAGGTTTAGGTTTAATTTTAGGGTTATTATTTGTGTTAGGGTTAGCATTAGGGTTAGGGCTAGGTTTAGTTTTAGGTTTAAATTAGGGTACAGTTAGGGTTAATTTTAGTGTTAGGCTTAGGGTTAAATTTAGGGTTATGGTTAGGATTAGGGTTAGGGTTGGTGTTTGGGTTAAAGTGTAGTTTAGGTTTAGGGTGAGTATTAGGTTAGGATTCGAGTATGTGTTAGATTGAGGTTAGAGTTAGGCTTACATTAGGATTAGGGTTAGGTTTATTGTTAGGGTTAGGGTTAGTGATTGAATTATGGTTAATGTTAGGGTTCTTTTTAAGGTTAAGATTAGGGTTAGTGTTATGGTTAGGGTTGAGGATAGGTTTAGTGTTAGCCATAGGGTTATGTATGGGATGAGGGTTACTGTTAGGGTTATAGATAGAATTACTGTAAGGGTTATATTTATTGTAAGGGTTAGAGTTACACTTAGGTAAGGGTTAGAGTTAGGATTTGGTTTGGGTTAGGGTTATGGTTTGGGTTACGGTTTTTCTATTGGTTAGAATTAGTTTAGGGTTTGAGTTACAGTTATAGTTAGGATTAGGGTTAGCTTTAGTGTGATTTTAAGGGTCAGGTGTATAGTAAATTTTAGGTTTTCATTAGATTTTAGGTTAAGTTTTATGGTTAGGGTTAGGGTTAGTTTTAGGTTTAGGGTTAGTGTTACATTTAGAATTAATGTTAGAATTAGGGTTATTTTTAAGGTTAGTGTTACAATTATGGTTAAACTTTGAGTCAGGATGTTTTTTGGTTTTGGTAAGAGTTAGGTTTAGGTTGAGTATTAGGGTTAGTGCTGGGGTTAGTGTTAGGGTAAAGGTTAGGGTGTGGTTTAGGGTCATTGTGAGGGTTAGGGTTATAGTTCAGATTAGTGTTCGTGTTACGGTTAGAATTAGGGTTAGGTTTAGTGATAGTTTAGGGTTTGGGTTAGAGTAAGTTTTGAAGTTAAATTTAGGGTTAGGGTTAGGGAGAGTTTTAGAGTTAGTGTTAGGGTTATGGTTTTTGTTAGGGTTTGGATTAGGGTTTGGATACTGATTAGTGCTAGTGTATGGGTTAGGTTCATATTTTGTGTTTGGGTTATGATTTGTGTTATGGTTCAGTGTAGGTTTAGGTTTACAGCTAATTTTAGTATTAGTGTTGGGTTTAGGTTAAGGGTTAGGGTTTATCTTAGGTTTAGCACTAGGGTTAGAGTTAGTGATACTGTTAGGATTAGATTTAGGATTAGATAAAGTTTTTGGGTTAGGGTTAGGATTAGGGTTAGGGTTAGGGTTAGAGTCAGGGTTATGTTTAGTTTTACAATTAGGTTTAGGTTTAATTTTAGAGTTAGGTTTAGGGTTCATGTTAGTGTTAGGGTTAGGTTAGGATTAGGTTTAGAGTTAGGGTTAGGTTTAGGGTTAATGACAGTATTAGGGTTAGGGATAGACATAGTAATAGTTATAGTGTTAGGGTCAGGTTTAGGCTTAGGATTACAATTAGGGTTAGTGTTAGACATAAAATTAGGTTTCGTGTTAGTGTTAGGTTTATGGTTAGTTTTGGGTTAGGATTAGGATTAGTGTTAGTGTTAGGGTTAGGTTTAGATTTAGAAATAGTAGTAGGGGTACAGATATGTTTAGGTTTATTGTTAATTTTAGGGTTAGGGTTAGTGTTAAGGCTAGGGTTAGAGATAGGGTTACTGTTAGCATTAGGCTTAGAGTTCGAGTAAAGATTAGTGTTAGTTTTAGATTAGAATTATTTTTAGATTTAGTATTAGGGCTTGTGTTTGTTTAGGGTTATGGTTTGTATTATGGTTGGGTTTACGTTTAGGGTTTGGGTTAGCGTTAAGTTTGGGCTTAAGAGTTAGGGTTATGATTAATTTTAGATTAGGGTTAAGTTTAGGATTTGTGTTAGGGTTTAGGTTCATTTTAGTGTTAAGATTTATGTTAGGGTAAGTGTTTTGGTTAGTGTTAGTGTTCGGGTTATAGTTAGAATTTGTGGTAGGGATAGGTTTAATTTTAGGGTTAGTATTAAAGTTAGGCTTAGGTTTAGTTTTAGTGTTCAGATTAGCATTAGGTTTAAAGTTAGTGTTATGTTTAGGGTTATAGTTTGTGCTATTTTTAGGGTAGGTTTAGGGTTATTTTATGGTTAGTGTAAGGGTTAGGGGAAGGTGTAGAAAAGGGTTAGGATTAATTTGGGGTAAGAGTTTGGTTTGGGGTTAAGGTTTGTTTTGTGTTAGGGTTAAGATTACTGTCTTAGAGTAAAGTTGAGAGTTAGTTTTAGCATTAGGGTTAGGTTTAGTGTTTGGGTTACGATTGGGGTTAGGGTTAGGTCTAGTGTTAGTTTAGAGTTAGGGTTAGGTTTAGGGTTAAGATTAGGATTAGTGTTAGGTTTTGGGAATGGATTAGTGTTAGATTTAGGGTTAGAGTTATGGCTCTTGTTAGGATTAGGTTCATGTTTGAGGTTAGGTTTAGTGTGAGAGTTGTAGGTTTAAGTTTAAGGTTGTTGTTAAAATTAGGCTTAGGCTTGGGGTTAGGATTTGATTTAGGGTTAGAGTTAAGGTTTGAGTTAGAATTAAGGTTAAAGTTAGTGTTAGTGTTATATTTAGGGTTAGGGTTAGGGTTTGGGTTAACAGTGGGACCAGTGTTAGGATTAGGATTAGGGTTAATGTTAGGTTTAAGGTTATGTTTAGTGTTAGGGTAAACATTAGGGTTAGTGATAGTGTAAGGGTTAGTTTTAGAGTTAGTGTTAGTTTAAGGGTTATGGTTCAGTTTAGGGTTAGGGTTGGGTGTCAAGTTAGAATTAATTTTAGGGTAAGGGATATGGTTCATTTTATAGGTAGGTTTAGATTTAGAGTTAAAATTAGGTTTAGGATTAATGTTAAGTTTAGTGTTAAGGTTTAGGTTATGGTTTGTGTTTGGGATAGGGTTTACATATGGTTAGGGTTAGGGTTACGGTGAGGGTTACGGTTAGGATTAGTGTTAGAGTTAGGGCTAGGTTAAGAGTTAAGATTAGTATTAGGTTCAGTATTAGGTACAAGTTTAGAGATAGGGTTAGTGATAGGTTTAGAATTGGGTTTATTATTAGTGTTAGGGTTAGAATTATTTTTAGGTTTAGTGTTAGGATTAGGTTTGTGTAGGGTAAAGATTATGGGGTGGTTAAATTTGTTTTAGGGGTAGGATTAGAGTTAGGTTTAGGGATACCTTTAATTTTGGGGTAAGGGTTAAGTTTATGGCTGGTTTTTTGGTTTAGATTTAGGGTTAGTTCTAGGGTTAGTGTTAGAATTAGGGTAGGGATGGTGTTAGGGTTTGGGTTAGTGTTAGGGTTAGGGTTAAAAATCATGTTAGTTTTAGGGTTAGGTTTATGGTTAAGATTAGTGTTAAAATTATTGTTCTGGTTTGGTTTAGTTTCATTGTTAGGGCTAGGGTTAGGCCTATGCTTAGTGTTAGTTTAGGGATAGGGTTTGCGTTAGTGTTAGGGTTAGGTTTATGGTAAAGATTAGTGTTATTGTTATTGTTAGGGTTAGGTTTAGTATTAGTGTTAGCGTAAGGGTTAGGCTTATGGTTAGGGTTCATTTTAGGGTTACGGTTAGCGTTCGTGTTAGTTAGTGTTAAACTTAGTGTTAATGTTAGGTATATGGTTATGGTTTGGAACAGTTTTTTTAAAGAGAGAGAGAAAAAAAGAGCAAGAGAGAGACAAAGAGAGAGAGAGAGAGAGAGAGAGAGAGAGAGAATTTTTAATAATAATTTATTTATTTAGATTTTTGGCAGACACAACACCTTTGTTTTTATGTTGTGCTTTTTAGTTTTAGGGTTAGGTTTATGGATAAGTTTAGTGTTAAGATTAGGGTTATGGTTAGGGTTAGAATTAGTGATAGATTTATTTGGGTTTAGAGTGTTTGTGTTAGTGTTAGGGTTAGGTTAAGTGTTAGGGTTAGGTTAAGTGTTAGGGGAAGGGTTAGATTTCGGGTTAGGGTTAGGTATATCTTTAGGGTAAGGGTTAGGAGTATGTTTAAGGTTTTTTTAGTGTTAGTTTTAGAGTTATGATTAGAGTTCGGGTTAGGGTTAGGTTAGCTTCAGTGTTAGGTTTATTGTTAGTGTTAGGGTTATGGATAGGATTAGGTTACATTAAGGTTTTGGGTTTAATGTAGTGTTAGTGTTAGCGTTTGGGCTAAAGTTAGGTAAGTTTTAGTTTTAGGGTTTGACTTAGCATTAAAGTTAGTTACAGTGTAAGGTTTCGAGTAAAACTTAGAGTTAGTATTATGGTTAGGGTTATGGTTATGGTTAGTATTAGAGTTAGGGTTATTTTTAGATTTAGGTAAGTGTTAGGATTAGGGTTAGGTTAATTTTATGGTTGTTAATTGGGTTAGGGTTGTTTTTAGGTTTGGGATTAGGGTTAGGATAGGTATAGGATTAGTGTTAGTTGTAGGGATAGCATTAGTGTTAGGTTTAGGGTTAGTGTTAGAGTTCGCCTTAAGGTTAGGGTTACCTTTAATTTTTGTGTTAGGGTTAGTGTTAGGGTTAGGATTTGTTTAGGGTTAGGATTAGTGTTATGGTTAGCATTAATGTTAGTTTTAGGGTTAGTGTTAGCATTAGGGTTAGGGTAAGTCTTAGTGTTAGTGTGAGGGTTACAGTTAGGTTTAAGTTTAGCATTAGGTTAAGGGTTTTTTAATAGGTTTAGATATAGTATTAGTATTAGTTTTAGAGTTAGGATTGAGGGTAAGGTTATGGTTAGTGTTAGGTTATTGTAAGTCTTTGGTTAGGGTTAGGATTAGGTTTTTTGTTAGGTTTAGGTTTAGGGTTAGGGTTATGTATAGAATAAGGATAATAGAATAATTAAGGATTAGGGTTAGGCTTAAAATTAGCATTAGTGTTAGAGTTATGGTTAGGCTTTGGGTTTGTATTAGGGTTACAGTGAGAGATAGGGTTAGATTTGGTGTTAGGGTTAGGGTTTGTGTTAAGGGTTAGAGTTAGCTTTAGAGTTAGATAAAGTGTAAGGGTTTAAGTTAAGTTTAGTGTTAAGGTTATGATTCAGGTTAATGTTAAGGTTAGTGTTAGGGTTAGTTTTAAGTTTAGAGTTAGGTTAGAGTAGGAGTTAGGTTAGTTTTACAGTTATGGTTTGGGATATGGTTTGTGTTTGAATTAATTTTAGGGTTAGGATTAAGATCAGTGGTATGGATAATGATAGGGTTAGGTTCAGGGTTAGTATTAGATTTAACCGTAAGGTTACGGTTAGGTTTAGGGTTAGTGTAAGGGTTAGTGTTAGGATTAGGGTTATGGATATGGTTACGTTTAGTGTTAGGTTTAGTGTTAGGTTTAGAATTTGTGTTAGTCATAGTATTTTGGTTAGGGTAAGGTTAGGGTAAAGTTTAGTATTAGGTTTAGGATTAGGGTTAGTGATAGAGTAAGTTTTGGGCTTAGGGATAGTGTTTGGATTAGGGTTAGGATGAGGTTTTGTGTTAGGGTTAGTGTTAGTGTTTTGTTTAATTTTACATTGAGGGTTAGGATTAGATTTAGTATTTGGGTTAGAGTTAGAATTAGTGTTAGTGTTACAGTTAGGATTAGGTTAGTGTTAGAGTTAGGGTGACTCTTAGGGTTAGGCTTACGATTAGTGTTAGGGTTAGGGTTAGAATTTGGGTAAGTTTTAGGGTTAGGGCTAGGGTTACGATGATGGTTAGAGTTATTTTTATATTTATGTTTATGGGTAGGTTTAGGTTTAGGGTTAGGTTTAATGTTAGGGTAAGGTCAAGTTTAGGGTTATGGTTAGGGTAAATGTTAGGTTTAAGATTATCTTAGTATTAGTGTTAGTGTTAGTGTTAGTGTTAGTGTTAGGGTTAGGTTAGGGTTTTACTTAGTGTTAGTGTTTGGGTTAGGGTTTATGTCAAGGTTAGGGCAAGGTTGAGTGTTAGTGTGAGGGTTATAATTAGTGTTAGTTTTGGGGTTTTTTTTAGTTTTATGATTAGGGATAGTGTTAGGTTTAGGGATAGTTTTAAAGTTAGTTTTCGGCTTAGGGTTAGGGTGAGTGTTAGAGTTATAGTTAGGGCTTTGTTTGGGGTTCATTTTAGGGTTAGGTTTAGGTTTAGAGTTGGTGTTAGTGTAGAAGTTAGGGTTACTGTTAGGGATAGGGTTACCATTACAGTTAGGGTAATAGATATGGTTAGAGTTGGTGTTAGGGTTAGTTTAAGAGCTAGAATCAAGTTTAGGGTTACGCTTAGTGTTTGGTTTAGTTTTAGGTTTACGGTTAGGGTTGGGTTGGGGTTTGTGTTAGGGTTAGGGTTAGAGTAAGGTTATAGTAGGGTTAGGGTTATAAATAAAATTAGGGTTAGATTAATTGTTAGGTTTAGGGTTAGAGTTAGCATTAATTTTAGGGTTACAGTGAGGGTTAGTGTTAGTGTTCAGGTTCGGGTTAGGGTTAGTGTTTGCTAGTTTTGTGTTTAGGATTAGGTTTAGTGTTAGTGTTTCTATTCTGGATAGGGTTATCATTAGGATTATAAACAGTTTTAGGATTAGGGATAGGTTTTTGGTTGGTTTTAAGGTTAAAATTAGTGTTAGGGTTAGTGTTACATTAATGTTAAGAGTTAGGTTTATGTTTAATATTAGGGATAGGTTAAGGATTAGAGTTAGTGTTAGGGTAAGGATTTGGGTTAGGATTAGGATTAGGTTTAGGTTTAGTGTTTGTGTTAGGGTTAATGTTAGGTTTAGAGTAAGTTTAATGATTAGGGTTATTTTTAAATTTAGACTTAGTGATAGGGTTAGGTTTAGAGTTAGTGTCTGATTAGAGTTAGTATTAAGGTTAGGGTTAGGGTTTGTGTTAGGGTTAGGGTTAAGGTTAGGGTTAGTTTTAATTTTTGCTTAGGGGTTATTGTTAGTTTTAGGGTTAAGGTTACATTTAGGATTAGGGTTAGTATTTGGGTTAGTTTTAGTGTTAGGGTTAGGTTTAGTGTTCAGGTTAATGATAGGGTATTTTTTTGTCAGAATGTAGGTTAGTGTTAGTGGTACAGTTAGGTTTTCAGTTAGGATTAGTGTTAGGGTTAGTGTTAGTGTTAGGTTTAGGTTTTTTTCCATTAGAGTGAGTCTTAGGGTTATGGTTAGGGTGAAATTTTGGGTAAGAATTAGGTTTAGTGTTCGGGTTAGGGTTAGCATTAGAGTAAGAATTAAGATTAGTGTAAAGGATTAGGTTTATGCATAGGGTTATGGTTATGGTAAGGGTTAGGTTTAAGATTATGTTTACTGTTAGGTTTAGGGTTAGGGTTCATGTTAGGATTAAGGGTAGGATTAGGGTAAGGTTAAGGGTTTGGGTTAAGGTTTCTGTTAGTGTTTGTGTTTCTTTTAGGGTTAGGGTTAAACATAGTATTAGGTTTAGAGTTAGGTTTAGGGATAGTGTTTGTTTTAAAACTAGAGTTTGTATTAGGATTAGTTTTTATGTTAAGTTTATGGTTAGTGTTAGGGTTAAGGTTAAGAATAGGATTAGCGTTATGTTTAGAGTTAGGGTTAGGATAAGGGTTAGGTTTAGGGTTAGTGTAGATTTAGCTTTATTATTAGAATTATGCTAAGTGTTAGGTTTAATGTTAGGTTAGGGTTTGTGTTACAATTAGGGTTAGGATTGTGGTATGTTTTATGGTTAGGCTTACTGTTATTTCTAGGGTTACGTATAGGATTAAGGTTAAATTTAGTGTTAGGGTATATTTAGTTTTAAGTTTTGTGAAAGCTTTAGGGTTATGTTTAGGGTTAGTGTTATGATAGGTTAGGGTTCATGTTAAGTTTAGTGTTAGCATTTGGTTTAGAGTTAATGTTTGGGTGAGCGTTAGTGTTTGGGTTGGGTTAATGTTAGGGTTAGTGCTAGGGTTAGGGTGAGATTAGGTTTTCTGATAGAATTTTTGTTAGGATTATGTTTAGGAATGGTGTCAGGGTGAGTGTTAAGATTAGGGTTACAGTAAGTGTTAGGCTTATATTTACGTTTATCTGTAAAGAATGTTAGGGTAAGAGTTAGAATAAGTATTAGTGTTAGTGTTAGGGTTTGTGTTAGTGTTATAATTAGGGTTGTTAGTTTTAGAGACAAGGTTAAAGTAAGGTAAAGGGTTAATGTTAGGTTTAGTGATTCGGGTTTGGATTAGGCTAATGTTACATTTAGTTTTGGATTAGGATTAGGGTTAAAGTTTGTGTTAGGTTAGATTTAAAGTTAGGTTTAGAGTTAGTGTTAGTGTTAGGGTTTTTGTTAGGGTTAAAATTAAGCTTAGTTTTATGGTTAGTGTTAGAGTTAGAGTTTGTGTTAGGCTTAGTGTTATGATAGTGTTAGGATTAGTATTAGGTTTAGGTTTAGGTTTAAGTGCAGTGTTAGGGTTAAGATAGGGGTTAGGATTAGTTTTTTGTTAGGGTTAGGATTACAGTTATGGTAAAGATTACGTTAAGATTAGGGTTAAATTTAGGGTTAGGGTTAGTGTTAGTATTAGGGCACGATTAATATTAGGGTTAGGTTTCGTGTTGAGGTTAGGGTAAGGTTTAGGGTATGGGTTAAGATTCAGGTTAGGATTAGTGTGAGGCTTATGGTTAGGGTAATGATATTTTATGGCTAGAGTTAGGGATAATGCTAGTGTTTGTGTTAGGGTTAGTGTTAGTTATGTTTGGAGGTAGTGTTAGCTTTCGGATTACAATTATGTTTAGAGTTAGGGTTAGTATTAGGTTTAATGTTAGGATTATGGATAGTGTTAGTGTTAGGGTTAGTGTTAGGGTTTTGGTTAGTTTTAGGGTTACTTTTAAGTTTTATGTTAGGCTTAGTGTTAGGGTTAGGGTTAGTGTTAGCATTAGGTTTAAGTTTTGTGTTAGGGTTATTGTTAGGATTTGGGTTAAGTTTAGTTTTCAGATTAGTGTTCAATTTAGTGTTAGCATTAGTTTTAGTTTTAGGGCTAGGGTTAGGTTTAGAGTTAGGGTTAGATTTAGGGTTATGGTTAGGGTTTGTCTTAGGGTTATGGTTAGGGATAGTGTTAGGTTTAGGTTTAGGGTTAGCGTTAGTGTTAGGGTTATGTTGAAGTTTAGGTTATAGATAGTGTTAGGATTAGAAATAAGTTTAGATTTAGTGTTAGGATTAGAGTTAGGGTTCGGTTTTATGTTATGAATAGGGATAGGGTTGTGTTTTAGGTAAGGTTAGCATTAGCATTAGTGTTAGTGTAAGGATTAGGTTTAGCATTAGGATTAATTTTAGGGTTAGGGTTTGCTTAAGGGTTAGGGTCAGGCTTATTATTAGTGTTAGTGTTAGGATCAGTGTTAGAGTTAGTTTTAGGGTTTGTGTTAGGTATAGGGTTATGGATAGGGCTTTTGTTAGGATTTATTTTAGGGTGAGTGTGAAGGTTATCAAAAGGATTATTGTTATGGTTAAAATTAGGATTAGGGATAGTGTTAATGTTACTTTTAGTGTTAGGTTTAAAGTTAGGTTAGAGTTAGGGTTTGTTTTCGTGTTAGGCTTAATATCATTGTTAGGGTGAGTACAAAGTTTAGGGTTAAGTTTAGGGTAAAAATTACTGATAGGTTTAAGTTTGAAGTTAGTGTTAGTGTAATGGTAAGGTTTAAAATTAGTGTTAGAGTTAGTGTTATGGTTAATTTTAAGATTAGGGTTATATTAAATTTAGGGTTTTGAATTTGTTAAGGTTTGTGTTTGGTTTAGGTTCAATCTTAGGGTTATGGTTATGGTTAGGGTTAGGGTTAGGCTTGGGGTTAGGGTTAGTGTTAGAGTGAGGTATAGGATAAGGGTTAGGTTTATTGTTACTTTTAGGATTATGTTTAGGGTTAGTGTTATGGTAAGAGTTAGGGTTAGGGTTTTTCTTATGGTTAGATTTAGGATTAGGTTTAGTTTTAGTGTTTGAGTCAGGGTTAGAGTTGGGTTTAGAGTAGAGTTAGGGTTATGTTTAGGTTTAGGTTTAGTATTAGGATTACAGTTAGGGTTGTGTTTAAGTTTAGGGTTTGGTTTAGGTTTAGGTTTAAGTTTAGAGTAAATTTTAGGGTTAGGGTTAGGCTTATGAATTTGTTACGGTTTGTGTTAGTGTTAGATTTAGTGATAGAATTAGTATTAGGGTTAGAGTTAGGATTAGGGTTATGGATAGGGTTAGTGTTAAATTTAGATTTAGAGTTAGTGTTAGTTTTAGTGTAAGCATTAGAGTTAAGATTAAAGTTAAGTTTAGAGTTAAGTTTAGGGTTAGTTTTAGGTTTCAGGTGAGCATTATGTTTAGTGTTAATTTTAGTGTTAGAATGAGTGTTAGTGATAGAGTTAGGGTTAGGTTTAATATTTAATGTTGGGTTAATGATGAGTGTTAGGATGAGGATTAGTTTAGTGTTAGTGTGAATCTTAAATATTGGTTAATATTAGTGTTAGTGATAGTGGTAGGATAATGGTGAGGCTTAGCGTTCAGGTTAGTGTTAGCGTTAGCTTTAGGTTTAGGTTAGTGTTAGGGATACGATTAGTGTTTGGTTAAAATTAGGGTTAGCGTTAGAGTTAGTGTTTGCATTTTTAGTAGAGTTAGTATTAGTGTTATGTTTTGGGTTATTGTGAGGGTTAGTGTTAGGGTTAAGTGTAGCATTAGGATTAGATGTAGGGGTAGAGTTAGATTTAGGTTTTGGGTTAGGTTTAGTGTTAGGTTAGTATTAGGGATAAAGTTAGGGTTAGAATTGGGGTTATAAATGGATAGGTTTAGTATTAGGGTTATTATTAGGGTTATGATTAGTGTTAATGTAAGAATTAAGGTTAGAGTTTGGGTTAGTATTAAAGTTAGTGTTAGGGTTAGGGTTAAGTTTAAGATTAGTGTAGTGTTACGGTTAGGATAAAGATTAGTGTTAGTTTTGGGGTTAGGTGTATTGTTAGGGTTATGGTTAGGGTTAGGATTAATGTTTGGTTTATGGTTACTGTTTGGTTTAGGTTTAGTGGTGGGCTCGGTTTTAGGATTAGGGTTAAGGTTATAGTTAGGGTTAATGTTAGGGTGGAGATTAGGGTTAGTGTTAAAGTTAGGGTTAGGGTTAATTTTAGGCTTAGTGTTAGAACTTCACGATGTGAAAAAGAACAATAATAAAGTAGATATTGAAAAAAGCACTCTGTTTCTGTCACAGATGTAAGGATAGCCAAACTGGAGTTGTGGAGATCAGCTGTTATGGATGTGAGTCAAATCATCTTCTTTTTGGTCTGTAGAAATTGCTTTAGTTAATTCCTCTGGAATCCAAATCAGCTGCTCTTTTCCCTGTAGAAACGAATAAACAGAACCCCGACTCCAGACAATCACTGGGTCAGATCCTTAGTTAATCACTCTGGAATCCAAATCGGCTGCTGTTCTTTCTGTGGAAACACACAAACAAAAACCTGACTCCAGACAATTACTGGGTCAGGACATTTCTATTGTCCTATTAGAATTTCCTTCCAAAATACCTTGGGCTTATTTATATTTTTTTGACGTATATGGCTTTCCACATCACTAAGCACTGTTGAATTCAAATTTAAAAAGTTTATACTAAATGGGGTTATTTTAAGTTTAACTTTGGGGAATATATACTGCATCCAAATTTCTTCTTTTTGTTCTAATAAGTACATTTTAATAGTTTTAAGAGTTTTTTCAACTATGCCTGGTCCCTGTGGATTGTATGGGATTTCTGTTATATAAGTAATGCCAAATGATGAGCAAAATTGTTTAAAAGAGGTAGAATTATAACCAGGTGCATTATCTGTATTTAACTCTTTTGGAACACCCACAGTGGCAAAATTTTGTAAGAATGAGATGTAATATATTTAGTTTTTTCTCCAACATGAGGGAAGCCCATCAAAAATCTGGAAGAAGTATCATGCAGATATTTTTATTTTCCAAATTCTGGCAAATCTGTGATGTCCATCTGCCAAATATGGTTAGGTATCAGTCCTCTAGAATTGACTCCAAGATTAACTTGTGGTAAAATGGTCACACAATTCTGATATTGTTTTATTATTTGCCTATCTTGTTCCTTAAATATTTTTAAATGCTTTTGTAAAGTATGAGTATTGAAATGAAACTTTTAATGAAAATTTATAGGTTCTTCTAGTATAGAGAAAATATGTATGTCATGTGTAGATTTATCTACTAAATCATTGCCTGAACTAAGGGCTCAAAGAAATCCTGTAGTGTCCTGATATGTCCTATAAAGAATGGAACTTTTTTGTCCAGATTAGACTTTGTATAGTGGAAAGCAAAGAGAAAATAGTAGGAGAAGGGAATATCCTACCAGCATCTTCAAAAGATACTATAACATTAACTATTTACTGCTGCTGTACCATAATATGACCCATAAGTGAATATATTTGGAGCATTCATGATAGGTGTTTTTCTTGGCATTTTTGGAAAAATATTACAGGATGAAATAAACAAAAAGAAAATAAAGGATTAAATGGTAAGTGGTTATTAAATAAAACATTAGGTTTGCATATGATTATTGCCCAAGTATTTATCTCATTAGCTAACTCATCGATTTGATCAATAGTATATGGAGTAATAGTTTTATTTAGAGAAATTCCAAACACTCCCTTTGCTGCTTTTATTCTTTTGTGTATTAATTGTCCTACAGTCTAAGGATATCTAGTAAGAATAATGTTAGAATATAAAGATAAATGTTTTCATAATAATGGACCATTTCGCCAGAATACTCCTATGTAGGAATATTATTTGTTGGTAGTATAATAAATAATAAAGGCAAACTTATATCAATACTATCCAAATGCATATTTTCCATTTATGTTTCAATAATTTTTAATGCTTTTCTTGCTTCAGGCATTAACATTCAAGGTGAATTTGGATCTGATGAACCTTTTAGGATATCAAAAAAAAGCACATAACTCTCCTGCTTTTATGCCTAGATAAGGCCTTATACAATTTATATTTCCTAATAACTTTTGAAAATCGTTAAGTGATTTGAGTTGATCTATTCACATTTGAATTTTTGGTTGACAGACATGGTTGAGGATAATAGAACTCCTAAATAATTAATTGGAATATTTTATTGTATTTATCTATTGCTATCTGTAGATTATAATTTTTATTAAGTTTGTAAATGTGGCATAGCATTCTAGCAATGTGTTTTTATTTTTTATTTATTTTTATTTTTTATTCATTTATTTTTTATTGGTTGTTCAAAACATTACAAAGCTTTTGACATATCATGTTTCATACATTAGATTTAAGATGGTTATGAACTCCCATTTTTACCCCAAATACAGATTGCAGAATCACATCTGTTACATATCCACATTTTACATAATGCCCTATTAGTAACTGTTGTATTCTGCTCCCTTTCCTATCCTCTACTATCCCCCCTCCCCTCCCCTCCTATCTTGTCTCTCTACCCCATCTACTGTATTTCATTTCTCTCCTTGTTTATTTACCCATTCCCCTCGCAACCTCTTATGTGTGATTTTGTATAACAATGAGCGTCTCCCTCTATTACCATGCAATTTTCCTTTTCTCTCTCTTTCCCTCCCACCTAGTGTATCTGTTTAATGTTGATCTTTCCTTCCTGCTCTTCCTCCCTGCTCTGATCTTGTTTGTTCTCATTATATCAAAGAAGACATTTGGTATTTGTTTTTTAGGGATTGGCTAGCTTCACTAAGCATAATCTGCTCTAGTGCCATCTATTTCCCTGCAAAATCCATGATTTTGTCATTTTTTAGTGCTGCGTAATATTCCATGGTGTATAAATGCCACATTTTTTTATCCATTCATCTATTGAAGGGCATCTGGGTTGGTTCCACAGTCTAGCTATTGTGAATTGTGCCGCTATGAACATCAATGTGGCAGTATCCCTGTAGTATGCTCTTTTAAGGTCTTCAGAGAATAGTCCGAGAAGGGCAATAGCTGGGTCAAATGGTGGTTCCATTCCCAGCTTTCCCAGGAATCTCCATACTGCTTTCCAAATTGGCTGCACTAGTTTGCAGTCCCACCAGCAATGTACAAGAGTACCCTTTTCCCCACATCCTCGCCAGCACTTGTTGTTGTTTGAGTTCATAATGGCTGCCAATCTTACTGGAGTGAGATGGTATCTTAGGGTAGTTTTGATTTGCATTTCTCTGACTGCTAGAGAAGGTGAGCATTTTTTCATGTATTTGTTGATTGATTGTATGTCCTCCTCTGAGAAGTGTCTGTTCAGGTCCTTGGCCCACTTGTTGATTGGGTTATTTGTTTTATTATTGTTTAATTTTTTGAGTTCTTTGTATACTCTGGATATTAGGGCTCTATCTGAAGTGTGAGGAGTAAAAATTTGTTCCCATGATGTAGGCTCCCTATTTACCTCTTTTATTGTTTCTCTTGCTGAGAAAAAACTTTTCAGTTTAAGTAAGTCCCATTTTTTGATTCTTGTTATTAACTCTTGTGCTATGGGTGTCCTGTTAAGGAATTTGGAACCTGACCCCACAATATGTAGATCGGAGCCAACTTTTTCTTCTATCAGACGCAGAGTCTCTGATTTGATATCTAGCTCCATGATCCACTTTGAGTTAACTTTTGCGCATGGCGAAAGAAGGGAATTCAGATTCATTTTGTTGCAAATGGATCTCCAGTTTTCCCAGCACCATTTGTTGAAGATGCTATCCTTCCTCCATTGTATGCTTTTAGCTCCTTTATCAAATATAAGATAGTTTTATCTTTGTGGATTAGTCTCTGTGTCCTCTATTCTGTACCATTGGTCCACCCGCCTGTTTTGGTACCAGTACCATGCTGTCTTTGTTACTATTGCTCTGTAACATAGTTTGAAATCTGGTATTGCTATACCTCCTGATCCACGCTTCCTGCTTAGAATTGCTTTTGCTATTCTGGGTCTTTTATTTTTCCATATGAATTTCATGGTTGCTTTATCTATTTTTACAAAAAAATGCCATTGGGATTTTGATTGGGATTGCATTAAACCTATAGAGAACTTTTGGTAATATCGCCATTTTGATGATGTTAGTTCTGCCTATCCATGAACAGGGTATATTTTTCCATCTTCTAAGATCTTCTTCTACTTCTCTCTTTAGGGTTTTGTAGTTTTCATTGTATAGATCTTTCACCTCTTTTGTTAGGTTGATTCCCAAGAATTTTATTTATTTTGAGGATATTGTGAATGGAGTGTTTTTCCTCATTTTTATTTCAGAAGTTTTGTCGCTGATATACAGAAATGCCTTTGATTTATGCGTGTTAATTTTATATCCTGCCACTTTGCTGAATTCATTTGTTAGTTCTAATAGTTTTTTTGTAGACCCTTTTGGTTCTTCTAGGTATAGAATCATGTCGTTCTAAATTGTGATAATTTAAGTTCTTTTTTACTTATTTATATGCCTTTAATTTCTTTCATCTGTCTAATTGCTCTGGCCAGTGTTTCGAGAACTATATTGAATAGAAGTGGTGATAGAGGGCATCCCTGTCTTTTTCCAGATTTTAGGAGGAATGCCTCCAATTTTTCTCCATTGAGAATGATGCTAGCCTGAGGCTTGGCATAAATAGATTTTACAATGTCGAGGTAAGTTCCTATTATTCCTAGTTTTTTTAGTGTTTTAAACATAAAGGAATGCTGTACTTTGTCGAAAGCTTTTTCTGCATCTATTTAGATGATCATATGTTTCTTATCTTTAAGTCGATTTATGTGGTGAATAACATTTATTGATTTCCGTATATTGAACCATCCTTGCATCCCAGGGATGAATCTTACTTGATCACGGTGTACAATTTTTTTGATGTGCCTTTGTATCCGATTCGCCAGAATTTTATTGAGGATTTTTGAATCTAGGTTCATCAGAGATATTGGTCTGTAGTTTTTTTTCTTTGAGGTGTCTGTGTCTGGTTTTGGAATCAGGGTGATGTTGACCTCATAGAATAAATTTGGCAGAGCTCCCTCTTTTTCTATTTCCTGAAATAACTTGAAATTAATTGGAATATTTTATTGTATTTATCTATTGCTATCTGTAGATTATAATTTTTAATAAGCTTGTAAATGTGGCATAGCATTCTAGCAATGTGTTTTTATCTTTGTGTGCTAATAATACATCATCTATATAGTAAAATATTTGTAGTTCAGGATTTTGATTTCTAAGTGGCTGGTTTAATTTGTTAATATAAATGTGATACATACTGGTGCTGTTAGCCATCCCTCGATGGAGTAGTTTCTATTCAAATTTCTGTAAGGGATCTTCATGATTCAGTGAAGGGATAGTAAATGCAAAACGTGGACTATCCTCAGGATGAATTGGAATTAAAAAAAAAACTTTAATATCTATAACTAAATCATACCACATTTTTTTTCAAATCAGACAATTGAGGAATCTCCAATTGAGCACATCCCATAATAAAAATCTAATTATTAATGGCTCTTAAATTTTGCAGTAATCTCCATTTACGAGATTTCTTTTTCATGACAAAAACGGGAGTATTATGAGAAGATACAGAAGGTTGTATATGTCATTCTGCTAGTTGTGATTTGATCAGGTCATGGGAAGCTTGTATATTTTCTCTATTCAGGGGCCACTGAGGAACCCATACTGGTCTTTCTGATTTCCAAGTAATTTTTATTGTCTCAGTTACCCCTTCTGAAAATTCAATCCATGTCTGTCTGTCCCTTGATCTATTTGTATTGGTGCTTCTATACCTTGTGCTCCTAATCGTTTTTCTTTCCTAAAATCTTGTATAGACTTAATAATGGGTGCTTTTGGATTAATATTTGTTAATGTTAGTTCTAATTGATCTAGGACATCTCGTTCGTATAAATTTACAGAAAGATAATCCAATACATATGGTTGTATAGTTTCTTCACATCCTTCAGAATCCTTTCAGTCTAATACCACTGTACTGCTATGGGGATTAGTTGTTACTCCTAGGCCTCAAAATGTTTGCGTGGCTTGTTGTAAGGGCCAATGTTTTGTTCATTCTTGAAAAGAGATGATGCTAAGGTCTGCACCTGTATCCAGAAGCTCATTAAATTCATGTCCTTGAATATTTAGTTTTAGCAGAGAGTGAGAAACTAAATTTTAAAAAAACATAGCCCAATCTACTTTTGTGGAGCCTAATTCCCTGGAACCTCTTTCTATAGTATAGCTGGAAATTTTATCATGTAGGCTGGGTATTATTAGTAACTATGATATTCTATCTCCTGGTGAAATTACTGATATACCCTTTGGAGAACTGGCTATAATTTTTATTTCACCTTTATAATCTGGATCAATTACCCCAGGAATTATCATAAGTCTTTTTAGAGTAGAAGAACTGTTTCCCAATAGTAAGCCTACTGTTCCTTTGAGACAAGGTCCTTTTACCCCTGTGAGAATGATTTGAACTCCCAACTCTGGAGTTACTACTGTTCTGACAGAGGCACAGATGTCCAATCCTGCGTTTCCTCTGGTTTGTCTAGTGAGGGATCTAATGGACAATGTGACCTGGGCACTAACCTGATGCGGTTGCTGGGTTTCTTTAGTGCTTCATATACTTGTGGTCTTGGGCCCCAGATCATTGGGTCCCCCTGTTTTTTTTGGCAATGGAGCCCAATGTCTTTCTCCATGATATTGTGGATAGACATCTGGACCTTTTTCATTTTTTGATAATGGAGTATCCTCTATGGTGGTTTGAGAATGGCATTCATTAGCCCAATATCTCCCTCTATGGCATCGTGGGCAAATACCCAGTTTTCTACTCCTTTGATACCTACTTTTGTTAAACACTCCTCCTATGGGGCAATTTTTTAAAAATATCATCTTTGTTCACAATTGTAGCATGTTTTTGGCCTGGCATCTGAAACCTATTTTAAAGAGGCTGCCAAGACTTGCCCTAGTTCATTAATGTCTCTACATAATTTAACATATGTGTTTAAATCTTTCTATTTCCAGAGTATAATGGCTTCTCACACCAATGATTCACTTGCTTGTAATCCAGTTGTTTATTAATGGCATTGCTTGTTCTGGATTTGACCATGCTTACAGTGAAGGGTGCTTGAAGACCATAGGTTGTTATAGCCTCTTTTAGCTGCTTCACTATTTTCAAATCTAAAGCATTGTGAATTCACTGCCCACCTGCCTGCTCAAATACTGGACATGTTAATATTTGAGATCCTGTCTCAGGATTATATCTATCAACTGTGGGGGTTGGGAGCCTCCTAGCATGGCACTAGTGGTTGAACACTTATGACCTCTGGTGATAAAAAGGGGTTAGTAGCAGTCTCCTGTTTTAACTTTTCCCCTGATTGCTTTTACTGCTCTAAACTTTCTTCTTCTGTCTGACTAGCTCGAGAGACTTTCTCTTTTACTTGAATTTTTTTCTCTTTCTGACTAGCTCAAGAGACCTTCTATTTTACTTGAAAATTTTCCTCTGTCTGACTAACTTGAGAGACCTTCTGTTTTACTTGAAACTTTATGTCTTCTCCTTTCTCTACCATTGTCTGAACTGAAGGCTTTGGACTAAGCAAACAAGATACAAACGTCCACAATTGTAATGTGCCAACTGTCAGAATCCCTGGGCTTTTCTTTTATATCCTTTTTAAATCTTCACCATGATGATTCCATTGTGATATATTTAACAACTCCTCCTTAAAAAGCTATAGGCTACATTTTTGTGTTGTATCAACGTATGCCATGACTGCTCTTGATTTTACTGGGATGCCTCCTTCCTGTAACAATTTACTTAACATTCTTTCGTTTTGGTTTTTACTATTTTCGGATCCCTTATTTCTACTATAATACACCCCAAGAAGATGATGCCAAACAAAATTGAAACAGAATGAAATAAATATGGAACAACAAAAATTATTATAATAGCCTTTATATCCTACTGAAATGTCCATTTGTTCTTTCTATCTGTTCCTCAGACGCAAATAATTTTTCCTCAGATGAGACAGGTTTTTTTTTCCATATTACATATCTCATGGGTCAGGCAACTTAAAACAAAACAATAGATAAATCTTAAAATGACTACCCATCCTTTCACACTGCCCTCAGGGGCTAGTAGTTTACATTATCACCCTCAGTCGTTTCCCATGTGAACCACAAAATGCAGCAGTCTAGCTGGGCACAATTCAGGAGCTACTTATCAAGTAGAAACAAACTTTAGTTTTAGAACACACACACTGCACCACACGAGCTCTTCAGGAATTCCCTCAAAGCCCAACTGTGACCACCAGCTTCCCACAAGCCCCCCCAATTCTCCTGCTTTTGAGGCCAATTGGCTGGGTCTTGTGGGTAGAGAAAAAAGAGTCTCCCAATGATCAATTTCGTGGTAAGAAAGGGCAGGTAAACAACCCAATGAGCATCACTGCAGAGGAGCCAATCATCTAGGAGCTGGATGTTTGCTGGGGCTGCTGTGAGCCAATCATCAGCTGATAGCTGCAAGTTTGCTGCGGTGCTTTGATCCAATCATCAGCTGGAGGCTGGATGTTTGCTGGCAACTGGAAATTTGCTTTGGCCCCTTCGGCTGTGGCTCTCAACATCTGGGGCCCCTTTGGCTGTGGCTCTTAAAAATGCATAAGGTTAGTGTTATGCTTAGGGTTAGTTTTAGGGTTAGTGTTAGGGTTTAGATTAGTTTCAGCAATAGGATTAGTGTTTATGTTAAATTTTGTGTTAGTGTTAGAGTTAGGGTTAGGGTTAGGTTTAGTGATATGGTTATGGTTAGGGTTTGTGTTAGGATTTGGTATAAGGTTCGGGTTAGAGTTAAGGTTTTATTTAGAATTAGCATCACGAATAAGGTTAGGATTAGATTAGGGTAAAGTTTAAGGTAACAATTATGGTTAGTGTTATGTTTAGGGTTAGAATTATGTTTAAGGTTAGGGTTGGGTTAGGGTTAGAGTTTGTGTCAGGGTTAGTGTTAGAGTTAGGTTTAGGTTTAGAGTTAGGCTTTTGATTTATGATTAGGATTAGGTTTATTGTTAAGGTTAGATTTAGGGTTAGGTTGAAAGTTATGGTTAGTGTTTGAGATAGAATCAGGTTTAGGGTAAGGTTGACAGTTAGGGTTAGATTTGGGTTTGATTTAGTGTTAGGGTTAGCGATGAGTTAGGGTTAGGATTAGTGTTAGGGTTTGTGTTAGGGTTAGTGTTAGTGTAAAGGTTAGGGTTACAGTTAAGATTATGGTTAGGTTTAGAGTTAGGGTAAAGTTTAGTTATAGTGATAATGTTAGGGTTATAATTAGTGTTAGGATTTGTATTAGGCTATGTGTTAGGGATAGGGTTAGAGTCATTGTCAGGCTTAGGGTTATGGTTAGGGTTTCGGTTAGTATTAGGTAAGTGTTCTTGTTATGGTTTTCATTAGGGTTACTGTTAGGGTTAGTATTAGGGATAGGACTAAGTTTAAGTTTAGTGTAAGATTTGAGTTAGCATTAAGGTTAGTGTTAGTGCTACTGTTAGGATTAAGTTTTGGGTTTTTGTTACAGTAAGGGTTAGGTTTAGAGTTAAATTTATGGTTAGTGTTAGAGTTAGGGTTACAGTTTGTGTTGTGATAAGGTTTAGGGTTATTTTTAGAGTAAGGATTAGGATTAGGGTTGTTTTGTTACTGTAAGGTGTAGAGTGAGGGTTAGCTTTAAAATTGTGTTAGGGTTAGAGATCGCTTTAAGGTTAGGGTAGGGTTAGAGTTAAAGCTAGGTTTTTTGTTATTTTTAGTGTTAGGATTAATGTTAAGGTTAGGATTGAGGTTAGCACTAGGGTTACAAATATTGGTAGGATTTTCATTAAATTTATGGTTAGGGTTAGGTTAGGATTATTGTTAGGGTAAGGGTTTGTGTTAGAGTTAGGATTAGGACTATGGTGAGTGTCAGTGTTAGGGGTAGGGTTAAGATTAAGTTCAAACTTAGTTATAGGGTTAGGTTTAGCATTAGAATTAGGGTAATAGTGAAGTTAGTGTTATGGTTAGGCTTAGGTTTTGTGTTAGTGTTAGATTTAGGGTTAGTGTTAGGTTTATGGACAGGGTTAGTTTTAGTGAAAGTATTAAGGTTAGTGTTAGGGTTACATTTTGATTTAATTTTAGGTTAGGGTGAGTGTTAGGGTTAGGGTTAGGGTGAGGTTTGTGTTAGTAAGGGTTAGTGTTAGAGTTACGGTTAGTTTAGTATTATGGGTAGGTTTTGTGTTAGGCTTAGAGTTCGGGTTAGTGTTATGGATCTGGTTAGGATTAGGGTTAGATATATGGTAAGTTTTTTGTTTAGGTTATGGCTAGGGTGAATGTTAAGCTTAGGGTTAGGGTTAGTGTTAGGTTTAGTTATATGGTTATGGTAAGAATTAGTTTTAGGTTTAATGTTAGTGTTATGATTAGGTTTAGGTTATATTTAGGGATAGGTTTAGAGTGAGGCTAGGGTAATGGTTAAAATTTGGTTAGGATTAGGGTTATAGTTAGTGTTATTGTTTGTGTTAGGTGTTGAGAGCCACAGCAAAGGGGCCCCAGCAAACTTCCAGCTGCCAGCAAACTTCCAGCTGCCGGCTGATGATCCAGCTGCCAGCAAACTCCCAGCTGCTGGCTGATGATTGGCTCACAGTGGCCCCAGCAACATCTAGCTGATTGGCTCCTCTGCGGTGATGTTCATTGGGCTGTTTCCCTGCCCTTCAGACTGCTAGCTGATGATTGGCTCACAGGGGCCCCAGCAACATCTAGCTGATTGGCTCCTTCATGGAGCTGCTGATTGGGGGACTTCTTTGGCTCTGCCCACGCAACCCAGCCAATCGGCCTCAAGAGCAGGAGGATTATGGGAAGTTGAGAGGTTGGTGGGGGTGAGAGGCTTGTGGAAGCCGGTGGTGGCAGTTGGGCTCTGAGGGTTTTTTCCCTGAGGAGCTGTTTTGTTTGACGTTTGTAGTTCTAAAAATAAATTTAGTTTCTTTTGACAAGTGGCTCCTGAATTGTGCCCGGCCAGACTTCAGCAGTTAGGGTTAGGGTTATTGTTAGGGTTAGGAATAAAATTAGTGTTAGGTTTAATTTATGGTTAGAGTTAGGTTTTGTGTTAAATTTAGGGTTAAGGTTAGGGTTAGGGTTTTTGTTAGGGTTAGAATTTTATTCATGTTTAGATTTAGTGTTAGGGTAATGGTAGGTTTAGTTTTGGAGTTAGGGTTAGTGTTCTTTTAGGGTTATGTTTAGAGTTAATGTTATGTTAGGGTGAGTGTTAAGGTTAGCATTAGATTTAGATTTAGGTTCAGTGTAAGGGTTAGGTTTACGGTTAGGGTTAATTTTAGTGTTTGCATTAGGGCTAGATTTAGGTTTAGGATTAGTGTTATCTTTAGGGTTAGGGTTAGGGTTAGGGTTAGGGTTAGGGTTAGAGTTAGGGTTAGTAGTAGAATTAGGGTTAGGGTTAGGTTTAGGGTTAAAATTTGGGTTAGGGCTAGCTTTAAAATTAGGGTTAACCTAAGGTTTATAGTTAGGGTTAAGGTATCTGCTAGGCTAATGGTTACTTTTAAGGTTAATGTTAGGGTTAGTGTTAGTTTCAGGATTAGTATTTGTTTTAGATTTAGGGTTTGGTTTTATTAGGATTTGTGTTAGTTTTAGCAGTAGTGTTAGGTTTAGTGTTAGGGTTACAGTTAGGGTTAAGATTATGATTAAGGTTAGTGTTATTTTTAGGGTTATGATTTGGGTTAGAGTTAGGGTTATTGTTCGTGTTAGAAAAAAGTTTAGAATTAGTGTTAATGATAGTGCTGGGTTTAGGGTTAGGGTTAGGGTTATGTTTAGTGTTAAAGTTAGTTTTAGGTTTTAGGTTAGTGTTCAGTTTATGTTCAGTCTTAGGATTAGGTTCAGGGTTATTGGTAGGGTTAGGGTTAGTGTTAGGGGTAGGATTGGGCTTAGCATTAGTTTTAGAGGTCATGTTCAGGTTAGGGTTAGGTTTAAGTTTAGTGATAGTGTTAGGTTTAATTTAGGGTTAGGGTTTGAGTTAATACTAGGGTTAGTGTTAGAATTAGGTTTAGGGTTAATGTTATGATTATGGTTAGAGTTATTGTTAAGTTTAGGTTTAGGGTTCGGTTTAGGATTCGGTTTGATGTTAGGTTTAGGGTTAGATTAAGAGTTAATGTTAGGGTTTGGATTTCAATTAGATTTCAGATTAGTGTTAGGGGTAATTTTAGGTTTAGGGATAGGTTAGTGTTAATGTTAGTCATAGGTTTTGGGTTAGTGCAGGATTAGTTATAGGATTAAGATTAGTTTTAGTTCTAGTGTTAGGTTTTGATTTAGGATTTGTTTTAGGGATAGGGTTATGGTTAGTGTTTGTGTTTGGCTAAGGGTTCGCTAGAGGGTAAGATTTAGTCTTTAGGTTAGTGTTAAGGTTAATGTTAGGCTCAGTATTTTGTGGTTAGGAATACTGGTAAGGTTAGGGTTAGTGTTAGATTTAGGGTCATTTTTAGGGTAAGACTTATTGTTAGTGTTGTTGTTAGGGCTAGTGTTAATGTTAGGATTAGGGTAAATGTTAGGGTTATTCTTAGGGTTTGGGTTAGTTCTAGAATTAGAGTTAGGATTCAGATTAGGGTTAGGATTAGGGTAAGGATTAGCATTAGATTTAGAAATAGGGTTAATGGTAGGGTTAGAGTTAGGGTTAGGATTAGGTTTAATATTAGGTTTAGAATTAATGTTAGGATTAAGTTAGGGTTAGGTTTAGGGTTAGGGTTAGTGTAAGGGTTAGAGTTAAGGTTATGATTATGATTAGCATTAGGGTTATACTTAAAATTCGGATTAGTTTTAGGGTTAATATTCGTTTTAGTGTAGGATTAGGATTAGGACTAGGATTAGTATTAGAGTTACAATTAAGGTTATTCTTAGAGTTAGTGTTAGGTTTAGGGTTATGGTTCAGGTTAGTGTTAGGGTTTTGTTTAAGATTAGTTTTAGTGTTAAGGTTAGGTTTGGTGTTAGGTTTAGGGATAGACTGAGTGTTAGTGTTAGGGTTAGGAAGAGGGTTAGTGTTAATGTTAGGTTTAGGATAAGAGATAGAGTTATGGTTATAAATAGAGTTAGGGTTAGATTTAGGTTGTTTTTTTACAACCTAAATTTACTTCAAGTGGAAAAAACAGCTTGAGTTTTCACTGAGGACTATTTGAGTGTGTAAATTTTCATGCAGCTAGGGAAAACCATGTTTAATTTATTTTTTTAAAAAACAAACATTTATTTAATGATTTCTATGTGACAAGTCAGATTCCAAAAGTGTTTTTTATGAAATCTGTTCAAATCTCACCTCTCATTGGTGGGAGTTAACTCACTTAATAGTTAAGAAATTGGGGTACCCAGAAATTAGGTAAATTGTTATAGGACACAGAGATAAATAAGCATGACTGGGATGTACAGAAATCCTAAATATTTTAGAACAAGTGAGCAAGACTAAGTTCATGAAGTATAAATTAGTACAAAATAGGAAAGATTGCATTGATGTTTCAACATAGTTGAAAAAAATTGAATCAAAGATACATCTTAATGTATAAACCTGAGTAGTATAAAACTCAACATTTTGAACCTTTGTACTTTGAGGTGCTTACTCTATTAACGTGGCTAAAAATGACAATGACAAATTCAATGGTCATGTCAGTAAGATCAACTTCACATCTCATATGCCCAGAGCCAAGAGGCACTAAGAAATTTTTTTCTAATTTTTTTAAAAACCTTTCTCCTCAAAACAAACTAAGATCATAAACGTGGAAAGGAGAGAAAGAATTTAAGAAAACAACAGTGAGAAAGTTGGGAAAAGGTTTGAAAATGTTAGAACTTTACTCCTTGTTTAACCACAAATATATAAATAAAATAAATAAAAGGCCTCTTTTGTTTAAAAAATAATATGTACCATATGATTATAAAAATACTCAAATTTTAACCAAAGATGGAGAATATAGAAAATATCTTTAAAATGTATATGATCTTACCATCTAGCAATAGCGTTCATACTTTTTTTACATTTTTTATTTGTTGTTAAAAACATTACAAAGCTCATGACATATCATCTTCCATACATTTGATTCAAGTGGGTTATGTCTTTCATTATTTACCCCAAATAAAAGTTGCAAAATCACATCGGTTACACATGCACATTTTTACATAATACCATATTAATGACTCTTGTTTTCTGCTACCTTTCCTATCCCCTGCTATCCCCCCCTCTCCTTCTCTCTCATCTTCCCTCTCTACCCCATCTGCAGTTGTTTAATTCACTCCATTGTTTTTATTTTTTCATCTTTCCCCTCACAAACTCTTATATGTAATTTTTTGTAACAATGAGGGTCTCCTTCCATTTCCATACAGTTTCCCTTCGCTCTCCCTTTCTCCCACCCCAGTTGTCTCTGTTTAATGTTAATCTTTTCCTCATGCTCTTCTTCTCTGTTCTGATCTTAGTTGCTTTCTTTATATCAAAGAAGAAATTTGGCGTTTGTTTTTTAAGAATTGGCTAGCTTCACTTAGCATTATCTGCTCTAATGGCATCCATTTCCTTGCAAAATCCATGATTTTGTCATTTTTAGTGCTGTGTAATACTCCATTGTGTATAAATGCCACCATTTTTATCCATTCATTTATTGAATGACATCTAGGTTGATTCCAAAGTCTATATATTGTGAATTGTGCTGCTATGATCATTGATGTGGCAGTGTCCCTATAGTATGCTCTTTTAAGGTCCTCAGGGAATAGACCCAGAAGGGCCATAGCTGGATCAAATGGTGGTTTCATTCCCAACTTTCCTAGAAATCTCCATTCTGGTTTCCATATTGGCCACACCAATTTGCAGTCCCACCAGCAATGTACAAGTGTACACTTTTCCCCACATCCTCACCAGCACTCATTGTTACTTGATTTCATAATGACTGCCAATCTTACTGGAGTGAGATGGTATCTTAGGGTCGTTTTGATTTGCATTTCCCTGACTGCTAGAGATGGTGAGCATTTTTTCATGTACTTGTTGATTGATTGTATGTCCTCCTCTGAGAAGTGTCTGTTCAAGTCTTTGGCCCATTTGTTGATTGGGTTGTTTGTTATCTTATTGTTTAATTTTTAGAGTTCTTTGTATATTTTGGATATTAGGGCTCTATTTGAAGTGTGAGGAGTAAAAAATTTGTTTCCAGGATGTAAGTTTTCACTTTACCCCACTTATTGTTTTTCTTGCTAAAAAAACCTTTTTTTAAAGTAAGTCCCATTTGTTTATTCTTGTATTTAACTCTTGGCCTATGGTCGACTTATTAAGGAATTTGGAGCCCGACCTCACAATAGGTAGATTAGAGCCAACTTTTTCTTCTATCAGGTGCAGAGTCTCTGATTTGATATCTAGCTCATTGATACATTTTGAATTCACTTTTGTTTATTGTGAGATAAAGGGGTTCAGCTTCATTTTGTTGCATATGGATTTCTAGCTTTCCCAGAACCATTTGTTGAAGATGCTATCCTTCCTCCATTGCATGCTTTTAGCACCTTTAAAAATATAAGGAAGTTGTAATTTTTTGTATTGGTCTCTGTGTCCTATATTCTGTGCCATTGGTCCACCTGCCTGTTTTGGTACCAGTACCATGCTGGTTTTTTTGTTTGTTTGTTTGTTTTTTTTTTTTTTTTTTTTTTTTTTTTTTTTTTTTTTTTTTTTTTTACTGTTGCTCTGTAGTACAGTTTGAAATCTGGTATCACTATCCATCTCGATTCACACTTCCTGCTTAGAATTGCTTTTGCTATTCTGGGTCTTTGTATTTCCATATGAATTTCTTGATAACTTTATCTATTTCTACAAGAAATGCTGTTGGGATTTTGAAAGGCATTGCCTTGAACCTGTAGAGAACTTTGGGTAGTATTGCCATTTTGGTGGTGTTGGTTCTGCCTATCCATTAATAGGATACAGTTTTCCATCTTCTAAGATCTTCTTATATCTCTCTCTTTAGGGTTAGGTAATTTTCATTGTATAAATCTTTTACCTTTTTTGTTAGGTTGATTCCCAAATATTTTTTTGAGGATATTGTGAATGGGATAGTTATTCTCATTTTCATTTCAGAAGTTTTGTTGCTCATATACAGGAATTCCTTTGATTTATGTGTGTTGATTTTATATCCTGCCACTTTGCTAAATTCATTTATTAGTTCTAGTAGTTTCTTTATAGACCCTTTTGGGTCTTCTAGGTATAGAATCATATCATCTTCAAATAGTGATATTTTAAGTACTTCTTTTCCTATTTTTATGCCTTTAATTTCTTTTGTCTGTCTAATTGCTCTGGCTAGTATTTCAAGGACTAAATTAAATAGAAGTGGTGAGAGAGGGCATCCCTGTCTTGTTCCAGATTTTAGAATAAATGCCTTCAGTTTTTCTCCATTTAGAATAATGCTAGCCAGAGGCTTATCATATATATATTTTACAATGTTGATGTAAGTTCCTGTTATACCCAGTTTTTCCAGTGTTTTGAACATAAAAGGATGCTGTACTTTGTCGAATGCTTTTTCTGCATCTATCGAGATGATCATATGGTTCTTATCTTTAAGTCTATTAATGTGGTAAATAATATTTTTTGATTTTCATATATTTAAAAAACCTTGCATCCCAGGGATGAATCTTACTTGATCATGGTGCACAATTTTTTCGATATACTTTTGTATTCGATTTGCCAGGATTTTATTGAGGATTTTTGCATCTATGTTCATTAGAAATATTGGTAAGTAGTTTTCTTTCTTTGAAGTGTCTTTGTCCGGTTTTCAGATCAGGGTGATGTTGGCCTCATAGAATGAATTTGGAAGAGCTCCTTCTATTTCTATTTCTTGAAATAGCTTGAAAAGCATTGGTATTAATTCTTTTTTGAAGGTTTTGTAAAACTCTGCTGTATACCCATCTGGTCCAGGGCTTTTCTTGGTTGGTAGTCTTTTGATGGCTTCTTCTATTTCTTCTTTTGTTATTGGTCTGTTTAAATTTTGTGTGTCTTCCTAACTCAATCTGGACAGCTCATACGACTTAAGAAATTTATCAATGTCTTCATTGTCTTCTATTTCATTGAAATATAGGGTTTCAAAATGCTTTCTAATTATCTTCTATATTTCTGTAGTGTCTGTTTTGATATTGCCTTTTCCATCCCGTATGTTAGTAATTTGAGTTTTCTCTTTTCTTCTCTTCATTAGCATGGCTAAGGGTCTGTCAATCTTATTTATTTTTTCAAAGAACCAACTTTTAGGTTTATCTATTTTTTCAAATTTTTTTTTGTTGTTTCAATTTTGTTGATTTCCACTCTGTTTTTAATTATTTCTTCTCTTCTGCTATATTTTTTGTTGTTTTGCTCTTCTTTTTCTAAGGTTCTGAGATGTAGTGTGAGTTTGTTTATTTGTTGGTTTTTTCTTTTTTTGAAAAATGAGCTCCAGGAAATGAATTTCCCTCTTAAAACTGCTTTCATTGTGTCCCATAGATTCTGATATGTTGTGTCTGAATTGTCCTTTATCTTTAAGAATTTTTTGATTTCCTCCGTTATGTTTTCTGTAACCCTTTGACCATTCAGTAACATATTGTTTATTTTCCATGTGATGCAAGATTTTTTCTTCATTCTTTTATCATTGATTTCCAGTTTCATTCCATTATAATCAGATATGGTGCATGATGTTATCTCCACATCTTTATATTTACTAAGAGTTGCCCTATGGCATAATATATAATCTATCTTTGAGTAAGATCTATGTGCTCCCGAGAAGAACGTGTATCCACTTGATGATGGTTGATATATTCTATATATGTCAGATAAGTCTAGGTTATTGATGTTGTCATTGATTTATATAGTTTTCTCATTCAGCTTTCGTCTGGAGGATCTGTCTAATAGTGAGAGTGGTGTGTTGAAGTCACCCATAATTATTGTGTTGTGTTCAATTTGAGTCTTGAACTTGAGGAGAGTTTGTTTTATGAATGTTTCTGCACCATTATTTGGTTCATATAAATTGATAATTGTTATGACTTGTTGGTGGATAGCTCCTTTTAACAGAATATAGTGTCCTTCTTTATACCTTTTGATTAACTTAGGTTTGAAGTTGATTTTACTCGATATGAGTATGGCCACTCCTGCTTGCTGCCAAGGTCCATGTGAGTGGTATGATTTTTCTCAACCTTTCACCTTCAGCCTGTGTATGTCTTTTCCTATTATATGAATCTCCTGAAGGCAGCATATTGTTGGATTTTTTTTAATCCAGGTTACAAGCCTGTGTCTCTTGATTGGTGAGTTTAGTCCATTAACATTTAAGGTTACAATTGAAATATGATTTGTACTTCCAGTCATGTTTATTTATTTATTTATTTATTTCAGTTTGGCTAGTTTTTACTTTTTGGTTGTTTTCCTCCCCTTTTACTGAGATACCTCCCATTGTTGGTTTTGGGCACTATTTTTCCATTCTTCTTCTTGTAGAATTTTGCCCAAAATGTTTTGATCTGCTGGTTTTCTGGTTGTGAATTCTTTTAGCTTTTGTTTATCATAAAATATTTTAATTTTATTGTCAAATCTGAAGCTTAATTTTGCTGAATACAGTATTCTTGGTTAGAGAACATTATTTTTCAGCGCTTCAAATATATTGTTACAGGATCTTCTCACTTTCAAAGTCTGTGATGAAAAATCAGCCATTAACCCAATTGGTTTACCCCTAAATGTAATCTGCCTCTTTTCCCTCGTAGCTTTTAATATTCTCTCCTTGTTCTGTATGTTGGCTATTTTCATAATTATATGTCTTGGTGTTGGTCTATTACAGTTTTGGATGTTTGGGATCTTGTAGGCTTCCAGGTTTTGGCAATCCATTCCATTTTTCATCTCTGAAAAGTTTTCTAGGATTATTTCATTTAAAAGGTTTTCCATTCCTTTGGTTTTAAGCTCTGTGCCTTGTTCTATCCCAAAGACTCTCAAATTTGGGTTTTTGATGAGATCCCATATCTCTTGGATAGATTGCTCATAAGATTAAAACACCTTTTCAGTGCTGACTATACTCTTTTCAAGTTAATAAACTTTGTCTTCATTATCTGATGTTCTGACTTCTACTTGATCTAGTCTATTTGTAATATTATCGTTAGCGTTTTTAATCTCGTTTATGGTTTCCTGCATTTCTAAAATTACTGTTCGTTTTATTTTAAGATCTCTATCTCCTGGTAAAGCTCATTCTTTGCAGTTTGAATTTGTTTGTTTAGTTAGTTTTCAAAATATACTTTCAATTCTTGGACTTGCTGTCTCATGTCTTCTCTAAAACTCCATTCCATCTGAGTTAGCTATGCCTTGATTTTTTTTCCTGTCCATGTTTCTGATGCTTCTAGGTCCTCCTGTAGATTTAAGTTGTTCTGCATTTACTGTAATTATTTTATCCCTTATTTTTTATGTTGTTCACGTTACTTTCTAGCTCTGTTTGACTGCTTTGTAACTGTTTTCTCCTATACATTTGTTTTGGCTTTGTTTATCTCGGTTGTCTCTTTTTTGTGGTGGGAGATTATGCCTATAGATGTTGGGCTTTATTGTACTTTCCAACTGATTAATTCAATTTATAAAAGGCTTCCAGATTTTGTATGCATGTAGTGATTTGTTTTTGTTCTTAGGACTTTAGGTTAGGTGCTATGCAGGTATAAGGGTTGGTATGTATTGGCTATTTTAGAATATTGCTCTACTGAAGGGGGATACTAACCGTCAATTAGATCAAGATGTTGGTAGTAGCTAGGTATTTAGGAGCATTATAGACGGCCTTGAAACATTCACCTATTTGCATTAAGACAGTTACACAAAATGGAAGACGTAATGCTTGGGATGAAAGTTGGGGAAAAGGGGAAGTAAAGTGCTCTTGAAAAGAAAAAAGGAGAGAAAGATAGCATAGAGGAGAATTGAAAGAACAATAAAACTTGAAAGGGAAGAGAAAGAGGAAAAATGGAGAGAAAAAAATAAAATAAAATAAAATAAGAAATAAAATTAGGTCTTAGAAATTCATTTTTTTCTTTTCCAATAGGTAAAGCTACGGCCTCCGGGCTGAGTTTTTCTCTCAATGTGTCAACAGCAATTTCTGTAAAGTGGCTCCTGGGAGTGTCTCAATCCTGTTGGTCCAGAGCCTTTTTACTTCTATGGAACCTCCTTCCCTTCCTCCTGCCAGCCTGCCAGATCCTGCTCACTGGAGGCAGTTCCCCAAGGATTTGCTTACACTTTCAGCCCCACTAAGCGCTTCATTTCCCTATAGACTGAGCTCTCTCTCTGCCTTCATCTAAGCCCCAGCACTGTGGAGCTGTTGTCTGGGAGTCAATAGTTTAATTTTTGTGGACCCCTTTGGTGGGCACACCTTCAAAATCTGGCGGCTAAGACAATTGGTGTTGCCCCATGTGGTAATTGGGGGTCGAGGAGTCCCTCTGATTTCCTCAGCCCCCACACTCACGACCACTGTGCTGGTGGTAGGATGATTTGGGGATCTGGAGTGTCCTCTGTTTCCCTCCGCCGCTGCCGTCATGCCCTCTCAGTTGGCGGTTGGGAAAGTTTGGTGTGGGGAGTCTTCTTTGCTTCCCTCTGCCCCTACAGCCACGCCCACGTCAATGGTAGTAGGGGGATCGGGGGTCAAGAGATGGCACGAGCAACATCTAGCTGATTGGCTCCTCTGAAATGATGTTCATTAGGCTGTTTCCCTGCCCTTCAGACTGCCAGCTGATGATTGGCTCACAACAGCCCCAGAAACATCTAGCTGATTGGCTCCTCCATGGAGCTGCTCATTGGGCTGTATCCCTGCCTTTTCAGACCACAGAGCTGCTCATTGAAGGACTTCATAACTCTGCCCATGCCACCTAGCCAATCGGCCTCAAAAGCAGTAGGATTGTTGGAGGTGGTGAGGTTTGTGTGGGTGAGAGGCTTGTGGAAGCTCTTGGTGGCAGTTGGGCTATGAGGGTTTTATTCCTGAGGAGATTTTTTTTTTGGCGTTTGTAGTTCTAAAAATATAGTTAGTTTCTTTTGACAAGTAGCTCCTGAATTGTGCCCAGACAGACTGTGGCATTTGGTGACCCATAAAGGGAAAGACTGAGTGTAAGTAAACTGCTCGCCCCTGAGGGCAGGGCAAGAGGAGAGTAGCAATTCTAAGTTTCCTCTTTTGTTTTGCTTCATTTTTGTTTTAACTTGTCTTTTCTGAAGATGAGGGAGACTGAAGGAAAACCGCTCACATCTGAGGAAAAACTATTTGCTACTGAGGAATATATAGGGAGAAAGGATGGATGCCCACGTCAGGAAGATAGAAAGGTTATAATGAATTTTTGTTGTTCCATTTTTATTGGATTCTGTCTCTGTGTTGTTTGGTGTTATCTTGTTGTGTTGTATTATAGTAGAAATATGAGATCAGCAATTAGTAAAAAACATACTGAAAGACTGTTAAGTAAATTGTTAGAGGAAGGAGGCATCCTAGTAAAATCAAGAGCAAGTAATGGAAGCTGCAGTAAAACAGGCTTTAGATGCCAGAGACATTAATGAACAAGGGCAAATTGTGGCAGCTACAGTAAAACAGGCTTTATATGCCAGGCCAAGAAGATGCTACAATTTTCAACAAACAGGACATTTTAAAAGGAATTGCCCCATAGGAGGAGGGTTTAACAAAACTAGGTATCAAATGAGTAGAATACCAGGTATTTGCCCACAATGCCATAGAGGGAGACATTGGGCTAATAAATGCCATTTTCAAACCACCATAGAGGGTACTCCATTACATTGGGCTTATGAATGCCGTTCTCAAACCACCATAGAGAGTACTCCATTATCAAACAAGGAACAAGGACAAGGTGTTTATCCACAATATTGTGGACAAAGGCATCGGGCTCCATTGCCAAAAAAATGGACAGGGGGCCCCAATTCTTCGGGGCCCCAAACCACAAATATACGGAGCGCTAGAGGAACCCAGCAACCCCAGAAACAGTATCAGGGTAGTGCCCAGGACATCAGATCCCTCATCAGACAAACCAGAGGGAGCATAGGTTTGGACATCTGTGCCTCCGTCAAATCAGTACTAACTCCAGAGATGAAAGTTAAAATCATTCCCAAAGGGGTAAAAGGACCTCTTTCAAAAGAAACAGTAGGATTATTATTGGGACGCAGCTCTTCTACTCTAAAAGGACTTTTTATAAGTCCTGGGGTAATTGATTCTGATTATAAAGGTGAAATAAAAATTTTAGCCAGTTCTCTAAAGGGTATATCAGTAATTTCACCAGGAGATAGAATAGCACAGTTACTAATAATACCAAGCCTACATGATAAATTTTCCATTCATGCTGTAGAAAGGGTTCCAAGGGATTATGTTTCACAGGTGTAGATTAGGCTATGCTTTTTTTTAAATTTAGATTCTCGCCCCATGCTGAAACTAAATATTCAAGGACATGAATTTAATGGGCTACTGGATAAAGGTGCAGAAATTAGCATCATCTCTCGCAAGAATTGCCAAAATATTGGCCATTACAACAAGCCACTCAAAAGCTTCGAGGCTAGGAGTGGTGACTAATCCTGATAGAAGTGCAATGGTATTAGATTGGAGGAATCCTGAAGGATGTGAAGGAACTATACAGCCATATGTATTGGATCATCTTCCCATAATTTTATGGGGACGAGATGTCTTAGATCAATTAGGTTTTACATTAAAAAGTAATATCAATCAAAATGAAACCACTATTATGGCTAGACAAGGTTTTAGAAAAAAAAATTAGAAAAACAAGAACAAGTAATAGCAGCACCAATACAAATAGATCAAGGGACAGACAGACATGGGTTGGATTTTCACAAAGGGCCACTGAGACAATAAAAATTGCATGGAAATCAGAAAGACCAGTATAGGTTCTTAAGTGGCCCTTGACTAAAGAAAAGATACAAGTAGCCCATGATCTGGTCAAACATATACAACATTCTATATCTTCCCTTAATACTCCCATTTTTGTCATCAAAAGGAAATCTGGTAAATGGAGATTATTGCAAGATTTAAGAGCTATTAATAATAAAATGATCATTATGGGGCCTGCTCAATTGAGGATTCCTCAATTGTCTGCTTTGCCAAAAACTTGGTATGTTTTAGTTATAGATATTAAAGATTGTTTTTTACTATATGGATGATGTATAATTAGCACACAAATCTAAAAACACATTGATAGAATGTTATGTCACACTTACAAACTTATTAAAAAATTATAATCTAGAGATAGAAATAGATAAAGTAAATTAAATTTTCCAATTCATTATTTAGGAGTTTTATTATCCTCAACCATGGTCCATCCACCAAATTCAAATATGAGTAGATCCTTTATTGTCTTTTTGGTCATTGCATCCTGTAATTTTTCCAAAAATGAAGAGAAATACACCTATCATGAATGCTCCAAATATATTCACTTATGGGTCAAATAATGGTACAGCAGTAATAGTTACACCTGATCAAACTTTTACATTTTTATTACCCAAAAAATCAGCTTAAAAGGTAGAGCTTAATGCAGTATTACAAACTTTTGTGATATTTAAAGATTCTGTATTTAATTTATTTTGTGACAGTCAGTATATAGTTAATGCTATAGTATCCCTTGAAAATGCTGGTATGATTCACTCTTCTTCTACTGTTTTCTCTTTGTTTTCCACTATACAAAGTTTAATCTGAGACAGAAAAGATCCATTTTTATAGGACATATCAGAGCACATACAGCATTGCCTGGAGCCCTTAGTTTGGGCAATGCTTTAGCAGATAAAACTACACATGACATACATATTTTTTTCTACACTAAAAGAAGCTATAAATTTTCATAAAAGGTTCCATGTCAATGCTAATACTTTACAAAAGCATTTTAATATAACTAAGGAACAAGCTAGACAAATAATAAAACAATGTTAAAATTGTATGACCTTTTTACCACAAGTTAATCTTGGAGTAAATCCTAGAGGATTGATACCTAACCATATTTGGCAGATGGACGTCACACACTTTCCCTAATTTGAAAAATTAAAATATTTGCATGTTACAGTTGATACTTCTTCTGGATTTTTTATGGGCTCCCTTCATGCCGAAGAAAAAACTAAACACGCTATAGCTCATTGCTTACAAAATTTTGCCATTGTGGGCATTCCAAAACAGTTAAAAACAGATAATGCCTCTGGTTATACTTCTACCTCTTTTAAACAATTTTGCTCATCATTTGGCATTACTCATATAAAAGGAATTCCATACAATCAACACGGACAAGGCATAGTTGAAAGAGCTCATCAAACTATTAAATTGTACTTACTAAAGCAAAAAGACCAAATTGGGACAGAGTATATATTTTCCCCAAATGTAAAGTTAAAATAACTCTTTTTACTCTAAACTTTTAAAATTTGGATTCATCAGTACTTAGTGCTGCAGAAAGGCATATGTTTCCAAAAATGTACATAAGCCCAAGGTACTTTAGAAAGATATTCTAACAGGACAATGGAAAGGTCCTGACCCAGTAATTGTCTGGAGTCGGGGGTCTTTTTGTGTGTTTCCACAGGAAAAACAGCAGCCAATTTGGATTCCTGAGAGATTAACCAAGGTACTGACCCAGTGATTTTCTGGAGTCGGGGGCCTGTTTGTGTGTTTCCATAGGGAGAACAGCAGCCAATTTGGATTCCAGAGAGAATAACTAAAGCGATTTCTACACACCAATGTGAAGATGATTTGGCTCAAATACGTAACAGCTGATATCTAAATCTCCAATTTTATTATCCTTACATCTGCGACAGAACCAGGATGCTTTTTTTAATATCTATTTTATTATTGCCCTTTCTCATATCATGAAGTTCTATTTTGTTTTTTGAGCTCATAGAGACCTAGGTTAATGTTTTGCTGATCAGTTCTATTTTTTTTTTTTGACTATAGAGTTTTTGAACATTTCAATGGAGATTTCACCTGTAAAAAGTTGTAAGGACTTTACTATTATGTTATGTTTTGTCTGTATTTTATAATGTGTGCACACTTTTGTTTTGTGTTATATGTTTGAATGTACGTATGTCAAGATATCATATATGATGAGCGCTCATAAAAAAATTTATCCAAATATTTTTTTTTATTCACGTGATTTAAATGGTTTAATTTAAATTGAGTAAATAACTGTTATGAATTGTTTTAATATGTAAACAAAAAGGAGGTTAACAGATCCGTTTGTTTACTTTCACCTATCCTTTTCATTTTATTTAATAATTCTCTTTAAGATAATGTAAATTGTTAAAAAATTGTTTTCTTTTTGTGCCTTCTGGAATGTTACAAAATTATTAATATTAACCATTATTGCCAGAATTCCTTTTTTCATCCCATTGCTGATGAAGATAATGTAAATTGTTAAAAAAATTGTTTTTTTTAGTGCCTTCTAGATTGTTACACAATTTTTTTTAGCCATTATTGCCAGAATTCCTATCTTCATCCCAGTGCCAGTAAAGACAATGTAAATATTTAAGAAAATTGTTTTCTTTTAGTACCTTCTGGAATGTTACATAATTTTTTCTTTAGCTATTATTGTCAGAATTTCTATTTTCATCCCTGTGCTGGTGAAGACAAAGATAAAACTAATCTACAGTTTCTGCAATAACCATCACTGAACCGCTTGCAGAACTTGCCTAAACTATGTGTCACTTGTATGCATTGTGAACTCCCTTGTATGCATTGTGAACTATCTGTTGGTGCAGCGACTTGTGGTAGTGTTGGGGTATTTTTACTAATGATGTCATTGGTGGTACAATTTTCCTAAAAGGAGGTGTCAATTGGCTAGGTATATCTTCCTCCCTTCTGCTTGTCATGATTGTTCAGCTAAAATTTGGGGGCCAACAGAGGTGAGGTAAAGAACCTCAACCCCCCCTCCGCTGGTACCTCTCCACAGGTGTGGCTGTATACTGGACCGGTAGTCAATGACAGGTAAGATCCAATTACAATGGTACCAACCTAAGACAGGAGGCTGACGCCCTGAGGTCAGCTCATACAAAGACGGGTAAGGACCATATGTAGTATTGGACAACCTAAGGCAGGCATGGTCCCTAAGACACATGCTTGTTGTTTAAACAGAGAGGGGGAGATTTTGAGAGCCACAGCCGAAGGGGCCCCAGCAAACTTCCAGCTACCAGCAAGCTTCCGGCTGCCGGGGCTGATGATTGGCTCACAGCGGCCCCAGCAACATCTAGCTGATTGGCTCCTCTGTGGTGATGTTCATTTGGCTGTTTCTCTGCACTTCAGACTGCCAGCTGATGATTGGCTCACAGTGGCCCCAGCAACATTTAGCTCATTTGCTCTTCTGTGGTGATGTTTATTTTGCTGTTTCCCTGCCCTCAGATTGCCAGCTGATTATTGGCTCACAGAAGCCCCAGAAACATCTAGCTGATTGGCTCCTCCATGGAGCTGCTCATTGGGCTGTTTTCCTGCCCTTTCAGACCATGGAGCTGCTTATTGGGGGACTTCTTTGACTTTGCCCACGAGACTCAGCAAATCGGCCTCAAGAGCAGGAGGATTGTGGGAGATGGTGAGGTTTGTGTGGGTGAGAGGCTTGTGGAAGCCGGTGGTGGCAGTTGGGCTCTGAGGGTGTTTTTCCTGAGGAGCTGTTTGGTTTGGCATTTGTAATTCTAAAAATAAAGTTAGTTTCTTTTGACAAGTGGCTCCTGAATTGTGCCCAGACAGACTGCGGCACTTAGGGTTATCTGCTCGGAGAGATTTTGAAGTTTCCTGGTTGTTTGTATCTGATGTGTGTGGGAGTCACACACCTGCTAAAGTAGATTCGGCTGGAAAGGATTCTCTTTGGCTGAACTTTGGTGACTTCCCATTTCTGCTATGGCAGGCCCCTGGCTCTTTTCTGGAGTGTACAAATTGAGGGGTGGATCTGGCTTGTCTCTGGTGTGCCACAATCTCTAGTTTTAGTTACCAGTTTGCTATTTTATAAAGCCTTGGCTAGATTCCCTTCACGTTGTTTCAGTGTGGGGGGGGAGCCGATTTACAGGTGGGCAGGGTCGTTACCAGAGCAGGGAGGGTGCAGGCCATCTGCTGAGCCAGGCGAAGACCCTTCTTGCTGTGCTGGGCAGCCAGGGGCTGCCTGCAGAGCTGGGCAGGTGGCAGCACCGTGGCTAAGAGCCGGGCGGTCGGGGTGGCTGTTTGCAGAGCGGGCAGGGCCGCAAGGAGCGCAGGGATGGCGGGGGCTGTCTGCTGGCCAGGCAAGGACCCTTCTCAACAAGCCGGGCCGCTCGGGGCCACTTGTAGAGCCGAGCAGCTGCCATCACATGGCTAACAGCTGGGCAGGAGTGGTGGCCTTTTGCGGAGCAAGCCGCCGTCAGGAAAGCCAGGATGGCGGGGACATCTGCAGGGTCAGGCAGTGACTCTTCTCGCTGCACTGCTCCGAGCCTCTGGCTGTAGGCAGCGTCTCCAGGATTGGACCTCTGTCCCCGTATGGCCAGCCAAGATTCACTTGTCAGGGACAAACTGTCACCTCTAATAAACTTACTAATTCTTTTCAGAGGAATTTTGCTAGAAGTTCCTCAGTAGGTAGAATGTAGCTGTTATCATGGGTCTTTCTGATCCTGTTAATGTGGAGATATTGAAAGTGTTGCATCCTTGCTGGCTCCCATGTTGGATCTCCCCCCTCCCCGTGTTTGATTTAGAGTTGCTACTACATCTATACCTACAGGGGAAAACAAAATAAAATCTATGAAATCAATGTGTTCCTGGATTCGAATGCTTCAATCTAGAAGAACAAATTTGGGGACCAAGAGCAACTGCATAACTGATATTTCTTCCAAGTATCAACAAGTTTGGTTGAAAAAATATTTGTTGAGATTTAAGTTATTTCTGAATTCTGTGGAAGCTTGGCAAATGCTGTTATATAAAAGTGCTTTTTTTTCTTTTTTTGCCTCTGCATAAGACTACTTTAACAGGGAACAAAGCATAGAGAGCACACTAAAAACTAATTGAGTGTGTCAGTTTATGAAGCTATCACAAACTATGTTTGATTGAGAATTCGTTCTACATCTATCTCTATAGGAGAAAACAGAATGAGACCTATAAATTCAAAGTGTCCCTGAAAAGAAAATATCCATCCTAAAAGAACAAAATTTGGTAGGGCTAAGTTTAATGGAGTACTGATTATTCCCGACAAGTTTCAACAAAATCAGGTGGAAAAGATTTGATATGATTTCAATAAACTCAATGATCTATGGAAGCTTTGTGAACATTTCCAATTGAAAGTGTTTTTTTTTGTTTTGTTTTGTTTTGTTTTCCAGCCTCTGATTTGGGCTATTTCAAGAGGAAAAAAGGCATACAGAGCACACTGAGAACTAATTGAGTGTGACAAATTTCAAGCAGCGAGCACAAAAAGTGTTTGATTTAGAGTTCCAATTGCATTTATCCCTATAGTGGAAAGCAAAGTTAAAACTAAAAATTCAAAGTGTTTGTGTAAACGAATGCTTCAACCTAAAAGAACAAAATTTGATGCGCCAAGTGCGACTGGAGTAGAAATCATTTCTGCCAGTTGTCAACAAGTTCGGGTGAAAACAAATTTGCTGAGATTTCAGTAAACTTGGAGATCTGTGGAAGCTTGGCAAACACTATTAAATGAAAGTATTTTTTTTCTTACCTCTGCTTAGGGCTACTTCAAAATTGAACAAAGCATAGAGAGAGTACTAAGAACTAATTGAGTTTGTCAAATTTCAAGGAGCTAGCACAAAGCGTGTTTGATTTAGGATTCAAACTGCATCTATCCATACATGGAAAAACAAAATAAAACCTAAAAATTAAACTATTCCTACAAATGAACACTTTAACCAAGAAAAACTAAATGTGTGGGGTGAAGTGCTACTGCAGTATTAAAATTTCTGCCTAAAATCAACAAGATCAGGTGAAGATATATTTGCTGAGATCTCAGTAAATTCAGAGTTTTGTGAAACCCTGGCACAAGTTTTTAAATGAAAGTGATTTCTCCTTGACTGAGTAATGCCTCTGCTAATGGCTAATTCAAGAGGGAAAAAAACAAGGAGATTCCACTGAGAACAAATTTAGTTAGTCAAGTTTCAAGCAGCTAGCACAAACTGTGTTTGATTTAGAATTCCAACTGCATCTATACCTACAAGGGAAAAAGAAATGAAACCTAAAAATTCAAACTGTTCCTGCAAACAAACGTTAGAACCTAGAAGAACAAATCTTGGAGGTCCAAGTGTGACTGCAGTACAGATCAGTTATACTAATTATCAAAGGATCAGGTAAAAAAAAATATTTGCTGAATTTTCAGTAAACTTGGAAGCTTTGCAAATGCTTTCAAATTGAAGTGTGTTTTTCTTTCCTCTGCTTAGTGCTACTTCAAGAAGGAACACAGCATAGAGTGCAAACTGAGAACTAATAAAGTGTATCAAGTTTCAAGCAGCTAACACAAGTTATTTTTGATTTAGACTTTCAAATGAATGCATCCCTATAGATAAAAACAAATTGAAATCTAAAAATTCATAGTGTTTCTGCAAACGAATGCTTCCACCTACTGGAACAGAATTAGGGGGGCTAAGTGAGACAGGAGAAGTGATCTTTTCTACCAAGTATCAACTAGATTGAGTGAAAAAAATATTTGCTGAGATGTCAGTAAGCTTGAAGTTCTGTGGATGCTTGGCAAAAGCTTACAAATGAAACTGGTTTTTTTATTTACTCTGCTTTGGGCTACTTCAAGAGGGCACAAAGCCTTGAGAGTGCACTAAGAATTAATTTAGATTGTCATGTTTCATGCACATAGCACAAACAGCCTTTGATTTAGATTTTCAACTGCATGTATATACCTATAAGGGAAAAATAAGTGAAACCTAAAAATTCAAACTGTTCTGGCAAATAAACCCTTAGAAGAATAAATTTCTGCAGCAAAGTGCGACTGGAAAACCAATCATTCCTGTGAAGTATCAACAAGATTGGGGAAAAAATTTTTGCTTAGATTTCAGTCAACTTAAAGTTTTGTGGAAGCTCAGCAAATGCTTTCATGTGAAAGTCTTTTTTCCTTGCCTGTGCATAGGACTACTTCAACAGGGAACAAAGCATAGAGAGCACACTGAGAACTAATTGAGTTTGGCAAGGTTCAAGCAGGTACCACATACAGTTCAATATACATCTATCCATATAGGGGAAATCAGTGAAACCTATAATTTCAAAGTGTTTCTGCAAATGAACACATAATAAAAGAACAAAATCTGGAGGGCCAAATACGAGTAGAATACTAATCATTCCTGCCAAGTATCAACAAGATCGGGTGAAAAAAAATTTGCTGAGATTTCAGTCAATTTAGAGTTTTCTAAAAGCTTGACAAACGCTTTAAAATAAAAGTGTTTTTTTCCCAGGCTTTGCTTTGAGCTACTTTGAGAGGGAACAAATCATGGAGAACACAATGAGAATGAATTGAGTGTGTCACGTTTCAAAAAGCTAGAACAAACCCTTTATGATTTAGAGTTCCAAATGCATCTGCAACTATAGGGGGAAATGAAGTGAAACCTAAAATTTCAAACTGTTGCTAAAAAGGGATGCTTCAACCCAGAAGAACAAAATTTTGGGGAAAAAGTGTGACTGCAATACCAATCATTCCTGCCAAATATCGACATTATTGGGTGAAAAAATATTTGCTGATATTTCAGCAAACTCAGAATTTTGTAGAAACTTTGCAAACTTTAACAAATGAAAGTGTTTTTTTCTTTCCTCTACTTTGGGCTACTCCAAGAAAGAACAAAGCATGGAGTGCACAATGAGAACTATTTGTGTGTTTCTAGTTTGAAGCATCTAGCACAAAATGTGTTTTATTTAGGGTTCCAACTGCATCTATCCATATATGGGAATACAAAGTATTCAAACTGTTCCTGCAAACAAACGCTTTACCATAGAAGAACAAATTATGGGGGGTCCATGTGTGACTGCAGTAATGACCATTTCTTCCAGTTATCAAGAAAATAAGTGAACAAATATTTGCTGAGATTCCAGTAAACTTTGCGTTCTGTGGACATTTGGCAAACACTATCAAATGAAAGTGCTTTTTTCGTGCCCCTGTGGGGCTCCTGCAAAAGAGAACAAAGTATAGAGAGGGAACTTTGAACTAATTGAGTGTGTCATGTTTCAAGGAGCTCTCACAAACTGTGTATGATTTATGATTTCAACTGTATCTATCTCTAAAGGGAAAACAAAATGAAACCTAAAAATACAAAGTATTTCTGCAAAGTAATGTTTTAACTTACAATAACAAAATTTGGGGGGCCAAGTGCAACTGGAGTACCATTAATTACTATGAAGTATCAACAATATGGAGTGGAAAAAATATTGGCTGAGATTTCAGTCAATTCAGAGTTCTGTGGAAGCTTAGCAAATGCTTTCAATTGAAAGTAATTTTTCTTTGACTAACAAGTGTCTCTGCTTAGGGCTACCTCAAGAGGGAACAGAGATTAGACAGCACACTCAGAACTAATTCTGTGTGTGAAGTTACAAGCAGCTACCTTAAACCGTGTTTGATTTAGAGTCCCAACTGCATGTATACTTATAGAGGAAAACAAAGAGAAACCTAAAAATTCAAACTGTTCTTGCAAACAAAGGCTTCAAACTACATAAATGAAATAGGGGGGCCACGTTTGACTGAGGTACCAAACATTTCTGCCATGTATTGACAAGATTGGGTAAAAAAATATTTGAGATTTAAGTAAACTTGGATTTCTCTGAAAACTTGGCAAACACTTTCAAAATAAAGTGTTTTTTCTTTGACTGACAAGTGCTTCTGCTTAGGGCTACTTCTAGAATGAACAAAGCATAGAGATCACAATGAGAACTATTTCAGTGTGTCAAATTTAAAGCAGCTAGCAGATCCGTGTTTGATTTAGAGTTTCAATTTCATCTATCCCTATAGGAGAGAATGAAGTAAAACCTAAAATTTTAAAGTGTTCCTGCAAATGAATGATTCAACCTAGAAAAAAATTTGGAGTCCAAGGAAAACTGGAGTACCAATCTTTCCTGCCAAGTACCAAAAAAAATCGGGTGAAAATATTTGCTGAGATTTCAGTAAACTGGGAGTTCTGTGGAAGGTTGGCCAAAGCTTTCAAGTGAAAGTGTTTTATTCAAGCCTCTGCTTGCAGCTACTTCAAGATGGAACAAAGCATAGAGAGTTCATTGAGATCTAATTGAATGTGTCAAGTTTTAAGCAGATTAAAAAAAAAAAAACATGTTTGGTTTACAGTTCCACCTGCATGCATATCTGTAAGGGAAAATAGTCAAAACTAAAAATTTAAAGTGTTCCTGCAAACGAATGCATTGACCTAAAATAACGATATTTTGAAGGCAAAGTGCTGCTGGAGTACTGACAAATCTTTTTACTTATCATCAAGATGAGGTAAAAAAATAATTTGTGAGATATCAGTTAACTCAGAATTCTGATGAAGCTTGGCAAACGTGATCAAATTCAACTGTTATTTTTTTCCTTGTCTCTGCTTAGAAGTAGTTTAAAAGGGAACAAAACATAGATAGTGAAATGAGAACTAATTTAGTGTGTCAAGTTTCAAGCAACTAGCAAAAACAGTGTTTAATTTAGAATTTCAAATGCATGTATACCTATAGGGGAAAATGAAGTGAAACTTAAAAATTCAAGGTGTTCCTGAAAATGAATGCTTCAACCTTGAAGAATGAAATTTGTGGGGTCAAGTGTGGCTGGAGTCATGATTTTTCCTACCAATTATTAAAAAGATCAGGTGAAAAATATTTACTGAGGTTTTTGTAAACTTAGAGTTCTGTGAAAGTTTGTTAAAGGCTATCAAGTGAAAGTGATTTTTCTAGCCTCTGCTTATGGCTACATCAAAAGATAACAAAGCATAGAGACTGAACTGAGAACTAATTGAGTGTGTCAAGCATCAAGCAGCTAGCACAAAGCATGTTTGATTTAGGGTTCTTACTGCATCTGTCTGTAAAGGGAAAAACAAAGTAAAATTTAAAAATTTGAAATGTTCCTGCAAACAAATGCTTCAACCTAGAAGAATGAAATTTGAGGGGGGGCCAAATTGTGACTGCAATAATGATCATTCTTTCCAAGTGTCAAAAAGATAAAGTGAAAAAATATTTGCTGAGATTTCAGTAAACTCAGCGTTCTGTGGAAGATTGGCAAACACTTCCAAATGAAAGTGGTTTTTTTTTGTTTGTTTGTTTTGATTTGTTTCTTTCTCAGCCTCAGCTTTGGGCTTCTTCAAGGAGAAACAAAGCATAAAGAACACATTGAGATCTAATTGAGTGTATCAAATTTAAAGCAGCTAGAACAAACAGTGTTTGATTTAGAGTTCCAAATTCATCTATCCCTATAGGGGAAAATGAAGTAAAACCTAAAATTACAAAGTGTTCCTTCAAAGGAATGATTAACCTAGAAGAAATAAATTTTGGAGTCTAAGGGCAGCAGTAGTACCAATCTTTCCTGCCAAGTACCAATAAGTTCAGGTAAAAATATTTGCTTACATTTCAGTGAACTTGAATTTCTTTGTAAGCTTGGCAAAAGCTGTCAAATAAAAGTTATTTTTTTCCTGGAATGACATGTGCCTCTGTTTAGGGCTATCTTAAGAGGGAACAAATCACAGAGATTGCAATGATAAAAATTCAGTGTGTCAAGTTTCAAGCAGCTAGCACAAACCATGTTTCATTTAGAGTTCCAACTGAGTGTATACCTTTTGGGTAAAATGAAGTGAAATTTAAAAATTCAAGGTATTCCTGCAAATACTTTGAATATTTAAGTTCACCTAGAAGTACAAAATTTGAGAGTCTATGTGTGGCTGGAGTACCAGTGATTCCTGCAAATTATCAACTAGTTCTGGTAAAAAATATTGCTCAGATTTCGATCAACTCAAAGTTCTGTGAATGACTGGCAAACACTTTTAAATAAAAGTGTTTGTTTTCCCCAGCCTCTGCTTAAGGCTACATCAAAACGGAACAATGCATAGAGAGCAAACTGAGAACTACTTGAGTGTTTAAAGTTTCAAGCAGCTATCACAAACCGTGTTTGATTCAAAGTTCCAAATGCATGATTCCTATAGAGGAAAATGAGGTGGAACCTAAAAATCTAAAGTATTCCTTAAAAGAAATGTCTCAATGTAGAAGTATAGAACTTGGGGGAGGGAGCAAGTGTGCCTGGAGTGCAAATTATTTCTACAAAGAATCAACAAGATCAGGGAAAAAATATTTGCTGAGATTTCAGTAATCTCTGAGTTCTGTGGAAGCTTGGCTAACACTTTCAATTGAAAGTGATTTTTCCTGGGCTGGGGATGTGGCTCAAGCAGTAGTGCACTCAACAGGAATGCATCCAGCCCGGGTTCAATATTCAGTACCACATACAAACAAAGATGTTGTGTCTGCCAAAAACAAAAAATTAAATATTAAAAAAAAATTACCTCTCTCTCTATATATAAAAATAAATAAAAAATTTAAAAAATAATAAAGGTGATTTTTCCTTAACTGTCAAGTGCCTCTGCTTAGGGCTACTTCAAGAAAGAACAAAGCATAGAGATCACACTGAGAACTAATTCTAATTGCAAATTTTTAAGCAGCTAGTACAAACTGTGTTTGATTTAGGGTTCCAAATGCATGTATACTTATAGGGGAAGATGAAATCAAACCAAAAAAGTCAAAGCATTCCTACAAATGAATGCTTTAACCTAGAAAGATAAAATTTGCAGGACAAAATGTTGCTGAAGTACTGATGATTCTTCCAAAATACCAAGAAGATCGGGTGAAAAAAATATTTGAGGTTTCCATTAACTTGGAGTTTTCTGGAAGCTTGGAAATGCTTTCAAATGAAAGTGGTTTTTTTTTCTCAGCCTCTTTTTTGGGCTAATTCAAGAAGGAACAAAGCATGTAGAATGCTTTGAGATCTAACTGAGTGTGTCAGATTTCAAGCACTTAGCACAAACCGTGTTTGATTTAAAGTTCCAACTGCATCTCTCCCTATAGGGTATAAATGATGTGAAACCTAAAAATTCAACATGCTACTGCAAACAAACACTATAACATAGAAAAATAAAATTGGGGGACAAACTTACACTGGAGTACAAAGCATTCCTCTTGTGCACCAACAAGATCAGGTGAAATAATATTTGAGATTTCAGTAAACTTGGAGTTGTGTGGATGCTTGGCAAACACTTTGAAATGAAAGTGTTTTTTTCTTTTTTGACTAACAAGTGTCTCTGCTTTAGACTACTTCAAGAGGGAAAACGCATAGAGATTACACTGAGAACTAATTCAGTGTGTGAAGTTTCATGAAGCTAGCACAAACTGTGTTTGATTTAGAGTTCTAAATGCATCTATCCCTATAAGAGAAAACAAAGTGAACCCTAAAAATTCAAAGTATTCCTGAAAATCAATGCATCAACCTAGAAGAAAGAAATTTGGGTATTTAAGTGCAACTGGAGTACCAATCATGCCTGCCAAGTATCAAAAAGATCCAGTGAAAGATATTTGCTAAGTTTTCAGTAAACTCGGTGTTCTTTGGAATATTGGCAAATGTTTTCAAATAAAAATGTTTGATCCTAGCCTCTGCTTCGTACTATTTCAAGAGGGAAAAAGGCATGGCAAGCAAACTGAGAACAAACTGAGTGTGTCAAGATTCAAGAAGCTAGCACAAATCATGTTTTATTTAGAGTTCCAACTGCATGTATACCTATAGGGAAAAACGAACTGAAACCTAAAAATTCAAAGGTTTTCTGCAAATGAAAGCATAAAAATTGAAGTAAAAAAATTGGGGGACCAAGTTTGAATGGAGTACTAATCATTCCTGCAAAGAATCAACAAGATCGGCAAAAAAAGAAAAAAAAAATAGTTGCTGTGATTTCAGTAAACATCGATTTCTGTTGAGGCTTGGCAAACACTTTCAATTGAAAGTGACTCTTCCTTGACTGAAAAGTTCCTCTGCTTATGGCTACTTCAAGAGGGATCAAAGCAGAGAGAGTCCACTGAGAACTAATTGTGTCAGTTTTCAAGCAACTAGTACAAACCGTATTTGATTTAGAGTTTCAACTGCATGTGTACCTATAGGGGAAAACAAAGTGTAACCTAATAATTCAAAGTGTTACTGCAAACGAACACTTCAACCTAGAAGAATAAAATTTGTGGGAAAAAGTGCAGCTAAAATATTGATGATTTCTTTAAAGTATCAACAAGATTGTGTGAAAAATTATTTGCTTCAGGCTACTTCAAGAGGGAAATAAGCATAGAAAGCTCACTGAGATCTAATTGAGTGTGTCAAGTTTTAAGCAGATAGAAAAAAAACTTGTTTGGTTTAGAGTTCCACCTGCATGCATATCTATAAGGGGAAAAAAGTTAAAACTAAAAATTTAAAGTGTTCCTGCAAAAGAGCACTTCAATCTAAAAGATTAAAATTTGCATGGCCAAGTGCAGCTGGAGTACAAATTATTTCTTCTATGTACCAACAAGTTCAGGTGAAAAAATTACTTGCTTAGATTTCAGTAAACTCGGATTTCTATGAAAGATTGGCAAACACTTTCAATTAAACTGTTTTTTGTTTTCCCCAGGATCTGCTTAGGGCAAACTCAAGAGGCAACAAAGCATACAGAACACATTGAGATCTAATTGAGAATTTCAGGTTTCAACCAGTTAGCCCAAACCATATTGGATTTAAAGTTCCAACTGATGTATATTTATAGGGGAAAACAAAGTGAAACCTAAAAATTCAAAATGTTCTTTAAAACGAATGCTTCATCCAAAATAAACAAAATTTGGAGTGCCAAGTGTGACTGCAATATTGATAATTTCTACCAAGTATCAACAAGATCAGGTGAAAAATATTTAAAATTTTAGTAAACTTGGTTTTCTGTGGAAGCTTGGCAAATGCTTTCAAATGAAATGTTTTATTTTCCTCGACTAACTAGTGCCTCTGCTTGGGCTAATTTGAGAGAGAGAGAAAATAAAAAACATAGATAGCACATTGAGATCTAATAGAGTGTGTCAAGTTTCAAGCAGCAAGCACAAAGCACAAACATTGTTTGATTTAGAGTTCCAACTGCATCTCTTCTCATAGGGGAAAACAAACTGATAACTAAAATTTCAGTGTTTCTTCAAAGGAATGTTTCAACCTAGAGGAAAAAAAACTGGGGGGCCAATGTTGCTAGAATACTGATGATTTCTTTAAAGTATCAACAACATCAGGAGAATAACTATTTACTGAGATTTCAGTAAACTTGAAGTTCTGTGGAAGTTGGCAATCACTTTGCAATGAAAGTTCTTTTTTCCATCCTCTGCTTCAGGCTAGTTCAAGAGGGAACAAAAAATAGAGAGTGCCTAGAGATCTAATTGAGTTTGTCAAACTTCATGCAGCTAGCACAAACCCTTTTTTATTTAGAGTTTCAATTGCATCTATTCCTCTAGGAGAAAATAAAGTGAAATTTAAAAATTCAAAGTGTTCCTGCAAAAGAACCTTTCAACCTTGAAGAATGCAATTTGGGAAGCAAATTTGTGACCTCGATTACAATTATTCTTGCAAAGTGTCAACAAGATCGGGTGAAAAAATATTTGAGATTTTGGGAAACTTCAAGTTTTTTGAAAGCTTGGCAAATGATTTCAAATGAAATTTTTTTTTCACAGACAAATGCCCCTGCTTTTGGCTACAAAGCATAGAGATTGCACTGAGGGCAAATTCAGTGTGTAAAGTTACAAGCAGCTAGAACAAACTGTGTTTGATTTAAATTTTAACTTTATCTCTCCCCATAGAAGAAAACGAGGTGAAACCTAAAATTTTAGTTTACCTGTGAATGAATGCTTAAACCTAGAAGAAAGAAATTTGGGGGTCCAAGTGCAACTGAAGTACCTTTCATTCCTGCAAAGTATCAAAAAGATCGGGTGAAAAAATAATTCCTGAGGTTCATGTCAACTCAGAATTCTGTGGAAGATTGACCAACACTTTCAAATCAAAGAGATTTTTCCCAGCCTCTGCTTCAGGCTACTATATTAGCGAAAAAAACATAGACATCTAACGGAGTGTTTCAAGTTTCAATCAGCTAGCACAAATTCTGTTTAATTTAGAGTTCCAAATGCATTTATTTCTACAGAAAAAAAAGTGAAATATAAAAATTCAAAGAGTTCCTGCAAATGAACACTTCAATTTAGAAGAACAAAATTTAGGGGGTGAAGTGCGATTGCAATATCAAGCATTCCAAAGAAGTAAAAACATATATATATATATATATATATATATATATATATATATATGCTGAAATTTCAGTTAACTCAGAGTTCTCTGGAAACTTGGCAATTGATTTCAAATTAATTAACAAAACCATAAATCTAACTCTCACCCTAACTCTAAACCTAACACTAATCCTAACATTAAACCTAACAGTTAACAAAACCCTAACCTACAACCTAACACTAACCAGAACCCTAACATTAACCTTAAACCTAATCCTATTCATAACCTTAACACTAATCCTAACCATAAACCTAACCCTAACATAAACCCTAATCATAAATAAACACCAACATTAACCTAACCCTAGCTTTAATACTAACTAACTCTAACCCAAACACTAACCCTAACCTAACACTAACCCTAACCATAAACCTAATACTAAACCTATTTCTAAACCTATTCCAAACAATAACCCTAATTCTAACTATATTCCTAACCCTAAATCTGAACCTAAACCCTACTCAAACAGAAACCCTAAATCTAAATCTAATCCGTACACTAACACTAATCCTAATTGTAACCCTAATCCTAGCTCTACACGTAACAATAACCATGACCATAACCCTTACCCTAACACTGAAATGTTAATAAAATAAGTACTTGTCACTCTGTTTTTCTATATGCTTAACTAAACACTGTTGATATCTTGTTCCCAGGATGTGCTGTCCCCAACTGCCAAACTTCAGGATGCACTCCCTCACTCGGTTGCAGGCAAACTGCCCACTCACCCTGACCCATCAATGAACTTCCCTCCCTGCCCTCTCCAAAGAAAGTATATAAGCTCTGCTTAAGCTATTCTCAGGGCTCTCTCTCTTTGCTCTAGTGAGCTCTGAGCCCCAGCATGCTTGTCCCCAAATAAACCCTTTTGCTGTTGCATCAGGCAGTCTCTTGTGGTCTCTTCCTCCAATGTTTCGCCGGTACCTAACATTTTGTGCGTTGGCTGGGAAGTCCGCATCGCCGGACAGAGAGACCCCAACAGACTCTTTGGGGGTAAGTAAGGCGCCTTTTCTTCTTCTTCTTCTCCTTCTCCTTTTCCTCCTTCTTGTTTTTCCTTTGAGATCGTTCAGAGTCTGGTTTTTGGCTCCGCGAAGATCATAAGCTCTCAGAGCCTTCTGGTTTTTCAGTTTGGGTTGGCAGAATGTGGTTGCTAGTGGAGAGCGTAAGCTCCCCCTGGCGGTGGTAGATAGACATGTCCAGAAGCCACAGAACTCTTCTTACAAGGGACGCTTTGAAAGACTCTGGGGGGGACGGAGGTGCCCCCATCTGGGAGAAACAGAATTGCCCTAATCTGGTATATTCTGCTGCCAACCCATCTGGTCTTGCCGGCAATTCTTTCTCTCAGGTTTAATTCACTGTCTGTTTTTAATATTTGCCTCTAAACTTGTGTTACACGTTTACTGTGTGTGTCCGTGTTTGTGTCACGTTTATATTGTCCCTGTCTTTGTTCAAGTAACTTTCATAATGGGACAAAGCCATTCCATGCCTCTGTCCCTGACCCTTGATCACTGGACTGAAGTCTGCATAAGGGCTCAGAATCTTTCTTTTTCAGTAAAGCACCAGACCTGGCAAACTCTCTGAGCCTCAGAATGGCCTGCCTTTGGAATTGGATGGGCTCCAGAAGGATCTTTCTACTTCTCACTAATTTAAAAATCAGAGATATTGTCTTTGTCTTTCAGCCGGGACCACATAGCCATCCAGATAAATAGCCATATATTTTAACTTGGCAGGACCTCTGTGAATCTCCTCCTCCATGGGTGAAGTCTTTTCTTGTCCCTGCTCCTGCTCTTACTTTTCCCCCCATGATTCTATCTCTCAAACCCTCTGTTCCTCCTTCACCCTTTGTTCTCCCTGAGTCTCAATATTTGACTCTGCTGGATTCTCCTCCCTTTCCTTATCCCCTGCCTTCATTCCCGTACCCCCAACACCCTCTAAGTAATTCCCCTGCTGCTGACTCAGCCTCTCCACCCTTGGAGGAAGCTGAGCCAGCCCAATGCCCTCCAGATTACTCCGCCACAGCACACACAGCCGCTCCTCCCCTGGAGGAAGCTGGCCCAGCTAAAGAAACTTGCTGGCAGGGAATGATTGAAAACCCTGAAGCCCTTGTGACACTTCTCCTCCGTCCTTATGGGCCAATGATAGAAGATGGCCATGGTGGATAAATGCAAGCCTATCAGGATTGGCCTTTCTCCTCTTCAGTTTTATATAACTGGAAAAATAACAATCCCCCTTTTTTTGAAGACCCCATCAGGCTCACAGGTCTGATTGAGTCATTGATTTTTTTTATACCAGTCTACTTGGGATAACTGCCAACAACTCTTAGGCACTCTTTTCATGACAGAGGAACGACAGAGAATCCTCCTGGAAGCAATATATATATATCTCCTTGGACCAGATGGGTGACCGACACTATTTCCCAACATAATTGAAGCTGACTTCCTTTTGAACTGACCCAACTAGGACCCCAACACCTTTGAAGGTAGGGAGCATCTGTCCACTTATGGCTTGGATCTAATAGTGGGTCTCCGAGCAGCCGCTAGATGACCAACTAATTTGGCCAAGGTAAGAGATTATTTAAGGGCCTAATAAATCTCCCTCTATGTTTCTGTAGAAAATTATGGAGGAATATAGGAGATATACTTCTTTTGATCTTCAGGCAGAGGATTAAAAGGCATCTGTCATGATGGCCTTTATTGGGCAAGCTGCCCTGGATATTAAAAAAAGTTTCAATGCTTAGATGGATTACAAGATATGACTTTGAGACATTTAGTCAGAGAAGCTTAGAAGGTATACTTATAAAAGAGAAACTGACAAAGAGAAGGAACAAAGGAGGGAGAAAGAAAGGGAGCAAAGGGAGGATGAAAAAAGCAAAAGATAGACTGAGGCATTGACTAAGGTCATGGTCACAACAACAAATGGGCCAGAAATTAAGAGACAAGGAAACAGAAAAGTATACCTGGGGCCACGCCAGAAGCCACATCTGTTTTCAGATAAATGTGCCTACTGTAAGAAAAAAGGGACACTGGGCCAAAGAATCCCCTAAAAAAAAAAAAAAAAAACACCAGACAGCCATTCTAACTCTAAAGGATGACTAAGAAAGTCGGGGCTCAGATCCCCTCCCTAAGCTCAGGGTAACTTTTGAAGAGACGGGACCCCCATAAACTTTAAAGTGGATACAGGGGCAGTATACTCAGCCATTAAGGCCCCATTGGGCCCTCTATCAACTAAAAGTTCTCTAGTTCAAAGGGCTAATGGCAGTAAATATCGGGCTTGGACAACTAGGAGGATCATTGACCTGGGGAAAAAAACAGTCCATCACTTTTTCCTAGAGATCTCAGAATATCCAGTCCCCTTGATGGGCAGAAATCTTCTCACCAAACTCTGGGCCAAAATAACTTTTAACCCTGAAGGCCCTCAAATGAAATATCTAAATCTTTCAATAAAAACTCTTATAGTCATGGCTTTAACAATGTCAGTAGAAGATGAACATCAACTCTTCACACCCCCAAGACTGATCCAACAGGCAAGGTATCACAGAAATGGATAACAGATTACCCAGATGCCCAGGAAGAAACTGCTAAATTAGGCCTAGTTATAAAACAACCTTCAATAACAATGGAGTTAAAAACCTACGCCTCCCCAATGAATATTAAACAACATCCTCTGAGCAAAGAAGCCCTGTCAATTGGCCTGGAACACTCCCCTGCTTCTATTGCCCCGTTCAAGACCTAAGAGAAACCAACAACAGAGTGCAGGACATTCACCCCACAGTACCTAATCTGTACAATATGCTTAGCACCCTGAACCCTGAGTGAAAATGGTATACTTTCCTGGACTTAAAAGATGCTTTCTTTTGCTTGCCTCTGCATAAAGATAGTCAGTTGCTGTTTGCTTTCGAGTGGGTAGACCCAGAAACCAGAACATCTGATCAACTAACTTGGACCAGACTCTCACAGGGGTTAAAAAACTCCCCCACTCTCTTTGATATAACTCTACACAGAGATCTCAACAACTTCAGAACTATGCACCCTAGGTCACCCTGCTTCAATATGTGGATGACCTGCTACTTGCAGCCAATACCAAGAAAAACTGTAAGTCTGGGACCCAACCACTATTATCCAAGCTTGCTCAACACAGGTATAGAGCTTCTGCCAAGAAGGCCCAGATTTGCCAGCAAGAAGTAATCATCCTGGACTATTCCCTTAGGGGTAGTAAATCATGGCTCACTGAGCCCAGAAAACAAACCATTGTGCAGATACCACCCCCATCTAAAAAGAGGACAAATGAAGAAGCTAAATTTGCAGCCCTAAATGGAGTAACCATGTTAACACTTTCCATACGGGGTAAATATGAGTCAGAAGATTTAACTACATCAGAGCACCTTGACAACTTATCATCTAAGGACACTGACACTGAATTCCTTGACTACACTGAGTTCATCTTGCAATTTCATAAAGCCTTTCACTTCATTAAAAATGTACATCAACTCAGTCACCTTGGTTCAAAGAAACTGCAGGCATTCCTAAAGGATAAAGAACAGAGTTTTCTACTAACTGGCTCACAGCAAAATAAAATAGCTGAACAGGTAACAAAAGCCTGTCAGGTCTATCAATTGGTTAATGCTTACCCCTCCAAGCTTTCTGTAGGAAGGCACCTTCAAGGGACCAGACCAGGATAATTCTGGAAAGTGCACTTTACTAAAATTAAGCCAGCAAATTATGGACTTAAATATCCCCTAATCTTTGTAGATGCATTTTCAGATTGGATTAAAGACTTCTCCACAAAAAAAGAAATGGCAGAAATGGTGGTCAAGAAGATCCTGAAAGATATTTTTCCAAGATATGGCCTGCCTAAGGTAATAGGATCTGAGAATGGACCGGTGTTTGTGGCCCAGGTAAGTCAGGGGTTAACCAGGACCCTGGGAATTAATTGGAGGTTACATTGTGCTTATAGACCCCAGAGCTCAGGACAAGTAAAAAAAAAAATAGAACGATTAAAGAGACCTTGATGAAATTAAGCTTGGAGACTGGCATAAAAGATTGGACTATGCTCCGGCCTTATGCACTGTTTTGTACACGAAATAATACTCCCTTTGTTTCTTTGTGTAACCTCACCCCCTATAAAATTTTCTATGTTGCCCCTCCTCCAGTAAAAGATGTGACCCCAACTCTAAGACGTAACGATTATTTTCACACCCCCTTGCTTGACAGACTTAAAGTTCTTAAAAGAACCAAGGGATGCATGTGGAAACAGCTGGACACTGCCTACCAACCGGGGGTAAAAGGGACTCCACACCGATATCAAGTGGGAGACTTCATCTATGTAAGACGGCATCAGGTGTCATCCCTAGAACCCCGCTGGAAAGAACCATACCAGCTGCTACTTATAACACCTACAGCAGTAAAGGTGGTTGTAATCACTTTCTGGATCCATGCCTCTCATCTCAAGCCTGCTCCCTGTCCAGACTCTGGCTAAAAATTGAAAAAGATTAGTAACCCTCTCAAATTGCGTATTTGCCATGTGGATAGGGCTATGGATTCTCCCCTTGACCACCAGTAGTCCTAACCTTCATCAGTCCATTCAGAAGCAATGGCTAATCATAAATACAAAAATCATAAATTCTACTGGACAGGAAATATGGTCTATCTCACATACAGCCCTCTTAGGGACCTGGTGGCCATCTCTCCACCCAGACATTTATCAGTTGGCTATAGGTCTTTCCTTTTGGGATATCCCTGATAATAAGATCCCTCTTAAATTAAATCTCTTCCATACCATAGATAATAGAAACAAACATTTTGGATGTAGGGACACGTGAGCCAGATGCAGGTTGGCTAACCTAGATTACTCTGTTTGCCCAGTGGACTATCAAAGCCCCAAAAAGTCATGGCTATGTGGGGGAAAATCCGACTTCTTCTGTAAGTCATAAGGATGTAAAAACACAGGGACTATCTAATGGAACCCAAACCTCCGCCGGTTCTCAGATTATTGCCCCCTTGCTGAAGTAACAGGTACTGAGGTATCTCTCCACCAATTCACTCCTCTCTTCTCCTGTCAGTGCCCACACCAGGTCCAACCAGGTACTCTTACCTGCTAACTCAAAGCTCAAACCAGCTGAAAAGAGCCCTCAGACCCCTATCCAAGATGTAGTGAAAATGGCCTTTAGAGTTGCTTTGTCATCACTGAAAACAGGTTACTAAAAATTTAAAGTCCCTCACAGGCTTTTTTAAATAATCACTTCAGTCTTCCCCTCTGCTCTACCTGTTCTACTATTCAAGTTTTTGTTGCTAGAATAATCCCAAACCCTTTTCCCATTATTTTTTTACATCTCTTTTTCCTCATTCTCAGATCCACGAAGCTGCTCTTAGCATGGCCTTCCCCGTCCTCCCCCTCTATACCAGTTTCACATAAAAGTTTTAACTGACCTTCTCCAGAAGTCTTCACTATGGCTGACTTAAGGACTTTCAGCAAAAGAGTCTCTATAAAAGAGTTCAGTATTGATAAACTTCCTCTTTTCATGTTTCCCTGTTCTACTTGGCCACTGGCTGGAAAAATCAGCACTCCTAAGCTAGACACCCTCTTACTAGTTTTTCACAAAATATGTGAACAAGGCCTCTGGCTTTGAGCTGGGGCTTCACAGAGATGGCTACATTTCTAAAATAAAAAAGTTATCAACTGGGCTCCATGGTAACAGCTGGCAAAGAATAAAAAATTCTCCCCCTTCCAGATGTCCTTGAAAAGTTAACTTGCATAGAACAGAGAGAAAAAACAGAATCAAAAACTGCTTTTTGTGAACATCTGCAAACTTTGAGCTTTTGAGCCCCTTCCATTATATGTTCAGTACAAACTTCTAAAACCACCTTAACTTGGGGTTCAGAGGATTAATTTGATTACAACAGAAGCAATGCCCTCTAAATCTGCTTGCAACCAAATAGGACTGTTTCCCTGTCTTCAGTGCTATCTTAGGTGCCTTGCTTTGTCCGTCCCTACAACAGTATGAATCTATATACTTAAACATTATTCATGTTTTCATAAAATTGTCAACAGATGTAATTAATTGTATAATGATGCAGATGTTTCCCAGAGTGCTTCATGATGATGCAGGTTGATTTAAAGACCAAATACGGGGGCATAAAACCCGGTTTCCCTGGGAACCAGTATCCCTCACTTTAGCCATATTATTAAAAATGGGAATTGCTGCAGGGGTGGGAACAGGAACCACTGCCCTGGTCCGTGGGACACAACAAATGACCCAATTAGAAACAGCAATGGACCAAAACTTGAAAATATTAGAAACATTCATCACAGCTTTGCAGGAGTCTTTAACCTCTCTTTCTGAAGTTTTTTTACAGAACAGGCGAGGGTTGGACCTTCTATTCAAGAGAGAAAAGGGCCTATGTGCTGCATTGAGGGAAAAAATGTTGTTCTTATGCCGACCATACTGGAGTTGTAAAAAAATCTATGAGTAAATTAAAAAGATGCCTTAAAGAGTGTCAGCAAGAGAGAGAGGCCCAAAAAGAGTGATATGAGTCTTGGTTCTCACAGTCCCCCTGGTTAACTATGCTTTTATCAGCCCTGAGTGGTCCTTTAATAATTTTTATATTGTTGCTAACTCTAGGACCCTGTTTTCTCAACAGTGTAGTTTCTTTTCTACAAGCCCAAATTAGACAAGTCAAACTTATGGTAATCAGACAACAATATACCCCACTAGCAGACACAAAATATGACACCCCCCCAATGATCACTTATGATTAAAAGTAGCCAGAAGAAGAAGTGGGGAATGAAAGGTTAATAAAATAGGTACTTGTAACTCTGTTTTTCTATATGCTTAACAAAACACTGTTGAAATCTTGTTCCCAGGATGTGCTGTCCCAAACTGTGAATTGTTTTCTAATCTTGTTGCCAGAATGTGCTGTCCCCAACTGCCAACTGCAGGATGCACTCTCCAGTGCTGCAATGACTGGCCAACTTGCCAGCTAGCTGTGCACTTACTGAATCTCCAAAAAGGTAATAAGCTCTTCTTTAGCTGTTCTCAGGTTCTGTCGATTTTTGCTCTAGTGAGCTCTGGAGCCCAGCATGCTGGTACCAAATATTACGCTTTGCTGTGCATGAGGCATCTCTGCGGTGTCTTCCTCTGACGTTTCGCCAGTCCCTAACAACACTAACCCTAACCTTAAACCTAATCCTAACCCTATCCCTATTACTAAATATAAATATAAACCTAACCCTAACACTAACCCTAACTCCATTTTAACTGTCAGTGTAAACATAACCCTTACCCTAATCTTAGCACTAACTCTAAACCTAACCCTGAACCTAATCCTAATTCTAACAATAATAATCACAGTAACCCTAAAGATAACACTAACCCTGAAAATAAACATAACCCTACTCTAACCCTGAAACAAATCTTAACCTCAAACCTAACCAGAACACTAACCCCAATTCTAAACCTAACACTAACCCAAACTCTAAATCTAACTTTACTCTAACACTAAACTTTACCCTAAACCTAACCCTAAAACTAATCTTAAACATAACACTAATTCAAACCCTAGTCTTAACACTAACCCTAAACCTAACCAAACCCTAACCCTTACACTAACTCTAAATGTAAAAGTGACACTAACCCAAACCCTTACCAAAACTAATGCTAACAAAAACCCTAACCAGAACCCTCACCCTAAAACTAAACCTAACTCTAACCCTAACTCTAACCCTAACTGTAACCCTAAAACGAACATTAGACCCAATCATAACCCTAACCCTAAATCTAACACTAGTTTTTATTTTACCCCTAACCCTAACCCTAACACTAATTCAAATCTAAACTTTAACCCTAAACTAAAACTAACCTTAAACCTAACCCTATTACGAATCCTAATATTAATACTAAACACTAATCCTAATTCTAACCCTAACATTTACCTTACTGTTACCCTAACACTAACCATAATCCTAAAACTAAACCTAACCATAATACTAACTGCAAACCTATTCATAAATCTAACCCTAACCCTAAAACAAACCCTGAACCTAACCTAATCCTAAGCCCAACCCAAATCCTTATCCTTACACCAACACTAACCCTAAACTTAAACCTAACCCTAACACTAATACTAACCCTACCATAAACCTAACCCTTACCCTAACACTAACTCTAAACCTAGTCCTAACCCTCACCCTAAACCTAACACCAAACCAAAGACTAACACTTACCCAAACACTAACCCTAACTGAAACCCTAAACCTACCACAAAACCTCTTTATAACCTTATTCCTAATCCTGACCCTAATACTTACACTAACACAGATCTTAACCCTACACCTGAGTCTAAACATAACAGTAACCATAACACTAATACTAACTCTAACCCTTAAATCCTAACCCTAAAGCTAATACTAACACAAAACCTAATTATAACCAAACCTTAACGTTAAAACTAACCATAATCCTTACCATAAACCTAACTGTATCACTAACTTTAATACAAATACTAACCTTAACACTAACCATATTATATCTCTAACATTAACACCAAAGCAACCCTAACAATAATCCTAACACTAAAATAAACATAATTGTAACCCTAACTCTAAAGCTAAGTCAAAACGTAATTCTAACCATAACCCTAAAACAAAAATTTATCTTAAACTTAATTCTAACCCTAGCATTAACCCTAACCTTAAGCCTAAACTTAACACTCACCCTAACACTAACTTTAACCTTAACACTAACAAAAACTTTAACCTGACCCTAACCCTAATAAAACACTATACTGAAACCTAAATATAACCCTAAAACTAACCCTAACACTAACACTAATCCTAATCCTAATACAAAGCCTGATCCTGATTCTATCCATAACAAAACCCTAACATTTAACATAACACAAACCCTAAACCTAACCTAACACCAACACTAACCCTAACCCTAACCCTAACATTAAAAGTCACCCTAACACTAACCATAAACTATTCCAAACCCTAAAATTAATTCTAACAGTAACACTAACCCTAACTGTAATCCTAACCCTAACCATAAAAATAAGACTAAATTTAACAGTAACTTTAACTGAAACCCTAAATTTAATTCTAAATTTTACCTTTAGTGTAACAATAACCCAAACACTAACCCTAAACCTAAATATGACCTTTATCCTATCCATAATCATAAAACTAACCCTAACACTACCACACACCCTAACTCTAACCTAACCCAAACACTAATCCTAACACTAAACTAATACTAATGGGAACACTAACCTGAATCCTAAACCTAACATGGATATTAAACCTAACCCTAAACCAAACACTAACTCTCACACTAAACCTAATGCTAACATTAAACCTAACCCTAACACTAACCCTAAACCTAACCCTAATACTAACTCTAACACAAACCCTAACACTAACTCTAACCCTAACCCTAACACTAAACCTAAAACAAAACCTAACTATAACCCTAACCCTAAAACTAACTCTAAACAAAACCATAATCCTAAACCTAAAACAAAACCTAATTCTAACACTAACCCTAAGCCTAACATTAATTCTAACCCTAACCATAAACTTAACCCTAACCTTAACCACATGTTTAACCCTACCCCTAAAACTAAAACTTACCATATACCTTAACCGAATACTTACTATAAACCTAACTCTAACCATAACCCTGAACAGAACACTAACCCTAATCCTGAAAAAAACACTAACCTAATTGTAAAACTAAACCTAATTCTAAACATATGTCTAACACTAACCCTCACCTAACTCTGACACAATTCCTAACCCTGACCCAAAACCTAACCATAAACCTCTACCTAACCCTAACCCTAACTTAAACACTAAACCTAATTTTATCCTAATCCTAACAATAAGTTTAACTTTAACCTTAATTCTAAACCTAAGCCTAAATTTAACCCTAACACTAAACCTAATCCAAACCCTAACACTAACCCTAAAACTAACCCAAATCATAACACTAATCCTAACCCTAACTCTAACACTAACCCAAAACCTAACCCGGACACTAACCCTAATGCTAACCCTAACCCTAACCTGAACTCTAAATCTAAATAAACCCTAACTCTAACCCTAGCCATTACCCTTATGCTAACCTAATATTTTCCTAAAACTAGCACTAACCCTAATCCTAAACCTAACCTTAACATTAAGCTTATCTCTAACATTAGCCACAAACTTAACACTAACCCTAACTCTAAAACAAAAAAACTAAACCTAATCATATCTGCAACCCTAACCCTAACCCTAAACCTAACCATAACACAGACTCTAATCCCAACCAAACCCTAACTCTAAATTTAACCCTAACCCTAAACTAAACCCTAACACTAAATTTAAACCTAACCCTAAACCTAACCCTAATCATAATCCTAAACCTAAACTTAAATTAACCTTAACACAAAGTGTAACACTAATATAATCTAAAGAAGAACACTAAACCCAACCCTAAATGTAAACCTGATACTAACCGTAACTATCAACCTAATCTTAACCCTAAACTTCACACTAATTCTTACTAAAACTGAAACCTAACCCTAAATTTAACTCTGAATCTAACCCTAACCCTAACACTGAACCTTACCTCAAACCTAACCATTATTCTAACAGTAAAACTAACCTTAACCATAAACCTAAGTCTAACACTCACTATAAACCTAACTCAAATAGTCACCCTAACCATTACACTTAACCTTATGCCTTAACCTAAACCTAAACATATTAATAACCCTAATCCTAACCGTAACACTAAATTAAACCTAACATAAGCATAAGCAAAAAACTAAGTCTAACCCTAAACCTAACCCAACCTTATTTTTAACTCCAACACAAACCCTAACCCTAACCTTACTCATAAACATACTAGTAAACTTAAACCTAACCCTAAACCTAACAATAAATCTAACCCTAATTGAAACTTAAACACTAAACCTAACACAAATCCTTATCCTAACCACAACCCTAACACTAAATGTAATAATAACACAAACTCTAACATTAACCAAACCCAAACCTTAATCCTGATTCTAACTCTATCACTTACCCTAAACCTAACCCTAAACCTAACCCTAACCCTAAACCTAACACTAACCCTAAACTTTTCAATAACACTAACCCCAATACTACTCCTACCAGTACACTTATCCTTACCCTAACCCTAACCATAACACTAAACCTAACCCTAATACTAATTCTAACCCTAACACTAACCCTATCCCTAAATGAAATAGTAACCCTTATACTTATTTTAACCCTAACCCAAACATGAACCTAACACTTACCCTAACACAAAGTCTAACCCTAACCGTAACACTAAAACTAACAATAAACCTAAACCTAAGCCTAACTAACCCTAATCCTCATCCAAATCTAACACTAAACTAAACCGTAATCCTAACACTAATCCTAAAGCTAAAATTAACTCTAAACCTAATTCTAACCATAACTCTAACCTAAACCCTGAACCTAACACTTACCCTAACCCTAACCCAAACTCTAAACCCAAACCTAAACCTAGGTCTCACCCTAACACTTACACAAATAGACACCCTAACCCTAAAACTAACCAACACTAATACTAAAACTCATGCTAACACTTAACCTAACCCTAACTATAAACCTAACACTATCATAAACTAACCTTATCCCTTACACTAACCCCAAACCTATCCCTAACCTTAATCTTAACCTTAAATCTACACTTACTCTAACCATTACACTTAATCTAATGTTAAACATATTCCTAAACCTAACCCTAACATTTACCTTAATAGAATAAGTAACCCTAAACCAAATACTAACCCTAAATCTAACCCTAACTCTAACTCAAACACTAACCCTAACCCTAAAACTAACAGTAAATCTAAACATAAACCTAATTCTAACTCTAACCCTTAAACTAACCCTAAACCTAATGTAACCCTAAGCCTAACCCTAACTCTAAAGCTAACCTTAAACCTAACCCTTAGTTTAATCCTAACTCTAACCATAACCCTAACCCTAATCCTAAAACTAACCATAACACTAATCCTAATACTAACCCTAACCCAAAACCTAACCCTAACTAATTCTAAAGCTAACACTAACTCTAACACTAACAGTAACTCTAACACTGAACCTAACACTAACCTTAAACCTAACCACATTCCTAACCTGAACTCTAAGCCTAATACAAACTCTACACCCATCCAAACCCTAAACCTGACCCTAATCCTAACACTAAACCTAAACTTAATGGTAACCCTAATTCTAACACTAACACTAATCCTAACTCTAATCATAAACATAACCCTACTCCAAATGCTAACCTTAACCATAACCCTTACCCTAACACAAAACATAACTCTAAACCTAATTATAACCTTAAACCTAAATCTAACTCATATCATAACTCTAACTGTAAAACAAAACCTTACTTTAAAGATGAACCTAACAAAGCCTAAATTAACCATAAACCTAACCATGAACCTAACATTGACACTAACCCTAATTTAAACCTAACAATAACCCTAATCTTAAAGTTAACACTAACCCCAAACCTAACACTAACCCTTACCCTATTCCTAACCTTATCCATAATCCTAACCATAACATAACCATAACCATAATCCTAACACAAAAACTAACCATAACCCTAGCACCAACCCTAAACTTAATCCTAACACTAACCCTAATACTAACCCTAACACTAACCATAACCCTACCATTAACTCTAACTATAACCCTAACAATAACACTAAACTTAATGCTAAATTTAACACTAACACTAACCCAACAATAACACTAAACCTAAACCTAACACTTAACAGAACCCTAACTCTATCCCTAAACCTAATCGTAATCCTAATGGAATCCATAACCTTAAACATAACATTAAATCTAAAACTGAATTTAACCCTAACCCTACACCTAACACTAACACAAATATTAAATCTAACCCTAACACTAACCCAAACACTAAACCTAACTCTAACCCTAATACGGACCCTAACCCTAAAACTAACACTAACAATAAACCTAACCTAAACCTAACCCTAGTTATAACTTTAACAGTAAACCAACCCTAACACAAATCCTAAAACCAAAAAGATTCTTAAACCTAACACTAACTTGAAACCTATTCCTAACCGTAACACTAATCTTAATTCTGACACTAAACATAATCCTAAGAGTAACACTAGTTCTAACCCTAACCCTAAACCTAAACCTAACACTAACCCTGACCATAATCCTAAACCTAACACAAATCCTAACACTAAACCTAACACTAACCTAACCCTAAACCTAATCCTAACACTAAGCCTAATCCTAACCCTAAATCTAACAGTAACTCTAACCCTAACCCTATGAGTAACACTAACCATAACCCTAAAATAACCCTAACCAAAATTTTAAACCTAACCCTAAATCTAACATAAAACCTAATCCTAACCCTAACCCTACCCTAATACAAATGTAACCCTAATCTAAATCTAACAGTAGACATAACCTTAACCCTAACTGTAACTCTAACACTAACCTTAACACTAACACAAACCCTAACACTAATTCTTACCATAATCCTTAACCTAACATTAACCTTAACCTAACTCTAAAACACTCTAACACTTACCCTATCTCCAAACATACTGTTAACTTTAACCCTAATGCTAACATTCACTGTAACACTAACCCTAAATCTAACCCTGACCATAATGTTAACATTAAACCTATACCTAAATCTAACAATAACCCTAACCCTAAACCTAAAACTAATAACCCTAACCCTAAACCTAAAACATTATCTTCACCCTAACACCAACTGTAATAATAATACCAACCCTAAAGCTAACCATAACTATAACACTAATTCTATGCATAAGCTGAAACCTAAGAGTAACCCTAACTGTAACCATAACACAAACCCCAACCCAATCAAACACTAACTCTAATCCTAACTTTAAACCTAACACTAAACCTAACCCTTTCTCTAAAACTAATCATAATTCTAAACATAACTCTAACAGTGATTCTTACCATAATCCTAAACCTAACACAAACACTTAACTTAATTCTAACCCAAATCTTAACGCTAACACTAACCATAACCCCAACCCTAATCCTAATTCTTACATTAACACTAATGCCAACTCTATTCCTAATTCTAATATTAACCTAACTTTAACTTTAGCACTAATGATAACAATAAACCTAACTCTAAAAACAATACTATTCAAATGTTTACTAATCATAAACGTAACCAAAACCCTAATTCTAAACATAACACTAACCCTAACACTAACCCTAACTCTAACTCTAACTCTAACACTAACTCTAATCTTAATTTTAACTGTAACAGTAACCCTACTTTTAACCCTAACCTGAAACCTAACACTAACCTAACCCTAACACTTATACAAACCCTTACACTAAATTTAATCTTAACTGTAACCTTAACCCTAATACTGACTCTAAAACTCCCAACACAAAAACCTAACCCTATGCCTAACTCTAACACCTAAACTTAACCATAACCTAACCATAACCCTGAACTGAATGCTAATCTTAACCTTAAACCTAACACTAACCTTAAACTGACACAAACCCTAACACTAAACCTAAACATATCTCTAATCCTTACCATAAACCAAACTCTAAATTTAACCCTAACACAAACTCTAAAGTAATACTAACTCTAAGCCTATAGATAACTCTAACATTAACCCTAACCCTAACTGTAATATTACTCTAAAAATAATTTAAAAATAGCCCTAACCCTAAACCTAAACATAACTATATTTCCAACACTCATTCTAATGAAAAGCCTAAACCTCAAACTAACCCTAAACATAACCCTAATCCTAACACTAAAACTAACACTAAATTCTAACCACAAACCTAACTTTATCTTTAATCAAAACACTAATCTTAACAATAACACTAGCCTTAACTCTAACAGTATCCCTAACCCTAACAGTAATCTTAAACCTAAACCTATCTCTCATCCTAACCATAAACTTAACCATAACCCTAACCCTATTTCTAGAAATAATTATAACTATATACCCAATTCTAATTCTATCCATAACAATAACCTTAACCATAACACTAACCCTAGCACTAAACTTATTTAACCCGGATCTAAACATAAAAGTTACCCTAACCCTAACACAGCCCTAATACTAAATCTGAAACTAACCATAACCCTAAACCTAACCTTAACCTCAAGCCTAACCCTAACACAAATCCTAACACTAAACCTAAAACTAAACCTAACCATAACCCTAAGCTTAATCCTAACCATAACCTAACCCTAACACTAACTATAACTTTTACCCTAACCCTAATAGTAAACCTAACTTTAAACCTAACCCTAACTCTAACAATAATACTAAACCTTACTCTAACCATAACACTAACCCAAACCCTAACCCTAACATTAACCAAAACCCTAAAACTAACTTTAACTTAACCCAAACCTAACCCTAACAAAATCTAAACCCTAACACTAAACCTATCCCTAACATTACCCTACCCATAATACTAACTAAACTCGAACCATAAAACTTACTCTTACAGAAACTTAACACTAAACCTACCCCTAACCCTAAACTTAACATTAATCTGACACTAATTATAACTGTAACCCCAAACCTAAAACTAACCATAAACCTAAACTTAATCCTAACACTTTGCCTAATGCTAACCCTATCCCTAATTGTAACCACAAATCTAACTTTATACTAACACTAGAACTAAACCTTTCCCAAACTCTAACCATAATTCTAACTCTCAATTTAACCCTAAAATTAAACCTAACCCAAATCCTAATTATAAATTAAAACTTAACCCTAATACTAACTCTTACTGTAACACTAATGCTATTCTTCTTTTGAACCTTAGAGCTAAGCCAAATACTAACCCTGTTCTAAGGCCCACCCCAATCCAAACACTAACCCTAACCCTAATTTCACCCCAACCGTAACACTAACTCTCTCACACAAACCATTACCAAAATACTAATCCTAACTCTAAACCTAAACTAACACTAACCCTTACCCTAACCATAACCCTAAGCCTAACAATAACCCTAAACCTAAACCTTAACCTTACCCTAACACTAAGCCTAACTCTAACCTAAACCGAAACCTCACCCTAATTCTAACACTAACCCTAACCTTCAGCCTAACCCTAAAATTAACCCTAATCCTAATCTAATCCTAAATTTAATCATAAATATAATCCTAACCATAATCCTAAACCTAACCCTAACAAAAATATTACCCCAAACATTAACACTAAAGCAAACAATAACCCTAACTGAAACCCTAACCCTAATCAAAACACTAAAACTAAAACTAACCCTGAGCTTATCCCTAAACCTAACCATAACACTAACCCTAACCCTAACACAAACACTAATTTTTAACACTAACTATAACCCTAAAAATAAACCATACACTAAACCTAACTCTAACCCTCAACAAAACTTAACCCTAACCTTAATCCTAACACTAACCCTAAGACTAAACCTAAATTTAACACTAACCATAAACATAACCTGACACTCACACAAATTCTAACACTAAACCCCACACTAACCCTAAGACCAAACCTAATTTTAAAACTAATCCTAACCCTAACCCTAATCCTAACTGTAAACATAATGCTAACACTAACCCTAAACCTACAAAACTCTAACCATAACCCTAACACTAACCATAACCCTAGCCTTAATCCTACATCTCTAAATTAATTCTAACACTAAACTGAAGCCTCATTTTCCCCTGTTTTCTTTTTTTTATTACCATAAGATAATTTTGATTTTTTTTACTCATACATGTCAGCAGAATGTATTTTGACATATAATACATACAGGGAATGTACATACATCAGTAATAATATCTATTTTATTCTGCTGCTTTTCGTATCCCCCTACTCCTCCCCTACTCTCCCATCCTTTCTCTCTATCCAATCTAGTGTGACACAATTTATTTATTCTTTTTTCATCAGAACATTATATTTGTATTCTGTATAACAATGAGGTTCTCCTTCCATCTCCTGCGCAACTCCCCTTCTCCCTCTTTTTTCCTCCCAAATTTCTTTCTTTTTTAGTTGTAGTCTTTTTCTCATGGTCTTACTCCTTATCTCATTTTGATTCACCCTACCTTATTAGAGAGAACACATTCAGCATTTGTTTTTTAAGGATTGGCTAACTTAGCATCATCTGCACTAATGCCACCCATTAGCCCTAACTCTTACCCTAATTTAATTCTACAATTAATCATAATCCTAACTGTAACACTAACATTAAACAAACCCTAACAGTAACCCTAATCATAACACTAACCCTAACCTGAACTCTAATCCTAACCCTAACTCTTACCCTAACCATAAACATAAATCTAGCACTAATGCTATACCTACCCATAACCATAACCTTAACTATAACACTACATTAACACTAAACATAACTGTAACCCAAACACTAAACCTAAACGTAACCTAACACTTACCCTAAACCTAATTCTAAACATACCAAATGTCTTCTTTGATATAATAAGAGCAACTAAGAACAGAGCAGGGAGGAAGAGCAGGAAGAAAAGATTAACATTAAACAGAGATTAGAGGTAGGAGAGAAAGAGAGAAAAAAGGAAAATTGCATGGAAATGGAGGGAGACACTCATTGTTATACAAAATTATATATAAGAGGTTGTGAGGAGAATGAGATTATAAACACGAAGGGAAATGAATTGCAGTAAATGGGGTAGAGAGATTAGATGAGAGGGGAGGGGAGGGGGGATAGTAGAGGATAGGAAAGGTAGCAGAATACAACAGTCACTAATATAGCAGTATGTAAAAATGTGAATGTGTAACCGATGTGATTCTGCAATCTGTATTTGGGGTAAAAATGGATAACCCACTTGATTCTAAAGTATGAAATATGATATGTCAAGAGCTTTGTAATGTTGTGAACAACCAATAATAATAAAAAAAAAACTAAACCTAATTCTAAACATAATTCTAAGATGAATCCTAACCCTGACCCTAAACCTAAAAAAAACCCAAACACAAAAGCTAACTCTTCCCTGAACCCTAACCTGAACACGAACTCTAACAATAAGCCTAACTCTAACACTAACCCTAACATAAAACCTAAACCTAACCCTAATACTAACCCTAACACTAACCATAACCATAATTCCAAACCTAACCCTAACCCCAATACTAAACTAAACCTAACCATAACCCTATACCTAATCCTAAAACAAAACCTAACCCTAACCCCAAACATAAACTTAACACTTACATAAACCCTAACCAAAAACCTACCCCAATTCTAACCCTACTCCTAACCCTAAAACTAACCCAAACCCTAACACTAACCCTAACTGTAACCCTACACCAAACACTAAACGTATGCTAAACCTAATACTATACCTAACACTAACACTTATCCTAACCCTCATCCAAACCCTAATCCTAATCCTAACATGAACCATAACCATAATCTTAACCCTAACACTAATCGTAAACCTAACCTAAGCCTAAACTTAATGATAAGCATAACCCTAATCCTCACTCTAACCCTAACCATAAAAAAAACCCTAACCATGTAACTAACCTTATGCCAAATCCCAAATCTATCACTAAACCTAAACTTAAATGTAAACATAAACCTAACCCTAATCTTAACACTTACCTTAAAACTAACCTTAACACAAACCCTAACACTAAATTTTAGCATAAACCTGAACATAACCCTAACTCTAATTCTAACACTAAACCTAACTATAACACTAACACTAAAACTAAACCTAACCCTAACCATAACCTTAACCATATCACTAAACTTAACACTGACCCTAACACTAACCCTAAATTTAACTCTAATCCTAACCATAACAATAACACAAAACCTAAAGCTAACCTTAAACTCAACCCTAACCCTAGCCGTACCCTAACCTTAATCATAACCCTAATCTATCCATAACCCTATCCCTAAACCCAACCCTAACAGAAACCCTAACCTTAATTCAAACCATAACCCTAAAACTAACACTAACTCTAAACCTAATTCTAACACTAATCCTAAACCTAACTTTAAACCTAACACTAACAGTAACACAGAAAATATGACCCTAAACCTAACCCTAACACTAACCCTAAAACAAAACCAAAACTTAACACTAACACCAATACTAACTCTAATTCTAACCCTAACACTAATCCTAAGAGTAACTATAACTGTAAACCTAACACTAATCCGAACACTAACCGTAACCTAACACCAATACTAACCCTAACCTAACACTAACACTAATCCTAATTCTAACCCCAACACTAAACCTAACCTAACAATATACACAATTGTAACCCTAAACCTAACACTGACCCTAACCTCTACTAAAACACAAACACTAACCCTAACCTTAATACTAACACTAACAATAACATTAACCCCAAACCTAAACCTAATCATATTTCTACTTCTAAGTGTAAACTTAACCCTGACACTAACCTTAAAAATAACAAAAATCCTAAACCTAACACTAAACCTAAACCAAACACTAACGTTAAAATTAACCATAATCTTAACAATAAAACTTACTCTAACCCTAATCGTTTAACATTAAAAATAACCATAAACATAATCCTAACCCTTATCTTGAAATTAATTCTAACCTTAATCTTAAACATAGCACTAACCCTACAACCTAACTTAACTGTAAACCTAACCTAATTATAACACTAAACCTAACCCTAAACCTAACTTTAAACCGAACCCTAACACTAAACCTAACCTTAACACTTACGAAAATGCTAAATCTAAAACTAAACCTAACCCCAAACCCAACCCCTAACATTAAACCTAATGCTAACTGTCACCCTCACTCTAACCCTCAATCTAACACAAACACATCACTTACAAAACTCTAAACTTAACCCTAAAACTTAACCTAAACCTAACAACAACCCTAACACTAAACCTAACCCTTACCCTAACCCTAAACATAACACTAAGAGTAACCCTTAACCTAACCCCAAAAGTAATAGTAACCCTATAACTTAACCTAACACTACCCCTAAACTTAACTACAAACCTTATTCTAAACCTAAACATACACCTAACACTAACACTAAACCTAAATCTAACCCTAAATTTAACCATAACTCTAACCAAAACAATAACACTAATCCTAACCCTAATTCTAACCCAAAATCTAAACCTAACACTAACCCTAACACTTACACTATCACTAACCTTAACATTAAACATAACCATAACTGTAACCTTAAACCGAAGAGCAACCCTAAACTTAACCCTAACCCTTAACCCAACCTACCTCTAACTCAAAACCTTAACCTTAACCCAAACATTAATTCTTTTTTTTTAAGAGAGAATTTTTTAATATTTATTTCTTAGTTCTCGGCGGACACAACATCTTTGTTGGTATGTGGTGCTGTGGATCGAACCCGGGCCACATGCATGCCAGGCGAGCGCGCTACCGCTTGAGCCATATTCCCAGCCCCCACAAACATTAATTCTTAACTTAAACCTTACACTAACTCTAAAACTAACAGTAACCCTAACACTTACCTAAACCCTAATCCTAACCCTAACAATGAACTTAACGCTAACACCAACCTTAACACTAAATCTAACTCTAACCTTCAACCTAAATTTAAACCTAACCCTAGAATTAACTCCTACCATAACCCTAAACCTAACACTAAAACTAACTCTATCCCTAACTCCAAACCTAAGAGCAACCCTAACACTTAACCTAAACCCACCCCTAAACCTAACTCAAAATCTTACCCTAAGCCTACCCTAAAACTAAACCTAACACTATCCCTAAACCTCACCCTTAACCTAACCCTAATCCTAATACTAATCATTATACTAAAACTAAACCTAATCCGAAAACTCACCCTAATTAAAAACCTGAACCTAACACCAACCCTAACACTAACACTAAACCTAAACCTAACCCTAACACTAAATGTAAACCTAATCCTAATAATAATAGCAACTCTAACCTCAATCAAACCCTAACTTTAAAACTAATCTAACCCTATCATTAACACTAATCCTAACCCTAACCCTAACACTAGCACTAACCTTAATCCTCATACTAAACCTAACCCTAACACTAACACTAACCCTAACAGTAACACTAATGCTAAATCAAACTCTACACATAAAACTAAACCTAATCCTATTACCATAACCCTAACACAAACTCTAGCCCTAACCCTAACCCTAAACCTAACATTAAACCTAACACTAAGCTTAAAGCCAAACTTTAATTTAACTGTAAATCTAACCCTAACCCTAATCCTAACTCTAAAACTAATTTAGACTTTTTCTCTAACCATAATCTTAAAACTAACTTTACACTAACGCTTACTCTAACACTAACACTTATCCTGACCCTAACCGTAAAACAATCTGTATTTGAAACCTTAACATTAACCCTAACACTAGCCTTACTCTAACATTAACCCTAACCCTAAACTAACCCTAACACTAACCCTATTCCTAACCCTAAACCTAACACTAACCCAACCCTAATGCTAACAGTGATCTTAACACTAAATCTAACCCTAACTCTAACCCTAACACTAACCCTATCTGTAAAACTGAACCTCAAAATAACCCTAAATAAAACCCTGAACCTAACATTAACCCTAACAGTAACGCTAACACTACCATTAACACTAAATTTAGGCCTAATCCAAACATTAACCTAATCCTAACCCTAAACCTAACACAAACTCTAACCTTAATCTAACTTTAAGAGTAACCTTTACCCTAACCCTAAACCTAACACCAAACCTAACTGTAATCCTAATTCTAGCCCTAACACTAATGCTAACACTAACCCTAACCCTATTTCTAACCCTAATCTCTACAGTAACCCTAAACATTACATGAACACAAACTTAAAAAAAACCTCATCATTACTGTAACCATAACATTAATACTAACACTGGCCCAGAATCTAAAACTAATCCTAATGCTAAAAGTAAACCTAACTTTAATCACAACCCTAAAACTAACCTTAAGCATAACTCTAACTATATATTCCTCATCTTAATTTTAACCATAACTCTAACCCTAACCCTGACACAAATCCTAAAGCTAACACTAATTATAAACATAATCCTAACCTAATCCTAACACTAACACTCACCCCATCTGTAATCTTTATCCTAAACATAATTTCACCACTAATACTAACACTAACCATAACCATAACCATAATCATATTCATAACCTATCCATAAACCTAACCCTAACACTAATACTAACACTAATCCTAAAAATAAACCTAACCCTAACCCTAACCCTAAAACTTACTCTAACTCTAATCTTAACCCTAATCATTACCCTAACTGTAATACTAAACCTAAAACCAAACCTAAAATTAGACCTATCCCTAACACTAACCATAATGCTAAGACATACACTAAACCTAAATGTAGCACTAACCCTAAACCAAACAATAAATATAACCCTAACCCTAAAAATAACAATAAACCTAAATCTAAACCTAACCTTAATTGTAACTCAAAACTTAACCCTGCCTAACACTAACCCTAAACTTAATACTAACTCTAACACTAACTGTAACATTAACATAAGCGTAACCCTAATACTAACCCTAACCTTAATTCTAACACTAACTCTAACACTAAAACTCATCCTAAACCTAAACCTCACCCTAAACTTAACCCTAAAACTACCCTACCAATAAGTATAGCCATAATCATATCCATTACCCTAACTCTAACCATAACAATAACACAAATGCTAACCCTAACCTAACCCTAACCATAAACCTAACCCTATACCTAACCCTATTCCTAACTATAACCCTCAGCATAACACTAATGCTAACTATTGTTGAAAACAAATCATAACCCTAACCCTAACCCTAAACCTAATCCTAAGAGTTAATACTAACCCTAAATCTAAAACTAAAACTAAACCTAACCCTAACCCTATTCATAATCCTGTTACCCTAACCCAACCCTATACTGAATACTAACACAAACCTTAAACTTAATATTAAACTAACTATAACCTAATCTTAACACTAACACTAACTCTAAACTTAAATCTTACTCTAACCCTAATCTTAACACTGACCCTGTTCCTAAACTTAAACATAACCATAAACCTGACACTAATTCTAAACCCTAACACAAAACCTAACACTAACATTAACCTAACCCTAACCCTAATACTATCTTTAATGCTAAACAAAACCCTAAAAATAATTATAACCATAACTTTATCACGAACACTAAACCTAAATCTAACTGAAAATCTTACACTAACCATAACACTAAACCTAATGCTAAACTTAAACCTAAATTAAAACCTAAACATAACACTAACCCTTACCTGAAACACTTTTTCAAAACCTAAAGCTAAACCTAAAACTAACATTTACCCTAAACCCACTCTAACCCTAACAGTAATCTTTAGCCTAACCCTAACACTAACCATGACCCTAACACTTATCCTAACCTAACATTAAACCCCTATCACTAACTTTAACCCTAAACCTAACCCAAACCCTAACTATAACCATAATATAATACTTCCCTAATTCAAATCCTAACACTACACCTAAAACTAAACACTAAACCTAACACTAATCCTAACTGTAACACTAACCCTAAATCTAAACTTAATTCTAAAATTAACCCTAATCATAAACCTTATTCTAACACTAAACCTAACTCTAACCCGAAATCTACCTCTATCCTAAATCTATCTCTAACCCTAACCGTATCATAAAAACGAACCCTAAAACTATCCCTAAAATTAACCCTAACCCTAATCCTAACTCTAACCCTAACATTACTCCTAATCCTATTTGTAAATCTAAACCTAACCCTAAAATTAACCCTACCACAACCTGTAATTTTAACCTAAAGTTAATCCTAACTCTAAAACTAAACCTAACACAAACTCTTATCCAAACCCTAACACTAACCCTATCAAAAACCATGATCATAAACCTAAGGCTAAACATCACATTAAGACTATCCCAAACTTTAGAAATAACCCTTACCCCAAACCTAAGACTGACATTAACACTTACACTAAAAGAAACAATAAACCTAACCCTAACCCTAATCCTATCCCTAAAGGTAACTCTAAATGTAATCTTAACCCTACCTCTAAAACTAACCCTATATTATTATTATTATTGTTGTTGTTATTATTATTATTATTGTTATTATTATTATTTTTATTATTATTATTATTTTATTCGCTGTTTAAAACATTACCTAACACATGACATATCATCTTTCATACATTTAATTCAAGTGGGTTAAGGACTCCCATTTTTACCCCAAATACAATTTGCAGAATCACATCGGTTACACATCCACATTTTTTCATAATGCCATATTAGTGATTGTTTTATTTGACTTCAAAACTAACAGTAACCCTAACCCTAACACTAACACTCACCCAACCTTAACACTGACTCTAACCCTAATCCTAACCTAACACTAACCATTACTGTAACTAAAACACTAACCCTAACACGAATGCTAACCCTAACCCTAACACTAAACCTACAACAAAACCTAACTTTCACCATAAACCTAAAACTTACACTAAACCTAACTTTAATGCTAGCCCTAACCCTACCCTAACCCTAAGCCTAGCCCTAATCCTATCAATAATCCTAACCCTAAATGTAAAAATAACGCTAACCCTAACAACCCAAACCCTTGTCTAATCTTAAAACTAACCCTAACTCTAACCCTAACACTAAACCTAACCTAAACCCAAACCCTAACTGTAGCTCTAACCCTAGTCCTAAATCTAATGCTAACTCAAACTCTAACAGTAACCCTAAACCTAAACCTAAGCCTAACCCTATCGTTATCTCTAACCCTAACCCAAACACTAACCCTAACCCTAATTCTAACACTAACCCTAACCCTATACCTAACCCTAACACTATCATTAACCCTAAACTTAACCCAAACCCCAATTCTAACCATTGACCTAACCCTAAACTGAACCCTAATATAAAACATTAGCCTAACACTAACGCTAACCCAAACTCTAACCCTAACCCTAAATCAAATTCTATGAATAAATCTAAACCTAATTCTCACCCTAAACCTAATGTTAAACTTAAATTAACCATAACCTAAACCCTAATCTTATTGATAAACCTAACCTTATGGCTAACCCTAACACAAAACATAACAATAACTCCAACCATAAACCTAACCAAAACCCTTACACTAATTCTAAACCTAACACTAAACCTAACAATAACCCTAACCCTAAACATTAACCTAACACTAACCCTAACACTTATGTTAAGCCTAACCTAACAGTAACACTAACCTAAACCTAATACTAATCCTAACAGTAACCCTAAAAATAATCCTTACACAAATTCTAATTGTAAACCTAACCTTAACCCTAGCCCTAATACTAAACCTAATACAAATTTTAACCCTAACCTAACCCTAAACCTTATTTTAAAACTAAGCCTAACTGTAATCCTAAATCTAACGCTAAACCAAACCCAAACCCAAACTTTAACCCTAACACTAAACCTAATATTAATTCTAAACCTAAAGCTAACCCTAACACTAACCCTTATACTAACCCTTATCCTAAACCTAACCCTAAAACTAACCCTATCTCTAAACCTATCTCTAGTAATAAACTTGATCCTAAACATAAACATAAAAATTACTCTAACATTAACCCTAACACTAACTCTAAACCAAACACAAACCCTAACTCTTACCTAAACGTAACGCTGACATTAACAATAATCCTAAAATTAAACCTAACTCTAACCATAATCCTAACTGTATCACCAACCCACAATGTAATTTTCACATTAAAACTAAACTTAACTTTAACCCTAACTCTCAAATTAACATTGAATCTAACAATACTCCTAAGCCTAGCTCTAACTCTAATCTTAACACAAACCCTAACCCTAACCATATTACCAAAACAAACCGTAATTCTAACCCTAACACTAAACCTAACCTTAACCCTAATCCTAACCCTAAACTAACCATTATTATAATCTTAACACCTACCCTAACCCTAACATGCACAATAATCCTAAACCTAACCAAACCATAACCCTTACTCTAATCTTAACCCTAAGCCTCATCTTAACCCTAACAATAAACCAAACCATAACACTAACCCTAATCCTAACCACAAACCTAATGCTAACCCTTACCCTAACAGAAATGCTAAAATTCAACTAACCCTAAAACTCACACTAAAACTAACCCTACTCATAATCTTGACACTAATTGTAACCCTAAAACTAACACTAAAACTAAACCTAACTTTAACCCTAACCCTAACCCTAATACTAACCCTAACCCTAACTCTAATCCTTACCCTATTTCTAACCCTAAACCTAACCCTATCTGTAAACATAACACTAATGCTAAATCTAACACTTACCCTAAATTTAAATCTAACCCTAAACCTAACCCTAACTCAAACACTAACCCTAGTCTTTTTCCGCATCGTAACTTTAACACTATCTATAACCCTAACATAAAAACTAATAACCTTAACCCTAACCATAACACTAACATTAACCCTTACCCTAAACCTAACCATAAGCCTAACCATAATAGTAACCCTAATATTTACCATAACCCTAAACCTAACACTAAACCTAAACCTAACTGTAACCTTAAAGCTAACCCTAACACTAACACTTACCTTGATTTTAAACCTAACACTAACCCTACCACTTACCCAAAATCTACCCCTAACCTACTTTTAGCACTAAACCTAACAATAATCAGAACCTTAACACTAAGTGTAACCCTAGACCTATACTAAACTATAGTACTATACTTTAACCTAACCCTAACACAAAACTTAAAACTAACACTCACACTAATTCTAACACTAAATTTAACCTAATTATAATCCTACCTCTAACCCTAATACAAAATCTAACACTAGGCCTAACCTTAACCCTAAACCAAAATCTAAAGCTAACCCTAAACCCAACCATAACCCTAACCCTAAAACTAATCCTAACACTAACCCTATACCTAGCCTAACACCTCAATACTAACCAAAGTCTAAACCGTAACTATAATCATAGCTCCAACTTAAACTGTAACGTTAACACTAAACCTAACCATAAACCTAATCCTAATTCTAGCACTAAAACTAACCCTAAATATAACCCTTAACCTAAAACTAAACCTAAACCTTATCCTAACCCTAACACTAACCCTAATTCTAACACTAACTCTAAAGCTAAAACTACCCTATTCCTAACCCTAACCCTAAATCTAAACTTAACCTTAACCCAAACACTAACCCTAACACTAAAAATAATAGTAAAATTAACCCAAATTCTAAACCTCACCCTTATTCTAAACATAACTCTAACCATAAATATAACAGTTAACCTAAACCCAACCCTATTCCTAAACCTAAAACTAATCAAACCAGAAACTTAAACCTAAACGTATCCCTAACCATAATCTTAAAAATAAAACTAATCCTAACCCTAAACATAAAACTAACCAAAATCCTAACACTAACCATATGTTTAAAACTATCCCTAACCATAACCCTAATCCTAACAGTAAGTATAATCCTAACCCAACAATAACACTTACCTTTACATTAACACTAAGTCTAGCCTTACACTAACCCCAACAGTAAACCTAACCCTACACCTAACCTAATTCTAACTCTAACCTTAAACTTAAACCTAACTCTAACCCTAATCCTATTTGCATTCTTTATCCTAAAACTTACCCTAACACAAACCCTAAACTTAACCTAACCTTAAACCTAACCCTACTCTAACCCTAATCCTAACTAACCCTAACCATAAACCTAAACTTAATACTAACACTAAACCTAACAATCATCCTAAACCTAACATTAAACCTAACCCTAGCCCTAAAACTAACACTAACCCTAACCCTAACACTAACTCAAAACCTAACCCTAAACTTAACACAAACCCTAACGCTAACCCTACAAGTAACCCGATCGCAAACTAACAATAACACTAACCCTTACCCTAATCCTAACCCTAACACTAACCCTAACCCTAACTGTAACTCAAACACTAAAGAAATCCCTAACCCTAAGTTTAACACTAATTCTTAACTTAAACCTAACAATAACTTTTACCCTTACACTAACACTTACCTAACCCAAACCCTAAACCTAACCCTTTCTTTTACCCTAATCCTAACTATAGCATAAACCTAACCCTAAAGTTAAACCTAACAACAAACCTAATGATCACCCTGACCCTAACCCTGATTCTAACTCTAAACTTAACCCTAACTCTAAGCCAAACCTAAATCCTAATCCTAAATCTAACACTATCCCTAATATTAAACCTGAATCTAACCCTAAGACTAAACTGAACCATAATCATCAGCCTTAATCTAACACTAATTAAAACACTAAGCCTAAAACTAAACCTATAACTAACCCTTACACTAACCTTAACCCTAACATTGAACATAATTCTAAACTTAACCCTAAGTGTATCCCTTACCCTAACCCTAACCCTAACACCAATCTAATTCTAACCCTAAACCTAACACTAACTCTAAAATTAATGCTAACTCTATCCCTAATCCTAACCCTAATCCTAACCGAAACCCTTACAGTAACCCTAACCCAATCCCTAACACAAACCCTAACCCTAACCTAATCCTAAGACTTATACTTACCCTAAACCTAACACTAACCCAAAGAATAACCCTAACTCTAACCATAATTCTAAACCTAACACTAAACCTAAACCTAACTTTCACACTAACCCTAACTCTAACCCTAACACTAACCTTAACCCTAACTCTAACCCTAACAGAAACCCTAATGATATTTCTAACACTAAACCTAACCCTAAATCTAATCCTATCTTTAAAACAAATACTAACTCTAATTTAACCCTAATTTTTACCTTAATTCTAACCTTAACTTTGTCACTAACCATAATAAAACACTTACTATAACTCTAACACTAAACCTAAAGCTAAACCTAACCCTAATTTTAACCCTAAACTTAAACCTAACACTAATGGTATGTCTAAACCTATCTCTAAACCTAACTCTAACACTAAGACTAATTCTAACCCTAAACCTTATGCTAACTTTAATCCTAACCCTAAATCTAACCCAAATGGTAACATTAATGCTATACCTACACCTAAAACCTAACTGTAACCTTAATTCTAACACTGTTTCTAAGGTTACAACCTTAGCAATAACCCTAAACTTAACCCTAACCCTATCCCTATCACTACCTTAAACCCTAAACCTAACCCTAACTTTAACATTTAACATATACCTAAACCTAACCATAACTGTAACATTAATCTAATTATAACCATAATCCTAAGACAAACTCTACCCTAATGGTAAACCTAACACTAACCATAATCCTATCCACAAACCTTATCCTTACCCCAACCCTTACCCTAAACCTAAACCTAACCCTAACCTAATCCTAACACTGACCCTAACACTAACTATATACCTAAGCCTAACCATAACTGTAACAGAATCTGCAACCCTAATTTTAACCCTAAAACTAACCTTACCCTAACCCTAACCATAACACTGAACCTCCCCAAGTCAGTTTTTATATGCCTTAGATCTTGAAGCGAGAATGGAATATGTACTCTGATTGGCCCAAATTCTTCTCCTGGCATCTCAGGGAGAGATGATATATTTGGTTTGCCTTTTGGGGGCAGAGAGATAAAGAGGCTAAAATATGGAGGTCAGGATAGCTGCTTTGCACACAAAAAACAGATGGAGATTTTGTGTGTCCTCCTGATTCTTTCTCCTTAGTAGGTCAGTCCCCAAAATTTTCTCTCTTCATGGCAGATATCACAGCTAAGTCTACTTTATTTAATGTAGGCATATTTTGGTTTTTCCCTTAGGGAAAAGAAAACATAAACATAAGGCACCTCACAAAATTTCTCTTCTTTTTTCAAAATTTATCAAGTTGCAAAATTGTACTAAAATTTATACTTTCCTCTGGTGGTCAGGTTTCTCCGTGAGGAAGTTTGTATTGAGGCCAGGCAACAGAAGAAAATGAGGTGCTTTTTCTTTAGTATCTGAGGGTCAAATCTATCCCAATTTTTCAATATGCAAGTAAGTGGTGCATCTGACATATTAGAGAGAGAAGCTTCTATCTGAGTGAGAAGAAAACAGTACTCAGGCACATGCACCAGAGAAAATTGTTCTTGTTTTAATTAGGGACGTCTCTCTAAGCTTGAGCTTCTTAAATGATCCGAAAAACCCATCTCTCACATTTCTTTGCCAAGGGTATTTCTAGTCTCCCTTGGCAAAGTGCTAGGGTCTCAGTTTTCTCTGTGCCAGAGACCCTGAGAGTATTCTAACTTAAGGTCATTACTACTTATCCTCCCGGCCACTAAAAATCCATTGCAAAAGAGAACCATGGGCTCTTTTGTTCCCTTCGCTCTATAGACTAAAGGAACTTTCTAAGGATGAGGGATAGCTACTGGTTGTAAGGTAACGCTTTCTATCAGACAGATTACTGGAGGAGTTGATTCTAAAAATGCTTCTCTCTGGCAGCTTAAAGAGAACACAGCACATTATAAACCTCAGAGTGATTTATATGGGGTTGGGAGTATTGTGTAGCCCAAACAAAGGCAAAAGTGATTTAGGCTTTCCCTCAGTGACACTCATCTACCTATCACCCTAGATACCCCTTAGGGATGTCAGTAGGTGGTTCAAAAGAAAGGAATCTTAGCAATACTTCTGAGTGTAGCCTAGACCGGAATTCCACAGTTGTTTCAAACTCCTTCCTCCATCTCCACACTTCTGAGGCAGATTGGGATTTGGGACATTGTGTATTCACACCAATTTTTCTCCAGGCCCAGACAGAGAAGTTGGAAGCAGCTTTGGCAGAATTCAACATGCCTTCTCTGGATTGAACAGATAATTGAGAGCTGCCTAGGCCAGGAAAACTCTCACCAAGTCTTGAAGACTGGCAGCTGCACTAATTGCATTTAAGTAGCCATTGGGTGCCCATCTTACCCTCCAGAACGAAAGGGAGAGAAAGATTCACCTCCAGACGTGAGGTGCTTAGAGAGATGCTTAACTCAGTGTAGAATTTTGGTGGAACCTCCAAAATTTTACCGCTATTTACCGGTGACAAGTCCTTGCTTCCCCAATGTTGAAGTATAACACCAGAAAAGCATGCCGAGACAAGGTCAGAGTGGAAATTAGAAGTTTATTAAAAGAAAGCAGAAAAGACTACTTCCGAGGAAGAAGGGGACAAAGGGGTGGAATCCATGGAAGTGTGGTTATTTCCCCTTTTTATAGTTCTTCCAATGGTAATGAAGGAATGTAGGTGGGAAGGCCCAGGGGTAGGACACAGGTGGGCCAAATAAGTAATCTAAGCAGGAAAGACTTCTGAGTAAGAATCTTCAAGTGGCTAGGGGTTGTTAATTAACATTCCATTGGTATGGGCTCTGGCCTAGGGCTTTCCTTGGACTTCATTAAGATTCCAAGAGTTTTTCAACTTTTACTGGAATTCATTCTCAACCTGGCCACCATTTTAGATCTCACTCAATATTAGGCACGATTTACCTAACTACACTGAGTACCTAACATTACATCTGGCTTCAAAACTAATGCTAAATCTAACCCTAATCTCATCCATATTCTAAACCTAACCCTAACCAAATCCCTAAAACAAAGCCTAACCCTTAACTAATTCTAACCTTAACATTAACCCTAAACCTAATTTTAACCCTAAAACTAACGTTAACTCAAACTATAACCCTAACCCTAAAACTGAATCTAAACCTAACTCTTACACTAAAACTAAACCTAAACCTAACCTGAATACTAAACCTAACAGTAAACCTAATCCTAACCTTAACATTTATTCAAACCCTAACACAAACTCTAACCCTAAATGAAACACTAAACCTAAACCTAACCATAACCCTAAAACTAACTCTAAACCTACACCTAATTGTAACACTAACCTAAGCCTATTTTTTATATTAATTCTAACCCTAACACTAACAGTAACCTTAACACTAACACTAACTTCAACACTAACTCTAAAGCTAAAAAAACCCTAAATTTATATCTAACCCTAAGCCTAACATTAAGTCTAACTATAAGCCTAACCCTATTCCTAATCCTAACACTAAACTTTATTATAACCATACCTTACCCTAACCCTAACCCTAACCCCTAATCTAAAAATAATACTAACCCTAAACATAACTCAAAACCTAAACCTAAAAATAACCCTAACTATAAACTTAACTCTAAACCTCTCCCTAACCATAACTTTAACAATAACCCTAACCCTAAGAGTAACCCTAACATTATCTTAAACCCTAATCCTAATACTAACTTTAATACTATGTCTAACCCTATTCATAACCATAATCTTAACCGTAACATTAACCGAAATTCTAACCCTAACACTAACTCAACCCTAACCTTAACCCTAACAATAAACCTAACCCTATCAAAAACCCTAACCCTAACTCAAACCTTACCCTAAACATAAATCTAAACCTAATCTTAAACTTAACACTGACCCTAAGCCTAACCCTAAACCTAACACTATACCTAAGCCTAACCTTAACAGTAGTCATATCCACAACCCTAATCTTAACACTTACACAAACTCTAACCCTAACCCTAACACAAACCCTAACCATAAACTAACACTACCTTAAACCTAACTCTAAACCTAAGACTAATACTAAACCTAATCCTTACCATAACCCTAAATCTAAACCTAACTCTAACTTAAACTCTAATTCTAACCTTAAACCTAACTCTAACACTAACTGTAACCTTAACTCTCAAACTAATTCTAACCCTAAACGTAACCCTAACACTAACTCTAACCCTAGCACTAACACTCAACCTATCCCTAACCAAAAAAATAACACTAACACTAATCCTAAACATAATCCTAACTCTAAACTTAAACTTAATCTTTACCCTAATTCTAAACTAAACCTAACCATGACTCTACCCTAACAATAACAATAACCCTTACAGTAATCCTAATTCTAAGACTAAACATATACCTAACAATAAACCTACAATTAACCTAATTCTTAATTTAATCCTAACCCTAGAAATAACACTAACCTTAAACCCAAATCTAAAAATAATTATAAACCTAAACCTAACCCTAACCCTAACACTAACCCTATATCTAAAATAAACCTAAGACTAATCCTTACCCTAACTCTAACCTTAAAACTGACAAAAACACTAAACTTAAGCTTAACAAAAGCCTTAAACCTAACACTAAGCCTAAAACGAACTGTTACCTAACTTTAACCCTAAACCTAACACTGAACCGACCCATAACCCTAACCCTAACAATAACACTAACCTTAAACCTAATGCTAACCTTAACTCTAACCCTAATCATTATCCTAATTTTAACCCTAAACCTAACCATACTATACTCTAACAATAATCCTAAAACTAACACTAATCCTAACCCTAAACCTAAAACTAAACCTAACCTTACCCTAACAGTAATCTAATTACTACCCTAAACCTAACCCTAACTTTAACACTAACCACATAAAAAAATCTAAAAATAATCCCAACCCTAAACCTAAACCTAACCCTAACACTAAAACTAACCATGTGCATAATCCAAAAACTAAGTCTTAACCTAACTCTAACCCTAACAATAACACTAACCTTAATCTTAAACCAAACCCTAAACAAAACACTAAGCCTAAAATTAATCTTTACAATAACTTTAATTTTAACCCTAAAACTAAATCTAAACCTTACACTAAAACTAAACCTTAACCTTATCTTAACCCTAACACAAAAGGTAACTCTAAGCCTAATTCTAAAACTAAAACTAACACTAACCCTAATCCTAACCCCAACTCTAATTCTAATCCTAACCATAATCTTAACACTAACCCTAAACCTAAACCTAACACTAACTCTATATCTAATCCTAATCCTTACAATAAACTTAACCCTAAACCTAACCCTAAACCTAAACCTAACTCTACGTCTAAATCTAACACTTAACCTAATAATAACTTAATCCTAATTCTATAGCTAATCATAACCTTAACAATAACCCTAACCATAAACCTAACACTAACCCAAATTTTAATCTTAACCTTATTTAAAACTAACCCTAACCCTAATTATGAACATAACCCTAAAACTTGCAATAATCACGATCCTAACTCTAACCCTAAAACTAACCCTTACATTAATACTAAGCCTACATTATCCCTAACTCTAAAACTAACCCTAACCCTAACCCTATACCTAAACCTAACAATAAATCTAACCCTAATTCTATCGGTAACATTAACCCTAATTCTTACCCTAATACACACCCTAAATTTATCCTAAGCTTATCCCTAACCCTAGTCCTAATCATAACCTGAACACCCTTAACTTAACCCTAACCTTAACAGTAACCCTAACCCTAAAGTTAATCCTAATTCTAACACTAAACCTCACCCTAAACAAAACCTCAACACTAACACTAACCTAAACACTAATGCTAACATGAACACTAACCTTAAACCTAACCATTAGCCTAATGTTAGCCCTACCACTAAGCCTGTTTCAAAACTAATCCTAACCGTTACCCTACCCTAACCCTAACACTAATCCTAAAACTAACCAAACCTTTAGTGTAACCCTAAACCTAAGACGAAACTTAAGTATAACCCTAACCCTAATTCTATTTTTAACTGTAACCTAAGCTTAACCCTAACCTAATTCTAACCTTATTCTTTACAATAATTCTAATCCTGAACTAACACTTACCCTTACCCAAACCCTAAACATAACACTAAGTCTAACTATTAACATAACCCTAAGCAGAACACTAAAACTAGCCCTAAAACTAAAACTAACTCTAAACTTTTCTCTAACCCTAACCCAAAACCTAACATTAAACCAAACCATAATCCCTTAATACCTAAACCTTACCCTAATGTAAACTTAATCCTAATCCTAATCCTAACACTAACACTAAAGCTAAAACTAATCCTAATCCTATCCATAATCCTACCTCTAACAATTACACTAACCCTAAACCTAACACTATCACTAACCCTAATTCTAACCCCAACACTTACCCTAAACCTAACCCTAACCCTAACACTAAACCTAAACTTAATCCTAACCCCAAATCTAACAGTAAACCTAAACTTAATCCTAACCCTAAACCTAACAGTGAAACTAAACTTAATCCAAACCCTACATCTAACACAAAATCTAAACATAACCTTAAACATAAACATATATCTAACCTTAAACTTAAAAATAACCCTCTCCTTCACCTTAACCCTAACACTAACCAAAATCCTAAACATAACCCTATGTTTATCACTAACACTAACCCTAACCATATCCAAAACCCTAATCCTAACAGTAAATATAATCCTAACCTTCAGCATAAAACTAACTTTTACCCTAAAACTAAGCCTACCCTAGCCCTAACCCTAAACCTAAACCTGACCCTAAAACTAATCCTAAACCAAACTCTAACACTAACCCTAAACCTAAGCCTTACACTAACCCTAATTCTATCTGCAACCTTAACAATAAACCTTATCTCAACAAAATTCCTAAACTTAACCTGATATTTACCCTAAACATAAACCTAAACCTAACCCTAACAAACCCAACCAAAACTCTAAACCTAACATTAACCCTAAAACAAACCCAAACTGTAACACTAACCCTAACCCTAAACCTATCCATAACCATAACCTGAAAACTAACTCTAAATTTAATGGTAAACCTAACACTGGACCTACGGGAACCATAATGTAACACTAATTTTAATTCAAATCCTAACTCTAAACAAAACCCTAACCCTGATGCTAACCCTGCTACTTACCTTATCCCAAACTTAAACCTAACACTAATCCTTACCCTAATCCTATCTAAACACTAACCTTAACCCTAACACTAACACTAACCATACCCCTAAATCTAAGACTAAAACTAATTGTAAACCTAACCCAAATTCTATCTCTAAATGTAACCTTAATACTAACCCTAATCCTAACCTTAACACTGACATAATTTCTAACTCTAACCCCAAGTTTATCACTAATCTTAACCATAAACCTTAACATAACCTTAACATGAACACTAATCTTTACCTAACACAAAACCTGAAACTAACCCTAACCCTAATCCTAACCTAAGCCTAACACCAACACTAAAAATAAACCTAACACTAACTCTGACTCTAAATCTAAATGTAAACAAAAATTTAATCCTACAACTAATCCTAATTCTAACACTAAACCTACCCTAACCCTAAACTTAACACTAACCCTAAAACTAAACGTAACTCTAACCATAACCCTAACCCTAACACTAAACCTAAACATAACTCTCACACTGAACCTAACCCTAACCATAAACCTAACATAAACCCTAAACCATAAACCTAATTTTAACCCTCACCTACACTAATCTTTATGTTAAGTCTAATGCTAAGCCTATCCCCAAACTTAACAGTAACACTAACATTAACCCTAAAGCTAAACCTAACTCTAAATTTAACCCTAACCCTAAGCCTAACGCTATCCCTAACCCTAAACTTAACCCTAATTCTAACCCAAACTTTACACTAACCTTTACCCTAAATCTAACCCTAACCTTAACACTAACCCTAAACCTAAACCTATCACTACACCTAACCATAAACTCTAACACTATCCCTATCTGTAACCTTAAAAATAATCATAACACTAAACCTAACTCTAACACTTCCTTAAACACTAGTTCTAACTCTAACTTTAACACTAAATCTAACCCTAACTCTAACTCAAACCCTAACAGTAACCCTAAACTTAACTCTAACCCTAACCATAACCCTAATGCTAAACCTAATAACAACTCTAATATTAACCCTAAAACTAACCCTAACACAAACCCTAAACTTATGTAACCTTGATGCTAACCCTCAATCTAACCAAACCCTTAAAATCAACCCTATCACTAACCATAAACCTAACACTAACCCTAACACTAACACTAATTTTAATTCTAAACCTAACCGTAACTCTAATATTAACACTATCACTAACCCTAAACCTAACACTAACCATTACCCTAACCCTAACACTAACACTAAAGCAAAATCTTACCCTAACTCTAAGTTTAACACTAACTACAATCCTAATCATAAACATAACCTGAAAACTAATCTGAACCCAAAAACTAAACTTTCCCATAACCCTAAACCAAATCATAACTCTTACTCTAATGTTAACACTAAAGCTATAAAGAACCCTAGCCCTAAACCTAACACTAAAACTAACCCTAATCCTTATCATAACCCTAACCCTAACACAAAATCTATCCCTAACCCTTACCTTAACCTTTACCCACACACTAAACCTAACCCTAACCCTAATTCTAACACCAACCCTAACGCTAAACCTAAGCCTAAATCTCACCGAACCAAAATCCTAATCCTCACCATAACACTAATCCTAAATTAACACTATCCTTAACCCTTAATATAAACCTAACCCTAACCCTAACTATATTCATAACATTAACACAAACCCTAACACTAACCCTAAATGTAAACCTAACCCTATGATTAATGTAACCTTTTCAATAACGCTAACTTTAACCCTAGCTCTAACACTAACCTAAACCATTAAACTAACCCTAAGTTTAATACTAATCCTAAACCAAAAACTAATCCTAATTCTAATCTTAATACTAACCCTGACCCTAATGGTAACCCTAAAACTAACCCTTACCCTAACCATAAAAAACGCTGACCCGAAACCTAAAACTAAACCTACCATAACACTAACCATAACAGTAATCTTTACCCCTAAACCTAATCTGAACCCTAACACTGACCCAAACTCTAACACTAACCCCAAACCTAAACCTAAGCTTAACTCTAACCTTCAACCTATTAGTAATACTAAATCATAAACCTAACCCTAAAACTATCTTAATATTAAACCTAATCCTTAAAACAAGTTTAGGGTATTCCCAGTTTAAGACAATAGGAGTTTTAGGGAAGTTAGAGGTTGAAGATTAGTGCTGCTGGGATTAGGGTGTTACTGCTGCTTGTTCTCGTTGAGTTCTCGTGAGATTCAAATGGATTTTGGAAAAAGCCTCGTGGAGTAGGTAAATTCTGTGGGCAGATTTTGAATTTTCTGAGAAACTATTTGTGTAGAGGCTGGTGTGAGTTCGGGAATAAAGGATTGCTGTTTGAATCTACAAGGTGTGTGGTGGCTCGTGATTCTGTGTCAAGCCGAGACATTGGCATTTTATTCTCCCCCTTCTGATTAATTAAACAACAAGCAATGTGGCTTAAGGACCGTGCCTGGTAGGTTGTCCAATTCAAGATATGGTTATTATCTGTCATGGGAAAACTGACCTTTAGGCGTCAGCCTCCTGTCTTAGGTTGATACCACTGCAATCAGATCAACCCGTCACTGACTACCGGTCCAGCATTCAGCCAAGCTTGTAGATAGGCCTATGCACCAGTGGGGGGGGTGAGGTTTATGCTTCACCTCTCTTGGCCTCCAAATTTAGCCTTGGTTCTAGTGTGGGGGGTGAGGTTCTTTGCCTCACCTCTGTTGGCCCCCAAATTTTAGACCATCACTGCTAGAAGGGAGGAGGATATAGAAATGCCACAACACCAAGCCAATTGACAGCTCCTTTGGAAAAATTGCGTCACGGGTGACACCATCAGCAAAGATATGCCAGCAGTAGCACAATTCGCTGCACCAAACAATAGTTCACAATGCATGCAACTGATATATAGTCCAGGAAAGTTCTGCAAGTAGTTCAAATCAGAGGAGTCTATCAATATGTCCATTTCCTCCCAAAGTAAATCAAGTCTTTAATGGAGCATTACTTGTTGAGTTACATTCATTGATGCATAAGTTTATACAGTTTACTGTGATAGCTATCATAGAAGCTGTAGTTTGGTTTTCTTAGTCTTCACCGGCACTGGGATGGAGATGGAAATTCTGGCAGTGATGCTAAGGAGACATTATCCTTAACAGAATTATTAAATATAATAAAAAGGAAAGGTAAAGTAAACAAACAAATCTTTTAACCACCTTTAAAAACAATCTTTAACAGCTGTTTACTTAATTTAAATTAGTAAGCAAACAGTTCCATTAACCACATTTGAAAACAATCATTAACAGCTTTTTACCTAATTTAAATTAAACCACATAAATCACGTGAATAAAAAAAAATTGGATCCATTTTTTCATGAGCACTCCTCATATATGAAATATGGACATACACTCATACAGACATACAACAGAAAACACAAATGTGCACACATAACATACAACACATAAGACAACAGCCTTGTAGCTTTACCTAGATAAAATCTCCATTGCAATGTTTAAAAACTCCAGTCAAAAAATAAAACACAGTCAAAAAATAAAATTTATAGAAAAACATTAACCTAGGTTTGTATGAACTCAAAAAATAAAATAAAACTTTAGGATGTGGTAAAAATGCAATAATAAAATAGATATTGAAAAAAGCATCCTGGTAAATCACTGTCACAGATGTAAGAATAGCCAAGCTGGAGCTCTGGATATCAGCTGTTATGAATTTCAGTCAAATCATCTTCTTTTTCTGTGGAAATTCCTTTAGTTAATCTCTCTGAAATCCAAATCGGCTGCTGTTCTCTCTGTGGAAACACACAAACGAAACCCGAACTCCAGACAATAACTGGATCAGGACCTTTCCATTGTCTTGTTAGAATATCTTTCTAAAGTACCTTAGGCTTATGTACATTTTTTGGATACATATGTCTTTCCACATCACTAAGTCCTGATGAATCAAAATTTAGAAAGTTTGGAGTAAAAAGGGTTACTTTAAGTTTATCTTTGGGGGATATATACCCCTTTCCAATTCCCTCTTTTTGCTTTAATAAGTACATTTTAATAGTTTGATGAGCTCTTTCAACTATGCCTTGTCCCTGTGGATTGTATGGGATTTTTTTTATATGAGTAATGCCAAATGATGAGCAAAATTTTTTAAAAGAGTTAGTCGTATAACCAAGACGGTTATCAGTTTTTAACTGTTTAGGAACACCCACAGTTGCAAAATTTTGTAAGAAATGAGCTATAACATCTATAGTTTTTTCTCCAGCATGAAGGGAGCCAATGAAATATCCAGAAGAAGTATCAACTGTAACATGTAAATATTTTAATTTTCCAAATTCTGGCAAGTGTGTGATGTCCATGTGCCAAATATGGTTAGGTGTCAGTCCTCTAGGATTGACTCCAAAATTAACTTGTGGTAAAAAGGTCACACAATTTTGACATTGTTTTATTATTTGCCTCGCTTGTTCCTTAGTTATTTTAATATGCTTTTGTAAAGTATTAGGATTAACATTAAACATTTTATGAAAATTTGTAGCTTCTTCTATTGTATAGAAAATATGTACATCATGTGTAGTTTTATCTGCTAAATCATTGCCCAACCTAAGGGCTCGAGGCAATCATGTATGTGCCCTAATATGTCCTATAAAAATGGCTCTTTTCTGTTCCATATTAAACTTTTTATAGTGGAAAACAAAGAGAAAACAGTAGAGGAAGAGGAAATCCTACCAGCATCTTCAAGGGATATAATAGCATTAACTATATGTTGACTATCAGAAAATAAATTAAATACAGAATCTTTGGACATCAAAAACTGCTTTAAGCTTTACCTTTTCAGCTGATTGTTTCTGTACTAAAAATGTAAAAATTTGATCAGGGGTAAATACTGCTGCTGCACCATTATTAGACCCATCAGTGAATATATTTGAAACATTCATTATAGGTGTTTTTCTTGTCATTTTAGGAAAAAACTACAGGATTCTTAGACCAAAAAGACAACAAAGGATTAGATGGTAAATGATTATCAAAAGAAACATTTTATTTACACATGATTATTGCCCATGTATTTAACTCATTAGCTAACTCATCAATTTGCTCCTTAGTATATGGAGTAATAATTTTATTGGGAGAAATTCCAAACACTCCCTTTGCTGCTCTTATTCCTTTGAGTATTAATTGTCCTACAGCCTCAGGATACCTAGTAAGAATAGTGTTAGGAGAATAAGATAAATGTATCCATAATAATGGACTTTCTTGTCAAAATCTCCTGTAGGAATATTTTATGTTGGTAGTACAATAAATCATAAAGGCAAACTCATATCAATTCTATCTAGATGCATATTTTCCATATATGTTTCAATAATTTTTAACCCCTTTGTAGCTTTAGGAGTTAACATTTGGGGTGAATTTGCATCTGATGGACCTTTTAGAATATCAAATAAAGGTCACAACTCTCCTGTTGGTATGCCTAGATAAGGCCTTATCCAATTTATATCTCCCAACAACTTTTTGAAAGTCATTAAGTGATTTGAGTTGATCTACTCGTATTTGAGTTTTAGGTGTATGAACCATGGTTGAGGAGAATAAAACTATTAAATAATTAATTGGAAAATTTAATTGTACTTTGTCTATTCCTCTCTCTTGATTACAATTTTTTAACAAGTTTGCAAGTGTGGCATAACATTCCAGCAATGTGTTTTTATCTTTATGTGCTAATAATACATCATCCATATAGTGAAATATTTTTAGTTCAGGATTTTGATTTCTAAGTGGCTGGATTGCTTTATTAACATATATTTGACACATAGTTGGACTGTTAGCCATTTCTTGAGGGAGTACTTTCCACTCATATCTCTCATCAGGACCTTCATGATTTAACGCAGGGATAGTAAACGCAAAACGTGGACTATCCTCGGGATGAATTGGAATCGGGAAAAAAAAATTTTTAATGTCTATAGCAAAAACATGCCACGTTTTTGGTAAAGCAGACAATTGAGGAATCCCTGATTGAGCAGGTCCCATAATAACCATCTCATTATTAATGCCTCTTAAATCTAGCAATAATCTTTATTTACCCGATTTCTTTTTGATGTCAAAAATGGGAGTATTATGGGGAGATACGGAAGGTTGTAAATGTCCTTCCACTAATTGTTGTTTGACCAGATAATGGGGTACTTTTATCTTTAATTTAGATAAGGGGCCATTGAGGAATCCACACTGGTCTTTATGATTTCCAAGTAATTTTGATTGTCTCAGTGGCCCTTTCTGAAAATCCAACCCATGTCTGTCTGTTCCTTTATGTATTTGAATTGGTGCTGCTATACCTGGTTCTTGTTTTCCTAATATTTTTTCTTTCCTAACACCTTGTTTAGCCCTAGTAGTGGGCACATTAGGATTGATGTTATTTGTTAACATCAAACCTAGTTGATCTAGGATATCTCCTCCCCATAAATTAATAGGAAGTTGATCCAAAACATTTGGCTTTATAGTTCCTTCACATAGTTCAGGATCCTTCCAATCTAATACCATAGCACTTCTATGGGGATTAGTCACCACTCCTAGGCCTCGAAGAGTTTGAGTGGCTTGTTGTAATGGTCGATGTTTTGGCCATTCTTGAAAAGATATGATGCCAAGGTCAGCACCTGTGTCAAGAAGTCCATTAAACTCATGACCCTGAATATTTAGTTTTAGCATTGGGCAAGAATCAAAATTTAAAGGCAACATAGCCCAATGTACACTTGTGGAGCCTAGTATCTTGGAATCTCTTTCTACATTAAGACTAGAGAATTTATTTTGTAGGCTGGGTTTTATTAACAACTGTGCTATTCTATCTCCAGGTGAAATTACTGATATACCTCCTGGAGAACTAGCTATAATTTTTATTTCACCTACATAATCAGGATCTATTACCCCAGGACTTATCATAAGTCCTTTTAATGTAGAAGAACTATGTGCCAATAATAAGCCTACTGTTCCTTGAGAAAGAGGTTTTTTTACTCCTGTAGGAATGATTTGAACTCCCATATCTGGAATTAAGACTTCTCTGGCAGAGGTGCAGATGTCCAACCCTGCACTCCCTCGGGTTTGTCTGATGAGGGATTTCATGGACAATGTGTTCTGGGCACCACCCTGATGGTGTTGCTGGGTTCCTCCATTGCCCCATATATTTTTGGTTGTGGGCCGTGGAGCATTGGGCCCTGGAGCATTGGGCCCCCCAGTCCGTTTTTTGGCAATGAAGCCTGATGCCTTTCTCAATGATGTCATGGGTAAATACCTGATACTTGTCCATTTTTTGATAAGGGAGTACCTTCTATGGTGGTTTGAGAATGGCATTAATTAGCCCAATGTCTCCCTCTAAGGCATCATGGGCATATACCCGGTATTCTATTCCTTTGATTTCTAGTTTTGTTACTCTTATGGGGCAACTCTTTTTAAATGTTCTGTTTGTTCACAATTATAGCATGTTTCTGGCCTGTCATCTAAAGCCTGTTGTACTGCAGCTGCCAAGACTTGCCCTTGTTCATTAATATCTCTACATAATTTAATATATGTGTTTAAATCTTCATTTCTCCATGGTCTAATAACCTCTCTGCAGCAACGATTTGCTTGGTCATAAGCCAGTTGTTTTATTAATGGCATTTCTTGTTTTGTATCCCCAAAAATTTTGTCAGCAGTTTTAATAAGCCTATCTATAAAGTCAGCATAAGGTTCATTAGGTCTCTGTATTACCTTAGATAGTTGACCTTGTAAATCTGCATGTCCTTCTAAAGTCTTTCATGCCCTAACTGTGTCTGAAGCAATCTGTGCATATACAGCAAGATCATATTCAATTTGTTGTCGTTGACCCTCATAAGGTCCTTTTACTAACAACATATCTAGATTTCCTTGAGGGTAACTGGCTGCTGCATTTTGCCTAGCTGTCTTTGTGCAAAATTTCTCATTGGCAACCTTCCATAACAAATATTGTCCTCCATTTAGCACAGATTTACACATGCTAGCCCAATCTGCTGGCGTCAGGTACAAGTTAGTAATGGACTCGACCATGCTTACCATGAAAGGAGCTTGGGGACCATAGGTTGTTAAAGCCTCCTTTAACTGCTTCACTGTTTTAAAATCTAAAGCACGGTGAATTCGCTGCCCTCCTACCTGTTCAAATACAGGGCATGCTAATCTTTCAGGTCCTGTCTCAGGATCTCACTTATTAACTACGGGATTTGAGGGCCACTCAGCTGTCTCCATCGGTGTGGCTATTGGTTAAATTATGCATTATGGTAATAAAACAGAGTTAGTAACAGCCTCTTGTTGTGGCCTTTTTCCTAATAACCCCTTTTCATTTAAATTTTTTTCCTCTTCCTGACTAGCTCCAGAGAACTTCTCTTTTGCTTTATCTAAAATGTCTTTCTCCAAGGTCAGAATCTCTAACAATTTACTTAACACCTTTTTGGTTTCTTTTTTACTAATTTCTAATCTTCTATGAAGGTAACGCAACCAATAAGATAACACAAAAACAAAACTGCGACTGAATGAAACAAAAACAGAATAAAAATTAGCTGAATCAATTTTTTTTCCACGAGGCTGACAAACTTCAAACCTTGGGCCAACCATTTTTCCCAGTTTGCCTGAGAAATTTCTAGGGATAGGTAGCTTGAAACAAAAACGAAATAAATCAAAACAAGAACACATTATTTTTTTTAAATTGTCACCCATTCTCTCGCCTTCCCTCAGGGGTGAGCAGTTTAACTCACCTCCAAGTTTCAGACGTTCCCCATATGGCCCACCAAATGCCAATTTCTCGGCTTGGCACAGAATCATGAGCAACCACACACCTTGTAGATTCAAACAGCAATCCTTTATTCCTGAATTCACACTGGCCTCTACACAAACAGGTTCTCAGGATATCCAAAATCAGCCTGCACAATTTACTTACTCCACGAGGCTTTTTTCAAAATTCATTTGAATCTCACGAGAACACAATGGAAACAAGAAGCAGGAACACCCTAATCCCAGCAGCAATAATCTTCAACCTCCAACTTCCCTTAAACCCCTTTTGTCTTAAACTGGGAATGCCCTAAACTTGTCTTAAACCGGGAACGCCTTAAACTCAAGGAGCTGGAAACTTCCTCAAACCTGATTAGCTCTAAACCCGGATCCACCCTGGGCTTTGAGCAAGGTAACCTTACTAAAGCATACATGCAATGTCCCATTGAATGCTGTTAGACCAGAATGCAAGAAAAGACCACTGACTTCAATTAAAATTAAATTAAAGCAAGCTTATTATTTTGACCTGCCGGGCTGCCTTTCCCTCCCAAAGTGGCGGGAAAAAAACAGCAGCCCCACCTTTCCTACAGCCCAGCTTTATAGCCCAGAAAGTTACACAGAAAGAGGGGGGTTACAGATAACAGAACTCTGACAAGCATCACTCTAATGGTAGTTTACATTTTTTGCTGGCCCCAACATCAGAAATTATGAGGACCATTAGAGCCTCAGAGAGGGTCGTTGTCTGGCCAGGGAAGGCCAATATTTATGAGGTGTCACTAAACTTTCAAAGAGGGCTGCTATCTGGTCAGAGAGCCAGGCATAGGTGAGTTCAAGGCACTGGCAGGCATTCCAAGCAGGTTCAGAATTTACAGTAATTTATAGTAAAGCCAAAATTAGCTTTTCATCGCTTTGTGGCAAGATGGCTCCCAATTTTAATAAAAGATCAGGTTGGGTTTATCAATGTCCTCTAAGTAGCATGGGGTACGCTGGCAAGGAAATATCGATGCATCATTCCTACTTGGCAATGGCCTTCAGCATCAAACCTTTCCTAAGACTAACCCTAATCCTAAACATAACAGTAACACTAACCCTAACTTAAAATCTAAGAGTATCCCTAAACCTATTACTAACAATAACACTAATACTAAACCTAACCCTATATCTAACCCTAACCCTACCAGTACCCTAAACCTAAACCTAAACCTAAATGACTATAATTCTAAACCAAACTTTAAATATAAATATAACCCTAACACTAACTGTAACCTTAAACCTAACACTAACTCTAACCCTAACTCTAAAACTAAACCTAAAACTAACCCTAATGCTTACTTACAAACTAAACTCCAACCTAACCTTAATCTTAACACTAAACATAAAAGTACGTCTAACTCTAATGCTAACCCTAACCCTAACACTAACCTAACCGAACCCTAACACTAACACTAATTGAAAACTAAAACCTAACCTTAAACTTAAACCTAAACCTAATACTAATCCTTATCCTATCCCTAACCCTAACACTAACCTAAATGCTAACCTAAGTTTAACACTCACCCTAACCCAAATCTTAATTGTTGTAATTTTAACCCTAATATAACACTCATCCTAACTTTTAAACTTTAACCTTAACTCTAACCTAAAACCTAAAGCCAACACTAACACTAATCCTAACACTGACTCTAACTTCAATCCTAACACTAACTGTAACCATAACCCTAACCCTAAAACAAACACTAAACCTAGAACAAATGCTAATTGTAACACTAACCCTACCCTAACCCTAAACTTAAACCTAATACTAACCAAAACCCAAAACCTAACCCTGTCTTTAAACATAACTCTAACCATAACCATAACCCTACACCTAATACTAAACCTAACTATAACCATATCCCTAAATTTAATTCTAACACTTAGCCTTGTACTAAAACTAACCCTTACACTAACCCTAAAAATAACTCAAACCCAAACACTAACTTTAACCCATACCCTACTTTATCCCTAAATATAACCTTAACTCTACCAGTATTTCTAAAAATAAAACTAACCCTAAACCTTATACTAACACTAAACCTAACACTAAACCTACCCTAACCCTAAACTTTAAAATTTAAACTAACCCTAATTTTAACATTAACCCTTACCCTAACCCTAATCAGAAACTTAATCCTAAACCCTACCCTTAAACCAACCTTTATCCTAACCCTAACTCTAAACCTAAAACTAACACTAAACCTAATACAATTGCTTACAATAACCCTAACCCTAACTCAAACACTAACTGAATCCAAAATCTAACCTTGAACTTAACACTAAACCTAAACTTAATCTTCAACCTCACCCTAATCTTAATTCAGACCATAACCCTAACACTAAGTAACCCAAATGTTAACGAATCCAATACCTAACTGTGAACTTAACATTAAACCTAAACGTAACATTCAACCTTACCCTAAATTTAATCCTTACCATAACCCTGAACCTAAACCTAACCCTAAACATAACCGTAACACTAAACTTAACACTAAAACTTTACCTAACTTGATCACTAACCCTAAAACTAACCTTAAACCTAACACTTACCTTAACTGTAAATCCAATTGTAACCCTAACCCTAAACTTAAAACTAACCCTAATCCTAACACTAACACTAACCCTAAAGCTAACCCTTAGCATAACCCTAACAGCAATGCTAAACATAAAACTAACCTTAACCCTAAACCTAACCATAAAACTAACCCTAACCCTAACACCACCCTAAACCTAAATCTAAATTAAACTGAACACTTAACCAATCTATTTCTACCCTAACACAAACACTTACCTGAAACCTAACATTAACCCGAAGCCTAAATCTAATCCTATTCCTAAACCAAACCCAACACTAACCCAAAAGCTAATCTTAATTCTATCAGTAATCCTAACTCTAACCATAACTCTAAACTTAACCCTAACACTAACCCTAACACTTACCCTAACCCTAACAGTAAAACTAAAAAAACCCACTCAACCCTAATCAAAACCTAATATTAACGTTAAGCCTAAGTCTAACACTAACCATAATGCTAACCTTATTTCTAACCCTAAACCTTTCACTAAACCAAACACTAAACTTAACAGTAAGCCTAACCCTAACACTAAACCTAACATTAACCCTAACACTAACACTAACGCTAAAACTAAAGCTAACCGTAAACTTAATCCTGAATCTAACCTTGACCCTAACACTAACACTAACCCTAACTCTATATTGAACACAAATTTAACCCTAAGACTAAGGGAGACACTAAACCTAACACTAAGCCTAATCCTAAACCTAATACTAACCCTAAAACTAACACAAAACCTAACCCTAACCATAATCTGAACACTAACACGAAACCTAATCCTATCCATAGCCATTACCCTAACATTAAAACTAATCATAAAATACCCTAACACTTCTTAAACATAACCCTAATACTAATACTAACAGCACCACTTACTTTAATCCTAAACCTAACCCTAACACAAAATGTATTCTAACGTTGATGCTAGCACTAAACAACTCTAACACTAATCCTAACCCTAACACTAACCCTAAGCATAAGCCTAACTCTAGACCTATTTCTATCCCCAACCCTAACCCTAAACCTTACCCTAATAAAAACCCTAAACTGAACCTAACCTTAACCCTAAACCTAAACCTAATCCTAACCCTAATAGTAACACTAACACTGACACTAACCCTACCACTAACCCTATTCCAAACCAAACCCTAACACTAACCTTTATCCTAAACCTAACACAAATATTAACTTTAACACTAACCCTAACCCTAACACTAACCCTAAACCTAATACTAAAACTAAATGTAACCCTAACCCTAATTCTTTCTCTAAATGTAACCTTAATATTAACCCTAATTCTAACCCTACCCGTAACCTTAACATTGGAATAATTCTTAACTCTAAACCTAATTTTAACACTAATCCTAACCATAAATCCTTAACCATAACACTAGCTTTTACCAAACCCAAACCCTAAAACTAACCCTTAACCAAACCCTAACGCTAAGCCTAATGCTAACACTAACATTAAACCTAAAACTTTTCATAACCTAAACCTTAACAGTAAACCTAAACATAACCCTACACCTAACCCTAATTCTAGTACTAACAATAACACTAAGCCTAACACTAAAGATAAAACTAATCCTTACCCTAATTTTAACACTTAGCTTAACCCTAATTGTAACCCTAACTCTAACATTAACCCTAACCCTAACTCTAAATATAAATGCTAATCCTAACTGTCAGCCAATTCCTAATACATACCCTAACCCTAACCTAATACTAATCCTAACACTTACCCTAAAAGAAACCCTAACTCTAACCATAAACCTAATCCTAACAGTAAACCTAAACCTAACTCTCACATGAACCCTAACCCTAATCATAAACATAACATAAATGTAACCCTAATCTTAAGCCTATTTCTAAAATCAACAAAACACTAATGCTATGTATAACACTAAACCTAACCCTATCCATAACCCTAAAACTAGCCAAACCTTTAATGTAATTCTATCCCTAACCTAAGAGTAATCCTTATCTTAATTCTAACCATAACCCTAACACTAACCTTAATACTAACAATAACTCTAACACTAACACTAAGCCTAAAGCTAACCTAACACTGTTAAACCCTAAACCTAACCCTAATGCTAACCCAAACTATAATAATAACTCTAAATTTAACCCTAATACTAAACTTATTTTTAACCCTAAACCTTAATCTAACTTTAACTCTAACTCTAATTGTAACCCTAACACTAACCCTAAAACTAAACCTAACATTAAAATCAACTGTAAAGTTAACTCTAAACCTATCCTTAACATAACCTTAACAATAACCCTAACCATAGCCTTTACACTAAGACTACCTTATACCCTGATCCTAATCCTAACTTTAGTACTAAACCTAATCATAACCATAACTCTAGCACTAACACTAATTCTAACACTAAATGTATAACTAATGCTAACCCTAATACTAAACCTAACCCTATGCCTAAACCTAAAACTAAACCATATCCTAAAACTAACCCTAAACCTAACACAAAACCTACACTAACCATAACCCTAAATCTAAACCAAACCTTAACCCTAACAATAACACTAATCCCAACCCTTACCTAAAACCTAAAACTAATCCTAACCATAACACTGACCCTAACCCTAAAACTAATTCAAACCCTCTACCTAAGCCTAACCCTAATTGTAATCATATCTGCAACATGCATCCAAATGCTAAACTGAAAAGAAAACCTATAAATAATTTTTACCCTAACCCTAAGAGTAACCCTAACTTTACTCTAAACCCTAACACTTACCCAACCCTAACGCTAAACCTAACCCTACTCTAAACCTATCCTAACAATAATCCTAACCTGAACACTAGCACTCTTCCTAACCGTAACAGTAACCTCAACACTAATCTTAAATCTAACCTTAATCATTATCCAAACCCTCACCCTAACCCTAAGACTAACACTAACCCTATTCCTAATTCTAAAATTAAAACTAAAGTAACCCTAAACCTAAACTTAACATTAACTCTACACCTAACCCTACCCTTAAACTTAATGCTAAACCAAATCCTAACCCTAACCCTAACGTTAACACTATAACTAACCCTAATACTAACCCTAAGACTAACCGTTACCCTAACCCTATACCTCACTTTAAAACTAAACCTAAAATAACCCTAAACCTAAACCTGAGAATAATTTTAAGTCTAAACTTAAACCTAATTCTATCCAAAACCATAAATATAACCCCAACCCTTACACTAACCCCAAACCTAAGACTAACACTAACACAATTCCTAACCCTGAATTTATTTTAACACTAAATCTAACGCCTAACCTCACCATAACCTAACAAGAATAGTAACACTAACAATAACCTTAACCCTAAAACTAAACCTTACACGAAACCTAACCCTAACCTTAAACTTAACACTAACCATAAGCCTAAACCTAAAACTAAACCTAACTGTAAGACTTATCCTAAACCTAACCCTAACAGAAATCCTAACTCTAACCCTCAACTTAACCCTAACCCTAAAACTAACTCTAAAACTAACCCTAATCTTAATTTGAATCCTAAAACTAAACCAAACCAAAACTCTAATTCTAAACCTAACTCTTACCCTAATGCTCACACTAACCATAACCCCAATTCTAAACCTAAATCTAACAGTAACTCTTACCCTAACACTAACATTTACCCTAACCCTAACCCTAACGCTAACCATAACACAAACACCAACTCTAACCCTAAAATTAACCCTAACCCTAAACCTAAACCTATCACAAACCCTAATATTAACACTAACTCTAACCCTAACACAAACCCTAACCTTTAACTAACCCTAACACTAAACTTAATCCAATCCTAACACTGATCATAAAACTAACGCTAACTCTAACCATAACCCTAAACTAACATTAACCCTAAACCTATACCTAACCCTGAAACTAAACTTTACCCTATCCCTAACCCTAACACTAACACTAACATTAAACATGTAACTCACCCTCACCCTAAACCTTACACCAAAATTAACCCTAACCATAATCTTAACCCTAACCCTAATTCAAACTTTAATCCTAACTCTAACTTTGAAACTGACACAAAACCTAAATCTAAAAATAAACCTAACTCTAATACTTACCCTAACCATAACCATAACCCTGACACTACACTAACCCAAATCCAAAACCTAAACCTAAACCTAACGTTAACTCTATAACTAAAACTAACACTAACCCTGACCATAACCCTAAGCCTAAACCTAACTTTAAAACTGACACTAAACCTAACCCTAATGCTAAATCTAAAACAAACCCTAACTCTAACCCTAACATTAACACCAACCCTAACCATAAATCTAGGCCTAAACCTTACTTTAAAACTAACCTTAAACCTAATCATAACCCTAACTTTTACACTAACCCTAACACTAAACATAACACTAACACTATCCCTAACCCTAACTCTAAACTTTAGCTCAAACCTAACCCTAATTCTAACTGCAAAACTTACACTAAACATAACCCTAAAAATAACCTTAACCATAACTCTAAACCTATCCCTAACTTTAACCCTAACCCGAACCTTAAACCTAACCATAAGCCTAACCCTAATCATAACTCTAAACCTAACCCTAACACTAACACTAACCCTATCTTAAACCTATCCCTAATCCTTACATTAAACCTAACACTAATTCTAACCATAAGACTAACCCTAACACTAAACCTAATCCTAAACCAAATCCTAGAGCTAATGCTAGCCTTAACAAAAATTCTATCCATAAACTTAAACCTAACCACAACACTAACACAAACTCTAACCCTAACCTAACACTAATACTTATGCTAACACTAATCTTAACACTAACACTAACTCTAACCATAATAGTAACCCTAACACTAAACCTAACCCTAAGCTTAAACCTAACCCTAACACTAACCTTAACTCTAAATATTAACACTAATCCTAACGCTAAACCTAATATTTACCCTAACACTTATCTTAATCGTAACCCTGACACTAACCCTAAATCTAAATGTAAGCCTACACCATACACTTACCCTAAACGGAAATCAAACCCTAACCCTAAACCTAACACTAACCCTACCCCTATCCCTAACCCTAACCCTAATTTTAATCTTAACAATAACCACAATACTAAACTTAAGTCTAATGCGAACCATAGTCCTAACACCAAACCTGGCCCTAAACGTAATGTTAAAACAAACCCTAACCCTAAGTTGAACCTTAAACGTAACTCTATACATAACATTAAATCTAATCCTAATACTAATTCTAAGCCTAATCCTAATACTAATCCTAACCCTAACCCTAACACTAACCCTAACTTTAACCTTAATGCTAACCCTATATCTATCCCTAACACTGACCCTAACCCTAATCCTAACACAATACATAACCCTACCCCTAACTCTAAAATGAACCCTAATTCTAACCCAAATCAAAATCTATCTCTAAACCTAAACTTTACCCTTATTCTAAACTTAATCCTAAGTAAACATAACCTCAACAAAACCCTAATTTTATACCTAACCATAACTTTGAACCTAACCCTACCCATAACACTAAGTAATCTTAACCATAAACTTAACCAAATTCTAAACCTAACACATATGCTAACCCCAACCCTAAAAATAAGGCTAAATCAAACACTAACCCTAACCCTAATGATAACCCTAACACTAAAAATAAGCCAAAATGTAACAGTTACACTAACACTAAACCTATCCATAACTCTAAATGTAACACTAAGCTTAACCATAATCTAACCCTAAACTTATTCCTAACCATAAACTTAACTATAACCCTAAACCTAACCCTAACTCTAACCCTAACCCTAAATATAAACCTAACACTAAACCTAACACTTACACTAATCTGAACCCTAACCCTAACCCAAAAATTAACCCTTACTTTTTTACTAATCCTACCCTAACCTTAACACTATCACTAAACCTAAACTTAATCCTAACGATAACTCTATACAAAAAATAACCTTTATCCTAAACTACACTAATCCTAACACTATAAATTAACACTAACACTAACCCTAAACATGATTCAAAATTTAAACCTAAGACTAAATCTAATCCCATTAGTATCTGAAACCCTAAAACTAACCCTATCCCTAACACAAACCCAAACTATAACCTAAACATAACCCTTAGCCTCAACCTGACACTAATTCAAACACTAACCCTGACACTAACCCTTAACCTAACCATAATCCTTACACTAACACTAACATGAACAGTAACCCTAAACTTAACACTAACCCCAAACCTAAACCTATCCCTAATCCTAACACTAACCCCAACTCCAGACCTAATTTTATACCTAATACTAAACCTAAAACTAACTTAAAACCTAACCCTAATCCTAATTCTAACACTAACCCTAACTCTAAACTTAATCCTATACCTAATACAAAACCTAACCCTAATCCTAACACTTACCTTAAATATAAACCTATCAATAACCCTATTCCTAACCCTAAACCAAACCCTAAATCTAACCCTAACAGTAACCCAAACCCTAAATCTATCCCTAACAGTAACCCTAACCCTAAATCTCACAATAACCCTAACTCTAAACCTAACCTTAAACCTAACACTCGACCTAACACTAAACCTAACCCTAAGCCTAAAACTGACTTGAACACTAACCCAACCCTACAACTAACACTAACCCAAACTTTTACCCTAACTTTAACACTAATCTTAAAGCTAACCCTAACCTTGGCCAAAACTCTATCCATAACCCTAACACTGTAACTAATCCTTACCCTGAAACGAACTGAAGCCTAATTTAACCCTAACAATATATTTAACCGTATCTCTAAACAAAATCTTAACCCTAACCCTAACCCAAACCCAAACTATAAACATGACCCTAACCCTAACCATAACCATAAACCTAAACCTAAATTTAACCCTCACCCTAACTCAAACCCTAACTCTAACATAACCCTAACAGTAATGCAATAATAACCCTAAACCTAAAATTAAACCTAAACCTAACTCTAAATCTAACCCCAAACCTAACTCTAATCCTAAACCTAACAATAAACTTAACCCTAACCCTAAGCATAATCATAAACCTAACTCTAAACCTAACCCTAATCTTAAGTGTAATCATAAATTTAACACTAAACCTCACCCTATCCCTAACCCTAAAACTAACCCTTACCACAATCCTAAACCTAAAACTAACTCTAACCATAAACCTAACACAAACCCTATTTTAAAGCTAACCCTAGCATTAAATTGAACCCTAATCCTAAAACTAACCTTAACCCTAAATCTAAGACTAAATCTAAACTTAAAATTGACCTAACATTACACTTACCCCTAATCATAAACCTAACACTAAACTTAACTCTAACACTAAGCCTCACACTAAACCTAAATCTAACCCTAAAACTAAACTTAATTTTATTCATAACACTGAAACTAACACTATACTAATCTTAATCTTAAACAAAACCCTAATCCTAACACCAATACTAATCCTAAACTTAACCCTAATCCTAACCATAACTGTAATTCTAAATGTAATTCTAAATGTAACCCTCACCATTACCCTAAACCTCATATATATATATATATATATATATATATATTCTTAAAAATAACTTTAACCCTAAACCTAACTCTAAACCTATACATAACCTTAACCACAACACTACCATAACTCTACATCTAACACTAACAATAACCCTAAAGCTCTCCCTTACTCTAACTTTAACACTAAACCTAATTCTAACCAAAACCCTAAGCCTATCATTAAACTTAACCCTAACCCTAACACTAACCTTAACCTAATCCTAACTCTGTCACTTATCCTAAACCTAACTCTAAACCTAAACATAACCTTATTCCTAAATCTAAACTTAACATTAAACTTAACACTTAATATAAGCCTAAACATATCCCTAAACCTAATCATAAACCTACCCCTACTTTTAACACTAACAATAATCCTAAATGCAATGCTTAACTTAACTTTAACTCTAACCCTAACAGTAACCTATACCCTAACCAAAAATCTATCTTTAACACTAAACCTTAACCTACCCCTAACTATAACCCTAAACTTTACAATAAGTCTAACAATAACCATGATCATAAAACTATATTTTACTTTAAACATGAACCTAAAAATATGCTAAAAAAGCCCTAAAACTAAACCTAACCCTAACCTAAACACTAAGAGAATCTCTAACTTTTATTTAACAATAACCCTAACTATAACCCTAACACTAACTTAAAATCGAAACCTAACTCTTACCCTAACACTAACCCTAACTGCAACCCTAAACTTAACCCTAACTTTATCCCTAATCCTAACCCTAACCTAACTCTAATTCTAACCCTATTCCTAAAACTAACCTTTACTCTAACACTTCTCCTAACCCTAAACTTAAACTTAACATGAACACCAAACCTATAACTAAACCTAATCTTAATCCTATCACTAAATATAAACAAAACCCTCACCCTATCCCTAAAAATAACCTTAACACTATCTCTAACCCTAAACCTAAGCCTAACTTTAAACCAAACCCTAACCCTAGCCTTAAGTTTAACACTCACCCTCATTTAAACTCTAACAATAACCTTAACTCTAAAACTAACCCAAACAATAACCCTAATAATAACATTAAACCTAACACTAAACCTATCCTTAAGCCTAACCCTAAAAATAACACTTTTCTTAAACCTAAATCTAAGCCTAACCCTAACATTAAAACTAACTATAACCCTAGCCCTGCTGCAGTCTGCCTGGACAAAATAACCAGGGGGGGTGACGAGAAACTTGAATGTTGAAATGGGAACTAATTAATTGTGAGTGAACTTAGTAAGAACTAAGTGAGAACTAACAGCAGCACACACCCATAGTAGCAGGGGTCACTTCTCTGTGGGAGAGAAGAGGTACATATACCCAACTAATTAAACACTGTTTAACTTATTTAACATTATCTAGATACAGAAGTCAGTCATTAAGGAATTATAATCATCTTAATGGCTCACTGGCATTACTTCCCCTGGCAAAGTGCCAGGCACCATCTCGACTTGATTTGCATTCCAAACATAGCCCAAACCCTAACAATAACCTTAACCCTAACTCTAAGCCTTAGCCTAACACTAACCCTAAAAGTACCAAAAAACCTATCCCTAAACCTAACCATAACACAAACACTAACCCTAACCAAACCTTAAAATTAAACCTAACCCAACCCTTACAGTAACCATAACCCTAAGCCAAACCCTATCCCTAACACTAACTATAATTCTAACTCTCAACCTAACAGTAACTCTAACCCTAACCTTAACACTAACACTAACCTAACCTTAAAGCTAAACATATTGCTTAATCTAACATTTACCTTAAGCCTAAAACTAAACCTAAACCTACACCTAACTTGAAGCCTAATCCTAACCATAACTCTAACAATGACCCAGATTCTAACCCTAACCCTAACCCTAACATTAACCCTAATCCTAACCCTAACCCTAATCCTAAACCTCATACTAAAACAAACCCTAACCCTAGTCCTAACAATAACGCTGACACTAAAACAAACCCTAACCCTAATTATAAACTAACACTAACCCTAAGCCTCGACCTAAACCTAAATTTAACATAAACCCTAAATCTAACCATAACACTAACCCAAACCCTAACCCTGACATTTAAAAAAACACTTATCCAAACCCAAACCCTACCCTAATAATAATGCAAATCCTAAAATTAACTCTAAACCAAACCCTAACCTTTAAAATATTCACAACCCTAATTCTAACCTATCCCTAACACTAAACCTAAAAGTAACCCTAACACTAAACCTAAAATTATACATAACCCTAACCCTCATATTAAACATATCTCTAACCCTATAGCAACCCTAACCCAAATCCTAATTCTTAACCAAAAATTAACCCTAATAATAAACCTATTAAAAACAAACCTAAACTTATCTCTAATAATAATTCTAAGCCAAACTTTTTTCCTGAAACTTATCCTAAAACGAAACTTAACACTAAACCTAATTCTAAACCTAACCCTAAAACTAACACCAACTCTAATAATAAACATAAATCTAAACCTAACAGTAACACTAACCCTAATTCTAATCCTAACAATAACCCTGACCTTAATACTAATTCTATTCATAATTTTAACCTTAACACTAAAACTAGCACTAAACAAAACCTAAACTTAAACTAACTCTAACCCTATTCCTAAACCTAACTCTTAAAGTAACCTTTACCTAAACCTTATCCTACCTCAACCCTAATCCTAACACTAAAGTTAACCCTAACTCTAATACAAACACTAAAAATAATTTTAAACCTAACCCTAACTCTAAACCTAACACTAAACCTAATTCTAAAACTAACCCTAACCTTATACTTAAACCTATCCATAATGGTAACCCAAACAATAACCACAACACTTACACAAACCATAATCCTAACCTAAACCTAACTGTAACCTTAACACTAAACCTATGATTATACCAAAACCTAACTATAATCCTAAAACTAACACAAAATCTAAACTTAACCCTAATGCTAACGCTAATATTAACCCTACACCTACCCATATCTCTAATAATAACTCTAACACAAACTTAAACTGAAACCTAACCCAACCCCAACAGTATAAATAAACCTAAACCTAATGCTTTTCCTAAAACTAATCCTAACCCTATTCCTAAGCCTAATCTTAACACTAACACTAATTCTAATATTGACCCTAACACTTTCTCTAACAATAAGAATAAATCTAACCAAAACCCTAATTCTAACCCTAACACTAACCCAAACACTAATCTTTTATATATAAACCTAACCCTAATTATAAACCTAACCCTAACCCTAATCTTTAACCTAACCTTAACCCTAATCCTAACACTAATCCTATTTTTAACCCTAAGCCTAACCCTAATAATATCTGCAAATCTAACTCTAACTCTAACCCTAACACAATCACTAACCCATACCTAACCCAAACACTAAACCTATACATAAACCCTACACCAACTCTAACACTTACACTAACCTCACACCTAAACCTCACTGAAACCCTATCATTAACCCTAACCCTAAAAGGAACCAAAATGTAAGCCCAACCCTAACTCGTACCCTAACCCTAAAACTAAAACTAAAACTTATACTAACCCTAACACTAACTATAAACCTTATTCTACCCCAAACAATAAAACTCACGCTAACACTAAACCTACCCAAATGCTAAGCCTAAATCTAACAATAACCCTAAACCTAAAAATAAACCTAACATTAACTATAACCCTGAACTTAACCTTAACCCTAACACTAACCCTAAACCTAATACTAAAGCTAATTCTAAGCCGAATGCTAACCCTAACCCTAAAAATAGAACTAACACTTAATATAGTACTAACTCTAACTCTAATCCTCTCTAAACCTAACAATAAACATGACCATACTTCTTTCACTAACACACAACCTAACCCTAAACCTAACCATAACCCTAATTCTAACACTAAACTTAACCCTAACACTAATCCTTAACCTAACACTAACCGTAACACTAATACTTAACCTAACACTAACCCTAATGATAACACTAAACATAACCCTAAATGTAATAGTAACACTAAAACTAACACTAAACCTAACAGTAATCTTAACTCTAAAAATAATCCTAAACCTAACAATAACCCTAAAGCTAACACCAACTCTAATCCTAACCCTATACTTACTCCAACACTAACACTAAACCTAACCATAATCCTAAAACTTAACCTAATTTTTGCCCTATTTCTATACATAATCCTAATCTTAACCCAAAAGCTAATCGTAAAATAACCCATGAAACTAATATACCCTAACCCTAACCCTAACTCTAACTCTAACTCTAACAATAACCCCGAGCTTAATACTAAATCTAAACTTTAACCTAACCCTAACACTAAAATTACACCTAACCCTAAACCTAACTATAACTCTAAAACTAACCCTAACACGAACACTAATATTAAACCTAATATTAACCCTAATCCTAACACTAACTCTAATTCTAACTGTAACCCTAATTCTTACCCTAACCCTAATCCTAAACCTATTCCTAACACTAACCCAACATCTAACTCTAACCTTAACACTAACCCTAACCATATCCCTAAAGTAAATCTAACACTAATACTAACCCTAACACTAACTGTAACCCTAATACTAACACTAACTGTAATCCTAACTCTTACCCTGATAATAACTGACACCTTATGCCTAACCCTAACCCTAACACTCTTTCTAATCTTAAGCTTAAACTTAACACTTACACTAATCCAAAATTTAACCCTAATACTAATGCTAAATCTAACCCTTATCCTAAACCTAATGCTAACCCTAACACTAAATCTAACCCCAACACTCAAGCTAACCCTCAACCTAACTCTTACCCTAAACCTGAAACTAACCCTAACAAAAAACCTAACCCTAACCATAAACCTAACAGTAATACTTACCCTAAACCTTAACCTAAACTATATCTAATTTTTTTTTGTCTTCTATTTTTTTTATTTATTTTTTTATTGTTGGTCTTTCAAAACCTTACACAGTTCTTAATACATCATATTTCACAGTTTGATTCAAGTGGGTTATGAACTCCCAACTTTACCCCGTATACAGATTGCTGTATCACATCAGTTACCCTTTCATTGATTGACATATTGCCTTTCTAGTGTCTGATGTATTCTAATTTTTATCTCATACCTAACCCTAACACTAACTCTAATTCTAACCCTAACCTAACCCTAACCCTAACACTAAACATTACATTAACCCTAAACATAAAACTAACTCTAAACCTAACCTTAAAAACAAACCTAACCTTAACTATAACCCTAAAACTTACCCATGCCCTAACACTAAATTTAACCCTAAACCTAAACCTATGTCAAATACTAACCCTAATTATATCTGCAAACTTAACCCTAACACTAACCATAAAACAAGTTCTAAATCTAACCTAACTCTATCTCTATTTTTAAAATAAACCAAACACTAATCTTAACCCTAACACTAAAACTAACACTAAACCTAACCCTTACCCTAAAAAGATCCTAACCCTAACACTAAACTTAACCATAACCTAAATCTAACCTTTACTCTGATCCTAAACCTAACATGAAACCTAACTTAACCCTAACACTAACCCTAATACTAACCCTACTGCCAATACTAACTCAAATCATATCCTAACCCTAATCCTAACACTAACCTTTACCCTAGCATTAACCTAACACTAAACCTATCTCTAACACTTACCCAAACACAGACACTAAACCTAATTCTTACCCTAATAGTAACACTAAACCAAACTATAATTCTTACCCTAACCCTATTCCTAACAATAAACGTAGGTCTAAACCTGACCCTAATTATAATCCTTACACTAATACACACCCTATTCCTAATTGTAAAATTAACGCTTACCCTAACCCTCACCCTATCACTAATGCTATACCTCAACCTATTCCTAATAATAATCCTAATCCTAACCCTAACAATTAACATAACCTTAACTCTAACACTAACGCTAAACCTAATCCTAACCTTAACCATAATTCTAAACCTTATCTTATATGCAACCCCAAATTTGTTTCTAACCCTAACACAAAACTTTACCCTGATGTAACTCTAAGCCTAAACATAACAGTGACCCTAACCTTAAGCCTAACACTATCCCTAACACTAACCGTAATGGTAACCTCAAACATAATGGTAACACTAACCCTAATCCTAACACTAATCCTAATGTTAACCCAAACTCTAAGCATAACCCTAACATTTATCCTAAACCTAACCCTAATCTTAAGCCTTAATCTAACCATAATCTGAATCCTAAACTTAACCATAACCCTACCATTAACCCTAAACCTAACTCTGAATATAAACCTAAACATAAAACTAATTCTAACACTAACCATAACTCTAAACCTAAACTTAAAATAACCCTAATCCTATCCCTTATCCTAATTGTAACCCTAAGTGTAAACCTATCCCTAACTATATTATAAACCCTAAGTCTAACCATAACACTAACCTTAACCTAATTTTAACCTTAAACCTTACCCTGAACCTATCTCTACACATAAACATAACCATTACAATAACCCTAACAATAACTCTAAACTTAACACTAACAAAGCTTAAACCTAAACCAAATTCTAACCCTAAAAATAACCCTAAACCTAATCTAACACCTAACACTAAACCTAACCTTAACCATAACCCAAACAATAATCCTAATCACAATACTAACACTATCTTTAACACTAACATATCTACTAAACCTAACCCTAAATCTACCATTAACAATAAGCCTTTCCCTAACCATAAACTTTATTGTAAAAATAACTCTAATCATATCCCTGACCCTAAACCTTACTCTAACCCTAAACCTAGACACAACCCTAATGCAACCCTAAAAATAAACTTTCCCCTTATCCTAACCCTAAAACTAACCATAACACTAAATCTAACCTTATCCCAAATCTAAACCTAACCCTATTTAAATCCCTAACACTTACCTAACCCAAATTGTATCCATAAAAATAACTAAACCTATATCTAAATGTAACCCTAACACTAGCCCTAAACTTAAACCTAACCCTCTTCCTAACCCTAACCCAAAACCTAACCCTTACACTCACCCTAACCCTAAAACTATCCATAACACTCACCTGTACCCTACCCCTAAACCTAACCCTAACAATAATACTAACCCTATCCTTAACCCTAATCCTAAATCTAACATTAAATATGACTGCAACTCTAATCCTAGGCCAATACCTAACCATAACCTTAATACTACTCTAACCCTAAACCTAAACTTAACACTAAACCAAACCCTCATTCTAACCTTAATTTTAACACTAACCCTAACCCTAACTTTAACCCTAAAAATAACATTAAGTCTAAACCTGACATTAATCATAATTCTTACACTAATCCAAACACTATCCCTAACCCTAAACTAATCTTTTTCATAACCCTAACCCTTAACTAACCCTAACCAGAACCCTAAACCTTACTCTTACACAAACCCTAACCATAATTTAACACTATCCCAAATCCTAACACTAACTATAACCCTAATAACACTAAACATAACCCTAACAATAACACCAACCATAACTCTAAATTTAACCCTAAAACTAACATATAATATAACCCTAACCATAACCCAACCCTAAGACTTACCCTAAATATAAACATACAACTAAAACTAAACCGTTACCTAAACCTAACCCTAATTTTAACACTAACACTAACTCTAAACCTAACAATAACCTTAAACCTAACCCTAATCCTAACCCTATCTGGAAACCTAAAACTAACCCTAACCATAACCATAACCATAACACTAACAATAAAATTATACGTAACACTTACACTAAACCTAACTCTAAACCAACCCTAATTCTAATCCTAACCCTAACCCTAACACAAATCCTAACCGTATATTTTACCATAACCCTATTCTTAACTTTAATTGTTACACTGAACCTAACTCTTACCCTAACCATACACTAACGTTAAAACTAAATATAACACAAACACTAAAACTAACCCTAATGTAAATCCTTTCCCTAACTCTAAGTTCAAACCTATTTCTTACTCTAACCTTAACTATAACCCTAGAACTAACCCTAACCAAATATTTTAACCCTAACTTTAATCGTAAAACCCTAACCCTAATCATAGAACTAACACTTACCCTAACCCTAAGCCTACCATAACCCTAGCCCTAACACTAAAACTAACCATGAAAGTAACCTTAGCCCTTACCATTAACCTAAGCCTAACTCTTAAACTTATCCTATCTGAAACCTTAAGCCTGAAACCTGATGCTAACACAAACCCTAACACTAAACAAAACTCAAACTCTAACATAATTCTTGCCCTAAACATAACACTAACTCTAACTTTAACCCTAACCATAAGCCTAAAACTAAACCGAACTGCAACTTTCACAGTAACCCTAAACCTAACAGTAAACCTAACACTCAAACTAACCCTAAATGTAACCCTAAACATAAACCTAACCCTAACTTAAATTCTAACCCTTAACCTAACCATAAAACAAAAACTAACCCAAAACTTATACCTAATCTTTAATTTTACATTAACCCTTTTTCTAACTCTAACCATTACTTAACCCTAATACTAACACTAAACCTAATATTAAAACTAACACTAAACATAAACCCTAACACTCAACCTAACACTAATCCTAACTCTACACCAAACCTTAACCCTCAGACTAAACCTAAACCTAACCATAACACAAAAGCTAACATTAATCTAACCTTAACAGTAACCCCAACATTAATTCACCCCTAAACAAAATCCTAATTCTTACCCTAATCCTAAACTCTACCCTAACACTAAACCTAACCCTAACAGTATTGCAAACACTATCACTAACTCTAAAACTTACCCTAACTCTAACTTTTATCCAAACCCTAACCCTTACTATAACACAAGCCCTAAACCTAAACCTAACCCTTACACTAACCCTAATTCTAAAACTAACCCATACTCTAAAACCCTAACCCTAATCCTAACACTAAACGTAAACAAAACCCTAATCCTAAACCTAACACAAAGCCTAACTGTAACTTTAACCCTAACCCTATTCTAAAAATAACCTTAAAAATAACCCTAACACTAGCCAAAACCCTAAATTTAATTTTAAATTTAAAACTAATGTTAACCTTATACCTATTAATAATCCTAACCTAACACTAGTTCTAATCCTAACCCAACCCCTAAAACTAACCCATACCTAACACTAAGCCTACCCTAAACATAACCCTAACACTAAACCTAACCCTAATTCTAACCATAATCTTCACAATAAGCCTAAATTTACACTAAATCTAACACTAAACTTATAACTAACTCTAACTCTAATGCGAACCACAACCCCTAACACTAATGGTTCCCATAACCTTAACCTTAACCCTAAGCATAACCATATCCCAAACACTAACATAACCCTAAAATAAAAACTAATTCTATCTTAAACCTAACCGTAGCCCTAAACCAAAACTAAACTTAACACTAATCCTAAATCTAACACTAGCCCTAACCCTAACCCGAACCCCAACCCTAATCCTTATTCTAACACTAATGCTAACATTGAAACTAACCCTAAAATTGATGCTATTTTTAAACATAACCATAAATCTAACACTAACACTAACCCTAACCCTAAACCTAACCCTAACATAAACATAAAACTAATCTTAAACCTAATCATATCTGTAACCATATTTTTCCATAACCCTATCCCTAAACCTAATCCTAACACTTACTCTAACCCTTACCCTAACCCTCATCTTTACACTAAAACAAACCCTATCTTAAACCTAATCAAATGCTTTCCCAAACTTTTATCTTTGCCCTAGGCTAGGGTAAGGGCTAGGGTTTGGTCTATGGTAAGGGATAGGTTTGGATCTAAGGTTAGTTCTAGGGTGAGAGTTAAGGTTAGGGTTACAGTTAGGGTTTGTGTTAGGGCTAAATTAGTGCTAGGATTAGTGCTCGGGTTAGTGTTTGGGCTAGGCCTATGTTTAGTGCTAGGGTTATGTTTAGGATTAGTGTAAGGTATGATGTTATAGCTACGTTTGGAGTGAGGGTCAAAATAATGTTAGGTCTAGGGTTATGATTTAGGTTAGGTTTAGCAGTAGAATTAGGTCTAGATTTAGGGCTAGAATTAAGGCTAGGCTTTGTGTTTGGGGTAGGGCTAGGAATAGAGCTATGGATAATATCAGGAGGTCTAGGTTTATGATTAGGGTTAATTTTATAGTTAGGTTTATGGCTAGTTCTAGTGTAATATTTAGGTTGAGGGTTAGATTCAGGTTTAGAGATAGGGTTATTATTATGGTCACGGTCATGGTTAAGGTTTGGGTTAGGTAAAGGTTTAGGATCAGGGCTCTCTTTAGCATTAGGATTAGAGTTAAAGTTAGGGTAATGTTTATTATTAGGTTTAGGGTTCAGGTTAGGTTTAGGTTAATGTATAAAGTTATGGTTTGAGAAAGGGTTAGGGTTATCCCGGGGTTAGCATTAGGGTTAAGGTTATGGTCAGGGTAATAGATAGGGTTAGAACTAGGGTTAGGGCTAGGATTATAGTTATGATTAAGGCCAGTGTTAGATTTAGTTTTAGGGCAACTTCTAGGTTTAGAATTGGTTTAGGGTAATTTTTAGTGCTAGGGTTAGGTTTAGGGTTAAAACGAGATGTAGGAATTAGATTAGGGCTAGATTTTGGGTTAGGTTAGTTGCAGGATTAGGGCTACAGTTAATGTAAAATCTAGGGTTATGATTAGGGCTATTTTTTGGGTTAGGGTTAGGGCCAGGTCTAGTTTTAGGTTTAGGTATATTTTTAGGTTGATATTAGACCTAGAATTAGTGTTAGGGTTAGAGTCAGCGTCAAGATTAGTTTTAGGGTTAGGGTAGGACTGTAACTAGGGGTAGGGTTAGAGCTAGGTGTAGGGTTAGGTTTAGGGCTATGGCTCGGTTTTGTTTTAGGGCTAAGACTAGGTTAGGGCTAGTTTTAAGATTAGCATTAGTGTTAGGGCTAGTTTCACTGTGAGGTTTAGACTTAGGTTTAGGGTTAGAATTAGAGTTATGTTTAGATCTAAGGTTAGGACTAGGGCTAGTTTTAGTGCTAAGATTTGAACAAGTGTTAGTGTTATAGTAAGTGACAGGATTAGAACTAGGAATTGGGCTATGGCAACAGTTAGATTTTGTATTAGTTCTAGTGTTAAAATTAGGGTGTGGGCTAAATTAGGGCTAGCATCATGTCTAAGATTAGTGTAAGGATTATTCCTAGGATTAGGGTTACGATTAGATTTAGTAAAAGGATGAAGTTATAGCTAGGTTTAGAAATAGGGTGGGGGATAAAATTAGAAATAGGGCTAGAGATAGGGTTTGGGTTAGGATCAATTCTAAGTTTGGTGCTAGGATGAGGGCTAGTGTTTGTGTTAGGCTTAGGGCAATAATTAGGGTTAATGCTAATATCAGGTCTAGGGTTATGGTTGGAATAGTTCTAGGGTAAGATTTATGGCTAGATCTGGTGTCAGAGTTCGCTTTGGGTTTAGGTTACGTATTAGAGCTAGGGGTATTATAATGGTCAGAGTCACGTTTTGGGTTCGTGTTATGTTGAGGTCTAGGGTTAGAGTTCAAATTAGCATTATGGTTAGAGTTAAGATTAGGATAATAAATAGGGTTAGCTTTAGGGTTCATGTTAGGTTTAGGGTTCAGGTTATATTGAGGTTAATGGATAGACTTAGAGTTAAAAAAAGTTTATGTTAATCCTTTGGGTGATGAATAGTGTTAGAGCTACTATTAGGGCTAGTGTTATGTTTAGGGTTAGGACTAGAGTTAGCATTACTGTTAGGATTAAGGCTAGGGTTAGGTTTAGAGTAAGGTTATGGATACTGGTTAGGGTTTGAGCTAGGGTTAGTGCTAAGCTTATGGTTAGATTTAGGGTTATGTCTAGGTTTAGGGTTTGTATTATGGTTTGGGCTAGGTTTTTTATTAGGCTTAGGGTAGTGGACAGGATAGATGTTGGGTTAGGATTAGGGTTATGTTTATGTTTAGGATAATGGTTAGTGTTAGGTTTTGTGTAATTGTTAGGATTTGAGCTAAGGTTAGGACTACGGCAAGATTTATGTTTATAGTTAGGTCTAAGTTTAGGTTTAAAATTAGTGTTAGAGTAGATTTAGGGTTAGGGCTAGGGTTATCATAAGGTTTATGTTTGGGTTAGGGTAATGGGTGGGGTTAGAGCTAGAGTTAACACTAAAATTAAGTTTATGATTTGGGCTAGGCTTAGTGTTAGGGTTAGGCTTAGGATTTTTTACAGTTAGGTTAAGGGTAACGGTCAGAAATTGAGTAAGGGTTGATGGTCCAGGTTAAAATGAGGGCTAGGGATAGAGTTAGTTTTAGTTTTATGGCTATGGTTTCCATTAGGTTTAGGGTTATGGTTAAGGTAATTTATAGATTTAGAGCTAGGGTTTGGGCTATAGTTACAATTAGAATTAGGGCTATGATTAGTGTTATGGTTTGGGCTAGCATTTGTTTAGGGTTAGCGTTAGGGTTTCAGCTAGACTCAGGGCTAGAGCTAGGTCAAGGGTGAGATTCAGTGTTAGGTCTAATAATAAAATTACATTAGGTTTAGGGTTCGGGTGAGAGTTAGTACTAGGGTTAACATTAGTGTTAGGATGATGAATACAGTTAGATTTAGGTTTAGGTTTAGGGTTAAGGTTAGATTTAGTGTTAGGGTTAAGGTTAAGGCATAGTTGTGTTTAAGGCTTTTGGTACGGGTTAGGATTTGAGCTAGGGTTATGGCTATGGTAAGTGATAGGGTTAGGGTTAGGGTTTGGGTTATGGCTAGGGTTATCAATAGGGTTAGTATTAGGGCAATGGGTAGGTTTAGAGCTAGGTTTAAGGATTTGTTAAGTTTATAGTTAGTGATAGGGTTAGGTTCAGAGTCAGAGATAGGTCTAAATTTTTATAGAGAGTAAGGGTTAGGCTTCGAGTAAGGTTTAGAACTAATGCTAGGGTTAAGTGTAGGGTTATGCTTAGCGCTATGTTTAGGCCTAAAATTCACTCTAGGCTTTGTGTTAGTTTAAGGTGGAGGGTTAGGTATATGGGTAATGTAAGAGCTAGGATTATGAGGGCTAGGGCTAAGACTATTAATAGGGTTAAAGTTTTGATTAGCCTAAGGATTAAGGATAGGTCTAGGGTTACCATATTGTTATGCTTTTACTTAATTTTAGGAATAGATTTAGTGCTAGTGTTAGGGGTATATTTAGGGTTAGGATTGAAGCTAGGTTTAGGCCTCAGTTTAGGGCTAGTTTTTGTGTTAGCATTAGGGCTAGTGTTAGGGCAATGTGTAATGTAAGAACCAGGGTTACAATTAGGTTTAGCTTTATGGTTAGTTTTAGTAGTAGTTCTAGTGTTAGGGTTAGGTTTAAATTTAGGTTGAATTTAGAGCTAGGTTATTGTTAGGATAGGAGTTAGAGACAGGATTAGTTTTAAGGTTAGGATTAAGACTTGAATTAAGGCCAGGTTTACTGTTTTTGGTTTAAGGTTAGAGGGGTGTTTAGAGCTAGGGTGAGTGTTAGGATATGAGTCAGGGTTAGGGTTAGTTTTAAGGTTAGGGTTAGGACTCAAATTAGTGCTAGAATTACTTCTCAATGTAATTGCAGGTTTGGTTTAAGTTAAGCTTTAGGGTTAGTCTATTGTCTGTTTTTTTTTTTTTTATTCCATGGTTAGGGTTAGCACTAGTTTTATGATTAGAATTAGGTTAGGTATATTGTTAGTGTTAGGCTTAGGCTTATGTTTAGGGTTACATTAAAAGTTAGGATTAGATCTATGGGTAGGCTAGGACTAAAGATAGGGCAAGGGTTAGAGCTAGGGTTAGAGATAAGGTTAGATTTACGGTAATGGATAAGGTTAGAAACAGGGATGGGGCTTGTGTGAGAGTTAATTTTTCTTAGGGCTAGAATTAGGGTTAGGGTTTTGGATAGGCCTAGCGATAGAATTAGGGTTAGGGTTATTTTAGTATAATAGATAGCACTAGCTCTAGGTTTAGAGGTAGGGTGATGATTAGAGTAGGGTTAAAACTAGGGTTATGTTTAGGGTTATGATTTAGGTTTGACTTAGGACTAGGATGAGGGCTAGTGTTTGTTTTAGGGTAAGACCTAATATCAGGTCTAGGGTTATTATTAAAGATAGTTTTAGGATTAGGTTTATGGCTTCCTATAGAATAAGGGTTAGGTACAGGGTAAAGTTCAGTTTTAGAGCTAGGGGAAGATTAGGGTTAGGGTTAAGGTTAGGATTTATTTTAGGTAAGGATTTAGGTTTACGTGTAAAATTAACATTAGAGTTTGGGTAAGAATAATGATAGGGCTTGGTTTAGGGTTCAGGTAAGATTTGGATAATTGATAGGGTTAGAGATAGCAATAAGGTTAAAGTTAGGTTCAGGGTTAACATTAGGGTAAAGTTTAAGGTTATGGTAATGGATATAATTAAAGCTTAAGTTAGAACTAGGGTTATGGTTATGAATAAGTCTTGAGTTATGGGTAGGGTTAGGTTTAGAACTAGGGTTAAATTTAGGGTTTGTTTAGTGTAAGGGTAAGGTTTTCAGCTAGGGTTAGAAATAGGGCAAGGTAACGTTTAGTTAGGTCTAGAGACAGAATTATTGTAGGGTTAGTGTTAGGGTTATGGCTATGGTTATCATTAAGGTTAGCTTTAGTGTTAGGATAATAAATAGTGTTTTATATCTGGTAAGGGTTAGGGTTATATTTTGGTTTAGTGTTATGATTAGGGCTATGGTTATATTTAGGTTTATGGTTAGGTTTTGCTTTGAGCTAAGGTTAGGGCTATGCAATGTGCTAGATTTGGGGTTATGTCTAGGGTCAGTTTTCCAGTTAGGGTTAGGTTTACAGATAGGGTTCTGGCTAGTACTATCAATAAGTTTAGGTTTAGAGTTAGGGTAATGGGTAGGTTCAGAGCTAGGTCTAGGACTTGGATTAAGTTTAGTATTAGGCATAGGGTTAGGGTTTTAGATAGGGATAAGAGTAGTTTTATATTTAGGTTAAATATTAAGCTTCTAGCAAGGGTTAGGAATAGGCAAGGGCTAGGGTTTTTTTAGGGTTAGGTTGAGGGTTAGTATTACACTTAGAGCTAGGTTTAGACCTATGATTAGCTCTATGTTTAGTGTTAGGTTTAGACCTAAGGTTTGGGCTATGGATAATATAAGAGTTAGGGTTATGATTAGAGCTAGTTTTAGTGTTAGAGTTATTACTGGTCTAGAATTAGGTTTATGTTTTGGTTAGCATCAGGTTTAGAGGTAAGTTTTGTGTTAAAGGCAGGGTCAGTGTTTAGGTTAGTGTTAAAGGTATGGTTAAAGACAGACTCAGGATTAGGTTTAAGTCTAGGGGTAGGGTTAGTGTTTGGGCTAGGTTAAGTGTTATTGTTAGAGTTGGGGCTAGGTTTTTGTTTAGGTCTAGAGCTAGAGTTAAATGTAGATATAGAATAAGGTCCAAGGCTAATAGGAGGATTAGGTTTAGGTTATCAGTAGGGCTAGTGTTAGAATTTTGTTTGGGGTTGGGGTCAGGTTTCGACCTAGGGGTTTTGTTATGGTCAGAATAAAGATCAGGCTTAGGGTTTGAGATGGTTTTAAAGCTAGAATGAGATCTAGCATTAGGACTATTGATAGGGTTAGGATTTGGTTAGCAAAAAATTATAAATAGTTCTAGGGTTACCATTAGGTTTAGGGTTTTGCTTAGGGTAAGGAATGGGGTTAGTGCTAGGTTTTGGGCTAGGGTTATGGTTAAAACTAGGTTCAGAGCTCAGATTAGGGCTAGTTTTTGTGTTAGGTTTAAGGCTAGGTTTAGGGCAAAGTCTAGTATAAGAACTAGGGTTATAATTAGTGTTAGTTTTAGGGGTAGGTGAGGCGTTAGGGTTAGGTTTAAGGTTAGTGTGACATTTATAGCCAGAGTTAGTGTAAGAATATTAGTCAGGTCAGGGTTTGTTTTAAGGTTAGGTTTAGGACTCGAATTAGGGCTAGGGTTACTGTTAGGGTTCAGTTTAAGTTTATGTTGGTGTTTAGAGCTAGATTGTGTTAAAATATGAGTCAGAGTCATTGTTATTTTTAAGGTCAGGTTTAGGAATAAAATTATAATTAGGGTTAAGTCTAAGTGCAGTATTAGGGTTTCGTTTAAGTTAGGGTTTACTGTTAAGCCTGTTGCTGGGTTTTGTTTTAGTAATAGGGTTAGGGTTAGGGCTAGTTTTACCATTAGCATTAGAGTTAATGCTAGGATTTTGGTTTGTGTTAGGTTTAAGGATAAATTTAAGACTTTCATTAGGGCTAGGTTTTGTATTAGGTTTAGGGCAATAATTATGGCTAGAGCTAATGTCAGGTCTATGTTTATAGTTAGGGATAGTTTTAGTTTTAGGTTTATAGCTAGGTCAATTAAAGAGTTATGTTTATTAAAAAGATCAGGTTTAGAGCTAGAAGTATTATTAGGGTCAGCATCAGGTTTTGGGTTGGGTTAAGTTTTAGGTTATGGTTCGAATTAGCATTGGTTTAATGTTAGGGTTAGGGTAATGATTAGGATTAGGTTTAGGGTTCAGTTAAGTTTAGGGTAATGGGTATGATTAGGATTTTTGATATGTTTATGGTGAGGCCTAGGGTTAGCATTAGGATTATGGTTATAATTAGGTTAATTCATAGGATTAGAGCTAGGGTTAGGACTAAAGTTATGGTTAGAACTAGGGCTAGAGTTAGAGCTAGGGTCAGTGTTAGGACGAGATTAGGGTTAGGATTAGAATAAGTGTAGAGTTTAGGATATGAACTATAAGTAGTGCTAGGGCTAAGGTTAATTTAGGGTTGTTATATGGTTATGGTTATGGTTATCGTTAGTGTTAAGGTAAGGGGTAAGGTTATCATTACGGTTAGGGTAATTTATAGGGTTAGATATCAGGGTTACATTTACAATAAGGGTTAGCATTTGAGCTAAGTTTAGGGTAAAGGTTAAAGCTAGGTTTAATCATTAATTCTGGAAGTAGGTTTGTGTTTACAATTAGGGTAGGTTTAGATTTAGGTCTAAGGTTATAATTAGTGTAAGGTTTAGGGTTAGGGTATTGGGAAGACTTTGAGATAGGGTTAGGACTAGGGTAAGTTTAGGATTAGGGCTAGGTTTAGCGTTAGGTTTAGGTTAGGCTTTGGGTTAGTGTTAGGGTTAGGTTAAGAGTAAGAGTTAGGGATTGAGATAGGGTTAGGGCCAGGACAAGGGTTAAGTTTACAGTCAGGCCTAGAGTAGGGTTTTGGTTAGGATTAGAGCTAGGATTAGCATTAAGTTTAGGGTCATATTTATAATTATGAATAGAGTTAAAGCTAGGGTTTGGGCAATGATTATGGTTAGGATTAGGGCTAAATTAAGGGTGAAATTTAGGGTTTTGTATAGGGTTAGGTTTAAGGTTGTAGATAGGGTTAGGGCTAGGGTAAGTGCTATTTTTAGAGTTAGGGATAGGTTTCAGGTTAGGGTAATGCTTAGGGTTAAGATTAGGGCTAAGATAAGGCTAGTTTTTGTGAGATTTAGTGCTAGTGTTAGGTGTATGGTAATGACAGAGCTAGGGTTAATGTTATGGCTAGATTTAGGGGTCACCTATTGTTAGGGTTAGTTTTGGTGTTAGGATAAGGTTTAGAGTAAAGGTTTATGTTAAGAGGCCAGAATGAGAACAAGGGTTGTGTCTAGGTGTAGGGTTATTGTTTGGGTTAAGTTAACAGTTATTGTTAGGATAGGGATAGGGTTATGGCTATATTTAGAATTAGTTTTAGGTTTAGGGCTACTGTTAGTGGTTTATGTTTAGGTATAGAGTTATCAGTTGGGCTAGTGTTAGTGTTGGTTAAGGGTTAGGGTCAGGTTTAAACCTAGGTTTAGTGTTAGCATTAGAATAAGTGTAAGGGTAAGGTTTATTGTTTTGGTTAATTTATAGCTAGAATGAAGGCTAGTGTTGGACTATTAATAGCTTTAGGGTTTGCGGTAGGCATATATTAGGGTTAAGATTAGGGTAGCAATATGGTGAGGGGTTTACTTATTGTAAAGATATGGTTAGAGCTATGGTTAGGACTAGGAATAAGGTAAGGGTTAGGGCCAAGATAAGGATTAGTCTTAATGGTAAGTTTAGGGCTTGGATTAGGGCTAGGTTTTGTGTTAGATTTAGAACTATGGCTAATGTAAGAACTGGAATTATGATTAGGAATAATTTAAGTTCAGTTTAGGGCTAGATCTAGTGTTAGAATTATGTTTAGGGGTAGGTTGATGTTTAGAACCAGGGTTAGTGTTAAGGTCAGCATCAATGTTAGTATTAGTTCTAGGGTTAGAGTTAGGACTAAAATTAGGGCTTGTGTTAGGGCTAGGTATAGGGTTAGGGTTTGGTGTAGGTTAAGGATTAGGGTCAGTGCAATTGCTCAGTTTTGCTTGAGGGCTAGGGCTAGGGTTAGGGCTAGTTTTCAAATAGTGTTAGACTTATAGCTAGTGTTAGGCTGTAGTTTAGGCTTAGGGTTATGGTTAGATTTAGAGTTAGTGTCAGATATAGGTTTGGGGCTGGTATAAAGGCTAGGGCTAGAGATAGCTTTGGGGTTATCATAATGGATAGGGTTAGATCTAGTGATAGGGTTAAGGCAAGATTTTGAGTTATTCTTAGGGTTAGGGTTAGCATAAGAGTTAGGGTTAAGGCTTAATTAGGGCAAGGATTAGAGCTAGGGTTAGTAATAAGGCTAGGCCTAGGTTTAGGGGTAGGGTTATAGTTATGGTTATACTTAGGTATGATGTTATAACTACTTTTATAACTAGTGCGAGTCTTAAAATTAGAGTTAGGGCTAGGGTTACTGTTAGGGTTAGGATTAAGGCTAATTTTAGGGGTAGGTTTAGAGCTAGGGTTTGTTATAGGGTTAGGACTTTATTAGGGCTAGGGTAATATCAGGTCTAGGGCTATAGTTAGAGATAATTTTATAATTAAGTTTATGGCTAGGTATACTGTAAGGGTTAGGTTAAGGTTTAGAGTAATATTTAGAGCTAGGAGCATTATTAGGGTATTTACAGGGTTCTGGTTTGGGTTAAATTAATGTTTAAGATTAGGGCTCAAATTAGGGTTAGGGTTAGAATTAAGTTTATGGATAAGGTTAGGTTTAGGGTTCAGGTTAGTTTTATAATAATTGATAAGTTTAGGGTTAAAAATAGTGTTTGGGTTTTTCTAGGATTAGCATTAGGGCTAGGGTTAGGTTTAGGGTAATTAGTAGGTTTACAGGTAGGTTTAGGGCTAGTATTATAATTAGGATTAGGTCTTTAGTTTGGTTAGGTTTTAGGTTATGTCAAGTGTTAGGGATAGGGTAAGATTTAGGGTAAGTTTTAGGTCTTGGTTTAGAGTTATAGCATTAAAGCTAGTATTACGGGTCTTATTAGGATAGGTTTTGAGTTAGGTTAGGGGTAGGGTTAGGGGTACAGCTAATGTAAGGACTAGGGTTATGATTAGGACTATTTTTAGGATTAGGGTTAAGGCAAGGTGTAGCGTTAGGCTTAGGTTTAGGTTTTGAGTGATGTTTAGAGCTAGGGTTAGTGTTAGGGTAAGAGTCAAGTTCAGGGTTAGTTTTAGTTTTAGGGATGGGACTCGAAATAGAGCTGAGTTTAGGGTAAGGTGTAGGCTTAGGGTCTGGTTTAAAATAAAGATTTGAGTAAGGGCTATGGCTCTGTTTTTTTTTTTTTGTTTTTTTTTTTTTTTTTTAGGGCTAGAGCTAGTTATGTCCAGTTTTAAGATTAGTGTTAGTGTATAGCTTTTGTTAGTGAGCGATTGTGTGTGTGTATGTATCTTTTTTAAAGCATCTCTGCTGTATGAGGAATTATAGATTGTCAGTGTGTTCTGAGAGTAAGGGCCAGGTTTTGGGCTTGTGTTAAATTAAATTTTAGGGTTAAGACTCAAATTAGGGTTAGGGTTATAGTTAGGGTTAGGGTAATGGATAGCTTTATGTTTAGAATTCAGGTTAAGATTAGGGTAATTTTTAGAGTTAAGGTTAGTGATAGGGTTAGGGTTAGGCCTAGGGTTAGCATTTGGTTAGGGTTATTTTTAAGGTAATGTATGGCATTAGAGCTAGGGTTAAGTCTAGGGTTTTCACTAGGATTAGGGATAGGGTTAAGGTTAGGGTTAGGGCTAGGGCTAGTGTTCGAGTTTGTGTTAGGTTTAGGGTACACGTTAGGTTTTTAGTGAGGGTTAGAGCTAGAGTGAGAGTTAGGTTTAGGGTTTTTTTAGGGTTAGATCTACAATTAAGCTCAGGGTTACTCTTAAGGTTAGAGCTAAGGTTATTTTTAGCGTTAATTGATAGGGTTAGGTTTAAGGGTAGTTTTAGGTTTAGATTTTGTGTAGGGTTAGGGCTAATGTTATCATTAGAGTAAGGTTAGGGTTAGGTTTTAGAAAGGGTTAGGGTTAGGGTTTGGGCTAAGGTTAGGTTTATTGTTACACTTAAGATTAGGTCTATGCCTAAGATTAGGGCTAGGTTTTGTGTTAGTTTAGGCCTAGTGTTAGAGCCATGGGTAATGTAAGAGCTAGGGTTATGATTAGGGCTAGTTTTAGTGTTAAAGTTATGGCTATGTCTAATAGAGTTAGGGTTTGAATAAGACCAAGAATTAGGGTTAGATGTCAGGTTAGGTTTAGTGGTAGTTTTAGGTTTAGGGTTAGTGTTTGGGTTTGAGTTAGGATTGGGGTTAAAGTAAGGGTTAGGGTTTTGTCTAGGGTTAGGGATAGGATGAGGTTTAGGTCTAGGATTAGATTGACAGTTAGCATGAAAGCTAGGGTTATCATTAGAGTTAGGTTTGGGTTTGAAGTAATGGATAATTTTTGAGATAGTATTATAAATGGAGATTATTACAAGATTTAAGAGCAATTCATAATTAGATGTTTATTATGGGACCTGTTCAATCAGGGATTCGTCAATTGTCTGCTTTACCAAAAACGTGGCATGTTTTAGCTATAGACATTAAAAATTGCTTTTTTTCGATTCCAATTCATCCTGAGGATAGTCCACGTTTTGCATTTACTATCCTGCATTAAATCATGAAGGTCCTCATGAGAGATATGAATGGAAAGCACTCTCTCAAGGAATGGCTAACAGTCAAACTATGTGTCAAATATATGTTAATAAAGCAATCTAGCCACTTAAAAATCAAAATCCTGAACTAAAATTATTTCACTATATGGATGATGTATTATTAGCACATAAAGATAAAAACACATTACTGGAACATTATGCCACACTTACAAACTTGTTAAAAAATTATAATCTAAAGATAGGAATAGACAAAGTACAATTAAATTTTTCAATTAATTATTTAGGAATTCTATTATCCTCAACCATGGTCTGTCTACCTAAAATTCAAATACGAGTAGATAAACTAAAATCACTTAATGACTTTTAAAAGTTGTTGGGAGATATAAATTGGATAAGGCCTTATCTAGGCATACCAACAGGAGAGTTGGGACCTTTATTTGATATTCTAAAAGGTCCATCAGATCAAAATTCACCCCGAATGTTAAATCCTAAAGCTGAAAGGCATTAAAAATTATTGAAACATATATGGAAAATATGCATCTAGATAGAATTGATATAAGTTTGCCTTTATTATTTATTGTACTACCAACAAAAATTATTCCTACAGGAGTATTTTGGCAAGAAAGTCCATTATTGTGGATACATTTATATTATTCTCCTAACACTATTCTTACTAGGTATCCTGAGGCTGTAGGACAATTAATACTCAAAGGAATAAGAACAGCAAAGGGAGTTTTTGGAATTTATCCCAATAAAATTATTACTCCATATACTATGGAGCAAATTGATGAGTTAGCTAATGAGTTTCATACATGGGCAATAATCATGTGTAAATAAAATGTTTCATTTGATAATCATTTACCATCTAATCCTTTGTTGTCTTTTTGGTCTAAGCATCCTGTAGTTTTTCCTAAAATGACAAGAAAAACACCCATTGTGAATGTTCCAAATATAATCACTGATGGGTCTAATAATGGTACAGATGCAGTAGTTTCCCCTGATCAAACTTTTACATTTTTAGTTTCCAAACAATCAGCTCAAAAGGTAGAGCTTAATGCATTTTTTTGAGCTTTTGTGATGTTCAAAGATTCTGTATTTAATTTATTTTCTGATAATTAGTACATAGTTAATGCTATAATATCCCTTGAAAAAGCTGCTAAGGTTTCCCCTTCCTCTAATGTTTCCTCTTTGTTTTCCACTCTACAAAGTTTAATCTTGGATAGAAAAGATCCATTCTTTATAGGACATATCAGGGCACATACAGGATTGCCTCGAGCCCTTAGGTTGGGCAATGATTTAGCAGATAAAACTACACATGATATACATATTTTTTCTACTGTAGAAGAAGCTACAAATTTCCATAAAAGGTTTCATGTAAATGCTAATACTATACAAAAGCGTTTTAAAATAACTAAGAAACAAGCCAGGCATATAATAAAACAATGTCAAAATTGTGTGACCTTTTTACCACAAGTTAATCTTAGAGTCAATCCTAGAGGACTGATACCTAACCATATTTGGCAGATGGATGTCACAAACTTGCCAGAATTTGGAAAATTAAAATATTTACATGTTACAGTTGATACTTTTTCTGGATTTTTGATGGGATCCCTTCATGCCGGAGAAAACACTAAAGATGTTATAGCTCATTGCTTACAAAATTTTGCCACTGTGAATGTTCCTAAACAGTTAAAAACTAAACTGATAACAGTCTTGGTTACACATCTAACTCTTTTAAACAATTTTGCTCATCATTTGGTATTACTCATATAATAGGAATCCCATACAATCCACAGAGACAAGGCATAGTTGAGAGAGCTCATCAAACTATTAAAATGTACTTATTAAAGCAAAAAGGGGGAATTGGAAAGGAGTATATATCCCCCAAAGATAAACTTAAAATAACCCTTTCTACTCTAAACTTTCTAAATTTGGATTCATCAGGACTTAGTCCTGTGTAAAGACATATGTATCCAAAAAATGTGTATAAGCCTAAGGTACTTTGGAATGATAGTCTAACAGAACAATGGAAAGGTCCTGATCTAGTTATTGTCTGGAGTCGGGGTTCTGTTTGTGTGTTCCCACAGGGAGAACAGCAGCCGATTTGGATTCCAGAGAGGTTAACCAAAACAATTTTTACAGAAAAAGAAGATGATTTGACTGAAATCTATAACAGCTGATATCCAGAGCTCCAGCTTGGCTATTCTTACATCTGTGACAGTGATTAACCATGGTGCTTTTTTTCAGTATCTATTTTATTATTGCTTTTTTCCCACACCATAAAGTTCTATTTTATTATTTGAGCTCATACACACCTAGGTTAATGTTTTTCTGATCAATTTTATTTTTGACTGCGTTTTATGTTTTGACTGTTGAGTTTTTAAACATTGCAATGCAGATTTCACGTAGGTATAGCTACAAGGCCTTTACTATTGTCTTATGTGTTGTATGTTATGTGTGCACTGTTTTGTGTTGCATGTCAGTATGTGTGTACGTCCATATTTTTATATGAGGAGCACTCATGAAAAAATGGATCCGAATTTTTTTTTCACGTGATTTATGTGGTTTAATCTAAATTAGGTAAACAGATGTTAATGATTGTTTTCAATGGTGGTTAACAGATCTGTTTGCTTACTAATTTAAATTAGGTAAACAGCTGTTAAAGATTGTTTTTAAAGGTCATTAAAAGATCTGTTTGTTTACTTTCAGCTTTCCTTTTTATTATATTTAATAAATCTGTTCAGGATAATGTCTCTTTAACATCTTTGCCAGAATTCCCAACTCCATCCCAGTGCCGGTGAAGACTAAGAAAACCAAACTACAGCTTCTATGATAGCTATCACAGTAAACTATATAAACTGATTCATCAATAGGTATAACTCAACAGGTAATGCTCAATCAAGGACTTGATTTACTTTGCGAGGAAATGGACATATTGATAGACTCTTCCACTTTGAATTGCCTGCAGAACTTGCCTGGACTGTATATCAGTTGCATGCATTGTAAACTATTATCTGGTGCAGCGAATTTTGGTACTGCTGGCATATCTTTGCTGATGGTGTCACCAGTGATGCAATTTCCTTGCCAGCGCACCCCATGTTAATTGTAGTAATGCTGGCATCTTTGCTGATGGTGTCACCAGTGATGCAATTTTTTCAAAGGAGCCGTCAATTGGCTTGGTGCCGTGGCATTTCTGTATCTTCCTCCCTTCTACTAGTGATGGTCTAAAATTTGGGGGCCAACAGAGGTGGGGCAAAACCTCACCCCCCACTGGCACTGAGGTTAAATTTGGGGGCCAACTGAGGTGAGGCAAGAACCTCACCCCCCCCACTTGTGCATAGATGTATCCACAAGCATGGCTGAATGCTGGACCAGTAGTCAGTGACGGGTTGATCTGGTTGCAGTGGATTTAACCTAAGACAGGAAATTGACGTCTAAAGGTCAGTTCTCTCATGACGAGTAAGAACCATATGTTTAATTGGACAACCTAACAGGCACGGTCCTTAAGCCACATTGCTTGTTGTTTAATTAATCAAAAGGGGGGAGATGCTGAGAGCCATTGCCAAGTAGGAATGAGGCATCGTAATCTTTGCCAGTGTACCCCATGTTAAATTGACTTTCCTTGGAAATTTTCTGTGACCTTGCTTGTGTGTTTGAAAAAGGTGACCCTGCTCAATGATCAGGGTGGATCCAGGATTAGGGTGTATCCTGCAGGAAGTATCCCCGTCCTTCTATTTAGGGCGTGACAATAGGAGCTTTAGAGAAGTTGAAGGTTGAAGATTATTCCTGCTGGGAGTAGGGCGTGCCTGCAGCCTGAGTTCCCGCTGAGTTCTCGTGGAGAAAAACTATTTAGGATGTGTATTGTGGGGGAGATTGGAAATTGCCCCTGAACCTGTGTGGAGGCGGTGTGAGATGAGAATAAAGAATTGCTGTTTGAACCTACAAAGCTGTGTGGTGGCTCGTGATTCTGTGCCAAGCTGAGATATTGGCATTTGGCAAGAGCTAGTGTTGACATTATCATTAGGGCTAGTTTTTGGATTTGGTTGAGGGATAGGGCTAGATTTACTTTTATGTTTAGGGTTTGGGTTTTATTTAGGATTAACTAGAATGAGGGCTAGTGTTAGGACAAGTAATAGGGTTAGGGTTTGGATTAGGCTAAAGATTAGCATTAGGACTAGGGTTATCATTAAGTTTGGGGTTTAGCTTAGGGTAAGGGGCATAAGGTTAGAGCTAGGTTTAGAGCTAGGGTTTGGGTTAGTGTTAGAGCTAGTGTTATGATTGTGTTATGATGAAAGCTAGGGTTATGTCTAAGATTTGGGGCTAGGTTTTGGTTAGCATTAAGTTTAAAATTACAGCTAATGTATGATCTAGGATTATGATTAGAGCCAGTTTTAGAATTAGGGTTTGGACTAGGTATAGTGTTATTGTAAGATTTAGAGTTAGGGTGATGTTTAGAAGTAGGGTTAGTGTTAAGGTCAGAGTGAGGTTCAGGGGTAGTTTTAGGATTATTGTTAGGACTCGAAATAGGTGTAGAGTTAGGGCTAGATATATGGTTAAAATTTGGTTTCGGTCGAGGGTTAGGTTTTGTGTTATGAGTAAATTCTGTTTTAGGGCTAGCCCTATAGTTAGGGCCAGTTTTAGCATGAGGTTAGGGCTAGTGTTAGTGTTAGTTTTTTGAATTGATTTAGGGTTAGATTGAAAATTAGGACTAGTTCTAGGGTTAGGGCAAGGTGTAAAGTTAGAACTACAGTTATTCTAGGCTTAGGGCTCTGAATAGGGTTATGGTAGGTGATAGAGTTGTAATCAGTTAGGGCTAGAACCTAGGTAGGGCTAGGGTGAGAGTTATAGTAAGTCTTAAGGCTAAGATTAGGGTTTGGTTCAGAATTAGAGCTAGAGTTATTGTTAAGGTAAAATCTAGGGTTAAGGTTATGGCTAGGTTTAATGTTAGGGTTAAAATTTAGGTAAGGTTTAGGGTAAGTGATAGGTTAGAGCTAGGTTCAGGGGTAGGGTAGGGATTAGAATGCTGGTTAGGGTTATGTTTAAGACTAGGATGAAAGCTAGGATTCAATTATGGTTAGGTTAGGTTTATGACTAGGATGACGGCTAGGATTCAATTTAGGGTTAAGGCTAGGATTAGGACTAGGCCTAATTTTATTTCTAGTTTACAGTTAGGGATAGATTTATGGTTATGTTTATGGTTAGGTTTAATATTAGTGTTAGGTTTAGGGTAAAGATCAGGTTTAAAGTTAGGTTTATTTTTAAGGTCAGGGTATGGCTTAGGGTTTGGATTAGGTTAATATTTATGTTTAGGTTTGGTGCACAAATTAGCGTTATTAGAGATAGGTTTATCATAATAAATAGGCTTAGCAATAGAGTTCAGCTTAGTTTTAGGGTAATGGATAGCTTTAGAGATTGTAATACTGTTAGGGTTAAGCCTAAGTTTAGTATTAGGTTTATTATTATGGTTAGGGCAATGGATAGGTTTAGAGCCTACTTTAGGACTAGAGATATGCTTTGGGTAGTGGATAGAATTAGAGCTATAGTTAGGGACATGATTAAGTTTAGAATTAGGGCTAGGTTTAGGTTAGGGTTTGGTAAAAGACTAAAATTATGTTTAGGGTAAAGATTTGACTTTGATCTAGGATTAGGTCTAAGGGGAGGGTTAGGGTTAGGTTTAGGACTAGGATTTTGTTTAAGGTTACACTGAGGGCTAGGTTTAGGCCTACTCGATATTTTGTTAGTTTAGGCCTAGTGTAAGGTCTGTTATGTAAGGGCTAGGGTTATGTTTAGAACTAGTTTTAGGGTTAGAGTATGGCTAGGTCTAGTGTTGGGAATAGGTTTTTTGTTAGGATTAGCTTTGGAACTAGGTTTATGTTTACGTCAGGATCCGTGTTAAGGTTAGAGTTATTGTTGGGGTTAGTGCCAGTATTAGGACTATGGTTAGGTCTAGGGGTATGGTTATTGTTTGGGTTAGGTTATTGTTAGTGCTAGGGCTAAGTTGTTGTTCAGTTCTATAGCTAGAGATTTGGTTAGATTTACTATTAATTTTAGGTCTAGGGCTAGTGTTAGGTTTAGGTTTAGGTACAGGATTAGGTACAGGGCTAATGTTAGGGTTCGAGTATGGGTTCGGGTTTGTGTCAGGTTGAGACATATGGTTAGTGTTAGGGTCAGAATAAATGTTAGGGTTAAGGTTAAGGTTTGGGTTAGTGTTAGAGCTAAAACAAGGGTAAGAGTTAGGACTAGTAAAAGGGTTAGGATTGGATTAGGCTATGGATTGGGGTTGAGACTAGGGTTAGCATTAGGTTTAGTGTTTGGCTTAGGATTAATGGATAGGGACGAGCTAGGGTTAGGGCTAGGGTAAGCATTTGGGTTATTGATAGTGTTAGGGTTAAGATTAAAGCTAGCGTTAGTGCTGGAATAAGGGCTAGGTTTTCAGATGGGTTAGGGCTAGTGTTAGCAGTACAGCTAATGTATGAACTAAGGTTATGATCAGAGAAGTTTTGGGGTCAGTGTTATGTCTAGGTCAAGTGTTATGGTTAGGGCTAGCGTTAGCGTGATGTTTAGAGTTAGGTTTAGTTCTAGAGACAAGGTCAGTCCTCAGGTTAGAATTACGGTTAGGGTTAAACCAAAAATCATCACTAGAATTAGGTCTAGGCTTAGGTTTATTGTCTGAATTAGGTTAAGCTTTATAAATAGGTCTAGGACTTGGGTTTTATTTAGGTCTAGGGCTAGAGATTTGGCCAGATTTAAAATTAGATTTAAGTCCAGGGCTAGTGTTAGGTTTATTTATTTATAGGTTTATTGCTAGTTTTACTGTTAGGGTTCAGTTTAAAATTAGGGTCTGGTTTAGACCTAAGGTTACCATTAGGTTCAGAATAAGTGTCAGGGTTAGGCTTAGGGTTGGGGTTATGTTTAGAGCTAGAATGAAAGCTAGGGTTAGGACTAGTAATAGGGTTAGGGTTTTGATTATGCTAAAGATTAGCATTAAGGCTAGGTTTAACTATAAAATTAGGGTTATCTTAGTGTAAGGGATAGGGTTATAGCTAGGGTTAGCGCTACATTTAAGGTTAAGGTTAGAGCGCATGTTAGGGTTAGGTTTAGGGTTAAAGCTATGGTTAGGTCTTAGATTAGGGCTCGGTTTTGGTTAAAGTTAGGGCTAGGTTTAGAGTTATGGCCAATGTATAGACTAGGGTTATGATTTGGGCTAGTTATAAGATTAGGGTTAGGACTAGGTCTATTGTTAGTGTTAGGTTTAAAGATAGGGTGATATTTAGAGCTAGGGTTAGTGTCAGTGTCAAATTCTAGGTTAGGGTTAGTATTAGGATTACGGTTTGGATTTGAATTAGGGCTAGGTTAGGGCTAAAATTAGGGTTAAGTGAGGTTAAGTTTTAAAGTTAGGGCTGTGGTTCAATTTTGTTTTTGGTCTAGTGTATGTTTAGGAATAGTTTCAGAATTAGTTTTAGGTTTAGGGCTACTATTAAGGTTAGGTTTAGGCTTAGTGTTAAAGTTAAATTTAGAGTAAGGATTAGATTTAGGGTTAGGTCTAGGGCTAAAAATAGGGCTATTTTTTGGTGTAGGTTTATGGCTAGGTTCAGGGTTGTGTTTAGGGATAGGGCTAGTATTAGAATGAGAGTTAGTCTTAGGGCTAGACTTAGGGTTTGAGTAAGGTATACGGCTTAATTAGGACTAGTAATAGGGCTAGGTTTATGATTCTGTTTAGGGCTAGTGTTAGTTTTAGGCATAAGGTCGGGTTTCTTGTAAGTGATGGGGTTAGAGATAGGTTTATGGCTAGGGTGAAAATTAAAATTAAAGTTAGGGTAATGGTCTTTTTAGAGTTATGATAAAGTCTAGGTTTAGGGCTAGGATGAGGGCTAGGGTCTGTGTTTGTGTTAAGGCTAGATAGTGTTAGAGAAAATGTCAGGTCTAGAGTTATCATTAAGGATAGTTTTAGGGTTAGGTTTATGGCTATGTTTAGTGTAAGGGTTAGGTTTATGGTAAGGATCGAATTTAGATCTAGGAATATTATTAGAGTAAGGGGCAGGTTTAGGGTTTTGTTTAGGTTAGGGTTTAGGTGTAGGGCTCGAATTAGCATTAGGGTTTGGGATAAGGTAATGATAGGGTTAGGTTTAGGATTCAAGTTAGGTTTAGTATGATGGATAGGGTTACAGGTAGGGATAGGGTTAGATTTATGCTGAGGGCCATTGCCAAGTAGGAATGACGCATTTAAATTTCCTTGCCAGGGTACCCCATGTTAAATGCACTTGCCTTGGAAATTCACTGTGACATTGCATGTGTGTTTGAGAAAGGTGACCCTGCTCAAGGAGGAGGGTGGATTCAGATTTAGGGTGTATCCTGCAGGTTTTAGAAAGTATCCCGGTTAAGGATACTTGGGTTTAAGGCGTTCCGGGTTTAAGATAATCTGGGTTTTAGGTCAGTTCCAAGTTAAAGGTTACTGCTGCTGGGAATAGGGCATATCCTGCTGCCTGAGTTCCCGTTGTTTTCTTGTGGAATTCAGAAAGTATTTGAGACGTGAATTGTGCGGCAGCTGAACTTGGATTTCCACAGAACGTGTTTGTACAGGGCTGGTGTGAGTTCGGGAATAAAGAATTGCTGTTTGAATCTACTAAGCTGTGAGTGGCTCATGATCTTTTTCCCAGCCAGACTGTGGCAGATTTAGGCCTAAAGTCAGCATTAGAATCAGGGTTATATTTAGGGTATTTGATAGGATTAGAGTTAAGTTTAGTACTAGAGCTAAGTGCAGAGCTAAGGTTATGGATAGGATTAGGGCTAGGGTTAGAGTTAGGGTTAGGGTTAGGTCTATGGTTTGTGTTGAGGTTATGGCTAGGATCATGGCTAGGGCATATATCAGGTCTAGGGTGATTGTGGTTAGGGAAAGACTTAGGGTTAGGTTTATGGCTAGGTCTAGTATAAAGGAGTTATGTTAGGCTGAGGGTTACAGCTAGGTATATTGTTACTAGGTATATTATTATTATATTACAGCTAGGCATATTATTATTAGGAAACATAAAAGTTAGGGTTTGCAATAGGTTAAGGTTTAGGGTTGGGCCTCAAATTTAGCATTAGGGTTAGGGGTAGGGTGATGATAGGGTAAGATTGAGGTTTCAGATTAGATTTAGATTAATGAATAAGTTTACGGTTAGGGATAAGTTTAAGGGTAGGTATAGGGTTACCATTAGGTTAATGATTATTGTTCGGGAAATGGATAGGGTTAGAGCTAGGGATATGGCTAGGGTTATGGTTAGGATTCTGGCTCATGTTAGGGTAAGCTTTAGGGCTAGATTTTTCATTAGGGATAGGTTTAAAGTTAGGGTTATATCTAGGGTTAAGGCTCAAATAAAGGCTAGGTTTTGGGTTTGGTTAGAGCTAGAGTTAGAACAATGGCTAATGTACAAACTAGTGTTACAATTAGTGCCAGTTTTAGGTTTGAGTTTAGGGCTAGGACTTTTGTTAGAGTTAGGTTTAGGGTTAGGGTAATGTTTAGAGCAAGGTTTATTGTTAGAATCAGTTTCAGCGTCAGGGTTATTTTAGGGTTAGGGTTAAGTCTGAAATTAGCCTCAAGTTAGTACTAGGTGTTGGTTTAGGGTTTTGTTTAGGTTAAGGGTTAGGGCTATGGCTCAGTTTTTTTTTTTTCCTTTTTTAGGGCTAGTTTGAGAATTAGTATTAATATTAGGGCTAGTCTTAGGTTTAGGTTTTGGCTTAAGGTTAGAGTTAGATTTAGAGTTAGAGTTAGATCCATAGTTATGGACAGGGCTATGAATAGGACTCAGTTTAGACAAATGGTTAGGGCTAAGATCAGGGTTCCAGGAAGGAATAGGATTATAATAGTGTTAGCATTAGGGTGAATGTTAGAGTTAGTCTTTGAGCTAGAGTTTGGGTTAGGGTTAGGGCTAAATTAGGACCAAGAATATGACTAGGGTTAGTATTAGGGTTAGGCCTAGAGTTAGGGTAATGGTTTTTATTAAGGCTATGTTTAGGGCTAGGATAACATCTAGGGTTTGTGTTAGAGTTAGAGCAAATGTTATGGCTAGGGCTAATGTCAGGTCTAAAGTTATGGTTAAGGATAGATTTAGGGGTAGGTTTATGGCTAGGTATAGTGTAAGGTTTAAGTATAGTGTAAGAATCAGGTTTAGAGCTAAGGAATTATGAGAGTCAGGGTAGTTTCAAGATTTGGTTTTTGTTTAATTTTGGGATTAGGGATCACAATACAGTTAGGGTTAGTGTTTGGGTAATGATAGAGTTAGGTTTAGGATTCAGGATAGTTTTAGGGTAACTGATAGTTTGAGGGATAGCAATAAAATATGGTTTAGGCCTGGGGTTACCATTAGGGTAAGGGTAATGTTTAGGGTAATGGATAGAGTTAGAGTTAAGTTTAGGTGTAGAGTTATGGCTAGAATTAGGTCTTGAAGTAGACTTAGGGTGAGGTTTTAGGACTAAGATTAGGTTTAGGGTTATGTTTAGCATAAGGATTAGGTTCTGAACTATGGTTAGATATAAGGCAAAACTTAGGTTCAGGGTTAGGTCTAGCAATAGAATTATGGTATGTATTGGGTTAGGGATAGGGTTAGACCTAGGGTTAGTGTTATGGTTAAAATAAGAGTAATGGTTAGCATCAGGGTTTGGCATAGACTTAGAGCTAAAATAAGGGCTCAAGTTAAAAAAATTAATATGGTTAGTGTTTTGGTTAGCCTAAGAATTAGGGATAGATCTAAGTAAAACCTTAGGTTTAGGGTTTCACATAGGGTAAGAGATTGGTTTAGTTATAGGATTAGGGGTATGTTTAGGGTTAGAATTAGGGTTAAACCTAATTTTCGGGCTCGGATCAGGACTAGTTTTTGTGTTAGGGATAGGGCTAGGGTTAGGACAGTGGTTAATGTAAAAACTAGAGTTACAATTAGGGTTAGTTTTAGGGTTAGAGTTAGGGGTAGGTTTAATGCTATGGTTAAGTTTGAAATTAAGGTGATATTTAGAGATAGAGTTAGTGTTAGGATAGAAGTCAGAATTAGGGTTAGTTTTAGGGTTATGGTTAAGAATCAAATAAGGGCTAGCATTATTGTTAGGGTTAGATTTAAGATTAGGGCAGTGTTTAAAGATAGGGTGAGTGTTAGGATATTAGTCAGGGTCAGGGTTAGTTTTTAGGTTAGGGTTAGGGATCGAATTAGGGCTAAGGTTAGGTCTTCTTTTAGTATTAGGGTTTGGTTTAAGTTAAGGTTTAGTGTTAGGGTTATTGTTCGGTTTTTTTTTTACTGCTAGGGTTAGAGTTAGGGCTAGTTTTATGATTGTGTTAGGGTTAGGGCTAGTGTTAGTGATAGGTTTAGGTTTAGGGTAAAGGTTAGATTTAGAGTTTTGTTTAGATATAGCATTAGGGGTAGGTCTAAGGATAGAGCAAGGTTTAAGTTCCTGCTAAGGTTTATGGTTAGAACTAGGGCTAGGGCTAGGGTTAGAGTTAGTGTTATTCTTAGTGCTAGGGTTGGGGTTAGCCTTAGAGATAGGGCCAAATTATGGCTAGGTTACGGCTAGGTTTAATGCATAGCTTTAGCCTAGTGTTAGTGTTAGAGTTAGGGTTAATTTTAGGGTAAGGCTTGGCGTTATAACTAGATTTAGAGGTAAGATGAGGGTTAGAATTAGGGTTAGGGGTATGGTTAGTGTTAGGGTTATGTTTAAGGATAGGTTTAGAGCTAGTATAAAAAGTAGGGTTTCTTTTTTAGGTTTAGGGATAGGATTATGGTTAGGGCTATTTTCAGGTTTAGAGTTATAGTTAAAGATATTTATAGGGTTATGATTATGGCTATGTATAGTGTAAGGATTAGGTTTAGGGTTAGGGTCAACTTTAGAGCTAGAATTATTAATAAGATAAAGGTCTTGGTTAGGGTTTGGGATAGGTTAAGGTTTAAATTAGTGCTTGAATTAGTGTTAGGGTTAAAGTTAGGGTAATGATAGTGTTAGGTGTAGGGTTCAGGTAAGGTTTAAGTTAATGGAAGTTTTAGGATTAGAGATAAGGTTAGATTTATGTCTAGTGTTAGCATTAGGATGAGAATTTTTGTTAAGGCAATGGATAGAGTTTGAGATGAGTTTTGGGATAGGATTATGGTCAAGATTAGGGCTAAGGTTAGTATTAGGTAAAGGGATAAAGCTCGGGTTAGGGCTTGGATTAGGTATAAATTTTGTGTTAATGTAGGGTAGGTTTAGGGTTATGGCTAATGTAAGTACTAGGGTGAATATTAGGGCTAGTTTCAGGGTTTTTGAGCTAGGTTTAGTTTTAGTGTTGTTTAGGGTTAGGGTGATTTTCAGAGCTAGTAGTGTTAGGGTTAGTGTCAGATTCATGGTTAGTTTCAGGATTTGGCTTACAACTCAAATGAGGGCTAGAGTTAGGAGAAGGTGTAAGATTAGGGTTTGGTTTAGGTTAAGAGTTAGTGTTAGAGCTATGGCTCAGTTTTTTTTTTTTTTAGGTCTAGGGCTAGGGTTAGGGCTAGTTTTAAGTTTAGTTTTATGGATTGGGCTAGTGTTAGGGTTATGTTTAGGCTTTAAGTATGTCTAGATTTAAAGTTAGGTTTTGTCTAAAGTTAGTGCTAGGGGTAAGAATAGGGCAAGGGCTAGGACTAGGGTTAGGGCTAGGGTTAGGGTTACAGTAAGGGATAGTGTTGGAATGAGTGATAGGGCAAGTGTGAGAGTTAGAGTTAGTCTTAGGGCTATGATCAGAGTTAGAGTTTTGAATAGGAACAAATTGTGGCTAAAGATAATTTCAGTTATAGGATTATGGCTTGTTTTAGGATTAGCATTAAGTTTAGGGCTAGTTTTAGGGTTTGGCTTAGGCATTGAGTTAGGTTTAGCCTTAGAGTTTGGTTTCGATTTTTGGTTTGTGCTAGGGCTAAGGATAAGGCAGGGATTATATATTGGGTTAGGGTTAGATTTAGATTTTGTTTAGGGTAAGAAATGTTGTTATAAGTAGGTTTAGGGCTATGGTGAAATTTAGTATAAGGGTTAGGACTCAGATTAAGGTTAGGGTTATGATTAAAGCTAGGTTTAGAGCTACGATGAGAACTAGATTTTGTGATAGGCTTAGGGATAGTATTAGGGCTAGGGTTAACGTCAGGTCTAGGGTTACAATTAGGGATAGATTTATTGTTAAGTTTATGGCTTGGTCCAGTGTAAGTGTTAGGTTTTTTGCAAGGGTCAGGTTTAGATCTATGGTTATTCTTAGGTTTAAAGTTTGAGTTAATTTCAGGTTTAGGTGTAGAGCTGGAATTAGTGTTAGATTCAGTTGTGTGGTAATGACAGTGTTAAATTTAGGATATAGGTTTGATTAAGTGTAATGGATTGGGTTAGGGTTAGGCCTAGGTTTAACATAAGTGTTAGAGTTATCTTTATAATAATAGATAGGGTAAGACGTAAGATTAAGGCTAGGGTTATGTATGAAATTAGGGTTAGTGATTGGGTTATGTTAAGGTTTAACTCTACGTGAAAGCTAGGTTTTGGACTCAGATTAATGGTAGGTTTGAGTTAGGATAGAGTTATAGTTAATGCTATGGCTAATTTATGAACTGGGGTCATGATTAGCACTTGTTATAGGGTTAGGGTTAGGGCTAGGTCTAGGGTTAGGCTTAGGTTTTTTTGTGATGATGATTGTTAGAGCCCAGGTGAGTGTTAAGGTAAGAGTCAGGTTCAGGTTTAGTTTTTGGGTTAGTTTTAGAAGTAGAATTAGGAATAGGATTAGGGCTAGGTAAGGGATAGGGTTTAATTTAGGTTAAGGTTAGGTCTAGGGCTAAAACTCAGTATTGTTTTAGGGTTAGGTGTAGGGTTAGGGCTAGTTTTAGGATTGGTGTTAGGTTTTGGGCTAGTGTTAGTGTGAGGTTTAGGGTTAAGAATTAGGGTTCAGGGTAGAACTTGAGTTATAGCTAAATTTAGTTTTAGGTTTTAGGTTATATTTAGAATTAGTTTTAGATCTAGAGTTTGAGCTAGGACTAAAAATAAGGCTTGGGTTGGGCTTAGTGTATGGCTAGGTTTAGTGTGATGATAAGGAATAGGTTTAGAACTAGATATAGGATTAGGGCGAGATTTAGATTTATCTTAGCGCTAGAGTTAGGATTAGGGATAGGGCTAATTAGGGCTGGGATTAGGCCTAGGTTTAGAGCTAGGGTTAGTGTTAGGTTCAGGATTAGGCTTAGTGTAAGGGATGGGATTATAGCTAGGGATAAGAATCAAGTTAGGTTTAGGGTTAGGCTTATGATTAAGGTGAGGTTTATTGTTGTGTTTTGGGCTAAGGACTGTGTTAGGATAGGGCTAAGTTTAGATGCAGGGCTAATGTCTGGTCTAGGATATGGTTAGAGATAATTTCAGTGTTAGATTTATGGCTATATCTACTGTAAGAATTAGGTTTCTTGTTTTGGTCAGGTTTAGAGCTATAAATATTATTAAGGTCAGGTTAGATTTTGGGTTAGGGTAAGGTTTAGGGTTAGGGCTCGAATTAGCATTAGGGTTAGTGATAGGGTAACAATACTTTTAGGTTTAGGGTTCAGATTAGGTGTAGGTTAGTCAATAGGGTTAAGGCTTGAAATAGTAATAAGTTTCCCCTAGGGTTATCAAACATTTAGAGTTATCTTTAGAATAATTTATAGGGTTAGAGCTAGGGTTAGGGCTTTGGTTATGGTTAGAATTAAGTTTAGGGTTAGGCTTAGGGTAGGATTTGGGCTAGAGTTCTGGTTAGGGTAAGTTTGGGTTTAAAGCTAGGGTAGGGCTTTGATTAGGATTAGGTTCTGTGATAGGTTAGGGTTATGGCTAATGTAAGAATAAGTGTTATAATTAGAGATAATTTTATGGTTAATGTTATGACTAAGTGTAATTTAAGGTTAGGTTAGGGTTATGTTGATATTTAGAACTATGGTTAGTGTTAGTGTCAGGGAGAGTGTTCAGGTTAGGGTAATGATTACAGTTAAAGCCAGAATTAAAACTAGGTTTAACTAGCAATACGGTTAGTGTTTTTTTTAGATTAAGTATTATTGTTATGGCTATATTTAGGTGTTTTTGTAGGTTTAAACATAATCACAAAGCTAGTGTTATATCTAGATTTGTGATTATGTTTAGGTCTAGTGCTAGTGTTAGGGTGAGGTTTAGGTATAAGTTTAATAGTAGGGCTAGTGTTAGGATTCGGTTTAGGGTTAGCTTTAGGTTTGGACCTACAATTAGCGTTAGGTCAGAATAAGGATCAGGGCTAGTATTAGGGTTTAGATTATGGTTAAAGCTAGAATGTGGGCTAGAGGTAGGACCAGTAATAGGCTTAAAATTAGGGTTAGTCTAAGGATTAAGGTTAGGACTAGTGTTAAAATTAGGGTGAGGGTTTTCCTTAGTGTAAGAGATAGGGATAAAACTAGGTTTAGGATTATGTTTAGGGCTAAGGTTATGGTTAGATTTAGGCTTAAAGATTGGGTTAGGGCTCAGATTAGGGCTAAGGGTTAGGGCTAGTATTAGAGTTATGACTAATGTAAGAGCTAGCTTATGATTAGGGTTAGTTTTAGGGTTAGATTTTTGTCTACATCTACTCTTAGGGTTAAGTTAAAAGTTATAGTAATGTTTAGAGCTAGGGTTAGTTTTGGGATATGAGTCAGGGTCATGGTAAGCTTTAGGGTTAGGTTTAGGACTCAAATTAAGTCTAGTGTTAGTAGGTAAGTCTTAGGTTTGGGTTTATGTTAAGAATATGGGTTAAGTGTATAGCTCCATTTTGTTATAAGTCTAGGGCTAGGTTTAGAGCTAGTTTTAGGATTAGCATTAGAGAAAGGGCTCGTTTCAGGGTTAGGCTTAGGCATCAGGTTAAGTTTAGACTGAGAGTTAGGTTTTAATCTAGGGTAGTGCTAGGGATAATGATAGGGCAAGGGTTATGACTAGTCATAGGGGTAGTTTTATGGTTGTTGTAAGCAATAGGGTTAGAACTAGGGACAGATCTGATGTGAAAATTTTAGTTGGTTTTAATTCTATAGTTAGAGTTAGGATTAAGAATAGGGCTAAATTAGGACTAGGATTTTGGTAAATTTAGTTTCAGAGTTAGGGTTAGGGATAGAGTTAGAGTTAGGATTAAGATTTGGGCTAGATATAGTGTAAGGGTTCAGGTAAGTTTTAGGGTTTAAGCTAGGGTTAGAGCTAGGCCGAGTGTTAGGTTGAAAGTTAGGTCTAGGGTTACGGTTATAGTTCGGGTTTTGGTTTTTGTTAGTGATAGTGTTTTCATTAGGTTAGGTTAGGTTTAGGTTAATGGATTAGGTTATATGTAAGGTTAGTGTTAGAATTAATGTTAGGTTTAGTGTTAACTTTAGATTTAGGGCTATATTTAGAGATGGGTTTAGCATAAGGATTAGGTGTTGAGTTAGGGTTAAGGGTATAACAAGAATAAGGTTTAGAGTTAGGAATAAGGCTATATTTATGACGAGGATTAAGAGTAGTGTTAGGTTTAGGGCTAGGATTATCATTAAAGTTAGGGATAGGGTTAGGGTAATGGCTAGTTTTAAAACTAGAATTATTGCTATGGTTAATTTTAGATTTAGGGCTAGGGTTAGGCTTATGGTAAGGGACAGGGCTAATGTTATATTTAGGCTAAGGGTTAAGTTTGAGCTAGGGTTAGCTATAAGTCAAGGTTTAAAGTTAGGGCTTCATTTTGGGTTAGGGTTATGCTTAGGGTAGGTTTAGGCCTAGGATTAGAACTATGTTTTGTTTTGGTTTAGGCCCAGGTTAAGGGCTATGGGTAATGTAATATTTAGCGTTCTGATTAGGGCTAGATATAGGGTTACGGTTATGGCAAGGTCTAATGTGAGGTTTAGGTTTGGGGATTTGGGTCAGGTTTAGAGCTAGGTTTAGTTTTAGTGTAAGGGGCGGTGTTCAGGTTAGAATTAGGGTTAAGGTTAATGCTAGAATTAAGACTTGGCTTAGGTAGAGGGGTAAGGTTAGTGTTTTCTTTAGATTAAGTGTTATTGTTAGGGCTAGGGCTAAGGTTGTTTTTTTAAGTTTAGGTCTAGAGTTATAGCTAGATATAATATTAGGATTAGATCTATGGTTAGTTTAAGGGTTAGGTTTAGGCATGAGGTTACTGGTAGGGATAGTTTAAGAGTTCACTTTAGAGTTAGGGTCAGGTTTAGACAGATTGTTTTAATTAGAGTTAGAATTCGGTTAGGATTAAAAGTAGAATGAGGGCTAAGGTTAGGACTAGTAATAGGGTTAAGATTTTGGTTAGGATAATTATTTGAATTAGGACTAAAGTTAGAAATAGAATATGGTTTCACTTAGGTTAAGTGATAGAGTTAGAGCTAGGCTTAGGGCTAGGGTTAGGGTTAGGTTTAGGACTAAATCTAGGTTTAGGTTATGCTTATATAAAGGTTTAGGGCTCAGATTAGGGCTAATTTTTATGTCAGATTAAGGCCTACAATTGCAGCTATTTCTAATATAAGAAATAGCATTATTATTATGGTTAGTTTCAGGGTTAGTTTTTGGTCTAGGTTTATTGTTAGCATTATCTTTAGGGTTAGTGTGATATTTAAAGCTAGGGTTAGTGTTAGGATATAAGTTAGTGTCAGGGTTAGTTTTAGGCCTAGACCTCGAATTAGAGAAGGTGGATATGTTTAGGTGTATGGTTAGTGTTTGGTTTAGGTTAAGGTTTAGGGTTATGACAGTAGCTCTGTTTTGTTTCAGGGCTATGGCTAGGCTTAGGGATAGTATTAGGATTATTGATAGTATTAGGTCTAGTGGTAGGGTTATTTGTAGGCTTAGGGTTAGATTTAGAGTTATAATTAGAACTAGGGATACATCTAGGACTAGAATTAGGGCTAAGGTTAGGGCTTTGTTAAGGTTATTGTAACAGAATGAGTTAGAACTATAACTAGGGCTATGGTGAGAGTTAGAGTTAGTCTTAGGACTAGAGTTAGGGGTAGGGTTAGGTTTAGGGCTAGATTAGGGCTAGGATTAGCACTACGGGTAGTATTAAATTTAGGCCGATGGTTAGGGCTAGAGTTAAGGTAAGTGTTAGGCTAAAGTTTAGGGTTAGAGTTAGGGGAAAATATGGGTTTATAGCTAGAATCAGGGCTAGGGTTCGGGTCAAAATTAGGAATAGGGCTAGGGTTCGGGTTCTGCTTAGAATTAAGGTTAAATTTCAGGCTAGGATGAGGGGGTTAGGGCTAATGCAGGTCTAGATTTATGGTTAGCATTAGTTTCAAGGTTAGATTGTGACTAGGTCTAATGTAATGGTTAGGTTTAGGGAAAGGGTCAGGTTTAGAGTAGGTGTATTATCAAAGTTAAGGTCTGGGTAGGGTTTTATTTAGGTTAAGGTATATTGTAAAGACTTGAATTAGTTTTAGTATTAGGGTTAGAGTTAGGGTTAGGTAATGGATAAGGTTATATTGAAGGTTCACATTAGGTTTTCAGTAATGGAAAATTTTAGTGTTAAGGATAGTGTTAGCATTAGGCCTAGGGTTAGCATTTAGGTTAGGCTTATCTTTAGGGTAATGGATAGGGTTAGAGGTAAGGTTAAGGCTAGGGTTAAGGTTAGGATTAGGGCTAGGGTTATGGTTGGGCTTTGTGTTAGTGTTAGGTTTAGTTTTAGGGTAAGTGTTAGCATTTGAGCTAAGGTTAGGGATAGAGTGAGGGTTAGGGTTAAGATTGAGTTTAGGGTTATTGTTAGGGTTATAATAGAACTAGATTTAGGGCTAGAAAAACGGCTAGATTTTTCATGACATTTATGACTAGTGTTAGGGCTATGTGTAATACATGAGATAGGTTTATGGTTACGGCTAGTTTCACGTTTAGGGTTGTGGATAAGTTTATTTATATGGTTAGGTTTTGGGTTAGGATAAGGTTTACAGCTAGGATTTTTGTTAGGGTAAGGATCATTTTTTATGTTAGAATTAAGTTTAGGGTTAGGGCCAAAATTAGAACTAGTATTGGGTCTAGTGATAGGGTTATTCTTTGCATTAAGTTAACGGTTATTGTTAGGGCTTGCTAGGTTTTTCTTTAGAGCTATGGCTAGATTTATGATTCTTAAAATTAGATTTTATCTAGTACAAGTGTTACTGTTAAGTTTAGGTATAGGTTTACTGGTAGCAGTAGGGTTAGATTTCAATTTTCAGTTAGGGTCAGGTTTAGACCTAGGGTTAGTGTTAGGGTCAGAATAAGGGTAAGTGTTAGGGTTAGGGTTTGGGTTAGCATGAGGGCTAGGGTTAGGATTTGTAATAGAGTCGGGGTTTGGAGTAAACTAAGTATTAGGGATAAGAGTAGAGTAGCATTAGGGTGAAGGTTTGGCTCAGGGTAAGGAATAAGGTTAGAGGTAGGGTTAGAGTTAGAGTTAGGTTTAGGGCTAGGGTTAGGGTTAGGGCTAAACCTAGGGTTAGGGCTCGAATTAGGGCTAAGATTTTTGTTAGCATTAGGGCTATGGATAATATAAGAAATAGGTTCAAATTAGAGCTAGTTTAGGGTTAGTTTTAGGGCACTGTGTAGAGCTAGGGTTAATGTTAGAGTCCGAGTCAGGGTCAGGGTTATATCTAGGGTTAGAGTTAAAACTCAAATTAGCGCTAGATTTAGGGATAGGTTTAGGGGTAGTGTTTGGTTTAGGTTAAGGGTTATGGTTATGGTTCTGTCTCGGTTTTGTTTTAAGGCTAGAAGAGGTTTAGGGCTATTTTTTGTTCAATTAGCATAAGGTTTAGGGTCAGGTTTTTACTTAGAGTTATATCCAGGTTTGGGATAGGACAAAGGTTAGGCCTAGGGTTTGGGCAAGGAATAGGGCTAGGTTTTGGTTATTGTAAGAGATAGGTTTAGAACTAGGGCTAGGGCTAAGGTGAGATTTAGAATTAGTCAATTAGTCTTATGGCTAGGGATAGGGTAAGGTTTAGGTTTAGGGTAAATTAGGGCTAGAATTAGTGCTAGGGTTAGTGTTAGCTTTAGGCCTAAGTTTAGGGCTAGTGTTAGGGCTAGTGTTTGTGGTTAGGGTAAGGTGTGATGTTACAGCTAGCTCTAGGGCTAGGGCAGAATAAAATTAGGGTTAGCAATAGAATTAAGGTTAGGGCTAACATTTAGGCTATGCTTAAAACTAGGATAAGGGCTAGGGTGTTTGTTAGATTTAGGGCTAGGATTAGGGCTAGGGCTAATGACAGGTCTAGGGTTATGTTTAGGGATAGTTTTAGAATTAGATTCATCACCAGGTTAATTTCAAGGGTTAGGTCGAGGGTTGGGATTAGATTTACAGCTAGGGGTATTATTTTGGTCAGAGTCAGGGCTAGGGTATGGTTGGGTTAAGGTTTAAGGACAGCGCTCAAATTAGCATTAGATTTAGGGTTAGGGTAATGAATATGTTTCAGTTTAGGGTTCAGATTGGGTTTAGGATAATGGATAGGGTTAGACTTAGTGATAGGGTTAGAATTAGGCCTAGGGATAAAATTCAGTTAGGATTATATTTAGAGTAATGGATAGGATTAGAGTTATGCTTAGGACTAGGTTTATGGTTAGGTTAGTGTTACCATTTGGGTTAGGCCTAGTTTTAGAATTTGGTTAGGGTTATGATCATGGTAATGTATTACAGAGAGCTAGGTTAAGGGCTACAAATGTTGGAATAAGGGCTATGGTTCAGGTAAGTTCGAAGTTAGAACAAGTTTTATGTTTAGGGTTTTTTTTAGGTTAAGCATTAGGGTTAGGATTAGGGTTATAGTTAGTTTAAAGTTAGGGTTAGGGCTTGGATTAGGCCTAAGTTTTGGGTTAGGTTAGTGCTAGGTTAGATCTATGGCTAAAGTAGAAACTAGGGTTATTATTAGGACTAATTTTAGGGTTACGATTACTTCTAGTGCTATGGTCGAGTTTAGGATTAGGGTGGTGATTAAAGGTAGGATTAGCATTAGGGTCAGATTAAACGTCAGTATTAATTACCTTCATGGTTAGGATAAAACTGAAATTAGGGCTAGAGTTAAGACTATGTGTATGGTTACAGTCTGTGTTGGGATTAGGGTAAGAATTAGGAATAGGGCTAATGTCAGGTCTAGGGTTACATTTAGGTAAGGGTTAGGGTTAGGGCTAATGCTCCATTTTGTTTAAGGCTAGGACAACTGTTACATCTAAATTTAGGATTAGCAATAGTGTTAGCATTAGTGGTAGGGTGAGGTTTACGCTTAGATTTATTGTTATGGTTAGATCTAGGTTTAGGCCTAAGCCTAGGGTTAGGGCTAAGGTTAGGGCTAGTATTACAGTTATGGTAATGGATAGGGTTAGAAATTGAAACATGCTTAGGGTGAGAGTTAGAGTTAATCTTAGGGCAAGGGTTAGGGATAGAGTTAGCCTTAGGGCTAAATAGGGGCTAGGATTAGTGAAAGGGTTAGCGTTAGGTTTAGGCCTGGGGTTACGTTAAGCCTAGGGTAAGGGTTAGGGTTAGGGTTAGAAAAAAATTTGGTTATTGCTAGATTTAGGACTAGATCAAGTATTATAATTAGGTTTAGGGCTATTGCTAGGGTTCAGGTTAGGGTAAAACCTAGGTTTAGGAATAGAATGAGGTTTTGTGATAGGGCTAGGGCTGAGATTAGGACTAGGGCTTCTTTCAAGTCTAGCATTATGTTTAAGGATAGTTTTAAAGTTAGGTTAAAGCTAAGTTTAATGTAAGGGTTAGGTTTAGCATAAAGATTAGGTTAAGAGCTAGGAGTATTTTTAGGGTCAGTGTCAGAGTTAGGAATTGGTTTTGCATAATGTTTAGGGTCAAGGCTCAAATAAGCATTAGGTTTTGGTCAATGGATAGAGTTAAATTTTAGGTTTCAGATTATGTTTAAGGTTTTTAATATATTTAGAGATAGCTATACAGTTAGGTTTAGTCCTATTAACATTTGAGTTAGGCTTATGTTTAGGTAATGGATATGATTTTAGGTAGGGTTAGGGCTAGATTTATGGTTAGAATTATGGCTAGAGTTAGAGTAAGGGTTAGGATCATGGCTAGGGTTAGGGTTAGGTTTAAGGTAAGTGTTAGGTTTTGATCTTGATTTAGGGATAGGGCGAGGATTAGTGTTACAACAGGTCTAGGGTAAATGTTAATGTTAGGACTACAGTTAGCTTTAGGGTAATGGTTAGGGTTATGGTTATAAATAGAGTTAGAGCTAGGGTTTGAGCAATGATTACAGTTAAAATTAGGTTTAAATTTAGAGTTAGAGATAGGACTATGTTAATGTTTATGTTTAGGATTAGGGCTAGGTTTTGATGTAGTATTAGGATTAGAGTTAATTTATTCAAATTTCTTTCATAGTATTCAAGATTCATCTTTAACTATCCTTCCTCTTTTCCCCAGGTTTAGGCCTTTTGATTCAAATTTTTGGTGTCAGTGACAGTTACAATTTTTCTTTTACTTCATTTTGACCTATGCTAGTAAATGGAAGTGGACATGAAAATCAAAAAGGGTTTATGCTAGCTGCTTCAAACTGCACACACACACCCTAAATTCTTTGTGAGGACACTCTGATATGTTCCTTGTGAGTGTAGACCTACCCTAAAGCATAAAAAAACAATGTCATCTGAGAGCCCTTTAGGAGAAAACAGGGAAATACTCATGAACTGAAATACATTCCCAATTATTTTATCATATTTCTTTGATACTGTGTAGCTTTCATCTTATAGACTATCCCACTAGACCCCCCAAGTTTGGGACTACTAGGATCCACAGTTTTCTATACAGGTTAGGGTTTCCATTAAGTTTAGTTCTAGGGTTAGTGTTTCAGCTAGTTTTAGGTTAGAGTAAGTTTTGTTCAATTTTTTTTTGTTGTTCTTGTTACTTGACAGGATTCATTTTTTTTCCTATATTTACTATACTCCTCATTTTTGGGCCTCCTAGGTTCAATGGTTCACTATAAAGAATAGTTTGTATTTTAAAGTTTTACTTTATTCTGTTCTATGCAGGTAAATGGAAATCTAGCTAGAAATCAAACAGGGTTGGTGCGAGCTGCTTGAAACTTCACACTCCAATGATTCTGTTTGGGCAATCTCTTGTTTGTTTTTTTGAAAGTAGCCTATGCTTAAGCATGTCAAAGGAACACTATTCAAGAATCCTTTTGGAGAAAAAAGGGAAATATGCATGGACTGAAATACTCCATCAACTGTTTGGTAATATTTCTTTGATACTGTGCATTCATCCCTTGGCTTTCCCCACTAGGATTTCCAAGTTTAGATCTTCTATGGTCAAAGGTTTCCTAAAAAATTAGAGTAAGGGTAAGGGCTATGGTTAGAGCTAGTGTTAGGGTTAGAGTGAGTTTTAATCAAAATTCTTTGGTACTTGACAGGATTTATCTTTTATCTTGATTTACTCTGTTTCCCAGGTTTAGGCCTCCTCGGTTAACAGGTTCACTGTCAGGAACAGTTTGTATTTTAAGATTTCACTTTATTCTGACCTATATGGGCAAGTTAATGGAGCTGAAAATCAAATAGTTTTTTTTTTATTTTTTTGCTAGCTGCTTGAAATTTTACACACTCCATCATTCTCTGTGGGGACTCTGGTATGTTCATTGTGAAAGTAGGCCTAAGCTTAAGCATGCAAAAACAACTTTATCTGAGAGCCTATAGAAGAAAACAGTAAAACATACATGTAGTGAGATACCTTCCATAATTATTTGGACAGAATTGTTTGATGTCACATAGGATTCATCACGTAGCTTGGCCCACAAGGCTCCCCAAAAGTGGAATTCTAGGATTAATGGTTCTCTAATCAGGTTAGGGTAAAATATAGGTTTATGGTTAGGGCTAGGACTAGGGCTAGAGGTAATGTTAGGGTGAGAGTTAGTTTTGTTCAAATTTTTTTGATACTGGGTAGGAGTCACCTTTTATCTAGCCTTAGTATGCTCTCAACATTTGGGCCTTCTTGATTCTAGGTTAGCTACATGAATACTTTGTATTTTAAGGTTTCACTTTATTTTTACCTATATGAGTAAATGGAAATAGAGATGAAAATCAAATAGAAATCCCTTTCCATAAATCTCACATTAAAATAGCCCTAACCCTACATCTAAGCCTAGTTTCCTAAAAAATTAGGGTAAGGTTAAGGGCTAGGGTTAACCCTCACCTATTCATTACCCTAAACATAACCTGAATCCTAAACCTAACCATATCCATATCCTAACTCTAACATTAACCCTAATGCTAATTTGAACCTAATCGTAAACCTTAAGCTAAACCAACCTTAACCATGACAATGACCCTAAAAATACTTCTACCTCTTAACCTGACCCTAACCCTCATCCTATACATTATTAGTCTTATTTCAAGTCATAATTTAGCCCTAACCCAAAACCCAATCCTTGTACTAAGACTAACTCTAAATCTCAACATAGCCCTATACTTGTTCTAATCCTATCACTTACCATATTCCAAACATTAGCCCAAACCTTAGTCATAGGCCTAACCCTAGAATTAACCACAATTCTAATTACAATAAGCAATAACACTAATGCTAATGATAAAACCACTCTTAAATTTAGCCTTTGCCCTACAAAAAAAAGGAACCATAACACTAACCCTAAATCTTGACTTCAACCTAGCTCTAGCAATACATCCAGCCCTAAGCCTTCTCATAATTTGAGTTCTATTCCTAACCCTAAAACTAACCCTGACCCTTACTCTGACCCTAACACTAACCTTAGTGCAAAACATCACCCTAAACCTAAACCTAATCTTAAAATTAGACTAAGCCCTAAACATTACCCTAAAACTAGCCCTAATCATAAGCCTAGTTCTCACATTAGCCATACCCCTAACACTAGCCCTAACACAATCAAAACCTATCTCTATTCTGGGAGCGAACCATAGCTTTAATCAAAACTTTAATCCTAAAACTAGCTCTAACACTTACCCTAAAACTAACCCTAAATTTAATCCTTGCATTAACCCTAAACCTAACCCTAACCCTATGCATAACTCTAAGCATAAACTTAGCCCTAATCTTAGCTCTAATCCTATTCATTACACTGACCCTAACCCTAACCCTGATGCTGACCCTCAGCCTAACCCTAGCACTATCATTAACCTTAACCTATCCATTACTCTAAACATAACCTGAACCCTAAACCTAACCATATCCATACCCTAACTCTAACATTAACCCTAATGCTAATTCGAACCTAACCCTAAACCTTAAGCTAAACCAACTTTAACCATGACAATGACCCTAAAAATATCTCTACCTCTTAACCTGACCCTAACCCTCATCCTATGCATTATACTATACCTAGCCATAAACAATTCCTAGAAGTATCCCTAAAAATAACTCTAGACCTGATACTAGCCCTAACCCTAATGGTAGCCCTAACCCTAACACAAAACCTAGCCCTAATCCTAGGCCTAACACTAACTTTAATCATAACTCTAAACTTAACCTTATATTTAACTCTCTTCCTAGCCCTAAACCTAGTTTTTATATTATACCTTACACTAACCCTAACCATAATCCTAACCCTATACCTAATTTTTACCCTAATCTTAGATTTAAAACTATGCCTTACCCTAACACTAACCTTAGCCATAATCCCAGCCCTAATATAGCCCTACCTTAAATGTAACCCTAACTCTAGCCCTAAGACTTACTTTAACTCTCACCCAAGTTATATTAATAGCTCTAAACCTATCTCTTGTCATAACCCAAAACCTCGCCTTAACCCTAGCCCAAATTCAAGACCTAACTTTTTAACTAGCCCTTACCCTAGATTGAATCTTAACTCTAAATATAAGCCTAACGCTAAGTCTAAATCTCACCCTAACACTGACCATAATCCTAATGATAATCTTAAAACTAGGCCTAACCCTAGCTCTAATGCTAACCCTGTACCAAACCCTAACCCTATCACAATCCCTAAACCTATCCATTACCCTGACTCTAACCCTAACCTTAACCTAACCTAGCTCAAAAACCTAACCATTACCTTAAACATAACCCTAACACTAAACATAACCATACATATAATGTATCCAATAGCCTGAACCTAATGATAATCTCAGGCCTAACACTTACACTAATTCTGACCCTAACCGTAACTCTAACCTAGTTATAACAGTAAACCTAACCTTCGCCCTAGTGTGAAAGAACCCTAGCTCAAGCCCTAAACCATACCCTAACCATAACCCTATCCCTAAATCTAACACTAATCTTAACTCTAGGCCTAACACTAACCATAACCCTAGCACTAACCCTAGCTCTAATCCTATCCATTACCCTAAAAACAACCCTCACCCTAATGCTAACCTAGGCCTAATCTTGACCCTATGACTAACTAACTCTAACACTATCAATTACCCTAAACATAACCTAAACCACAAACCTAATGCTCTCATTACCCTATCTCTGACCTAATGCTAATTTGAGTCCTAACCCTAAATCCTAACCTAAAACAAACATGAAATCTAACTAATCCTAAAAATAAACCTAGCTCTAAAGCTGACCCTTATCCTAAAGCTAACCCTTACACTAGACCTAGCAATACATCTAACCCTAAATCTGTCTCTAAACATAAACCTAGATCAGACATTAGCCCTAGCAGCAATTCTTGCCATGAACCTAAAATAAATCCTAGCCCTCAATCTAGCCCTAAACTTAGCCTTATTACTAACCCAAAAAATAACACTAGCCTTAACCATAATTGTACCTTCTACCTAGCACTAAATCTATCTATAACCCTATTACTTCCCTAAACCTAATCTTATCCCTAAACCTAAACTTAAATCTAACACTAGGCCTAACCCTAACACAAACTCTAAGCCTAAACCTAGCCCTAATTTAGTATTATCTAACCTAACTCAATTCCTAAGACTTACTCTCGCTTTAACACTATTCATAGTTATAAACCCATTCCTTAGCATAATCCTAACACTTGCTTAAACCTTAACCCTAACCCGAGCCCTAGCCCTAATTCTACATCTAGCCCTAACTCTAAATTAAACCCTAACTCTAAACCAAAACTACTAAATAATAAATAAGCCATAAGACTAACTCTAATTTTAAAACTAGCCTTAAACTAGTTCTAGCCCTATAACAAAATGAAGCCATAGTCCTAACCCTAAACCTTAACCTAAACGAAACCTTAATTATACACCTAGTTCTAAACCTAGCTCTAATATGAGTCCTATCACTAATCCTAAAACTAACCCTTACCCTGATTCTGATCCGAACACTAATCATAGCCCTAAACATCACCTGAAACCTAAACCTAAACCTAACCCTAGACCTAGCATAACCCTAAACCTTAAACTAGCCCTAATTGTAACTGTATTTCTTACATTAGCCATATCCCTAATGCTAGTACTAACCTAACCCTAAACCTAGCTCTAATCAGAGCCCTTAGACTAGTTTTAACCCTAATAATAACCCTAATCCTAACCCTAACATTAGCTTAAACCTAACCCTAACTCTGAAACTTTCCCTAACTCTAATCCTAACCCTAGCTCTAATCTTAACCATAACCATAGCCCTAACCCTAGCTGTAACCCTATCAATTACAATAAACCTAACCATACCCTAATGCTAACTCTAGGATAACCCTAAACCTATTCCTAATCTTAAACCTATCCACTAAAAATAATTTTAACCTGAACCCGGAATATAAGAATATCCACAACCCTAAACTTAACCCTAAAACTAATGCTAATTTGAGTCTTAAACATAAGCATTAACCTAAACCAAACTGTAACCCTGAAGCTAACCCTAATAATACCTCTAGATCTAAAACTTACACTAAACCTCAACCTAAACCTTACACTATACCTAGCCATAAACCTAACCCTAAAATTATCCTTAAATATAACCCTAGACCTGAAATTAGACCTAGCCCTAATGCTAGATCTAACCCTTACACAAATGCTAGCCCTAATTGTAGCCCTAAACTTAGCCTTAACCTAACCCTAACAATAACCCTAACCCTATTTTTAATCCTATCCCTAGTCCTAGCTATAGCTCTAACCCTGTAACTTGAACTAAGTCAAACCCTTACTCTATAGGTAGTCCTTAACCTAAACATACACCAAAACCTAACTCTATTACTAGTCCAAAACTTAGCCCTCATTCTACCTCTAAAATTAACCCAAACCCTAATCCTAACGCTGACTCTTATTCTGACCCTAACATTAACCCTAGGTTTAAACCTGAACCTACCACTTAACCAAAACCTAATATTAGCCCTTCCAGTAAACCTAGACCTAAATCTAACATTAACACTAGCCCTAGACCTAAATCTAATCTTAAATATAGTCATAACTCTTGCCCTCACCCTAATAATAACCCTTAAGCTAACCCCAAAACTAACTTTATCTCTAGACTTAGCCCTTGTCCTAATTTTGGACCTAACCTTAAAACTGACTCTAACCAGAATACTAACCCTTAATCTTAAAAAAAAAACAAATTTTTAAATTTTATCCTTACCACAAAACAAACACTAACACTAGTCTAACCCTAAACTAGCCATAATCATAACCTTAGCTTTTACATTACCCATACACCTAAAGCTAGGCTGAAACTCACACAAAACCTATCCCTAATACTAGCTCCAAACCTAACCCTAAGCATAAACCTAACCCTAAAATTAGCGCTAACACTAACACTTACCCTCACCCTAGGCCTAACCTGAGCTCAAAACCTAAACCTTACCCTAAACATAACTCTAGCCCAAACCCTAAACCTCACCCTAACCCTTGCCCTAACTCTATATATTACACTAAACATAACCCTAAACATACTGCTAACCCTAGCCTTAATCCTTACACTAAACTTATCCTAGATCTGACTATAACCAAACACTCACCCTAGCCCTAAACCTAGCTCAATCTTTAACCCTAACACTATACAAAGGCCTAACTCTAACACTAACCCTAGCACTAATTCTAACTTTAACACTAGCCCTAACACCAGATTGAATGTACCTATTACCCTAGCCCTAAACCTAACCTAAATGATGATGCTAAACCTGAATCTAAACTTACACTAACCCTAAACATACACCTAACCCTAGAATTAACCATTAACTTAACCCTAAACTTAACCCTAGCCCAAAACCTAACCCTTATTCTAAACCTAACCCTACCCTAACCCTAATAGTAACTCTAACTCTTACCTGATATCTAACCCTATCAATTACCATAACAATAATTTAAACTTTAGCCCTAACCTGAACAATAACCATAACCTTATCTTGGGCCAAACTTTAAACTTAACCCTAGCTCTAGCACTAACCCTATCTCAAACCCTAAACCAAACCCTTATCCTAATCCTAACCCAAACCCTATCCCTATCTTTGACCTTAACCCTAACTCTAGCCCTAATCCTAAACATAACCCTAGCCCTAACACTAGCTCTGACCCTATAATTTACGCTAATGATAACCTTTACCATAAAGCTAACCCTCTGTATAACCATAAACATATTGCAAAAAATACAGTATCCATGATGCTAAACCTAACTTGAACCCTAAACCTAACGCTAACCTTACTCTGAACATAACTCTAACCTTAATATTAATTCTAGCCTTAAAACTAAACCTTAACCTAACCAAAACCCAAAATCTGAACCTTACACTAATAATACCACTAGATCTAAACCTGACCCTTTCACTAAATCTAATCTTTAAATTAGACCTAGCCACACACCTAATCCTAATACTATTCCTAAATGTAACACTAGACCTGATATTAGCCCTAGCCCTAATTATTGTCCTAAACCTAACACAAAACCTAGACCTAATCATAGCCTTAAACCTAGCCTTGATCCTAACATAAACCACAAACCTAGCCCTAACCCTTATGCTAATCATAAAATTAGCTCTAGCCCTACCCTAGTAGTTAAACAAAATCATGCAACAGACCTAAACCTAAATTTTAACTTAAATCAAAACCTAACACTACACCAAGACAAAGCCCTAACCTTGATTCAAATTCTAATCCTAACCTTAAATATAACTCTGACACTTACTCATATCCTAACACTCATCCTAGCTCTACACACAACCCTAAACTTAAACCAAACACTAACAGGAACCCTGGCCCTAATTTGAGTCCTAACCCTAACCTTAATAATAACTCTTACTCCAACTCATATCCTAACATTTATTCTAGCTCTAAACACAACCCTAAACATTAACCAAACACTAACAATAACCCTAGCTCTAATTCGAGTTCTAACTCTAACCCTAAAAGTAACCTTTACCCTGACTAATATTTAAACACTTACCCTAGGTATAAATATCACCCTAACCTTAAACATAATACTAGACCTTCGTGTAACCCTAACACTAAAACTAACCCTAACCCTAGCTCAACATATTACCTTTAACATAAACATAGACCTAGACCTATCTCTAAATCTAACCATAGTCCTAGCCCTAACCCTAAACTTAACCCTATTCCTTAACCTTGGTCTAAACCTACCTATTACCCTAATCTTCATCCTAAACAAATATATAATCCTAGCCCAAAAGCCAATGCTAACCCTAACCCTAACCCTAAACATAAATCAAAATGTAACAATCGCCATAGGCTAACCCTAGCTTAAACCCTAACTGTTATCATGAACCTAAACATAACTATAGCCCTAATACTAACCCTATCTGAAATCTAACCCTAAATCTTAACTCTATATCTAACTCTACCCAATACCCTAACTTTAATCCTAACCTTAATGATAACCCCAGCCTTAACCCTAACACTTATCCTAACCCTAATAATAATCCTATCCCAAAACCTACCCTAAACTTAACCCTCACCCTAGCACAAACCCTAGCTCAATAACTAACCATTATGCTAAACATACTACTAATGCTAACCCTAGTTCTAACCCTAACCCTAACCCTAACTCAAGACCTATTTCTAAACATAACCCTAGCTCAACCCTTAGCTCTGACCTTAATCATAACCCTTACCCAAATGCCAACCATAGGCCTAATCCTAACCTTATCGCTAACCCTAACCCTATGATATACCTAAACCTAACCTGAACCCTAAACCGAACACTATCATTACCTTAACCTGAATCCTACTGCTAATTTGAGATCTAAACCTAAATCCTAACCTAAACCAAACCCTAACCCTGACCCTAACTTAAAGATTCCACTAACTCTAAACTTGACCCTTACCCTAAACCTAGACGTAGCCAAATACTAACTCTATATATATCTTAAACCAAAACCCTTGAACTGTTATTATCCCTACTCCTAATCCTAACACTAACTCTAAATCATATACTAGCCCTCATCCTAGCCCTAAACCTTGACTTAATCATAACCCTAAAACTAACTCTATCCCTAATCCTAACTCAAACACTCACCCTACCTCTAAACCAAGAAAAAACGCCATCCCTTATGCAAAACTTAACCCTTATCCTAACCCTAATGCTAGGCCCAAGGTCAACACTAATCCTAGCCCTAATATTAGCCTTAATTTAACCCTAATTCTAATCCTAACCCTAAACCTAACCCTAACCCTAACCCTAACCCTAGGATTAACACTAATTGTACTCTCAGACTAACCCTATTCCTAGATCTAAACAAATTTCTTACCATTACCCTAAACCTATCACTAGCCCTAATACTAACCCTTGCCAAATCCTTCATCCTATCACTAACCCTAGATCTAACCCTAACTCTAAATATAACTCTAACATTAAGCCTAAGCCTAACACTAACAATAGCCCTAACCATAACACTAATTTTAAAACTAGTACAAACCCTAACCCTAAGACTAAAACAACACTGAGCAGTAGCCCTAACTTAAAACCTTAACATAAACCAAACCCTAACACTACAACTAGACCTAACCCAAGCCTAACTCGAGTCCTATAACCTTAAAACTAACCCTGACCATGACTCTAATCCTAACAATCACTCTAACCTTAGACTAAACACTAACAGTAACTCTAGCCCTTATGTGAGTCCTAATGCTAACCCTAAATCTAAAGCTGATCCTTACTCCTATCATAATACTAATCCTAGCTCTAAATATTACTATAACCTTAAACCTAACACTAGAGGTCTAACCCTTAACACTAACCCTGAAACAAACCCTAATTTTAACCCTGGTTCTTACATTAGCAATTGCCTTAACCTTAGCCCTAGCACAAACAGAAAAACTATCCCTAACAGAGTCCTAAACGTAGTTTTAACCCTAATTCTAAACCTACCTCTAATATTTGCTTTAACCCTGTCTCTAACCATAAGCAAAATGCTAACACAAATGGTAACCCTAGAACTATTTCTAATCCTAAGAGTAAACAAAATAATATCTCTACTAATAGTTCTAAACCTAGCCCTCATTCTAGCTTTACCCTATCCTAAATCCTAACACTAACCATGACCCTTACTCTGACCATAAAACTAACACTAGTTCTAAGTCTGACCCTAAGCATAGACCAAACTGTAACACTAGCCCTACCAGTTCTTATACCTAAATCTAATTCTATCATGAGCCCTAGACCTAAACCTAACCCTAAATCCAGCCCTAGCTCTAGCCCTAGACCTAAATAAAATCTTACCCTGGCCCTAACAATAACCCTTATCTTAATGCAAAGACTAACCCTACACATAGACATAAAGCTAATCTTAATTCTGGCTTTAACCTTAACTCTAACCTGGACACTGACCCTGCCTTAAACACTAAACTAATCTCAAAATCTGACCATAGCAAAAACCTAAACCAAACACTAGATATAGCCATAACCCTAACCCTATGACTAGCCTTAATCATAACACTATCTCTTAAATTATGCATAGCCCTATCTTACGCTTTAACCTAACACAAAACCTAAAGCAAATCCTAGCCATAAAACTAGCGCTAAGTGTAACCCTAATCCTAACCCTAGACCTAAGCTAATCCTAAACCTATTATTAGGCCTAAACCTAGCTCATTGCCTAACCCTTTTGCTAAATATTAACTTAGACCTATTCCTAACTCTAAACCTAAACCTAGCCCTAAAGTTAACACTAACCCTTGCCCTAAACCTATCTCTAAAACTACCAATTACCCTAACTTTAACCTTAACATCATTAATAGTCTCAACACTAGCCCTCACTCTAGCTCTAACTCTATCCCAAACACTAATGCTAACCCTAAACCTTATTTTGATCCTAACACTAACCCTAGGTCTAAACCTGAACCTATCCCTAGACAAAACTGTAACACTGTCTTTAGACATAAACCTAATCACTAATCTAGCCTTAACTCTACCCCTAGACATAAACAAAAAACTAGTCTTAAAAAAAAAAAAAAACAAATTAATCCAAACACTAACCCTATACCTTGGCCTAAACCTAATCCTGATTCTGGCTCTAACCTTAATTCTAACAGTAAACCGAAAACTAAACCTGCCTTTAAAAGCAAATATACCTCTAAACCTTACTCTAACTGAAAATCTAAACTTAACTCTATACCTCTCCGTAACCCTAACCTCAAAACTAGCACTAAACATAACCCTAGCTCTTACATTATTCATACGCCTTAACCTAACACAAAACCTAGAGCCAATCTTAGGCTTAAATGTAGCCCTAAGCATAAACCTAACCCTAACCCTAGACCTATCCCTAATGCTAACCATAGCCTTAGTCCTTAACCTGACTCAAAGCATAACTTTTAACCTAAATATAAACTTAGACCTATCCCTAAATCTAAAAGTAGCCCTAATTTTTACATTAATCCTAGCCCTAACCCTAGCTCTAAACCACCAATTATACTACTGCTAACCATAACCCTATTGATAACCTTAGTTGTAATCCCAACACTTACACTAACCCTAACTGTAAAATTAACCCTACTCCTAACCCTAAACCTAACACATGCCATACCTCTAACCCTAGCTAAAACCTTATCCTATACCAGAAACCAAAACATAATCATAGTCTTAACCTAACCCTAAAACTAAATCTAACCCTAACCAAACACCTAAACGTATATCTAACCATATCCATTACCCTAACACTAATCCTAACCCTAATGGTAACCCTAGCCCTAACCCTAATGCAAACCCTAAACCTACCATAATCCTATCCCTAGACCTAATGCTGAACCTAAACTTTGACCTAGCCCTAGTCTTAACTGTAGCTCAAACTCTCACCCTTAACCTAAACATAAACCTAACACAAACCCTAATTCTAATCTTAGCCCTTATGGTAACCTTAACAATAGCCCAAACCCTAGCTCTAACTCCATGCATTACCCTAACAATAACCCTAAACCTAATGCTAATCCTAGCCCTAATCCTAAATCTATCCCTACCCCTTATTCAAACCCTCACCCTCACACTAGCTCTTAACTTTACTCAATCCTAGACCCTTACACTAAACCTAAACTTAAGACTAATTTCATGACAAACCCTAACCCTAGCCCTAATCTTAAACTTAACCCTAGCCTTAACCCGAGCTCTAATCCCACTCATTAACCTAAATCTAACAAAAAAACTCAGGATAACCATAGCCCTAACCCTAAACTATTCTAACTATAATCATAAATATAACCTTAGACTTAATCGTAAACATAACCCTTGCCGTGGTCTTAAGCCTAGCTCAAACCCTAACCATTCACTAAAGTTAACACTAACCCCAGTGCTAAACCTAACCTTAAACCTAACCCTAACCCAACATCTAACCCTGTCATTACCTTAAACATAACAATAACCCTAAACCTAACCATAATACTAACACTAACCTTAACCATAACTCTAATGCTAAAGCTGACCCTAGTTTTATCACTAACCCTACCTAAAACCCTAAAGTGTATCATAAACATAACCCTAACCCTAACCCTAACTCTAGCTGTAATCCTAATCATAACCGTATCCCTAACTCTAGCTTTAATCCTCTCTTAAACACTATCAATAACCATAAGTCTAATGCTAATCCTAGGCCTATCCCTAACCCTATTCATTACCCTAAACTTAACCTGAACCCTAAACCTAACCTGACACTAAACCTAAGTGCACCCATTACCCTAACTCTAACTATAATGCTAATTTGAGCCTTAACATTAAACCTTAACTAACTCAATTAACCCTGACCCTTGCCTAACACTGTTTCTAACCCCAACCATAGGCCAAACACTAACACTAACCTTAGCTCTAATCCTAGCCCTAATTTATCACTAACTGTAACCCTAACTCTAACTCTAGCCCTAAGACTAACTCTAACTCTCAACCTAGACCTATTTCTAGTACTAATCTTAACTTTTACAGTAACCCTAACTAACTCTAAGCTTAGGACTAACCCTAGCTGTAACCTTAGATCTAACCATAACTTCAAATCTTATTCTAACCCTAAGCCTAAACCTCACCCTACCATTAGCACTAACAGTATCGCTAATTCTAAAATGAGCCCTAACCCAAACTCTAGTCATAAAAAATCTGAGCCATAGCCCTAACGCTAATCCTAACCTAAAAATAACCATATGCCTGACATTAGTCCTAGTCCTAATTTTTGCCCTAATTCTAACAGAAAACCTAACACTACACCTAGTCTTTACCCTAGCTGAAATACAAAATTTATCGCTAACCCTAAATCTAATACTGACCATGATTCAAACCATAACACTAACCCTATCTCAAATCATCACCCTAAACCTAAAATTAAGGCTAGACCTGTCCCTAACCATAACCCTAAATCTACCTCTAATCACAACCCAAGTTTTTAAATTAGCCATAGCCCTATACTAGTCCTATCCTAATCTAAAATATAGCCTTAATATGAGCCCTATCCCTAGTTTTAACACTAACCCCAAAAGTAACTCTAAAACTAATTCTAACCTTAGCCTTAATCCTACCCCTAACCCTACCTCTAATAATTATACCCATAGCCCTAACCCTAGCTTTAATCTTATTCATAAACTTAACTCAAAACCTAACCCTAATGCTAACCCTAACATAACTCTAACACTATCTATAACTCAAAACCTATCCATTACCTAAACCTAGACCTGACACTAACCCTTATTTGAGCCCTAATCCTAAACATTAATCTAAAGAAATTCTAACTATGACCCCTACTCTAATAATACCCCTAGCTCTAAAACTGATCTTAACCCTTAACCTAACACTTACACTATACCTAACCATAAAACTAACCCTAAAACTATCACAAACCATAACCCTAGGACTGATATCAACCCTAGCCATAATGCTAGCCATAACCCTAAGAAAAACCATACCCTAATCCTGTATTTAACTTACCTTTAATCTTGACTCTAATCCTAACACTTGACCTAACGACACTCACACTAGGACTAAATATAGCTATAAAATCATACTATAACCTAACGCTGCTCCTAACTCTACCCCTAAACAAAGGCCTAACCCTAATACTAACCCAAGCTTTAATACTAGCTTTAATTTAGCCCTAACCCTAAAACTAATCTTATCACTAGGCCTAAGACTAACTCTAACTCTCGACCTAGCCCTATCCCAAGTTCTAAACTCAACCCTTATCTTATCCCAAAGCCAAGCCCTAACTCTAGCCCAGACCTAACTCTAAATTTAGCCCTAGTTCTAAACTTAGATTCAACCATAACTGTAAATCTAACCCTAAACCTAAACCTAAACCTCACACTTAAATGAGCCCTAACTCTAATGATAATTAGAAAACTAGCCTGAACCCTAGCCATGGCTCTCAAACAAAACTGATCTATAGCCCTAAACTTAACCCTTAAGCTAAACCAAATCTTAACACTACACCTAGTTCTAAACCTAACCCTACAATTAAAACTGACCCTGACTCTGACCCTAAAACTAGCCGTATCTCTAAATATCACCCTAACCTAAATCTAACATGAACACTAGACCTATCCTTAACTCTAACCATAAAACTAGCAATAATTGTAGAGCCAGTTCTTTTATTAGCCATAACCTGAATGCTAACAGAAAACCAAACCCTAATATGAACACTAGACCTAGGTTAACCCTAACCCTAACGTTAAAACTAGCCCTAAACTTAACCTTAATCATAGCCCTATTCTAGCTCTAAACTTATCATTACTCTAAATCTAATTCTAACTTTAATTATTACCTACACCTTATCTTATGTGAAACTCTAACACAAACCCTAACCTTATTCCTAGACCTAATCCTAAACCTAACCCTTGCTGTAGCTCTAACTCTAACTCAAACCTTAGCACCGTAAACCCAAAAGTAAACCTATCCCTAAAACTAAACTTAACCTTAAAGCTAACCTTAAATCTAATCCAATCTATGAACCTTAATCTAACCTTAATGAAAACCCTAGCAATAAACTTAAACCTAAACCTGACAATATCCATAACTGTAACCCTGGATCTAACACTAAACCTAACACTTTCCCTAGGAACAAACCTAAGCTCAAAACCTAAATTTAATCTAAATATAACCCTAATGTTACTTTAAGCTAGAATTACTAGTTTCAACCTAAACTCTAACCCTAATTCTAGCCCTGAAACTAAACATAACCCTAGCCCTAACCCTAGTTCTGACCCTCTACATTATTTTTTGTGATAATCCTAATTCTAAAGCTAACCCTAAGCCTAATTTTTACACTATTGCTAACCTGAAACCTTTTCATTACCATAAACCTAACCTGAACTATAACCTAATCCAATTTTTTACCCTAACCCCAAACCTAACCCTAACCCTAATGCTCATTTGAGCCTTATCCCTTAACCTTAACATGAAAAAAAACCTCTAACCCTGACTATGATGCTAAAAATACACCCAGCTCTAAACCTGATCCTTACATTAAGTCTAACACACTAGATCTAGACACAAATCTAACCCTAAATCTACCCCTTACTGTAACACTAGACCTGAAATTAGAACTAGCCTCAATTCTAGACCTAAACCTACAACAAACTCTAGCCCTCATCCTAACTTTAAACCTAGCCTTAATTATACCAATGTTTAGAGCCACAGCTGAAGGGGACCCAGGAAAATTCCAGCTGCCATCAAACTTCCAGCTGCCAGCTGATGATTTTCTCACAGCGGCCCCAGCACACTTCTACCTACCAGCTGATGATTGGCTCACAGTGGCCCCAGCAAACTTTTAGCTGCCAGCTGATTGGCTCCTCTGCAGTGATGCTCATTGGGCTGTTTCCCCACCTTTCAGAGCACGGAGATGTTCATTGGGGGACTTTATTTGCCTCTGCACACATGATCTAGATGATTGGCCTCAAGAGCAGGAGGAGTGGCAGGGTTGAGAGGCTTGTGGGAAGTCAGTTGTGGAAGTTGGACTCTGAGGGAATTCCTGAAGAGGTCATGTGGTGCAGCGAGTGTGTTCTAAAAATAAAATTTGTTTCTGCTTGATAACTGGCTCGTAAATTGTGCCCAGCCAGACTGCTGCCTTTGGTGACCCATAAGGGGAATGAAGCGAACTTGGCGTTATCAATTATACTATATGGGAATGAAATGTACTAGATCAATTAGGACTAAGATTAACAAATAACATCAATATTAATACACCCATTATTATGGATAGACAAGGTTTTAGGAAAAAAAACAATTACGAGAATAAGAACCAAGTATAGCAGGATCAATACAAATTAGATCAAGGAACAGACAGACATGGATTGGATTTTCAGGAGGGGTCACTGAGACAATAAAAATTACTTGGAAATCAGAAAGACCAATATGGGTTTCTCAGTGGTCCCAGACTAAAGAAAAGATACAAGCAGCCCATGACCTGATCAAACAACAATTAGTGGAAGGACATATACAACCTTCTATATTTTCCCATAATACTCCCATTTTTGTCATCAAAAAGTAATCTGGTAAATGGAGATTACTAAAAGATTTAAGAGCCATTAATAATGAGATGGTTACTATGGGACCTGCTCAATCGAGGATTCCTCAATTGTTTGCTTTGCCATAATCCTGGTGTGTTTTAGTTATAGATATTAAAGATTGTTGTATTTATTCTAATTCATTCTGAGGATAGTTCACATTTTGCATTTACTATTCCTGCACTGAATCATGAAAGTCCTGATCAGAGATATAAATGAAACATACTCTCTCAAGGGATGGCTAACAGCCAAAAGATGTGTCAAATTTATGTTAACAAAGTAATCTAGCAACTTAGAAATCAAAATCCTGAACTTCAAATATTTCACTATATGAATGATGTATCATTAGCACACAAAGATAAAAACACATTGATGAAATGTTAGAGCAAATTTACAAACTTATTAAAATCTTATAATCTAGAGATAGTAATAGATAAAGTACAATTAAATTTTCCAATTAATTATTTGGAATTCTATTATCCTCAACCATGGTCGATCCACCATAATTTCAAATATGAGTAGATCAACTCAAATCACTTAACAACTTTAAAAGATATTAGGAGACATAAATCTGATAAGGCCTTATTTAGGCTTACTAACAAGAGAATTGGGACCTTTATTTGATATTGTAAAAGGTCCATCAGATTCAAATTCACCCCAAATGTTAACGCCTGAAGCAAGAAAGGGAGTAAAAAATCATTGAAACATATTTAGAGAATATGCACTTGGATAGTATTGCCTTTATTATTTATTTTACTACCAACAAAAAATATTCCTACAAGAGTATTTTGGCTAAAAGATCCATTATTATGGATACATTTATTGTATTCTCTTAACACTATTTCTACTAGATATCCTGAGGCTGTAGGACAATTAATACTCAAAAAAATAAAAGCAGCAAAGAGTATGTTTGGAATTTCTCCCAATAAAATTATTACTTCATATACTATGGATCAAATTGATGAGTTAGGTAATGAGTTAAATACTTGGCAATAATCATATGCAAATCTAATATTTCATTTGATAATCACTTACCGTCTAATCCTTTATTGTCTTTTTTTTATCACATTCTGTAATCTTTCCAAAAATTCCAAGAAAAACAACTATCATGAATGCTCCAAATATATTCACTGATGGGTCAAATAATTGTTCAGTAGCAATAGTTTCACCTGATCAAGCTTTCGCATTTTTAGTACACAATCAGCTCAAAGATAGAGATTAATGCAGTATTAAAAGCTTTTGTGATGTTTAAATATGCTGTATTTAATTTATTCTCTGATAGTCAGGATATAGTTAATGCTATAGTATCCCTTGAAGATGCTGGTAGGATTTCCCCTTCCTCTACTCTTTTCTTTTTGCTGTCAACTATACAAAGTCTAATCTGAAATAAAAATGATCCATTTTTTATAGGACATATTAGGACACATACAGGATTAACTGGAGCCCTTATTTTGGGCAACGATTTAGCAGATAAAACTACCCATGACATACATATTTTCTTTACACAGAAGAAGCTACAAATTTTCATAAAAAGTTTAATGTCAATGCTAATACTTTACAAATTATTTTAAAATTACTAAGTAATAAGATAGACAAATAATAAAACAATGTAACAACTGTGTGACCTTTTTACCACATTTTAATCTTATCAATCCTAGCTGACTGATACCTAACTGTATTTGACAGATGGACGTTACACACTTGCAAGAATTTGAAAAATTAAAATATTTGCATGTTACAGTTGATACTTCTTTTCGATTTTTAATGGGCTTCCTTCGTGCCAGAAAAAAAACTAAAGATATTATAGCTCATTGCTTATACAATTTTGCCACTGTGGGCGTTTGAAAAGTTAAAAACAGATAATGACCCTGGTTTTACTTCTACCTCTTTTAAACAATTTTGCTCAACATTTGGCATTACTCATATAGCAGGAATCCTATACAATTCACGGGGACAAGGCAAAGTTGAAAGAGATGATCAAACTATTAAATGGAACTTACTAAAGCAAAAAGAGGGAGTTGGAAGGGGTATATATTCCCCAATGATAAACTTAAAATAATCCTTTTTACTCTAAACATTTTAAATTCGGATTCATCAGGGCTTAGTGCTACAGAAAGGCATATGTGTCCAAAAACTGTACATAAGCCCAAGGTACTATGCAAGGATATTCTAACAGGACAATCCAATGGTCCTGACGTAGTAATTGTCTGTAGTCAGGAGTCTGTTTGTGTGTTTCCACAGGAGAACAGCAGCCAATTTGGATTCCAGAGAGATATACTAAGGTCCTGACTCAGTGATTGTCTGGAGTCGGGGGTCTTTTTATGTGTTTCCACAGGGATAACAGCAGCTGATTTGGATTCCAGAGAGATTAAATAAAGTGATTTCTACAGAGCAAAAAGAAGACGATTTGGCTCATAAGAGCTGATATTCAGAACTCCAGTTTGGCTATCCTTACATCTGTGACAGAACCAGGATGTTTTTTTCAATATCTATTATATTATTGACTTTCCCACATCATAAAGTTCTATTTTGTTTTTTTAACTCATACAGATCTAGTTTAATGTTTTGCTGATCAATTTTATTTTATGACTATAAGGTTTTTTAACATTGCAATGAAGATTTTACCTGTAAAAAGTTACAAAGCCTTTACTATCATGTCATGTGTTGTATGTATTATATTATGTGTGCACAGTTGTGTTTTATGTTGTATGTTTGTATGTACCTAGGTCAATGTATCATATATGATGAGTGCTCCTGAAAAAATGGATCCCAATATTTTTTTTATTCACATGATTTAAATGTTTTAATTTAAATTGGGTAAGCAGCTGTTGAGGATTTTTAAAAATGTGAAAAAAAGAAGGTTAACAAATCTGTTTGTTTACTTTCACCTTTTCTTCTCATTATATTTAATAATTCTGTTCAAGATAATGTAAATTGTTAAGAAAATTACATAATTTTTTCTTTAGTCATTATTGCCAGAATTCCTATCTTCATCCCAGTGCTGGTGAAGACAAGGTAAAACCAACCTACAGCTTCTGCAATAGCCATCACTGAACTGCTTGCAGAACTTTCCTGGACTATGTATCACTTGTATGCATTGTGAACTAACCTGTATGCATTGTGAACTATCTGTTGGTGCAGCGACTTGTAGTAGTGTTGGGGTATTTTTGCTAATTATGTCATCGGTGGTACAATTTTTCCAAAAGGAGCCATTAATTGGCTTGGTGTATCTTCCTCCCTTCTGCTTGTCATGATTGTTCAGCTATAATTTTGGGGCCAACAGAGGTGAGGCAAAGAACCTCACCGCCACTCTGGTACAAAGACCTATCCACAGGTGTGGCTTTATGCTGCACCAGTAGTCAGTGATGAGTAAGATCCAATTGCAGTGGTACCAACCTAAGACAGGAGGCTGACGCCTTAAGGCTAGCTCATCCAATTACAGGTAAGGGCCATATGTAGTATTGGACAACCTAAGGCAGGCACGCTCCCTAAGCCACATGCTTGTTTTTTAAAGAGAGAGGGGGAGATGTTGAGAAGAGGACCCAGCAAACTTCTAGCTGCCAGTAAACTTCCAGCTGCCAGCTGATGATTAGCTCACAGGGACCCCAGCAAATTTCCAGCTGCCAGTTGATGATTGTCTCACAGTGGCCCCAGCAAACTCTTAACTGCCAGTTGATTGGCTCCTCTTTGGTGATGATCATTGGGCTGTTTCTCTGCCATTTTAGACCATTGGAGGACTTCTTTTGGCTCTATCAACATGACACAGCCAATCTGCCTCAAGAGCAGGAGGAGTGGGGGGGTTGGGAGGCTTTTTGGATGCTGGTGGTGGCAGTTGATTTCTGAGGAAATTCCTGAAGAGCTTGACTGCGGCAACCCTAACCCTAATGCTAGTCCTAACCCTAATTTTAACCATAATTCTACCTCTAAACCTAGGTATAACACCATCCCTTACCTTAAACATTACCATAACCCTAGTCCTAATGCTAGGTCTTAGTTGACAACTAACTGTAGCCCTAATTCAAGCCCTAATTTACCACTCTCCCTAAAATTAACCCTATCCCTAACCCAAAGATCAACCTAACTTTCTCTCTATCACTATCTTTAGTTCTAATCCTATCTGTTAATTTAACTATAACCCTTGCCCTTAGACGTATCCCTAACTGTAGATCTAATACTAACTTCAAATTTAACCCTAAACCTAAGCCTAAGCCTAACACTAACACTAGCCCTTACCCAATGCTAATCATATAATGAGCACTAACCCTAAACCTAGGATTAAAACAAAATGGAGAAATACCTCTAACCCTAACTTAAACAAAAACCTAACCCTACCCCATAGATCTAAACCAAGTTCTAATTTGAGTCCTAACTGTAGCCTTAAAACTTACCCTGACCCTGACTCATATGCTAATACTCATCGTACCTCTAAACACCACCCTAAACTTAAATGAAACCCTTAAGTGTAACCCTAGCCCTAATTTGAATCATAACCCTAACCTTAAAGCTAACTCTGACCCTAACACCCATTCTAAAAGTCGCACTAGCTCTAAACACTACCCTCACCTTAAACCAATCCTGAAAATTAGCCTAGTGATTATTTGAGTCCTAACCCTAACCATAAAACTAACCTTTACCATTACTCATTTTCTAACAATAACTGTGGCTCTAATATTTACCCTAACGTTAAACATAAAGTAAACTACACATACTCAAAAGCCTAATCCTAAAACTACCCCTAAATGTAGCCTAAGATCTTACTTTAGCAATTGCCCTAACCCTAACACAAAATATTCCTAATCTTAGCCATAAACATAGGTTTAACCCTAAACATTGTCCTAAACCTAGCTCTAACCCTATCTCTTACCCTCAGCCCAACCCAAACCCTGAAGCTAACCGTAATTCTTAACCTAACCAAAACCCTAACCCTGTTACAAGTTCTAACCCTAGCCCTCATTTTAGCTCTAATTATAATCCAAACCCTAATCCTATTTCTAAACCTTATTCTTACCCTAACACTAATCCTAGATCTAAACCTTAACTGAACCATAAACCTAAATCTACCACTAGCCCAAACAATAACCTTAAAACTAAACCTATTCCTAAAAGTACTTCTAGACCTAAATCTAATTTTAAATCTAGCCATAACTTGAAACCTAGACCTAAAGAAAAACCTAGACATAAAACTAACAATAAACTTTAGCCTGAGCCAAACACTAACCCTCCCCCTAGACCTAACCCTCATCCTAATTTTGGCTTTAATCCTAACCATAACCTTAACCTGTAAACTGACCATGACATTAACACTAAACCTAGCTGTAAATTCTAACCAAATACTAAACCTAAACTAATGACAAAAAATTCTTAAATTAGCATTAATCATAACACATTCTTACATTAGCCTATCACAAAACCTAGCACTAATCAAAGCCCTAAACTACATTTAACCCTAACGCTTACCCTAACCCTAAACATAGCCTTAACTCTAACCATAAGCTTAACACTAGAAATAATTTTAAGCATATCCCTAGCCCTAACCCTATCTCTAACCTATTCATTACCTTAATAATATTCCTAAACCTATGCTAACCCTACATGAATCCTAATCCTATCCCTAACCATAACCCTATCCATTACCCTACACCTAACCTGAACCCTACACCTAAAAATATCATTACCCTATCTTTAACAACATTGTGAATTTGAGCCCTAAACCTAAACTTAACATAACACAAACTCTAACTCTGTCCCTCACTCTAATAATATCCCTAGTACTAAATCTGATCCTAAACCTAAACCTAACTCTTACAATAGGCAGTGATAAACTTAAACCTAAAACTACCCCTAACTGTAACCCTAGATCTGATATTAGCCCTATCTCTAATCCTAATCTCAACCCTAACACAAACCTTAGCTCACATCCTAGCCATGAACCAACCCCAACTTAATCATAAAACTAACCCTAACCCTAATTCTAACCCACACCCTAGACCTAAAACTAGCTGTAATCTCATCCCGTATCCAAAACCTAAACTTAACCCTAACACTAACACTAACCAAAGCCCTAACCCTAGGTGTATCACTAACACTAGTCCTACCCAAAATCTCAGTCCTAATTTAGCCCTAGCCCTAACCCTAACTTAACCCTAACCCTTGCCCTAAGACTAATTCTAACTGTTAATGTAGCCCTACACTGAGTTATAACCCTATCCCTTATCATTACCTTAATCATGGCCCTATCTTTAGGCTTACCATAGTTTTATCCTTAACCCTAGCTCAAACCCTAAATCTAAACCTAACTCTAAATCTAAATCTAAACCTAAGCCTAAACCTCACACTAACACAAGTCCTAACCTTATCCATAATTTTAAAACTTGCCCTGATCCTACCCCACAGCCCTAAAGCAAAACTGTGTCACAGCTCTCACCCTAATCATTAACCTAATCCAAATCCTAATCATAAATCTTGACCTAACCCTAACTCTAATTCTAGTCTGAACAAAAACCTGGAAACTACTCTGGAATTTGCCTCTGACTCTAAGATTAACCCTAGATCTAAACATCATCGTAACCATAAACCTAACTTTAATCCTAGACCTATCCCTAACCCTAACCCTATTACAAGCACTAATTATACCCCTAGTTTGTACAATACCCATATAGCTTTAACCCTAGCCTTAACCTAACCAAAAACCGAGCCTTAATCTGAATCCAAAATATAGATTTAATCCTAAATTTAAACCTAAACCTAATCCAAACAAAATTTTAGACATAATTCTAGACCTAACCTTAGGTATAACCCTATCCATTATCCTAATAATACCCATAACACTTATGCTAAAATTAGGCCTAACCCTAACCCTATCCATTACACTAATCCACATCTAAACCCTAAACATAACCCATCATTACCCTAACCCTGAACCTAATTCTAATTAGAGTCCTAAAACTTAACCCTAAGATAAACCAAACATTAACCTTCAACCTGACCCTAATAATTCTAACTCTAAACCTGACCTTTACCCTAAACCTAACCCTTACACTGGACCAAGCCCTAAACCTAACACTAAAGCTATCCCTGACTGTAACCCTAGACTTGACATTAGCCCTAGGCCCAAAACTAGCCCTAACCCTAACAAAAACACTACCCCTTAACCTAGCCCTTAGTGTAGCCTTAATCATAACTCTAACCTTAACCCTAGCTCTAACCCTAATACTAACCCCCCCTCCCTAGCCCTCAACCAAACTATAACCCAATAATTTACCATACACATAACCCTAACATTGACACCCAACACTAAGCCTAAACCTAACACTAACCCTAGCCCTAATTTAGCCCTACTTTTAACCCTAACCCTAGACCTAAGTCTAACTCTAACACTTTTCCTTTCACTAGTTCTTACGCTATCACTTACCATATTACTAACAGTAGCTCTAACCCTAGTCCTAACCCTTACCCTTTTCTTATCTTCAGCCCTAATCATAGATCAAAACTTACCTCTAAATCTAACCCTAATCTGAAGCCTAAGACTAACAATTATTAACACATTTATAGATAGACTCTATGTCTACAGATGTTGGCTTAAATTATTATTTAGAATATAGTCATTAATTTCATAAAAGGCATACTTTTTCTGGTGGCATATAGAGAAATGAGAGTCATGGGTATGACACTATTTTAAAGAAGAAAGGTTTGAATGTATGGGATTAACTTAACTTAGAAAATTGGAAGAGAACTCTATTGAATAGACAGGGGTGATTTATGGAAGAATGTATAATTTTAAATTCCTTATCTGTATTTATAAAATTACCTGATGTATAAATAGTAATAGTTAGAAGGTTGAAAGTTGGATAGAGGAAGAAAGAAAAAAAAATAAAATAACAAGAAAAGAAAAAAAGGGAGAAAGAAATTAAAAGAAAATAAAGGGTGTTGAGGTGGGCGCTATGCAATTTCTCTATATTATACTATTCTGGTGATTCAGTTCTTAAAGTCTAATTTCATGCAAATTCTTGGTTTTACATATATTGAGGTTATGAGGACCAGAGAGGAAAATATAGAGGAAAATGGATGAGAAGAGCAGAAAAAAAAATGTATCTCATTACTTTGTTTCCTTTTCTTGCAGTAGTTGAAGTTTTCTATTCCTAGCTTCAGTTTCTGTGCTCATGGTGGTGGGCATAGCCAGTGTGAGAGTACTTGAACTTCTACCTGGAGCCTCCCTACTCTTAATCTCTGAGTTGGAAACCAGGTGCCTGCACAATTACTGTTCCACATTGATAGCTATGCCCCTAAGAATCTTGTAAGAAAAATCTTGACTTATCACAGCTGGAGGTAGGGGAGTTGAAAACCTGGTACCTGAGCAGCCACAGAACTGATCTGGTAAACACAGCAACTGATAGATGGTGACTAAGGTTTTTTAAGATGGATTTCATCTATTACCGGTGTAGGGTGTTTGTTTAAGTAGGTGGTTCTGGGATGACCTTGTGCCATGTCCAGAGCTTGGTATGGTGACCCACAAACAATGCCTCTGTAATCTGTGCTGCCTTTTCTCCGAGATAAGAGTGCCCGCGAGCCTGAGACTTCACTCTGAGCCAAGAGCTCATGAGCAGCCTAGACTTCTTTGTGATCTGAGAGCATCGAGGCGGCCAAGTGTTCCAGCTATTCCGAGAACACACAAAAAGCTCTAGTTTTCTTCAAATTTATGTGATAATGGGCAGGATTCATGTTTTACTTAGCCAGGTTTGTTCAATGGTTCACTTTAAAGAACAGTTTGTATTTTAAGGTTTCCCTTTATTATGCCTTATTGATGTTAATGAAAATTGAGCTGGAAATCAAATAGGGTTGGCAGGAAGTGCTGGAAACTTCACACAATCAGTTCTCGGTGGACATTCTCTGGTTTCTTTCTTTTCAAAGAAGGCCAAAGCTAAAGTATGCAAAAGCAATTGTATCTTAGAGCCCTTAAGCAGAAAAGAGAAATACGTATTTACTGACATAAATCTTCCAATGATATAATCAGATTTCCTTGCTTCTGCACAGTATTTATGTTTTAGCTAGCCCCACTAGCCTCCCATGTTTGAGAATTCTAGGATCAATGATTTTATATACAGGTAAGAGTTAGTGTCATGATTAGAATTAGGGTTAGGTATAGAGCTAATTTTAGAGTTAGAGTTATTTTTGTGGAATTTTCTTTTAACTGGGCTAGATTCATCTTTTATCTATCCGTACAATGCTCCTCAGGTTTGGACCTTCTGGGTTCTGTGGTTCACTTTCAGGAACAGTTTATATTTTAAGGTTTCACTTCGTTTTGAACTACATGGAAATATAGCTTGAAATCAAACAGAATTTATGTGAAAATTTGCTTGAAACTTCACACACGCAATCAATTCTTAGTGTGCATTCCCTGGTTTGTTTCTTGTGAAAGTAGCCCTATGCTGAAATCAAAAGAAGTGCTTTATCTGTAAGTGCATTAGGTGCAAGTGTCAATATTTTTTGTCAAATTACTTTTATACTGTTCAGGATTCATCCTTTACCTGACCTTAGTAGGATCCCCAATGTTGGACCTTTAAATTTAATTGTTCACTGTCAGAAACAGTTTGAATTTTTACCTGTCACTTTATTATGGCTATAGGTATAAATGACAATGAAGCTGGAAGTCAAACAAAGTTGGTACTCACTGCGTGTTACATCAAACACTCAATTAGTTCATGGTTGGCCCTCTATGTTTTCTTACTATTCAATATAGGCCATAGGAGAAGCATGCAAAAACAACATTACCTGAATGAACCATAGGATAAAACAGAGAAATAAGCATTAAATAAACTACCTCCCTCAATTATTTTGTCAGATTTCTTTGATAATATGCATGATTCTTTAGCTACCCCCACTAGATTTCAAAGTTTGAGATTGTATAATCAAAAGTTATCTAAAGTTAACGTTAATATTGAAGTTAGGATTATGACTAAGTTTAGAAAAATGCTATTTTTAGAGTTAGTTTTGCTCAAATTTATTTGATACTAGGAAAAATTCATCTTTTACTTAACCGTACTATGTCCCCCAGGTTTGGGGCTTCTCAGTTAAATGGTTTGCTTACTGTAACAGTTTGAATTTTAAGGTTTCACTTCATTTTGACCTATATATTAAAGGGAAATGAAGCTCAAAATAAAATAGGGTTGGTGATAGCTTCTTTAAATTTCACACACTCAGTCTGTTCTCTGTATTTTCTCTCTGATTTCTTCCTTGTGAAAGTAGCCTAAGCTGAAGCATGCAAAAACAACTTTGTCAAAAACACTTTAGGATAAAACAGAAAAATAAAGAACTACCTCAATCAAAATTTTTTGATTCTTTACTGGAATAATTTGTCACTTTTTCTTACTAAAATCCCCAATTTGGCACTTATATGTTCAAAGGCATTCTAAACTGGATAGGGGGTAGGGTTATTACTAGTATTAGAGATATTGTTATGGTCAGAGTTCATTTTTAGATATTTATCTTTGATTCTGGGCAGGATTAATCTTTGAGCCAGCCTTACTTTGTTCCCAAGGTTTGGGCTTTCTTGTTTTAGCAGATTGCTGTCAGGAACAGTGTGTATTTTAAGGTTAAACATTATGTTGACCTATATTGCTAAGTGGAAATGAAGCTGGAAATCAAACAGGGTTAATTTAAAACAAGTTGAAATAAAACAGGTTATTAGCTGTTTAAAACTTTAGACACTCAATCAGTTCACTGTGAACACTCTGGTTTCTTCCTTGTGAAAATTTCCAAAAGCTGAAGCATGCAAAAACTATATTAGACAGCACATCAGGAGTAAATGGGGTGACATAAATGTACATAAATTCCTCTCCCAATTACTTAGATATTTTGGATACTGAGAAGAATTGATCTGTTAGCTTGCCATACTAGTTCCACATTTGGGACTTCTATGACAAAGGTTGTGTAAACAGGTTGGGTTAGATTTACAGTTACAGTTAGGGCTAGGTTTAGAGCTAGTGTTAGGGTTAGAGTTAGTTTTGTTCAAATATCTTTGATGTGGGTAAGATTAATATTTTATGTAGCCTGACTATTTTACTTAGATTTAGGCCTTGATTCTATGGTTCTCTGTAAAGAACAGTTTGCATTTTAAGGTTTCACTTCATTTTCACCTACATTAATGAATGGAAACAGAGCTTGAAATCAAACATTATGGATTTAGAAGTTTGCTTGGAACTTCACACACTCAATCAGTTCTCAGTGTGCATTCTCTGGTTTGTTTCTTGTAGAAGTAGTCTTATGCTGAACTAGAAAGAAATAGCTTCATCTGTGAGTTCTTCAGAACCAAGCTTCAATATTTTTGGTCAAATTACTTTCATACTGTACAGAATTCATTATTTACCTGGCCTTAATAGGGTTCCAATTTTGGTCTTTAAGTTCAATGTTTCACTGTTAAAAACAGTTTGAATTTTTAGATGTCACTTCATTATGACATATAAGTGTGAATAACAATTAAGCTAGAAATCATACAGGGTTGATACTAGCTGCTTTATATGTGACACAGTCAATAATTTCTCTATGGGCACTCTCTGTTTTCTTTTTATTGAATATAGGCCAAAAGAGAAGCATGCAAAAAAAAAAAAAACTTTATCTATGAGTACTTTAGAAGACAACAGGCATATAAGCATGTAATAAACTACCTCCTTCAATTATTTAGTCATATTTCTTTGATATGTTGCATGATTTATCTCCTAGCTTAACCCACTAGTCTTTGCAAATTTGGGACTTTTATAACTCGAGGTTATCTAAAAAGGTTAGAGTTAGGGCTAGGGTTATACCTAGTGTTATGTTTATAATTTGTCTTGTTCAATTTTTTTTGATACTGGACAGGATATATATATATATATATATATATATATATATATATATATATATATATATATATATATATATATATATATATATCCTACTATGTTCTCCAGATTTCAACCTTCTCAGTTCAATGCTTTACTGTCAGGGACATTATTTTATTTTATTTTATTTTATTTTATTTTATTTTATGGTTTTACTTCATTTCGACCTACATGGGTAAATGGACATGGAGTTGGAAATCAGTCAAAGTTGGTGCTAACTCCTTAAAACGTCATGTACTCAATCAATTCTCTGTGAGCAGTCTTTGGTTTCTTCCTCGTGAAATTAATTCTAAACTGAAGCATGCAAAACAAATTTATAGGAGAGCACCTTAAGAGAAAACAGTTAAATACACATGCAGTAAAGTCCTTTCCCCATTTTTTTAGTCAGGTTTCTTTTGTACTGCACAGGATTCACCTGTTAGCTTGCCCTACTAGGCTCCACAGTTTGGGACTTCTGTGATAAAATGTTCTTTAAACAGGTTAATGTTAGGCTTAGGGTTAGGGCTAGGTTTTGAGTTAGTGTTTAGCTTAGAGTTTTTTTGTTAAAAATTTTTTTTTGATACTTCACAGAATTTATGTTTTTTGTATCCTTAGTATACTCTCCCTGTTTGGGCATCCAAGATAAAAGAGTTTACTCTCAGGAATATTTTCAATTTTCATGTTTCACTTCATTTTGCCCTATAGGGGTGAATGGTAATTGAGTTGGAAATCAAACATCGTATGTGCTAGCTAATGAAAACTTCACACACAAAATCAGTACTCTCTATGCACTCTCTGTTTTTTTTTTCTTGTAGGAGAAGGTCTAAGCTGAAGCATAAAAATACACAATTCTATCTAAGAGAACTTTATGAAAAACAGAAAAAATGCATATAGTGAACTACTTCTCCCCCAAATTTGCTGAGATTCCTTTGAGACTGCACAGGATTCATCCACTAGCTTTTCCTACTATGTGCCCCAAATTGGGACTTCTACGATCATAGATTCTCTAAACAGGGTTGGACTATGGTTAGGGCCATGACTAGATCTAGTGTTAAAGTTAGAGTTTATTTTGTTCAAATTTATTTGATTCTGGAAAGAATTCATCTTTTCCAATCCTTACCATGTTTTCCAGGTTTGGATCTTCTGAGTTAAATGGTTTGCTCTCAGGAACAGTTTGAATTTTGTTTCAAATTCATTTTGACCTATATGAGTAATGGCAATGGATCTTGAAATTAAAGAAGGTTGGTGCTATCTGCTTGAAACATCACACTCTAAATCTGTTCTCTGTGTGTACTCTCTGGTTTGTGATTTGTGAATGTACCACTAAGCTGAAGCATGTGAAGCAACTTTATCTGACAGTACTGTAGGGAAAAACAAGAAAGTAAGCATATACTGAACTACCTCACACAATTATTTTGTCAGATTATTTAGATGCTGCACAGGATTTGTCTTTTAGCTTGCCCAGTAGGCTCCCCACATTTGGGACATCTAGGATCAATGGTTTTCTAACAGGTTAGTGTTAATTTTAGGATTAGAGTTAGAGCTAGCTTTAGAGCTAGTGTTAGGCTTAGAGTTTTTTTTTGTTGTTGTTCATTTTTTTATACTGAGAATGATTCATCTTTTTTCTATTTCCACTATACTCCAAATATTTTAGACTCCTACATAAAAGGTTTGCTCTTAGGAACAGTTTCAAATTTTATCTATCTCTTTTTTTAGCCCAAAATGTGTGAATGAAAATGAAGCTGGAAATCAAATAGGGTTTCTGCTATCTCCTTGAAACTTCACACACTCAATCAATTCTAAGTGAATATTCTCTTGTTTGTTCCTGTGAAAGTAGCCCTAAGCTAATTTTATTCAAATTTCTTTGATACCTTGCAGTATTAATTTTGTAACTAAGCTTAATATGTTCTCCAGGTTTGGTCCTTCTCCACTAAAGGTTCACTGTCAGGAACAGTTTGTTATAGTTAGGGTTAGGGTTAACCGGTGTGATTCTGCAATCTGTATATGGGGGAAAAATGGGAGTTCATAACTCACTTGAATTAATATATGAAATATGATATGTAAAGAGCTATGTAATTTTTTGAACAAGTAATAAAAATTATAAATAAATAAATAAATAAATAAATAAATAAATGCAGGCAAGTTAGGGGTAGGGCAAGTTTAAGAATTAGTTTTATGGTTAGGGCTAGTTTTAGAATTCTGGTTAGGAATATAATTATGCTTAAATTTAGAGTTATGCTTAGATTTACAGTTATGTTTAGATCTAGGGTTAGGACTAGTTTTAAAAAGATAACTAGGGCTAGGGTTAGGGCAAGCATTAGATTTAGTCTAATAGGGTAGGTCTATGGTATGTTTCAGTTTTCACTTCATTTTGACCTATAAATATATTTGAAAATTTAGCTGGATCACAAACAGGTTGGTGTTAGCTGCTTGAAACTTCACACACTAAATCATTTCTTTTTGAGCACTCCCTTTTTTGTTCTTTGTAAATGTAGCCCTATGCTTAAACAACAAAGCATAGGTTTAGGGTTAGGGTGATGTTTAGAGCTAGAGTAAGTGTTAGGGTCAGAATCAACATCAGGGTTAGTTTTGGGTTTGGGTTAAGACTCGAAATAGAGCTAAAGTTAGAGTTAGGTGTAGGTTTAGGGTTTGTTTTTAGTTTAGGGCTATTGCTCGCTTTTGGTTTAGCTGTAGTGCTAAGGTTAGGGCTAGATTTTGGATTAGCAGTAGCGTTAGAGGTAGTGTTAGAGTGAGATTTAGGCTTAGGGTTAGGGTGAGATTTAGAATTAGGGTTAGATCAAGGTTTAGGGCTACCACTAGGGATAGCACTAGAGTTAGATTTATGGTAAGGGATAGGATTAGAATTAGGGATATGGCTAGAATGAGAGTTAGAGTTTGCCTTAGGACAAAGGTTAGTATTGCTGTTGGGGTTAGAAATAAATTAGGGCTAGGATTAGGGATAGGGTTAAAGTTAGGGTAAGGCATACGGGTAGGTCTTGGGTGATTGTTAGCATTGGAGTTAGTGTTAAGTTTAGGAAAATGGGTGGGGATATAGCTAGCTCTATGTTTAGGGAGATGGTTACTGTTGAGATCCACAGCCAAAGGGGCCCCAGCAAACTTCCAGCTGCCAGCAAACTTCCAGCTTCAGGCTGATGATCTAGCTGCTAGTAAACTTCCAGCTGCTGGCTGATGATTGGCTCACAGCGGTCCCAGCAACATCAAGCTGATTGGATCCTCCACGGAGCTTCTCATTCGGGGACTTCTTTGGCTCTGCTCATGCAACCCAGCCAATCGGCCTCAAGAGCAGGAGGATTGTGGGAGGTTGAGAGGCTGGTGTGCGGGGGGAGAGTCTTGTGGAAGCCGGTTGTGGCAGTTGGGCTCTTAGGGGTTTTTTCCCGAGGAGCTGTTTTGTTTGGCGTTTGTAGTTCTAAAACTAAAGTTAGTTTTTTTTTGACAAGTGGCTTCTGAATTGTGCCCAGCCAGACTGCGGCAGGTTACAAATAAGATTAAGGCTAGGGTTAGGGTTCAAGTTACGATCAAGTCTAAAATTAGTGCTAGGATTAGGACTAGCATCTTTTAGGTTTAGGGCTTGGATTAGGGCTAGGGACAATGTCAGGTAGGATTATGGTTAGAGATAGTTTTTTGGGTTAGGTTATGGCTCGGTCTGGTGTAAGGGTTACATTTAGGGTAAGGGTCAGGTTTAGAGCTAGTGGTATTATTAGTGTTAGGGTCAGGGTTAGTGATTCGTTTAGGTTGTAGTTTAGAGTTAGTACTTGAATTAGTGTGGGGTTTAGTTTCATGGTGAGGATAATAGATAGGTTAGATTTACATTTCATTTAAGTTTTAAGGTAATGGACTGCTTAAATTTAGTGATAGGGTTAGGGTGAGAATTAGATTTAGGGTTATGTTTAGTGTAACAGATGGGTTTAGAGCTAGAATTTGGTCTAGGTTTTGTTTGGATTAATTCTAGGGTTAAGGTTATGTTTAGGGTTATGGCTAGGTTATGGTTTAGGGTAAGTCTTAGGGCTAGGGCTAGGGTTATGGTCAGGTTAGGGTAAGGGTTAGTGTTTGAGCTAGGCTTTGTGTTAGGGCAAAATTTAGGTTTAAGTTTAGGTCTAGGGTTATGTTTACAGTTAGGGTTTACTTAATGGTTAGGGTTATGGCTGGGGTTTTCATTATGCTTAGGGTTAGGGTCGGGGTAATGATAAATATTCGATTTTGGTTAGTGTTAGGGTTAAAGTATTGTTAGGGATAGTGTTAAGATTAGGTTTAATGTAAGGCTTAATGTTTTAGCTAGGTTTGGGGCTATGGCAAGGGTTAGGTTTATGGTTAGGTCTAAGATTATGTTTATCGTTAGTGTAAGGTTTAGTGTTAGATATATGGTTTTAATTGTGGTTAGGTTAAGGATTAGCATCATGGATAGAGTTAGAGCTAACATTTGGTGAAGGAATAAGGTTAGGATACTGCTAGGGTTAAGGTGAGATTTCAGAATAAAATTAGTGTTATGTTAAAGGTAAGTGTTAGGAATTGAGGTTGGATTACTTCTAAGGGAGAATTATGGTTAGGGTTAGCACTAGGGCTGAGGTTAAAGTTAGGGTTATGCTTAGGACCATGTTTGGGCCTAGGATTAGGGTCAGGTCTTTTGTTATGTTTAGGGCTAGCATTAGGAAAATGGTAATTTAAAACTAGGCTAATTTTCAGAGCTAGTGTTATGGTTAGCATTATGCCAAGTCAAGTTTAGGTCTAGGTTTTGAATTAGGTTAAGGTTTAGAGCTAGTTTTAGTGTTGGGTCAGTGTCTGTGTTCAGGTTAGGGTAAGGGTTAGAGCCAGATATAAAATTAGAATTAGGTCTAGGGGTAGAGTTACAGTTTTGTTTAGGTTACAGTTTATTTTTCGGGTTATGGCTAGGTTTTTGTTTAGGTCTAGGTCTAGAGTTAAAGCTATATTTAAGATTGGTTTTGGTCTAGTGCTAGTTTTAGGGTTAGGTATGTTATAGGATTACTGATAGTGTTAGTGATAGGGTTTGGTTTAGGGTTAGGATAAGGTTTAGATCTAGGGTTAGAGTTAGAGTCAGCATAAGAGTCAGGGTTAGGGGAGAGGTAGAATTAGGGCTAGGGTTAGGTCTAATAATATGTAAGAGTTTAAATTAGGCTAAAAATAATAGTTAGGATTACTATTAACTTTGGGATTAGGGTTTGGCTTAGGGTAAGGAAAAGGGTTAGAGTTTATGTTAGGTCTAGAATTAGCCTTAAAGTCAGGGCTAGTGTTAGTATTAATATAAGGGTTAAAGCTATGGTTAGGGCTCAGATTAGGGGTAGGATTTGTGATAGTTAAGGCTAGGATTAACACAACAACAAATGTATAAACTAAGGTTAAAATTATGGCTAGTTTTAGGTTAATATTAAGACTAGGTCTAGTGTTAGGGTTAATTTAATGTTAGGGTGATATTTAGAGCTAGGGTTAGTCTTAGAATCAGCATAAGGTTCAGGGTTAGTTTTAGAGTTAGGGTTAGGGCTAGGTGTAGAGTTATGGTTTGATTTAGGTTAAGGGTTAGGGTTAAGGTGATTGCTTGATTTTTTTATGGCTAAGACTAGCTTTACAACAAGTTTTAGGATTAGCATGATGATTAATGCTAGTGTGAGGGTTTTGTTTAAGATTATGGTTTATGGTTAAATTTAGAGTTAGGTTTAGATTTAGAGTTAGGTTTTGATCTAAGGATAGAGCTAGGGCAAAGATAAAACTAGGGTTAGAACTAGGGGAAGAGTTAGAATTAGTATCAGCAGTAGGGTTAGGATTATGATACGAATAAACTAGTACTAGGATTAGCACTAGGCTTAGTTTGACATAGATTTAGGGCTACAGTTAGGGTTAAATTTAGGATTATGGTCAGGTTTAGGATTATGTTTAGGTTTAGGGTAAGAAATTGGGTTATTGGTAGGTTTAGGCTAGGGCGAGGGTTAGAATTAAGCTTAGGGCTTGGGTTATGATTTAGGTTGGAATTAAAGCTAGGTTTAGGCCTAGGATGAGGGATAGGACTAATTTCAGGTCTATCATAATGGTTAAAAATATTTTAGGTTTAGGTTTTTAGACCTGATTGAGTGTGAAATTTCACACAGCAAGCACCAACACTGTTTTATATACAGCTTAAATTTTATTCAATCATTTGGTTCAAAATGCAGTGAAACCTCAAAATACAAATTGTTCCTGATAGTGAAGAGTTGCACTTAGATGGTCCAAATTTGGTGAGCATAGTTATGATGGGAAAAAGATGAATCCTTTCTAATATCAAAGAAACTAAAAAAAAACTAATTCTAACCATAACACAAGCTTTCACTCTAGCCCTAAAACTAACACAAACCCGGACACTAACACTAACCTTTTTAGAAAATTGTGATCCTTGCAGTCCAAAATTGGGGAGCCCAGTGGGATCAAACAAATGAATTCCTTTGCTTTTTCAAACAAATCTGATGAAACAATTAGGGGAAGAATTACAGTAATTGGGCATTTCTCTTTTTTTTTTATACAATGCTCTTGGATAAACATGTTTTAGTGTGCTTAAATTTGGGCTTCTTCTACAGGAAATAAACCAGACAATGCTCATGCAGAACTGACTGAATGTGTGAGTATTTGTCATTTAGCAGCCAGCAAAAACCATCTTTAATTTTAGGCTACATTTCCGTTTCAGCATATAATTCCAAATGCAGTGAAGCCTGAATATACAAATTGTTCCTTACAATGAACACTTGCACCTAAAATGCTCCTAAATGTCAAGCATAGTTAGGCTAGGTAATAGATAAATCTAGGCCAGTATCAAAGAAACTAGACAATAACTAACTCTAAGTTTAAAAGAATCTTTTACCCTAGTCTTAAAACTAACACAAACTCTAACACTTACCCTAACATGTTTACAGAACCTTTGATACTTGGTGTCCCAAATGTGGGAAGCCTAGTGGGGTAGCAAACAGATGATTTTCTGTGCTTTATCAAACAAATCTTACCAAACAACTGAGTGAGGAATTTCAGTAACTTAGTATTTTTTGTTTTCTTAAATAGTCCTCTTGGATCAACTTGTTTTTGTGTGCTTAAGCTTTGGGCTTTTTCTACAAGAAATTAACCAATGCTCACAAAGAACTGATTGAGTGTGTGAAGTTTCAAGCATCTAACAAAAACCCTATTTGATTTCCATCAAGATTTACATTCACCTATATAGGTCAAAATGCAGAGATACCTGAAAATACAAATTGTTCCTTATACTGAACAGTTGCACCTAAATGACCCCAATATGGTGAGCATAGTTAGGGTAGGTAAAAGTTGAATCCTTCCAAGTATAAAAAAAAAGCCCCAAAAATAAATCTAATCCTAAAACTAGCTCTAACCTTAGCTGTAATTGTAATCCTAACTCTAAGTCTATCCCTAAACTGTTTTGAGAACCATTGATCCTAGGAGTCCAAAAAGTGTGGAGCAGAGTTTAGCCATCAAACAGATAAATACTGTGCAGTATCAAAGACATATGACTAAATAATTTGTTTAGTTATTTTATTAAAAGGGTATTTTCCTCTCTTTTTCATAACGTGCTCTCAGATTAAGTTGTTTTCTCATGCTTCATCTTAGGGATACTTCAATAAGAAAGCAACAAGACTATGCACTCTGAGACCTGACTGTCTGAAGTTTGAAGCAGCAAACTCAAACCCTGTCTGATTTCAAGCTTGATTTCCATTAATCCAATATAGGTCAAAATTAAGTTAAACCTGAAAATACAAACTGTTCCTAATAGCAAACTGTTGCATCTAAATGGCCCAAACATGGCGAGCATACTTAGGATAGGTAAAAGATGAATCTTTCCTAATATCAAATAAACTAGATAAAAACTAACTCTAACCATAACACAAGCTTTTTACCCTAAACCTAAAACTAACACAAACCCTGAAACTCACCTTGTTCTGTTTAGAGAACGATTAAACCTTGGAATCCCAAACTTTGGTAGATAGTGTTTTATATATCAGATGAATTCCTAGGCCTTATCAAAGAAATCTGACTAAACAATTGGGGGAGAAATTTCAATAATTGGTTATTTCCCTGTTTTCTTATAGAATGCTCTTTGATAACCTTGTGTGTGTGTGTGTGTGTGTGTGTGTGTGTGTGTGTGTGTGTGTTTGTGTGTGTGACTCAGTTTTGGACCACTTCAACAAGAAAAAAAAAACAATGTGCATAAAGAACTAATTGAGTGTGTCAAGTTTCAAGGTTCTAGAATAAACTCGGTTTGATTTCCAGGTGGATTTCTATTCACCCATACAAGTCAAAATGCATTGACACCTAAAAATTCAAACTGTTCTTGGCAATCAACAGTTGTACCTAGAAAGCCCAAATTCTGAGTAGAGTTAGGCGAAGGAAAAGATGAAACCTGCCAAGAATCTAAGAAATTAGCCCAAAACTAACTCTAACCCTAACACTAGCTCTAAACAAAACCTAACCCTAATCCTAACACTATAGCTAAACTGTTTAGAGATTCATTAAACATATGAGTTCCAAAAGTGTGCAGTAGAGTGGGCCAGCAAATAGATGAATCCTGTGCTGTATCAAAGACATCTGACTAAACAATTTGGTGAGATAATCAATAAGTGTGTAGTTCCTGTTTTTTTTTTATAGAATGCACTCGGATTGAGTTACTTCTGCATGCTTTAGCTTAGTGATACTTCAATAAAAAAAAAAAGACAATGCATACTGAGCCCTAATTGAGTGTGTTTAGTTTTAAGCATCCAGGAAACACTCTGTTCAATATCCAGATTTACTTCCATTCACCTGTGTAGGTCAAAATGTAGAAAAACCTGAAAATACAAACTGTTTTTGACAGCAAACACTTTCACCAAGAAGGCCCAAAGTTGGTGAGCATAGTTAGGCTAGGTAAAAATGAAATCTGGCATATATATATATAAAACTAGACAAAAACTAACTGTAACCATAACACAAGCTTGTAACTTTAATCCTAAAACTATAAAAATCCCTGACAGTAACCCTAACCTGTTTAAAGAACCATTGATCCTTTAAGTCCCAAATGTGGTAAGATTAGTGGGCCATCAAACAGATAAATACCTGCACCTTATCAAAGATTCTGATCAAATAATTTCGTTAGGTATTTCAGTAACTGAGTATTTTCCTGTTTTCTAAAAGAGTGCACTTAGATAATTTTTTTAGTGTGTGCTTCATTTGGGCTTTTTCAACAAGAAACAAACCAGATTATGCTCACAGAGAACTGATTGAGTGTAGTTTCAATAGGTAACATAAACCCTGTTTGATTTCCAGCTGGATTTCCTTTTATAAATATAGGTCAAAATACAGTGATACCTAAAAATACACAC